>NC_080600.1:33337172-33949850 GCF_027887145.1 Ammospiza caudacuta
CTAATAGCAATATTCCCCATGCTTTTTTGTTTTCCTTGATCTCTCTTCACTGCCCACTCACTAGGGATGTAGGTTCTCCCTTGACCCACTGCTCTGCAAGGGCTGTGGCTTCTTCTGCTGCTGGTATCCCAACACAGCAGCCCCCAATGCCAAAACCAGCACACAGCCACCAAAAAGTGCTCGTGACTCAGCACTAGACTGATGTAATGAGCAGACTGAAGAGTAACATCTACTTCTACCTCTCTGGGTGTAGTTGTGGGAGCAGCTTTCCCTTGTGTGAAGGGCTAGAAATGAGGCTATTTGATGGAATCCATCAGGGAATGCCTCGTTGGGATATACATGAGAGGCCAGGAACCAAACCCAATAGCTGCAGCTTGCAGTTGTTCGATACATCTCGCATGCGATGCCTCCCCCTGCCTTGCACCAGCTCACATTAGGACTAGAAGGGGTCCCTTGGGCAAATTCTGCATTCTCACAACTTGGAATACAGATAAATCCGGCAGCTCATCTATTCTGCCTTGAAATGTTTCCCCTGCACCTGAAATCAATATGGTCTTCATGCAAATTTTTACTACATGTGCTGCATGGATTCTAAACATTCATTCAGTCGACACACCTAAATAGCTCGGAAAATTATATTATAACTTAACAAGTCAATGATCTACAATTTTATATCTCCCTAACCACATATTTATAAACAACACTATCAACATTGTTAAGGCTACTGTGTGAAACTCTTATACCATTTCTAAATGTATTTTTTTGCAAATCCTACTTTTATCAGAAATATTAAACAGCAATTTCTTTTGCTCCAGGCACTCTATACTGATTAAGATTGATACAACAGAGATTTCAAATGTGCAAAATACCCTGTACCACAAATACTTTTTATTGTCCTTGTGAATTGCAATATGTCCCAATTTCAAGAGTCTGCTTTGCTTTAGATAACGTTGCCAAGTTACTAAAAAAAACCATCAGCAGTGGACTGTTTGCGTCCCAGGGTCATAATAATGTATCCTGGTGATACTGAAACATCAAGATGTAAACAATCAAGAGACAGAAGTATGTTGACCCAAGTGACCAAGTCTAAAAAAACCTGCATTTCTAAAGCAAAGCAGGATTTTGACCATGGGATAGTAATGGCATAGGTACCTGCAGAACTAGGTGCTGATTTTAGCATTTCTCAGATGAATTTGCAAACTGAGTTCATATGTTGGGCTCACAGCAGAACAGAGACCTCAACAGATGCAGATTCCTGCACACTGAAGAGGCTGGAATAATCACTCCTAGCCCCAAGGCAGAGAAATAGGAGAACATTTGTTTTCAATATTTAAATCAACTAATGCTGCAGGATATCTCATCATTAATACAAACACACATAATAACAGGCAGAGGATAGCACTGAGACAGACACCTATCCTGCCACATGGTTTTGCAGCCTTAAAATACCCTGCATAGAAATCTAATCTGAGCCACTATTAGCTGCAGCAACATTTTTTAGGAGATGGACTGATAGCAAGACAAGGCAGATCGTGAATCTTTTATTGGGCTGATATATAAGCTGTAACACATGAGCCTTCAGGCCAAAGTCTTCAGGGGGCTGGCAGCAGAAAGAACATTTCTGGCCTGAAAGCATCTCAGTGTTTCGAGCCAACACAAAGTCTCCACCTCTGCCCATTTTATCTCAAGCAGCTGAAAATATTTTTTTGCAGCCTGTTTGTGACAGTGACAGTGACAACCTGCACAAACCCAGCAGGCCCAACAGAAAAGTCCTTACTGCTTAAGTGCTCTGTTTGGTCGCTGTCCACCCAGGCTATTTATGGAGCAATCACAGGGACACTCACAGCCCAATCATGGTGACAGGCAAGTTTTGCAAGAACTACAGTCACAAAATTAGCAATTCTCTGTGAAAACACGCAAATTCTTTCCCCTGTGACATTTGGGGGTCCCTGGAAGTGACCATTTCAAATCTCCTGCAATTACAGTGCAACTTAAGAGAGGAAAAATACCATTGTCAAGGTGTTTCTCAGAGATGAAGGGATGTGGCCAGGAGTGACTTACATTGCTTTTGATAAGGTTTCCATACAAACATAAGGGCCACTTAGCAGGGACTTGAACAAGGTGTTTCCAGACTAAAAGACTGAGGGGGTGTTGGTTGAGTTAAAAAGCTGAGCTCTGAAATTTGGCACTCCAATAATTCAGATCCTGCAAAGACAATCATAGGAGTCAAAAAGAAAAACAACTTTATTGTTGTTCACATAATATCACAAAATTTGTGAAGCACAGAGGGTTTAAGCAATCTGGCCACCAGGATCAGAAACTTAACTGTGATCTCTTGCATCTGCAAAACACCTTTTGCAGCAGAAAATGGGGTGGATTTTTCAAGTCTCTAGGAAGCACATGAGTACTGAAATAAGGTTTCCAGCAGCAGTAAGTCTGCAGTGGTGAGAAAATCTTTGGGAAATTTTTTTCCTTGAGCCAAAACAATTTGTGGTACCTTATCAGTTCTGCTAAAATTGTGTCTGAAAGACAAAAAAGGGAAGAAAACTGGGAAAGCTACGAAAAAGGGAAAATCAGACGTGGAGAAGCTTTGAGAAGCATAAAACATTCTGAAATAAGGTTTTGCTTCTGCATGTTCTGTATTATGCATCTGAAGATAAACATTTCTTAAAACAAAGCATTTCTGTGAACCCCATACAAAGCTTCCTCCCTCCCTCACCTAAGAATTTTCTTTCCAGTTTTGCAATTGTCTGTGTTTGATCCTATTCAGAATAAGTGCAAACATTAAAATCCTCCATAAAACATAGCTTTTGTCCATATCATAACTTACACCTAAAACTCTATTCTTCTTTGTAGGGACAATGTACCTGAGCAGTTCACCAAATATTCTGTGACTCTTTATTAGGCATCTAAATATTTTTTTAAATATAAACTCATCTGGAGAGGAAGACATGAAGCCAGATAGCACTCAGCATACACCAGACTGCATTTTCAGACAAGCCAGTTAGAAGCATAAGGCTATGAATAATCTGATCCCAACTATCCCAAAAAACAGGAGAAATAATGAAAGCAAAGGGGAGAGGGAAAGAATTCAAACAGGCAGTGTATGTAAGATAACAACAGTGCTGGAGCACCACTGTAGTGTAGCCAGGCTGTGGCAGGCGATAACATTCACTCCCCAGAGAAACCTTCAGGTTTATGACAAATCAAGGATGATGCTCAACAGCCATTTGATGAGCTCTGCAACAGCTGCTGAGGTCTGCATGCCACTGCATCACAGCTGGAAATGCACGGTGCCACAGCATTAACTGGATAATGACTCAGGGCTTGCCAAGCACTGAGTATCAGTAAATTTTTCTGATGAGTTATTTGTGTCCATAATCAGCTGTGAAACTCTTTAGTAAAGATGTTCTCTGAAAAGGAGGATTTATCTGCAAAGCAAGCCACTGTTGTTAATAAATTTTTCTGGCCTCAAAGCCTCAACAAACTGGACTCAAAACCATGCTGCAGGCTTAGGGCAGTTAAATGCTTTCCCAGTGATGGAAATTTAAGAAATATTTAGAAGACAGAAAACATGGTAAATGAGTTAATTGGTGGACCTTTGTATATGAAATAAAAGATGTGCGGGGGGAGCAGAAGAACTGCAACGCACCCATGACAGTAGGATCAAGGATGAAATATTTTACATCATTGGAGGGCCATTTTTGACTTGGGAAAAAATCCTAATAGTGCAATCACTTACATCTTGATTGTAAGACATCATGTGCTCTGATAAAGGCTGGCACCAGCTTTCCCAGTGAGCAGAATCCAAGGAACAAATTGTGGCACAGGCAGTTCCGGTTCCCTCAGTCTTGCCAGAGAAAAGCTGTATCCACTTCACTGCAAGAAACGTTGAGCACCAGGCTGTGTGCAGCCACCCTAGAGGGAAAACAAGGGGCAGATCGAAGCTTGCTGCTTCCCTTCACTCCATCATGGGGAAATGAGCCAGTGCAGGAGGAAATACTGTGGACAACACAGTGGGGGATTAGACTCTACTCCCTATGTACAGGGACAGGTCAGGCCAACCCAGCTCTTCTAGTTTGGCTTTTTTTGTGCATAGAAGAAAATCCCTGGCACAGCTCTCAGCCATGGGATGTCTCCTTTCACTGAGTGATTGCTCTGGCCAGTTACAGGAGCTCTCTCTGCACTGGGGAGCAGTGCTGCAGTTGTCATCACCATCCCTGGGACCGGAACCAGCAGCAGCTGCCGCGTTCTTGGGGAGCCCATGAATCACTGCCCACAAAGAGGTGACAAGGGAGGGTATGGCAGGTGACGATCTGTGGAAGGAAGGCAGGGGTACATTCCTGTCTTTGCCTAAATATGTGAAAAATCAGCCTCAGCCCAGACTTAAGACACTCACACATTGCCACACTGACCAGTCTTTTCCCATCCCTCACAGGTCAAAGGCATCAGCCTTAAAGAATGTAAATTAAATAACAATCATTGCCTTCTTTATTATACTAATGCCTAGAGCATGGAAAGGGGGGCAGGGGGAACCTAGCAGAATCTTACTCTGATTTACATCAAATACCATTTGTACTTTTCACTGGCTGCCTGAGGGAGAGGAAAACCACAGAATGAATATGGGGGGTCTTTGTCATCACCAAAAGAAGAGAAGCACAAGAAAAGAGCAGATGGGAGAGGATGAAAGGAGGAAAAGGAAGCATTTCAGAGAAGTGAGTTTATAGCTGTTGTTTCTTCAGCATTTTACAGGTTCAGATTGTGCACATATGCTGAGGAAGGAGAGGAGGTTTCTACAGCCAGCAGCAGAGGCTGTGGTACTTTTCCAGGGGTTTCTACTACTCAGAAGCTGAGTCCTAGGAACTGTTCCATAATAGACTTCCAGGAACGACAGTGATGAGAGCACCAGTTTTGCAAACATTAGAGGAAATGGACTCATTTTAATGAATTCTCAGCATGTTTAACATGGCTTGTCTTGTACTGAGGGTAGGGACAGAGCCCACACAGCCCATAAAGACAAAGACGGAACATTTGCTACAGATGCCTGTTCATACAGCTGTACCAGTGAATAACTGTTGGTGCAGAAGGTTCTCCAACAGGAGCTGCAATGCTGAGAAAAGCTGTTTTCCCCACATTTTCCTTGGACAAGCTGGCAATGACTACACAGAGCACAAACCCCTCTTACTCTCCTCACATGACAGGTGTGTCATGCTGAGCCCTCACAGAGACCATGGCAATCAAGCAGAACAAAACAACATCCAGCCTGGTGGGACTGTCTCCTCAAGCAGCCTCAGTGGTAATCAGGCCTTTTATTCCCTTGTGCATGATGACCTGTCAGGAGAAACCATCATTGTCAATGCTCAATTTTATCCCAAATCTTGCACTGGCTGGTCATTTCTTTAAAGCACTGGTTTCTATAGTTACACAAAAATGAGTGCTGTGCCTGGTTCCTAAGGAAATGAGACCAAACGTGCAGTATGACTTTCTCTTCTTCCTACGAACTTGAGAACTCATGGACCAGCTTTTATCCAGAGCAGAGAGTGGAGGCTCCCAGGATAAGTATGTTCTCACAAATTTCATGAACACAAGCTCTGGACAGGCTATAGCTCCAAGAAAGGCTGAAATGTGAACTGAGACTGAGGAAGACACAGCTCTGCCTGGCTACAGAAGCAAAACAAAGAAACAAAATTCAGCCACATTAATTTCAGAGAAATTACCTTTCCCAAACATAAGGTTTAGAAACCATTTGTTTCTAAGGATCATTGAATTAATAATCATGAAAACCAATGGTTTTTCCAAAAGTTATTTTCTTTCCCATCATTAATTCAGCCTCTTTGAATTGCTAAAGATATGTGCACATGAATGGCAAACAGAATCTGTCCTACAAGTGCCACATCAAGATGATGCTATGGAAAGGCACTACAGTAGTCTTTGTTCCCTCACTAAATCTGCCCTGGGGATAAATCCAACCCATGCCATGGGATTTAGCCAAAACCCACTGCAGACCACAGCAGAGATAAAGCTGGCATTTCTGGTATTGCCTCAACGTGGTTTAAGATGCCAGTATTTCAGGTTTCCTGAGCAGCTCTACCATTCAGCTTTCATTTACATTATCATTGATGGAGGGGGCACTCACAGAGAATTAGAGCTCTGAAAATATCTCCATGCAGACAGGGTCAAAGAGGCCTCCTCCTCATGGTGATTTACTTCACTGCAGCAATGAAAATTCCTGTCTGGAACCAAGTGCCTGACTGCAAACTTACCACAGCTCCAGGGCTAGCAGAGTCAAAAGGTCACATTATTTATTTGTTGCTCTTCCAAGATCACTTTCCCATGAACTAGATGGATTCTCAAATGCCTTCTATTGCACAGAAGGCTGTGATTAATCTAAGTCCTGGTTCAATTTGGGACTAGCAATGTCTTCCCCAAAAAACTCTGTCTTAAATGCACTCCCTGGATTCTTAGAAGTTTTAAAACTGGACAATTAGTTTTAAAGTAGAATATATAAGGTCTGCTTTTGCTAAGCAAGTTTAATGACTGCAGAAAATAAATTGCTCTAATTCTTAATTTAATTCTTTGCCCAGCAAAGGAAGAATTCCACGTTCAGGATCTTCAGCTGCTCTCTTTTTCCCCTCCCTGTGTTAAGACATGGAAGAGGTCTGTTCTGCTCCCAGTCCTGCTACCCACCCTGTGTGCTGTTGCATGTAAAACTCAAATTTCACGTGTGTTTTCTCAGCTAATAAAAGTGCTTGTCTGTGTCTGAAGTGTGGTGTTATTTAATTTTTATGTAATATAATAGAGCATGATTTTATACGATCTCTCATAACTTTCTCTTCTTCATAAAGCTGCAGTTCCTGGAGCCATGTTGTTACACAAAATTCTCATTAGACCAAAATGTAAAAAAAAAAAAGGAAAAAAAAAGGAAGGAGAAAAAAAAGCTTTTAGTGCACAGAGTAAGAAAGAGGAGATTGCAAAGGCAAAAATACCATAGGTTCAAAAACCAGACCAGCCCTAGCAAATCATGTTACAGCAGTTTAAGACATCACCATCCCCAGATGGCTGCCTCAACCACTTGCTAGAGGCAATGGGCAGAGCAGAACATGTGTCTGCACTTAAGCACAACAGCTTAGAGCCAGAGATCTCAGTGCACAACCATCAGCCTCGGATTTGAGCTAAAGGGGAGGTTTTGCACAGAGCTGGAGGCAGCCCAGGCTTACCTGCCCTTCTGCCTTTTCTGCTGTGGAACAGGGCTCTGACAGAAAGGGCTGGACAGACAGTGGAGCCACATCTCTGGCTCTCTGGCCCCAGGTTCATGCACCCTCATTTTGCAGCCCAGCCTTTCACACAAGCTGTTTTGGAAGCAGCAATGGATCCAGGTCAGGTTGGCTTCCCTGCTCAGTCACCCCATAACCTCAGCTCTTCAATGTCCTCTGTAATCCCACCCTGCCCTTGCAACAACCCTCCTCCAAATCTGCTGACATCCCCTCATGACAGACTCTGTCCCACAGCCCCAGCCAGAACATGTTTTTCTCCCCAGACAGCTTGGCATGCAGAGCTGAACGCTGCCTGAGCTGACAGCCCAGCCCAGTCAGCCACCATGGCACTAAGGTGGCTGCTTCTCCATGGAGGCACTGATTTGGCTCCCTGTCCTCCACCCAACCATAGCATTTTCATTTTTCAGTCACAGGAATGCTTCTTGTCCCTTTCCAGGGGAGTATCTGTGCACCAGGTACCACTGAAAGCAGTGATCCAATTGCTCTGCAAAAGGAGCTTGGGGATGCAGATGTTGGCTACACATAACCCAGCCATGGTTTAAACTCTTGACCTTGGGTGTTTACTCCCCCCAAATGCAACACTAATTCTGAGATTGCCTTTCCACCCCAAACACTCATCAAAACATTAATAAAACATGAGGTCTTATATGCTAAAATGGGCACATTCCCACTGGGAAAACAGCCATCCCAGAAGTCTCAAGCCTGGCAGGAAACTGGCTTTCCAAGAGCCTGGAGTTTTGTGAGACAAGCTAAATGATGCTACTCAGCAACTGTTTCCCAGAGAAATACAGCAAGGGCCATGACAAGGCCAACAAAGACTAAAAATATCCCAGAGTTTAGCCCAGGCTCTACATATTGTTCCATTTAATGTGCCATAATTAAGCTTTCTGTCCACATAGAGAGATGTATGAAGTGCAGCACCACTGTCACACAACTGGGAACAGTGATGCATAGGAGACTCAGAGACAAGGGGATAGTGCTGCTGTTCAGCACAGAAGATACCAGAGTCTCAGGGAAAACAGCAAATGGAGGGGATGCCTCAGAAGGAAAAGATGTCCTCACAGGGTAATGGGAATCTGAAGTAAAAATTCAGCAGTTTAGGTGGATGCCACCAATTTGGTGAGGGTAGCTGCCTTCAACATTTAAATTTCTCTGAGTAATGTCTACAAATTGTACTTATCTGAGACTGCAAGCATCTGTTTAAAGCAGGCTCTAATTTGAGACATTTTTCCCTTTGATAATATGACGGCATCAAATTCCAAAGTGCTAAAAACCAGACAAAAATCAAGAGCTGAGAAGCCGCAAGATGTGACATTTTTCATATAACAGCAAGCCAGTCTGACACTCTCATGGATCCCAGCATGCTGTTATTATGTGAAGTTCTACTGCCATTGATAATAGTTAAAGGATGGCAGTTATGTTTCAGGAGCCAAAAATAATTTTAAAACCTTGAAGTGCCTTTAAACAAACGTTACTGAAACCTCTCCTTGTGGTCCTTGAATTCCCATCGGGTAGACACTATACCCTTCACCAACAGATTCGAACGGCGGTCAAGGACTGGCTGCACTTACCCTCGTGCACCTGTGATGCCATCTTGTACGTAAGCACGAGGGACGGCGGGTTGGGTGTCACTAAATTGGCGGGTCTCATTCCCAGTGTACAAGCCCGGAGGCTGCACCGCATTGCGCAGTCACCGGACCAGACGATGAAGGACTTCTTAGAGAAGGCCCAGATGGAGAAAATGTATGAGAAGTTATGGATTCAAGCTGGAGGTAAAAAGAAGGGGATGCCGTCAATTTGGGAAGCCCCGCCGGCGACTGTACCACCTGTCAATGCAGGCACACTTTCGGAGTGGGAAGCACCGAACCCTAAAAGTAGGTACCCAAAACCTTGTGATTGGAGGAGAAAAGAACTTAAAAAGTGGACGAAATTAGAGTCCCAAGGTCGTGGAGTTAAAAATTTTAGGAACGATAGTATTAGTAACGATTGGATTCAGTGTTATAGACGCATACCTCACAGGAAGCTCCTCACTGCTATACAACTCAGGGCCAATGTGTATCCCACGAGGGAATTCCTCGGGCGGGGGAGGGGAGATGACTGTGTTAAGTTTTGCAGGCACTGCGAGATGGACCTTGAATCCTGTGGCCACATCATCGGCTTTTGCCCAGTAACGAAGGACGCCCGGATCAAGAGGCACAATCGCATTTGCGACAGGCTCTGTGACGAGGCGATCAAGAGAGACTGGGTGGTGTTCAAGGAACCGCACTTGAAGGATGCCACCAGGGAACTGTTCAAACCGGACTTGATATTTGTGAAGGAGGGCCGAGCGCTGGTTGTGGATGTGACAGTACGGTACGAAGCAGCAAAGACAACGCTGGAGGCAGCTGCTGCGGAGAAAGTTGACAAGTACAAACATTTGGAGCCCGAAGTGAAGAGCCTCACCAACGCTACGGACGTTGTTTTTATGGGGTTCCCCCTTGGAGCGCGGGGGAAGTTTTACAAAGGGAATTTTGATTTGCTTGAGACTCTTGGCCTCCCAAAAACGAGGCAGATAAGTGTGGCAAAGACTCTATCCACGTACGCGCTCACGTCATCTGTGGACATTGTGCACATGTTTGCTAGTAAGGCTAGAAAATCTAATGTCTAGGTAGTCACTTTGCACTTTCTGTAACTTGCACCGGGGTGTGGGATGTGGGTGGTGGGTGTTTTATAGGAGGGAGATCTCTTTGTAGAATTGTCTATTTATTGTATGCCTATCTTTTTAATAAAAAGACGGTAGCTATGTTCGCAAAGCAGCCACAAGCCACTAGCCAGTTAGGTAGCTTCATAGTGGGTAGGTGACAGGAACTTTTGACTCAGAACGCGTCCTTTAACATCTATTATGGACCACTTTAACCGGACATGCACCGATTAACCGGATTTGTCCAAGGTGGACGGGCCACCTTTACTTAACCCGGAAAGGGAACATATATTATTATATGTGTTGGAAAAATAACCCCTGGCTGCTGATTAATGAAACTTGGCAAAGGGTAACAAAGCCATGCCAAAGGCAGCACAAAATCCCAAGTTTCTTCAAATCCTAGGGGTTAAAATGCACAGACAACAACAGCACCCCCTAATCATTTCCTGACTTCACTTAGCCAGAAGTTTGAGATAAGAGTGCTCAAATAGGCAGTGCTTTTCCCTCTGTGTTCCTGACAATGGCTCCACATTCAAAGCAATCACAGCCATCTCCTGTGTACAATTACAGCCTTTACAGTCTCACCTTGTCTAACTCCCCACCACGGACCACAGGTCTAGTCAGACACTACGTGCATTTGCAGTAAGTTTTCATGTATTTTCCTGGATCTCTGCCTCCTGTTGGAGCTCTGCTGTCTGCAAAGTTAACAGGCATGAAAAAGTTGGATACAATTCTCACGTAAGCTAAAACTGAGCTTTTTGGATCATTAGTGTTCACAGCACCTAATCATGCTACTGCAAGAAAAACTAACCCTTTATGTTCTGCAGGTACTGGCCTGAGCTGCAAAAGCCGAACATCCAGACTGGCTATATGTTCATGTTCTACATCGCATCTCAGTTTTTCTGCTTTGTTTTATTTATGACTAAAAAGCAATAATCCACATGCCACATGATCAGATAATCTATACTCTGGTTTGCTCACTCTGCAGCAAGATTCAAAAGACAATATTCGGCAAGCAGCAGCATCCCAGCTTCTTGTGTACAAACCAGCAGCTTGGGACCACTGGTGCACAGATAGGTCAAGAAACACACTGCAGTAACCATCACATATAGCCAAGGTGACCTAAGGCAGACTAGCCCAAGTCTCAGATCTCATCTGGAACAAGAAGAAATGCCTGTTCAGCCAGAGCACAGCAGCATTTAAGATACCCCCAACATACCCTGAGCAGTAGAGAAGGGAGAAGAGCCGTGTTGGGGAGGGAGTGTAACTCCATTGCAGCCAAGGGCAGAGCCAGCCCTGGTTTGCTGCTGCACTGTGGAGGTGCTGCCAGAGATGCAAAGCCCAGGAAAACCCATTGAGATAAGTTTACAGACAGCCTGACAAGTCAGTGCTAAAAATGACACATACAGATTTCCCACCCTGTGCAAAGCCACTATTCTTCAGATCAACAATGGGGTGTGAGGGCAAATGGCTTGCTACATTAGAGCAGTTAAATTTTATGCTGTTTGGCCATTTGTAGACAGAAATCCTTTCAGGCAGGAATCTTGGATGCCTGTAATTGATTTTTTTTTAGTCAACTAAGGGACATTTCACAAAATGTATCCTACATGTCATACATCATAATATGTACCATGTGTCATCATAAATCCATGCTCCTCCCAAAGCTGCACCTCAGACCTATTGCTCAAAATCTGCCAGCTGTCCATGCCTGGTGGCAGTTTCCATTGCATTTGGTAGAGGGTAGATGGTGTGCATGCACTGAAGCAGCAGAAAAACTGGTGAAGACATTCCAACATGTTGTTGGAATGTTTTCAACAATGTCTTCAAGGCAGCAGTGCAAATATCCCAATCCCATTTCTGCTTTTGATTTCCTCCTGTGACCCCGGTTAAGCATCTGTGTTCCAGCTTTCCCACCTGTGCAAGACCCCAGATCCTGGGGTTCTTGTGAAGATTACCTTCTGTAAGGCTCTTAGGAGAATTAAAATAAAGTATTTCCCTTGTGGTTGCACAGATGTCCATGTGGAGGAGTCCTGGGCTTCTCAACATAAATGCAACTAAGAGTTTCTGCAGTACTGCAACCATGGTCTACAGAAAGGACCAAAACCTGTATTTAAAGAAAAGAATGAAAGGCTTTTGGGAATAATTTTCCCAGCACCTAGGATGCTGCTGCTGGGAACTTGTGCTCTGCAGAACTTAACAGGATGATTTAAGAATGCTCAAAGTGCATTTTCCTGTATAAAAGAGTGAAACTGGGAAAGCTAAAAAAGAAGACTGGGATGACAAAATGCAGAGAGAAAATATCAGATATGGACTGTAAAAGAAATGCAAAGTGTTAAATATCTAGGGAAGGCAGGATAAGATAGGAAACAATATCCAAGGTATGAAAACCAGAAAAAGCTGGGCTTTAAGAAATCCCAATATATCAGTGAGTGAGCAGTAGGTCCTCTGGGAAGAGGTCTGAAAGAATTAATTCAACAGTGAAGTGGGAAAAGGTAATGAAGAAAGCACTGGTGTGACACAGACTGCTTGGAAAAGTCATGGGGAAAGTGCTAATGAAGTGCACATTGTTAATTACCACTGAGCAAGTCCCCACTATGCCAAGGTGCAGGATCACAGAGATGGGTTTGCTGACCATCCCATCACAAGCCATGGCTGCACACCAGAGAATTCACAGGGGCTCATAGAGCAAGTGATGACAAAAGGTTGGGGTTGGGTGATGGGAAGAGAAAGAGGGATCTGTACATCACCTTTTCTCCCCGTGGAGCTACACACTGTCCTTGCCACAGCAGCTCCATGGCTACCAATGCACCAGGCTAGAAAGCAGCAGCACAGACCCAGGTGCCACATCCAGACCCACCATTTCTTGGTTGTCACACACTCAGCACCTGGGCACAGCAGGAAGCTGGTGTGCAGTACCACACAGAGCCAGCTCCATGTGGCCAGATGTCAGGAAACCCTGATCATTCAGATGGCTGGATATCAATACATGGCACTGATGGAATACCCGTGATTACCAAAGCACTTTGTGAGTATGAACACACCTCTGTCACTAGGAGACAAATTAATATTTGTCCTCCTTATACGGGAAGGAATTGAGACACAGAAAGGTTATGTGATTTGTTCTACACAGCAACAGTGAACAGCAGAGCAAGGAAGATGATGACTGACACAGTCACCAAATTTCCTCCACACTCCCTGGTTTTCCTCTGCTCCTGGCTGTGACAGGCTGCAATAAATTTGTACTGGCAGCTATGAGGAGAAAGTACAAAACACAGAGCTGGGACTGGGCATTCATACTGGTAACAAGTCTATCCAGATTTGTGATGGCAAACTGTAGACAGGGAGAAGCAAAAGCTTTTGCAAAATGCTACCCCTTTCAGAGCCAGTCCCTGGATATTAGGAGCTGGGAGAAGACATTCACAGAGAACCATTTATTGCATGCACACACCCCACAAAGCAGCCAATTTTTACCAGTGTCAGACCCAGCAGATGTGCAGTTCAAGCAGGAATCCAGATCTGGGCAGATTTTCCTAAAATTCCCACCAAAATCAGAAGAGACAGAAGTGCAGAGTGGACTTGTTACTAGCTGATACATATGAAGAGGGAACTTGAAACAATTCAGTTCCTGGCTGACATATCTTGCTTAGGGGCTATTTTCAAACCAGCAAGAAAAAGAGAATAAAAATATTTCCTCCATGGATCTGGCCTTCTCTCCCTTCCTGTAATACTTTTGCTGTGCTTGCCAGATTGGAAACTGCTTCTGGCCAAAATGTCCCCATCAGGAGCACAACAGAAATTGAGGTGTCTGGTAACAGATATCACCTAATAACAGAGAAAAGAGTTATTTCACTTGCAGTCCTTGCTGGTATCTCTGATGGACCCGGAAAGCCAAGCATTCAGAAGGTGAATTCATAAACCCTGGTTTGAACTTCTGACATCTCCCTCACTGCTGTGGGCTAACACTGGGTGCCTCATTCACCTTGGCTTTGTACCCTGTGAATTCACTAAGCCTGGGGTGCCCCCAGGCAGCTTCTGAGCTGCACACTCAGAACTATTTCAAACCCAGCCCCCAGGCTGAGCAGGTTACACTGCCAGCAGTGCAGCAGGTATAAGCATAAGTCCCTGCTGCAGGTGAAGTGAGCTGACTGTCACTCATTTTTCACCCTGAAACCCCTTTGCATGCCCAGTCCAGCCTTGTCCTGCAGCAGAATGGTCACACCTTTGCAGATCTTGTCTCTTCTCCCATCTCTGAACTAGGCTCAGCTCTCCCTTCAGCTCCCCAAGGCATGCTGTATGTATTTCATGGCCTTCAGCCACATGGAGAATTTGGACTGCCCAGAACTTGTAGAGTCAGGAATCTTGGCCATCTCTACATTCAGCTAATGAAAAGGAAAGGAGCAACCCTAGGTCTGGACACAGCTGCAGTGCTCTGGAAGGGAACTACTCAAAAGCACAGCTGCTCCTTCCCCACATGACAGTGGCAGCAGGCAGGGACCTGCAGCCCGCTCAGGCTGCCCATTTTGATTTGCTCACACTCCATATATTTTTAAAATTAGTATAACTTACTGCAGAAAACAAGCAGCAAAAGAAGATCACACCCCAAGAGAAATTAAGGATTTCAATGAAAGAAGGTTGCAAATGTCAGGGTGCATATTAGGGTACAGAGAAGCCCACACAGGTGGCTACTGCATTAAAAGTGAGCATCTGCAAACTCAGAGTGGCTGAGTTTACTTTCTTGCTGTCTCTCCTCTTCCCCTCCCACACTTGATGGGAGAGCCTGACAACCTATAAAATCCAAATGCCAAGAAACAGTAGTCTTGTAATAATTTGTGCAAGTCAGGCTTATAGTGCAGGACAGAAGGAACTCCCAGAGCACCTGAGAAGCAAGAATGTCTCAACCCTTATATCAAGAGCAGGCTCCAAAAAATTCATAGGAACTTCCCCTGCTGAAAACCAGCCCTCAGTACCAGGATCCCACAGGGCAGCTGCTCCAGCCTCCAGCCCTCCTTGTGGTTCCCCCACAAAAGGGAAGGAAACCTCAGGGAAATACCAATGGGCCAACTCAGAGTGAGGAGGCAGCCCCGTGAAAATCAGCCAGGAGGGAGCTCTGCAGCTGCTGGTGGGGTTTTGCTCACCATGGTCCCCAGGGCAGAGGGAGAGGCTGTGGGAAGGACAAGCCCAAGGGCTGGGAAGGAGAGCTCCCTGATGGTTAATGTGTCTGTAAGCAAAGCAAAACCCACCTCCTTCCATGGAGTAAAGGTGAAATGTAGGCTCCACGCAGCCCCACATGGCAGTGAGAATGCTGCCTCAGCATGGACACTTTGACCTCTCTTTCCAGCATATGAAAACTATTGCGCCTTATCGGCTCTCCTCTGCTGGAAACCTCCCGCAATCCCATGCTGGGGACTTAGAAAGAGGTCAGGGAGGGAGAGTTTTACATGCTGAATCATTCCCAGACAAATCGTTTCCTTATTATACATGGCAGCCTCCCACGGACAGACTGCCAGAGGGCTCTCTGAAATCGTATTAGGTGCCTTTCCCTTGCTCCTCTTTATCCCCCCCATCATCCTTCTCTCATTTGAAACGTTATAGCTTGCAGTCCCACTGGAGAGGGTCTGGGGGTCATGAGCACACAAACAGTCCAAGGGGCCCAAGGAAGGGAACAGCACAAGGGCCTGCTGTAAACTGCTCCAGGCTCAGCCACTCCAGCACAGGGCAGCTGCACTCCCAGCTCACACTCATGGCTTACACTCATGGCTCACACTCCCAGCTCACTCTCATGGCTCACACTCCCAGCTCACGCTCCCAGCTCACTCTCATGGCTCACACTCCCAGCTCAATGTCATGGCTCATACTCCCAGCTCACACTCCCAGCTCACACTGCCAGCTCACGCTCCCAGCTCACTCTCATGGCTCACGCTCCCAGCTCACTCTCATGGCTCACACTCCCAGCTCAATGTCATGGCTCACACTCCCTGCTCACACTCCCAGTTCACACTCCCGGCTCACACTCCAAGCTCACTCCCCCAGCCCTTTGCAGGACTGGCAGCCAGATGTCAGGATCCAGCGAGCCCGGCAGCAGAGCTGCCCTTCAGACCCGCAAGGCCTTTGCTCTGGCACGCTGCCGATCGCGCCTGCAGGTCAGGTGTGCTCGCTCGTACCACGTCTACCCACACCCCGGGCCCTCTGGAGGCAGACCAGGAGCCACAGAGTTGTATTTCAAAGAGCATCAAAGGGGAGTTTGTTAATAAGTCCCGAGGAGGCACTCAGCTCTGTGCCATGCCGAGGCTCCGGTTGCAGCCTCGGGGCCGGAGCTGACTCGCACCCAGCCAGCCAGAAGTGTGGAGAGATGGGGTAATTCCCCCTCCAAACCGCACCGCCCTGCGTGGGGATGGCTGGTGCTGGGAGGCTCTGCTGCCAGGGCTGCGTGCCCGTGCCTCCCGTGCTGCGCCTGCCTGCGAGGGGAGGATGGGCAGCACAGGAGCTCAGCTGCGGCTCAAACTCCTCTGTGAGGCCTGGGGAGAAAAACAAGATACTCCACTTCACACGGGCAGTTTCTGAAGTCAGCGCAGTGTCTTGATGGCATTACAGCAGTATTATTGTGCGCAGCTGGGGGTAAATTATTCCTTATGTAACTTTTATTTAACATAGCAACTTCCCTTGTAAATCACAGTGCTCAGGCCCCAGTCACTGCAGGGACATTGCCAATTGAGGCTGTGACAGAAGTAATGCCAGATCCGAATCAAGCACACAAACCCTTCTGAGGTTACTCAAAACGTGCTCAAGAGCTTTTCAGCAGGGCTGGGTCTGCAGGCTCACAACATGTGCTTGGGCCACTTCTGGTTTGTTACTCAGATTCCTCTGCAAAGGAGGGCTGGGGCTGTCCCACAGCATTACAAGGTTTCTATTTATTCCCACAGAACTGAATAGAGGTTCTCATGCTGCCCCTCCACTCAAATGCTTTGGAGCAACAAGAATCATTAACATGTCAGGGAAAACAGAAGTCTTCTCTATACATTCACAATTTCCTAAAAATTGTATCATCAAACCTGGCCAGTGGCCATCTCTCTCTGCTGTTGTTTGTTTTCTCCTACCCTCTGTGCTCTGCTTTGTCTTGGGGAGCAGCTGCCCCACAAAGCTCTCTTCTGTTTCAGGAGGCTTCAGCACTGAGTTACTGACACGATGTTGTAACAGGTACAATATGTAAGGGTGACCTAGGCCACAAGGCCATTTAAAATGCAGCCACTGGGACTTGTGGCAAACTGTTTCAGGTTCCAGCTTGGAAGTGACTTGTCACCATAAGAACTCAGTCTCTTGGTGTCATTTCCAGCATGAGGCTGAACTCAAATGGCGTCTGTCCTACAGAGTTACAAATCCCATTTTAGCCTCTAGGTTCCTCTGAACCTTAACAGATGTGCTGTGAACCTCAGTAAGTAAAGCAAGTCCCAGGCCTGGGAAATGAAACAAAAACTGCAAGTAGAATTTTATTGCCTAGAAACTGCTCTGGAATCTGGACCCACAGGAATTTGCCCAGCACACACATAGTTTTTCCTATCAGCAGAGCACCTCATTATCCCTTGTGGCTGACAGGGCACTACAGCGTCACAGAGTCCTCACCTCCAGTGCAACAGAGAGAGTTCTCCCCAGAGGAGCATTCCTGCAGACACCCATGGGGCAGAGTTCTCACAAATCTGCCAAGCACCAGCTCTCCACCCTCTGATTCTATGTAAGGCCTGAATCAGCTCACAGTGGCCTGGGTTTCTGTTCTATTTTTCCTGCAACCCATGGAGCCCTACTGTCCCATTACTGCATCAGGCAAAGAAGCTGAGACCACAATTGCCCTGAGCAGCTCATATGCAAGACAAGGAAGAAAAAGGCTGGGGAAGGATTATCCCTACAACTGCAGTACCGAAAGAACATGGAGATTAACCAACTCCTTGGGGTCACACAAGCATCTGTGGCAAAGGCAAGAATTAAACCAGAATCCTCCAATCCTGTGCTAGTGCCCTTACCACAGGCCTTTCCTCTCTGCCTCTAATGGAGTGTCTTCACCTTTCAAGGGCAAAGCAGGGAAAGTGGCAGTGCTGCTTTGTTCCCTTCCTGCAGCACAAGCAGAAAATGAGAGTTACAGCACAGCCAGGTGGGACTGAAAACAGAGCACTTGGAGCAGCAGTGTCAAGTGGGCAAACTTTTTTGACAATTAATGAAGATGTGCTACAGCCAGAGACCTTCTTTCCCCCAGCTGCAAGCTGCTTCCAGCTCCTGAAGTGCTTGGATCACTTCCCCATTCCCTCTCTGCAGCATATCTGGCAGAGTTATGGAGATGTGGACATTTGAGCAAGCAGAGCTGATTTACCTTCACTTGCTTTGCTTCTCACAGTGCCTGCATCCACTCTGAACATCTGCTTTGTGTTTTATAGCAGTTTTAATTGGGAGCAGTGCTGAATGCTTACAACTTTGGCTTTTTCTTTGAGTTCCACAGTCAGCTCCAACACTATTTTTTATTTCTAACTGGACAATTCTGCCAGCGCAAACCTGAAAGCACAACTGAGGCAGGTAACTGCTGACACTCTGCAAGTCTTTTCAGAGAGTGCCCACACAATCCTTTTCCTCTTGGTTTCCTCCTTGAGAGGTGGGACAGAAAGAAGAAAATGCATTTGATCTTCCTAAATAGTGAGGCTATGGTGATGTGTGACTACATGTCTTCTTCAGCAGAATGGGCCAACCATATTTATAAAATCAGACTTGAAACATCAAATTAAGAAAATCAAGTCATATAATCAAAGCAGAGACTGACCTATGCAACCCTGAGTAATTTTTGTCAGGGCCAGATATTTCAGATGACCACTATTCAGTCTCTCTGCTGACAGAATTTAGCTGCCGTATCTGGAGGTTTCTTAAATGTAAACTTCACATCAAAATGACATGAACAAGCCAACTTTATTAGTCTGGAAATGAAACAAAATGTCTATGATTTCTGATTTGATTTCCATCCTGAAATATACATAAAAGTGACTGATAGACCAGTGCAGGCTTGGCACAGGGCAATCATTATGTTCATTTTCAGAATCCTGCGAGTCCTGATAATAAAATAAATAAGCCAATTTCTCTGTGAAGTGGTAAAGAAACAAAGCAATTGGCATCCGACATTCTCCACCCAGCCTCAGACTGCCTTTCTACACAAAATAGGTTGTTCCCAAACAAAACCACTTTCCAAGCTTGCCACAACAGCCCTGCTTCATGCTTTAAAAAAATTCTGCATGCATTCAAGCCTCCTTATGCACTTTGGTGGAAATCCTATCTCTCCATGATAGAGACTGAACTTGGAGCCAGTCAAGTTTTCAAACTTTGTTTTGAGATCCCAGCTTCACACAGTACCAGGGCTCCAGGCAAGAACTCCCCTGAGTATAAGCCAGCCAGATCTAAGGCTGGTTATGACCCTTTATACAAGCTCAAGCACAGCAGAAACTATGAGCTTTGATATAAAAACAGGGGTAAAATCATGACAGTGGACATCTGAAATGCCACCAGAATCATCAGCACAGTTTTTCATGTCACTGTGTCATTACATCACAGTTTGGTGGACTGGAGATGGGTCGATGACCAAGTCTAATTCCAATTCTAACATCCTCTCCTTAGACTGAATTCAGTCTTCATTTAATGAGCTGCAGTTTTAATTATTTACTTCCAAGGACACCAAGTCTCTAGTTGGTTTTTTATGTGGCTTGAGGCATATGTTAAATAGGATCATAATATTTACTTACCTCACCAAAGTGGTGGGAGATTTAGTACACCAACTTGCACTTTATGCAATACAAAAAGATAATGTCTGAAGATTTTCAGGCACTACCCTGAACCTCCTCATTCTGTTTTTAAGGCTCAAAAAAAAAATCACATATTTTTGTGATGTTCTTTCTATTTTGTTCTACACAAAAAAGTAATGAACTAAAGGTAAAAGCATTAGAATCCAAACAGCCCCAATTTCCAATACTGCAAATTCACAGCAAAACCAGGCAGGAGGGAATGCAGCTAATTTCTTTTTCATGTTGTTTTGTGTTTCAAGCCAGTTAATAAAGAAAACAATGAATTAAAACTTTGTCAAGCACAACTTCAACCAGAAAAAGAAGACAAAAAGAAATCCACAGAATCTTCCTTTCCTTGTTCTATGAGCAGCATTTATTACAGTACTCAGGTGGGGTTTTTAAGAAAGTAAGTTGAAAATCAAAAAGGCATAACTGATTTCTTGGTTGACAACAACTCCTCAGTTGTGTTTGCAACTCATTTTGAAGATGTAAATGATTACTGTAAGTGTTAAAACATTATTCCTGACTTTACTGGGAGAGAACTTCAGCACAGGTGAACCACTAGAGAGGAACAAAGCAAACTGGCTGGCAGTTTTGAAAAACTGTAACCCAAGAAGTGCCCACGATGCACTCTGACCCTGCACACAGGTGGATCTTTATATCTTCAAGCAGTAAACTTAAGGCACAGCTATGAGAAGTAGACTTAACTCTTACACAGCCATTTTCATCCTCATATTGAAAGAAGTATTTACCCAGAACTCTGCATTACTAGATCTGTTTTCCATGATGGGACATGGGTGGGGAACACACAAGAGTTAAGGCTGTAACTGGATGACCAAGTCCCAGCTCAGTATTGTGGGCACATCGCTGTGCTGCCTGTCCTGGTCACACCAGGGAGTGCAAACGTGCAGGAAGACCTGGCCAAATCACTTAAAAAAAAAATCATTTAGAGACTTCGAGGTCTACAGGAAAAACTAAGGAACTGCAGTCTGCTCAACAAGGAGAAAAGACTAGGAGGATCGTGCCCCACTTGGATGGGAAAGAAGTGTCTTATTCTGCCTGGACCAATCCTCCTCTGAGCATTTATGAATCCTTTCACCTACATCCACCCATCTCAGCTGTTTGCCTATTCTTTAATATCTCCAGTAAAACATTAACATAGGAGAACTCAGAACATAAGTCAATTAAACAGGAAGCATTCACTCCTCTCCATGCCTTCCCAAATACAAACAGCTTTTTCCCAGTGCTCAGTCAGCATCCCAAACACTCCTCCCTTCCTTCAGGAAACACCTGAGCAAACAGGTGTGCCTAACAGACTGCTCTCAAGTCCAGCAGATCCCCTGGGAAGTAGTACATGGCTAAGCTGTCCTGTCTAATAGTTGGTCCCTTTTTCCATCCTTGGGTGAGGACAGGACTTATGGGAGACCCAGCAGGCAGTGCTGTGTAGACCAGAAGCTCTGGTTTCATTTCCAGATCTGGGTTGTTGACCTGTGGTGCACTGGCACAGGTCTGTCAGCCTCTGCCTCCCAAAGTGCATTCACTATTTAAACAACAAGCCCTTGGGAGAGATATTGCTGCTATATAAATGAGGGAGGACAGGCTGTGACTACATCAGGCAATTTAGGAGCAGTATTAAAGTGCAGGGAGGCTGGGAGAGCTACCAATGCCTTTTTAACATTTTCCCATCTCGGAAAATCAGCAACCATCTGAAGCCATCTCCCAGGACATGTTTGTAGCTGCCTATTGTAACAGATCCTGGCTTCTGCCAGACCTTCCTGGGTGTTAACCAAAGCAGCATAAATACTAGAAGGCAGAGATCTGTCTCAGAAGATCAAATAATTCCCATCTGTAACCCAACAGAGTATTTGAACCCAAGGCTACTGAAATGAATGGCTGATATCAGACATCCGCTGCACGACCCACATCACTCTCCCACACTGCTCTGACCTCAGCTGAAAGCATTTGCAATTTTACTTCTTCCACAGTGGCAGGGATTAATGATTGATCATGGACCTTCACCATGAATCTCTGGGCTCCTGTCAGCCGGTGTCACAAACTTAACATTATCTAATTGTAAGTTTTCCCATTTAATTGCAATATACACCTGCTCAATGTCCCTCTGTGCGTGAAAAAGCATCATACTTCATTTAAAAAGCCCTCATTTAAATTCAACAGCTAGCTGCACAGATTTAACCATTAAACTGATTTATGTTGCATAAAAGATCAAACCAGATCGCACCTTGTGGCCAAATAACCATAAAAGGTTTCTGTAAAGATCATTAATTCACCTCCCTGGGCAGTTAGTTTAGCAGTAAATATGACTTAGATGACTTTATCCAGTTAACCTTAATCAATTTGTTATTATGATTAGTCACCCTAAATAACAGAAATGTGAGAGGGGAAGGTGCTACAGTTCAGACTCTGGTAATGAACAGGCTGCTGGTGTGCTGACCCCAGATTCCCACACTCCTGGGAAACAGGAATCCATCCTCTGCCTGCACCTCAGGGGACCTCAGCCAACCTGTGCTGGGGAGAGCATCTCAGAGGCTGATCCTTTTCAGTGCACTGCAGGTAGGCAGCTCCCACCATCACAACTCAAGAAAGAGAAGGGGCAGAGGGGGACAGAAGGCAGGAACAGCCCATTCACCTCATGCTATGAGGAAAGCTGGCCCAGTAGTCCACACACCAGCTTGAAACCTGGCAAGGTTTAATTTGGCAGACCTTGCTCTGTCACAGATTTCCACAGTGACCTTGGCCAAGGTATTTCATCTCACTGTGTCTCAGCTCCCCAGCTGTTAGGCTGAGATGACAATGCTTCCATCTCTCACAGGAGTGGTCTTTAAGTTTGTGAGGCATTCAAACATCACAGCTCTGGGAGCCATAAAAACTCCTTAAGTGGGTAGATCCATCACCCTGGATGCTCCGTTCTCCTCTCACCCTGCATGGCTCCGTTGACTTCAACCCATTTAACCTGTCATGGAGGATGTGAAATCAGATTCAGGCCCTTGATCTGCCAAAGGGATTGCCTCTTCCTCAGAGTCACTGCACTAACCAGCAGAATGGGATCCAGTGGTGTCTACAGCAATGAAAGTGATCATCAGTACTAAAGGAAATAGGCCCATATCTCGGCCACCAAAGTTATTCACACCTGAGCAAAGCACATGATACTGACAGCCATGCAAACTGCTGGTATCAACTGACTGCCTTTTACACCAGTTTGGAAATACAGGGAAGAGAAGGTGAGAAGGGGCTTAAATCGTAACTCTCATACTGGTACAGGTCAGCAGGAAATTCATGCAGTCAGTGCAGCAATATTGGTGTAAGGAAGAAAACAGGACTTGAGGTGTTTGGGTGTCTGTCCCCAGTCTCCCGCGGGGCAGAGCCTTGCTGCTGTCACAGCTGCACTTGGTATGCAGTCAGCACATCGGTAAATCATTACTCCCTGCATGAAAGGGCTCATTCTGTCTGTGTGCATTTCTCTGTCTGTGTGTTCGCTCTCATCAGTGCAAGGAAAGCACTTTATCCTTCATTTTTATGCTCAGCGACGTGCTTCTCCAGCCTTCCCACGTTGTGCACACAAGTAAGAATGCAGAACACTTCTCTTTGCAATGTCCACAGATCTCCCAGGCAAAGGACTCCAAACCCACACCTGTGTTCAGCATGAAGTGCTGGATACTTTCTCATAAACTCAGTTCCTACTTCAGTGTTTGGTCTGAACAAAAAACAAGGTAATCATCAAAACCAGTCAGTAAAGACCTTTTCACTGACCCTCAGTCTTTAGTTGAGATTCTCTGTGTTCAATTATTTCAGTCATTATCACTAAACAAGAGGTTCAAGCATACCTGCAACCTTCAAAGCTGCTAATATGGAACAGAAGACATGAGAACAGACAATGTAACTCACTTGGGAAATGTGACATGCTAATAAAGAGCCCTTCCTCCAATGTCAATGATTCTTTCCATGAACTGGGCTGCATGATCATATGTTCTTGGATGTAAGTTTAGCTTGCTACAAGTGAAGAAGGGGGATTATAGATTTGTACAGCATCCAGGAAATCTCTGTTCCTATGAAAATAGTTTGCACTCTTTGGATGTGGCTGCAGGATGGTGGCCAAAGCAGTATTGTGGAAACTATATAGTCTATCCCCATTTTAGGGACAATTCCAAATCCATGGAAATTAGGTCACCAATAAAGTCTAAAAATGAAATCTAATGGATTTTAAGAAAAGTGGGGCCTCACTTTAAGCATTTAAGAAGCATTTACTTAAAATTCAGCATATGTCTAGGGGTCATCGATTTCAGTGGTGCTTATTTGTGGGTCCAAGTTCTGTCTTGATCTGGGATCTGAAAGCTTCAACATTAGAAAGAAAATGCAGAGACGACTTTTCATTTTTATGATTAAAAGCATATCACATCAATCTCATATCAACAAGGAGTCTTTATTTATAGAATATGATATTAAATCTGGATTCCTTTCAAATACTGGGAGTATTTTGTTACACTATGCATCCAGGTGCTACATGTGATTTTGACAGACAGGCTCATCTGAGAGGTGCCAATTAAGAAACACTCTCAGAAGCAGAACGTGACAAAAGTCACAACATCATCAGAGAAGGAATGTGTTCTCTCTCACAGGAGGAGATATCAGTGAGGAAAAAGTTCGTTCATCTCCTCCAACAATAAATGAATAGTTCCCCTCAATTACCCCATTACTCCTTTACTAACTGTAAAGAGACATCATGAAGAAATGAATATATATTACATTTCTGTTTTACATAATACATCTCCATCATTACTAAGGAGTCAGAGAGAGTTAAAACTCGATGAAAAGGTTGTTGATTTTTTATCATCACGTTTGCTTTTAAACTTGCTGGAGTGCTTAAGCAGGCCTGTGAGTTCCACATTTGTTCCTAATTTGCTCTGAAGGCAGGGGGCCAGCGGCAGGGCAAAACAGGCAGTGTCTGGCACTTCTGCTTATTTTCAGATAGAGTTTAAGGCAGGAGTCCAGACCTGGAGGGTGTTTTAAAATACTGATCTTGAATTTCTACAGTACTTTCCTTGGGAAGATATAATAGTGTCTTATACACTATGGCCACAATTCTACACTGAATTAATTCAGGCCTCATGTATGAAAAAGGATGAATTGGAGATGAATTGGAGAAGAATTGGAGCTAGGGATCACTGTGGCCACTGCTTAATACACACTTGCTGTTAAGTGGTACAGAGAAGAAAATCCTACATGAATTCTTATTCTATTATATCTGCAAGAAATAACTATGCAGAATGGAACAAGGATCTCTTCACTTCTGAAAAATGCTAAGTGATAATTCATGATTTCAAATGTCAGAAACTTTATTTTATATATTTTGAGGAGGACTAGTGACACCATGCCTGACCAATTCATCAGGAACACCTCTCTCATCCATGTCATCATCTGCCAACACCTTTAAAGAGTCTTTCTCTAGGACCAGACCTATTCAAATATAAATTCCTATACAAGACCTGGCAAGGGCACAATGTGCCTGAGGCTGTGACTATGCACTGCTGGGAGGTGGGGTTTTCTGTCCTGCTGGTAACTGAAAATGGCCCAATTCACCCCCTCCAGTCATGTCTTTTAGACAAGACCTGTTGCTGACTCACATCCTGCCAAGAAGTAATAATCTCACACAAGAATCATCTCTGACCCTCAAGCTGCTTCCTACTGGGTGTGTACAACCCAGACCACACCTGCAGCTTGAAGTAGGGAGGTGCTTGTTTATGCTACTAAATTCACTAAGCAAGAAGCTTGGCAATGCAAGCTTCCTTTAACATATTTCATCTATACCTTAATGTGATGGAAAGACAAGATTTTTAGCAATAAAGCCATCAAGGTATTTTCAAGTTCCTTGGTGCAAGCCCCCCTATGGTTGGTTTTTCTTGTGATCTCAAGTGAATTGCCTTTTAAACTTTTCTATTTCTGAGAGAAAGTAAAAGATCCCATTTTGCTGGGCAACAACTTTAATTCCTTGTTTTGTCAACCTCAGACAAGGGTAGCAGGTTAATTGCTGTTTTTATTGGTATAATGAATGCCAATTATAAGGTGTGTGTTAAATTCCTATGTTCCAGCTATGTGAAAAAAAACCTGATCACATATACCATCTGCATGCTGCTGTCCAAAGTAACAAGAAGTTGGAATATCCCAGGAAACAGAAAACAACAACAACAAGAAAATAATGAAAATCATAAAGAGACCTCACTACTGTCAATCAGCATGGATCCTGCATGGCCAGCTCTGAGACAAAGCTGAAAAGATCTGCACCAGCTCCCCAGATCTCATTAGGCTGAGCTCACATGCTCAGTCCCCACAGAGGTCCTTTACAAGCAACTCCTAAGTGTAAGGAAATCTTTCTGTACCTGAGGCCCATGGGGGCTGCAGCCACAGAGCTCTTTGAGTGCTCTGCTGGTTTGGACCCAGCCCCAGCCACATTTGCTGCTTCCAGCTGTGCCAGAACCATTCCTGACCCCCTGTTCAGCGTGCTAGTTACAGCACAGGTTCTCCCCTCTCCCACGGGAAACACAAGTGTCTTGGGGGCCACCCTGACCACACCTGTAACATGATTATGGCCTGAAAGAGGTCACAGAGCTACATGCCAGTTTAAGAAGCTTATAAATGGACTTGGCAAACAAGAAAAAGTGTAGGATTTAACATTTTTCTTCTTTCTTTAAATGTGAAAACACTTTGCAGATGCCGTTAACCCTGTTTGGTCATCTTTTTCCACCACTTCAGGCAGCTATGTAATATTTTTATTCAAATTGCTCCTTTGGTGTAAAGTTTCTCTTCAGAGAGTTTTTTTCCAATTTTCCCTCCCTCTTCAAGTGGTCTTAAAGAAAGGACTTGGTCAGCTGGACTTCAAATGACCCTTGAATGCTGTGCTTATTTTCACAGCAGGATGCTTCAACTGCTTCATCAAATAAGTCTCAAGCTGACAGGTTTGTTGATTGGGAAAGCAAAGTCTCAAACTGAGGGTAAAGGGTATGTCACAAATATTAGTGTAAGTATGGTGAAGGCCCTATATCCTTGCAGAGAACAGTGTTTGCCCTAGGCTAAAGTCTGTGTTAATATTTTGAATTTATATCACATCTTCTCAGCTGATCTTACGGGAAAAAGGCCAATTGGATTTTATAGCTCAACAGCTAATAGGATTCTACAGGATTTGATAAAGAAAGAAACTGCCGTTATAGGTTTAACTATCCTGTAACAAGGAATATAGAGCTGTGTTAAATTTCAATATTTTATAAAATATTTGCACTGAAAATAGAGCTGCAAATCCATGTTATGTGTTAATAGTTTAAAATTAAATACCTGGATGCTAGCTGCTGCTGAACCACATACTGAGAAAAATAAGTTATCCTATAATTTTATAGCCTGAATCTCTGACATCTGCAGTATCTTCCACTCCAGGTGTTCCCTTTGCTTTGGAAATTTGGATTCACAAAAAGAAAATTGGACTCTGCAAAAGCTTAATCCAGAACCAAGGTAGATCAAAATGAATTCAGGCACTGCTGCTTATAGAAATATCTACTGTGGTGTATGGCACACTAATAGGCACTGAGCTGATAGCACCAGTTATTCCCTCTCCTGAGGGAGAAAAACATCTGGGCTCCCCCCAGACATGTGTGAGCCTCCCTTTTTTAGTGCCACTGGCACCTGCAGACAGGGACATGGCAGCCTGAGCTTCTCCTTCAGCACAGAGAGCTAACATGGGCACTCAGCACTGCAGCTGCCCAGAGGCAAGGGGTAACACCACAAGATACCAAGAGCTTGTTGTTTTTACCAGACTGGCTTTGAGGAGAACTGAACTGAGCTAGAAGAGGAGGAAAGAATCATTAAAAATTTGTATGCAGGCCCAAGGGTGGAATTGATTAAGAAGGAAACAAGACCTTGAAGGAAGCATGTGAAGGATCTCAAAGTCCCAGGTGGACAAGACAGTGAAGCATGGATTGAGCCCAACTGATATTGACAGCTCTGTACAAATATGACCCATAAGAAGGTAGGTCCCTTCTGATGAGCTGACTGGGACAAAAAGAGCTGCCCTGCAAACTGGACCTTGCCAGAGAGGAGCCAAATGAGTGTATGACGAAGATCTGACAAGTTAGACTCAGGAGCCAGAAGCTATTTACAGTGGCAGCAAAAAATACAATCTCAACTATAACCTTGGAAGCAACAGGCTTGCTGAGCCAAGCATCATCTCCTAGATAACAATCTTATGAGAAATCTCTCCCCAGTTCCCTTTCTCCCTTCCCTCCTCTCTGTCTACATCCCTTTGATGTACAGCTCCAAGGGCTGGCCAGGTGCAATCTCTTTTAGTGAGTAATATGCATACAGCTTTGTAAAGTATTTTTAAGGCTTCAGGTGAACCTGGGTTCAATGTTTTATGTCTGTAAGTGTCAGCTCCTGATAGGGAAGTTCAGCAGCTGCTGGTTGAGTACACCTCCTCACTTGGAAGGTACTGCACCTCCCCTCTCCAGCTTGCAGGCACCTGAGTGAAGAAGCTGAGGTGCAGGACAACGCTGAATCTTCCTAAAAGAAAAGGCTGAGCAGGGAGCTGGCTCTTGGGGAGGGAAAGGTAGCTGAATGTGAGTTTGCAAGGGATTCAATCATTTGAAGTCTCTCTGAACCTGCAGGGTTCTGCTTGTGAACAGAGAACTGAAGAGAGGGAAGGGGCTGGGGATTTTTCATGTGTTGGCTCCTATAAACCGGGCCACCAGGCACACATGTACTTCTCCATTACTCTGCTTCCAAAGTGAGGCCAAATTGTTCATCCTGGCTGTGACTCCTTTGCACAAGTCTAGCCACACACTTGGTTTGGATGATTCCCTTCTCTTCACCGTGCAAAGATGAGTCTGTTTAAACTTGCCTCCATCTCCAAGAGTAGGTGTCAGGAGTGCACTGCTGGGCAGACACTCAAGACAGCTCTCGACAAGCTACACTGAGCCTTGAGAGAAACATAATCACTTTCTGTTTGGCACCTGGGAGCAATGTAACCTAACTGCCAAGCTGAGGCAACCTGCTTCCAAGGAAGACTAATTAACCCAAAAAGGCATCACCCTGGTGTCATCACCTGGCTCTGCATTGCTAAACAGGCACCCCCTGGGCTGACCTGGGCATTTCTGAGAAATGCTGCTCTGCCCGAGGTGAGCTGTATTCCATGGCAAGCCACCTGCTGCTGCCCACAGCTGGAACTCCTGCCTGACAGAGGGAGGGAGGTGCTGCCCCCCCCGCCCCGAGGCACACACCCAGCTGGGTGTGCATCCAAAGACACTGCGTCAGTTCAGCGTGGACCAGCAGACAGGTAACAGTGACACAGGTGTCACAGGACTCACTGTAACATACCCAGTTGCTCAATGCTCATGACTGTCCTGCTCACTGGAGATATTCTCCTGTATCAGCACATGCCACTCCCTTGACCCTCAGTAAGTGCTGACAGAAGTGTCTGAGCTCAAAGCCAAATGCCAGCCCCACGTGGCATGTACAAAGGTTCAAGAAACATCCATTCCCTTCTTCCTCTGCCAGGGGATCAGTGGATGCTGGATTCCATCTACAGGTTTTTGCCTCTCCCCACACAGACAATTTCCAATAGATGCTCATTACGCTCCAGCGGAGCAGACGATAAAGGAAAGGTAAGCGGCAGCCAGAGCACTGTCTGCACACAGCAGCCAATGCTGGGGAAGCTGTCCTCATCCTGCAAAATTGACTCAGACACTTCCAGAAATTCACATCAGATATCCAGCCTCTGAACAGATAATAAATACGTCTGACCCAATAATCCAAGTGTTATCTGTGTTTCAACTACCAAATCAAACAATACAGCCGCACACCTGATGTAATTTTAATAACATAACACCACAAAGAGCAACGGAGCACAATAGCGAAAGCAGGCAAGGGAACATTGATTTTCAGATTGCATTCCACTATAAACATCAAACTGCTGGTGGTTTATCTGAAATATAAGCAGACCTAAGCAGAGCAAAAGAGGCTGAAGTTCATGCATTTAGGCTGAAGAGTGCTTAATGTGCCAACCCCAGTGGATCCTGCAGGCAAGCTGCCTCTGCCAGCCATAAACAGGAATTCTTCATTCAGGATCAATGCAACTTCAGCTACAGTTGTACTAATTGTGGTAGCTGGATATTGACAGTGTTCGTGTACGTGTTATGCATTGCAGCTTCCTGCCTACAGGGGAAGAATTTAAACTTGTTTGAGCAGATGATTATACCTTACCTTAAAGCCTTGACCAAACTCCTTATGCTCATGGTATATAAGTTTTAACACCCTGAATGCATTCAGCCCTCACTGACTGCTTGTAGTCCCAGCATGTTTTTCAATTACAGCTTCTGGGGAACCTGTCTGTAGGAGAGGGAGGCTCACTGCTAGCTTTTGCTGTCATTTACTTGGTTATCAACCAGGTATAACTTCTCCAGCATCACATGAATTATTCCTTTGTACAGCCAGGAAATAAGATGCAAAATTTTGGACACTGCACCTTTTCCTTTAATTAGAGTCAGATAAGGGATCTGAGTTTCCTTTCAGAACCTACTTTCCACCTTTAAATATATATGTGAGGACACATATTATGTTTCTTTGGCTAAACCTTAATTCTTTAATCCCTCAATCCATCTCCTCATCCAGAAGACAAAAGCTTCCAAACTATACACCAAATGGCACGGTTTAGACAAAAAGGACTTAAAACTTTAACCACCATCTCTACAGGTGGGTTGAACAAACCGGTATTCCAAAATCTAACACTGGAAATAGAAAGGAAATTTATCTAGGAAATAGATAAATCCTGTGGATTTATCTTCTGGTGAAGATGAGATCATACAATATAACTTAAAAAAGGGTTAAGGTAGGAGCACTAAAGAAGACATCACCCCTGGATGCAGGGAGAGCTTTCTAGGGATGAATTCTCTATACACTGGTGCAGTGCATGCTGCATGGATTCTGCCCTCAGCATCTGCAGCTGCCTGCTGTCAGAGGCAGACACCAGGAGAAATGGGGCTTTAGAGTGCTATGTCTAGTGAAAGGCCCCGAGGAGAACTTCTAAACTCTGATGGTTTTGATGGCTGTCAGTTTTGATCCTGTACTGCTGCAACCAAGAAGCAACTTTCCTTCTTTACTGGAACACTGAACAAACATCAAGGGACCTCTTTCTGTCTGGGCCAGAAAAATTTGCAACCAGATCTCAGCAAAAAGCCAGTATTTACTCACAACACAGGAATACTTTAATGTTTTGATTTCCCAAGAAGTGCAGTTGTCACAGAATGGATATGGCTGGATTGAGCAGGTACAGCCTCCAAGGAGGTGACAGTGGCTGGATACTCTCTTCCTTCCATGGAAGTTTGAGGAGGATTTCTTACTGATTTCATCAGCAACAGGATCATCAAGACACATGATTCACTTACCTAGCTGATAAAAACATCATGTTGGCATTCATACCACACTGGTCCAACCATAACATTTTCTGGTTCTTTCAGAGCTTTTCAGGCACCCCAGAGGCTCAGTGAACATTACTTCACCATAACTGCCTCTCTGAAACATTTGCTGGTGTGCAAATATTTAAAATTGTGGATTTACACAAGGGAAGATGCTTCTAGACAGCTGTCAGTTTTTCTTTGGCAAAAATACAGAGCTGGTCACATTTTGGAAGATATTTAAAGCCTACTATTTTTCAAAGAACAAGAGCCTCTACAAAATAAATAAAGCACAGAGCTTGATTCTCCATCAGACACCTCCAATTCTACACTGGTGCAACAGTATCAAACAAATGGCCAAGAATGACTTATGGTCTACATCTTCCTTTTTATGTGGGAGATGTAGAGAATTCAATCATGTTAGCTTATCAAAGAGCAGGTTAAGAGAAGATTTGATCACAGTCTTTAAGTACCTGCACAGTATCTGGTCCTAGGCAGTTCTTTAATCTGGCACATCAAAGCACTAGAAAGTGAAATTAGACCAACAAACTGGAAAAAGCAGACATTTTACTCTTTACCTACTTCTTCAACACAGGATGCCATACACTGCCAATTTCTTAAATGTAAAAGTGCTAATTTCTCCCTAGTACAGGTATGTCTGAACACAGTCATATATTATTGGATTAAATGCCAGAATTAGCACATGAAATTCCATGTTCTGAAGTTTTACAGAAAATCAGACTAGACACTCAGAGGCTATTCTGTTTTAAAAAGAAAAATAAATACACAATAGAGTTACAGAAACGATATGAAATAAATTTTTCCAATTATTTGTAAGGAAGTTGGCTCCCTTGCTTCTTCCACTCATGCAATTTATTTTGAGGTAAAGTGAGGGGGTTTGGGCTTTGTTTGGATGGATTTCTTGTTGATTTTTTCCCTGTAAAATTAATATTGAGGCATCTTCACAATTCCCACATGGAAAAAGCACATTCATAACTATGAAGATCGTCAGTTTTCAGCCTGGAATGCAGCTGACCTTTCCTTTTTCAGCCATTGCAGTTTCTCAGCTTCCACAAATGGATATTTACTCTTTTTTCTTTATTACTTTTTTTTTTTTTTTTGGAAACATTCCATTCACAGTGTGCTAGGGGATTTCACTCAAAGTAACACATGCTCCACAGATTAGCAGGCTCTTAAAAATATGCTTGTTTTCTCTTTATGGGCTGGTCTATTAAAAAGAAGTTAACAGAAAGACACCCATTACTTCTGTGGGTATTGGATTGGGGCCTAAATTATTGCTAGTGCTGAACATGCACAGTCAGAAAGCATTTCAGAAAACATGTGCTTTTGAGTATAAGGCGGATTTCCCTGAGATCCTTTCCAAACTCCAGTGACTAGTTCTGGAGAAGACATCTGATCTCCCACAGAGCTTCTCCCTCTAATGATGGGCAGGACCAGGCAATCCCTGAGTACTCACAGAGGGGTTTTCTATCACTTATCTCAGGCTTTTTTTCTCTCCCTCCACACACACAGAGCTCTTTTATACACCAGGTTCTTCGCTTCCCATCCTACCCTGGCAGCTTCTCCTCTCCAGGCCATCCATGGGAATAGTGCTGGCAGCTCACAAAACCCAAATTGTTAGTGAAGCACCAATTTTGATGTGGTCACATTCTCCTGTGGCTGCACCATGTGCCATACACACACCACGTGTATATGTGCATCAAACGCATCTTGTGAGCTGAGCAGAAATGTCTCGAAGGACATTTTGCAGAGTCCTAAACATTTCCCTGGCAAGACCAGCAGTGGGTTCACCAGTTCATTACCTATTGCTAATTACACCCCATCAAGTGACCTGAAACTACTCAGCAGCTCTGAGTTAAGTGTGTTCCATGGGAAACACCAGAAAGCTAAATCTCTCCACAGTTGGCTTAGAAAAGATTAGTTTAGAGAGACGTCTGTTCCTTGTCAAAAAATTCCTTCCATTTCTTTCTTTCATGTTATACACGGACAGATCATTATTGGCTTGAAATTGCAGAATCCATTTCTTCCCCTTAAGAAAATCCATGGTAAGTCTCTACTGGGTTAAACTAGTAATTTAAAAAACTAAATGAAAACAGGCAGAAACAGGTTTCTGAGGATAAACATAGGTTTAAAAAATAGCTTTAGTTTTAAATGGAAGCAGAAGGGCATGCATAGAGAGCTGATTTTTTTCCCTAAGTGAAACCAGAATTGGAAATCCAGTTGTGAGCAATCTGGATTGCTCAGCCACTCCCATTTATTCCAGTTACCTCTCCATTCCTCTGCTACTGCAATGCTCACTTATTGCCTCCAGTCTTTAATTAGGCATCCACCCATCCCACAAAACTGTTTATGGAAACAGTGTCCTGTTAACTGCAACAGGCCCTGGGGTCAATCAAGCTGCACAGAACACTTGCCCCTCTGTTCAGGGTTTGGTCTGAACTCCTAACAGAGACCCCCCCCCAGGCAAGATAAAACAGGAGCCTGCTTAGATATTAGTACAAAAATTTAAAATTCCAGATTTGTTTTCTAGAACCAAGCCGTCTCTTTATTATTACAGCTCTCTCATGACTTTCCTTAACTGGTTTTAAAGCTCTCCAGAAGGAGATAAGTCTTTATTTACAAACAGGGAAACTGCAGAGGAAGAACTGACAGCAGAGTCAGAAACAGAACCTCAGCTCCGCAGTCCTAGGCCAGCACCAAATACACTAAGCTACACTTACCTTTCAAGAAGCTGCTACAATCAACTCCTTTAACTGTTGCATTAGTGCTTCTGAATGTACTGGGATAATTTTAAATGCCTCCTACCTAAGGAGATCATCAAGTTAGCTTGTGCATAAAATATGCTTATATGCATTTCTGATTTGATCTCTACAGTATCCTGTGTGTTTTATGCTAAAGCAGAAGAAATAGCTTCAGGATACTTTCTGCTTCCACCACACTGCTGAAATGGGAGAGTATAAAGACATGCATGGGGAAGTCAGGAATTGATTCACACATATGTCCTATCTGTTCCAGTTCTGGTTGCATTAACAGCGAGCCTCCTGTGAGTTCTCTCTGCTGGGTATGCTCAATGTCGGTTTAGGGAAGGGAAAACTCTCCATGTCCAGCTCCTAAAGAAATTCTTGCCTTACCAACAGTGTTGTGGCACTGCTGAAAATGCCAGACACAGTGGAGCTACAAAGTTTAAAGCTAAACTCATCAATATGGAGAGGGGAGACAGACATCTCTCAAATCTGCACACTCGCCAGGTCTCATTTTCCCTGACAGTTTTGCTTCAGCCCATCTCAAAGCTGCACTCTTGAGCACTGCAGCATTTGAGCTCTGCTTTCCTCACAGCATGTGAGCTGTCTGACCCCAATGGCCCTGAGGTGATAGCAGTGACAAGTGACATCTGACAAAGAGTGACAAGAGAGAACACTTCAGAGCTAACATATGCTAAAGAGGATCCTGGAATATGGAGCTGGGCTCTTAGCTGGAATAGTAACTCTTGGGTCCACAGGTATTAACTGTTTGAATTTGATCATACTCTCAGTTCTTCAGGAACAGATTGCCACCAAAGCCAATAAAGGGGCCTGGCTAAGGAATGCAAAGAAAGTAGGAGCTGCCTTTAATAAGGGATGCATTCAGTTGGTCCTCACAGTCCAAGCGTGTACAATATGCTTCAGACTTCTTTATATTCTGGTTCTACTAAAATAAATACAATTAATTTAGTCAAATGCTGGACGAAGATAATTCATCTAGAGACAATAATGCATCCTGGAATGCTAAGGAACTGCTTGCAGAGCTACTGCTTTCCAGGAAAGGAGTCAGGGAGTCAGAACAAACAAGGAACTCAAGCTCCCACTGCAGTGGGATCAGCAAAGCCATACCTCAGCAGCAAATGGAGAGCTGAAGCAGAAATGCCATTTAACTTGAGTTGAAATGGTAGATACTCCACTGCAGCTCATCTGTACCACAACAGTGGGGTGCATTCACAGCACCTAATGAGCAGGTGACCTAAGAGGGCAGTAACACCAACACAGCTGGAGCCTGAAGACAATATGGGAACACAGATTTGACATTTAAAAGCTGGAGAAAAGAGTGAAAATGGTGAAACAGCTCTGTATTTTCTAAACTCTCTCAGGAGGGTGGAAGATGAGAAGCAGAAGTACCGTGGGAACATCCTCTACATTTCTGAGCAATTCGAGAGAATGCGCTTCTAACTTTAGCACTTGGAGACTCCTTGTTTCCTCTCCTCCAGCAATTAATACAGAGGATTTGCCTGACACACAGGATCACACAGCTCTGGAGACCTTTGGGAAGCACATACCCACACTAGGGTGCAACACTGTGCTGGCTCTGTTCTCCAAGCACAGGCCCTTGGTGAGCTGAAGGATGCACTGACAAGCTGCACCTTCAACAGGGCTCACCAAATGGGACAGAGGTCCCAGCAGTCCCCAGCAAATGGATGGCAGATGGCTCTCAGGGATTAAGAGAGCTCTCTGTGGATGTGCAGCCAGTACAGATGTGACCAGTACATGATAGTGATCCTCACTGCTCAAAGTATTTTCTCACACAACACCTAAAATTTTTATGTGTCTGACTCAGCAGTGGTTAAACACATACATCCAAGTATCTGTTGTAAAGCAGAAGATTATCAGCTTTCCTTCACCCATGGAGCCATCCCTCTGTGGCCTGGAAAATCCACAGTGATGGTACAAAATAAAAACCTGCCAGAATGGCTCGGTGTAAGCGTGTGCAGGATCCATACATATTCCATGGGGGGAGAGGGCAGGTTAAGCCATCCTCAGTGTGTGCATCCCAAGTGGAGGCTTTGCAGTGCTACCAAAGAGAATACATGAGGTGTCTCTTTGCCCAGACAAACACGAGTCAGATTCAAGTATTCTCTGTGGATGGCTCAGAAACAAAATGCTAACACACTAAACAGTGTTCCAATGGGAGGGTCCCATCCCTGAAGACTTGATAGTTCCATTTATATGGGACAATCTTGTCTGCATAACTGGAAAAAAGGATGGCATACCTAAAATGTTCAGAATGGCCATATGACTTAATTTGCCATGTGATTTTCCTTCTCCTTTGTTTGGTTTTGGTCAGCTATCTGATAATACAGAAGGTGAAAGAGGAACTTTTATTGGAAGCCTCCAGCATACCACATTCTAAGAACATTCAGGGTTAATGAGAGGAAGTAAGGTTTTTCTTAAAAATGCTGTTTCCTCCACACTCAGAAGACACGGGAGCCTGTTGAGGCTAGAGAAAGCTATAAATTTAAAATGCAGCTCAGTGAAATGAGCTGTCTAGAATTAAATACTGCAACACAGACAATCCAGGGTCAGTACTGCTTCTGCCCCTGCTCAGTCCCTCAGACTTGGCTGCAGCCCTGGTTATCATCTTGAAAATGGATTTCAAAAATGGATTTCAAATATGGAGTTCTAAGTAGGCAATGTAATTTGTGCCTGTGCTACAGTTGAAAAGGTACCAACAATTTTGGGCAACTATAACAATACCACTCTGTGGATCTCACTTCAGATTCAGCTTTTTTTTGCTAGACTAACTAAGACAGCCACTCTCCTGGCAGTGTCAACTAAACACCTGTAGAAATCCAAAAACCTGTCCCGGAGTCATAGGTTTAGGATCCAACATTTCAGCTTGGACTCATCTGTAGTTTAAATCACCAAGGAAGAAAATTCCTCATTTGATTGAAACCAGTCACATACAGAGCTCTCCTTACTGATCGAAGAAAAGTGATTATCTGCTTTATTTTTTGAGAAGGAAAATGAGTGTTTCTAAAAAAGAGCTCACAAACGCCAATGTCCATTTTCTATAGAGTTCTGAATTACATTTCACAGCTCCAGATAAAAATTAATGACCTCTGCAGTGTAGAGAATGCTCCAGCTGGGATCGCTTTTTCTTTTATTCCTAATGCCTTACAGCACAAACACTGAGCAAAATGTCCTCACAGATATAATTGTGTTATATCACGATACCAGACAGACACGGTGCTGAGAGCAGACAGTAATTTACTCACTGAGGCTCTGATCCAGTTTCATTGAAATCAATGTAAAGGTTTCCTCCAACTTGAATGGCTATTGGCTGGATCAATCTTTTTCTCTTCATAGCTGAACACAGCCATTTCCCATTATTGTTCTGTGACCTTGCTTTCTCATTAAACTTCACCCAAGATACAGAGTACTGCATATGGAGGATAACTCAAGAGATTTATTCTACCCAAACATGTCTAAACAAAGTAGTGACAAGCAGGAAAACATACTTCTTTTCTTACCATGCAGTCTGCTGGCCATCATGAGATTGTCAAGTTTTGCTTTAAAGGTAAGGTAAAATCTTACACACAATATCCAGACCTCAGCTCTACAGAGTGATGGAAATATGTGCAGTGGGGTAAGCTAAGGACGAGCTGAGCTGCAGTGTGGCTGGGGTTTGAATCGGACACTTCAATGCCTGAAACAAAACTTTGGCTGTTTGTGCTCCTTTATTGAACTCTGCTGGGTCATCCAGCCTCTCGCTCTCGCACACAACCACACTACTGATCCTTTTCATAAACAACCATGATCCCCACTAAACACACTCTCCCTTTCAGAAGCTGCAACACAAAACTGCCTCTCACTTCTCTAGTGGCCAGAACATTACAGCTCCCAGTCTGAACTCACAACCAGTGGATACACTCCTAACCCTGAGCCAGCCTAGTATTTTAGCTTAAATTGTTCTTTCCTTCCCTGGTATTAACACTCAAGATACATTTATGAACACTTACATTACCTTCCCACCTCTGCTCTGCTGGGCCAAGCAAGCCAGGCTGTTGTCATTTCCTCTCTAATGGTGGCTCTTCACTGTGTTTAGACTACTTTGTACCTTGCAGTACTTTAAAATACTTTCACAAGTTTAGACAAATTGTTATATTTTACAGACAGATTAAGCTATGATGACCTTCTGAATTACTCAGGGTACGACTGTCACCTGTAATTCCTGCATTTTGGACATAATTTCAGGTTGAACTAGGTCGTATATTTAATAAGCAAAGAAACAAATCCATTATACTATAATGCATCAGGTACTCTAATGTGCTCAGGCACCAAAATGGTCAGAAACTCAGTGAAGGACATTCAGAGGGTAGAGCACTAAAAACCAGTGGCCATGAAAAATGCTGCATTGTTTTAACAAATACATGTTCTATGATATGCTGAGCATCACAAAGTGCTTTCAAAGTTAAACTGGTTATTTATCCTACGTTTATAACAATATCAATATTTTCTTTACAAAGAAGACTCTTAGAAACAGTTCCACTTGTTTTTATTTCTGTGCAAATACTTAAAATTATCCCAGGAGTACAGAGGGAAAACAGTAATGAAGAAAACACAGAGCTGGAAAGGGAAATTTATTAAAGATAAAAGTCAAACTAGCTTTGAGGTTTTTACCCAAACAAAAAAACATATGTAAAACCTAAAGGTAACATTGGGTATTACATTCTATTTTGAAAACAATTATATAATATAACAATAGGTCTTCATTCAGCAGAGTATGTTCATCCCTTGGCCATAGATCTTCAGCTGGTGTGGGTGTGCAGCATGCAGAAATATCCTATCAGGATCCAAGGCATCCTTGGAGTGACCCTTCCAAAAAGAGCTGAGGCATCCCTGGGCACCCCTCTTTATTTCAGTGACTCCAGCCATCTGGCCCTAGGGCTCACTCCCACAGCAAAGCACCTCCTTCGGCTGGGGATTGCTTTGAAGCAAGTGGAACCACTTGCAGATAAGGTACTAATTTTGCATGAGCAAACACTGCACAACCTGTGGCTTAGCTTTAAGAGGTCCTGAGCTCCCACAGCTTCCACTGGCAGCCTCTGAAGCTCAGTCTTCAAAAGTAGAGCCAGCATATCCTCAGGGCCTGATATTTCCCTAACCTCAGAAGCACAAGGGTTATCAAAGGAGCGTGTGAAAGGTACTAGATTGTGTAGTGTACATTAATACTAAATGTGTATCTGTCTGGTGCTCCCTGCAGCTGCTCTGCCAGGGAGACACTGACCAGGACAGCTCCACAATTGGAAAAGCAGATGGGCTGTGATATTTCCATTACAAAGAACCAAACAAGGTCTTGCTGCCCACAGGTCCATGGACATATGCTTCCCTAGGACTGATGATTTATGAGCTAAAAAATGGCAAGGCACTGCATAAATCTGTGAAGGTTCTAGTCTAAAAAAGAAGATCTGTGAACACTGGGGTTTTTCCATCACTGGCCATATAAACACTGCTGCAATAAGGAATATGAGTATTGTTAAGTCTGAATCTACAGCTTTCCTGTAATGTCTGGGTTTAATTTCCAATAAGTCTGCACTTTACAAGGACATTTTTTTTTTCCCAGTTTTCTTTGGCTCTGTTTTCCAGGATCTTGTATTTTGTTACAAGGGAAAGAAAGCAAGCCATAAAATGTTTTAAAAACAGTATATCCTATGGATATAGGGCAAGACACGTCTTTAAAAATATGAACCAAACCATCACTTCTTCCTCTGCACCTTCAAAGGCTTTTGCAAATGTCGCAGTTACTGCCCTATCTTTACTTCTGAAAACAATTATGCTTTAAGATGTGGCCATCCCTTCTTGCTATCAGCCTCATTAAAAGCTTCATTAAATGAATTGCTTCACTTTGTACTGAAACAAATTAGGAATACTTACATGATCAGTCAGCTGAGCAGCAGATAATGAACAGCTGAGAGACAGTAACAACCTAAATCAGTACAGCTGTTTAAAACACATGGACATGACCATCTTTCAAAATATCTGGGTGAAATAGATAAATATTCTAATAGACACACTCCACCCACACCTAGATTTCCTAATTACCCTTGTGTAGTCTGTTGTAACCATAGTGGATCCAGGACAGAACTGAGGGCAGAAATCAGTTTACCCCTACTGCACCCACTTCTTAGCTCATCTCTGGGTGTTGGCAGTAGCACAGGGCAGGTTCCCTTTTTATCTGAACTCCCTCCAGCCAATTCTTCTTAACCAGCACTGCAAACGCATTTTAGTCTACAAATAGCTCTAAGGCTGATTTTATTGTAGTCCATAAAGCATTTGCATTTCACAAAAAAAACCCACAAAAACCCCAAAAAACTTAGATGAAGAACTATCACTGAGGAAATCCTGGCAGTTTCATGAATGCTCCTGTAAATATGCTTTGGCATAAACATCTGCAAAATGAACTCATTTAAGCCCCCCATTTTTAGTGAACACTTCTCCCATTCACTCGGACTGATGACAGATTCACATGTGGCTTTCGTACATTACACCATTGGCCACCAACAAATGAGAGCCATGCAAAACCACAACTGGCCACTCTCAAGCAACTCTGAAACTGAGATTTGTCTCCATAAAAGCCTATATGAACACTTACTTTAAGTAACAAACAAATTTATCAAGTCACAAATCCCTGTGTGAAGACAAAAACCAGAGCTATGCTTGTTGAAAGCAGTTGCTGTGATTTAGATAAGGGATCTCAAATCACAAAGAAGCTCCCTGTTTAGCACAAGCCACTGATTTATGGATGCAGTGGCCTGAGCAACACATTGCATTTTCTAAAAGGGCCATGGCACCCCAACTACCAAAACAGGCAATATAAGCTCTCATCACACACAGATGAGAGAAAAAAAACAGATTCTCTATATGTACACACAGATTGGTATGATAATCTTTAACACAAATCCACCCCAGAGACACAGGTGAATATGAAAAAGTCTGAAACAAACTCCTACTTATTTCTAATCCAGGAAATCAGTCTAAAATTCCTCAGTGGGGTTTGGCTATTCTATTTATTTTATTTTGTTTTGCAGGAGGAGAAAATCTGTACTCTGTACTCCCAGGATGAGGAGATGCTGTATGCCAAATGTCAGCATGGAGCACATTTTTACAGCCAGCTTCTAAACCCATGAATAAAGAAAAGGGCTTAGCGGAAATACTGACAGAAGTTTAACCACAGTGGGCCAAAGTGTAGGTGCAGGCAACTCCACTGATGTTAATGGATTTACACCAAGGCTGGAGTTGGCCCCATGCCTCCAGCTGGCACAGCTAAAATCTGCAGGCATGATACAGAAAGACAGCAGCCCGGAGGGACTGGATACTTCCCTCTGAACCTGGCAGGATTCACGTTCATCAGAATGGATTGCATCAATTCCTTCATGAATGAGCACCTGCAGATTCACCCACGATCAGCTCTGAGGAAACTCAATGATGCCAGTTTTTCATGGGGCAGTGATTATGGATTACAGTGCTCCCAGTAAACTGTAAAGCCTGAGGGATGATAATGTGCCCCTCACTGGCAGAAACCTCCGTCAGGCCTCCTTTTGCACAGTGCTGTGCTTTGTTTTTTCCCTAAGAGAAAGACCACACAGGGATTTTGACATCCTGTAAATGGAAAGCTGTAGTTGGTTTCTAAACGTGATGAATCCGATCCTGAGGGCCTTAGCTTCAGCAGGGAATGAATGAGCAAGCTCAGGAAAAACAATGGTGCATTATCAAATTAATTTCACAGCACAGATCACGTGAGATTCCCCGGAGTCCCTCCAATGCCAAAACACAATCCAATTGTGTAGATCAGCGGCACAAATGCTGTCATCAAGGGTAAATTAACTGGCCAGACTCATCCCCTGGTGTAACCTCGCTTGAATTACTGAATAGGACAGTGGGATCCTGCAATAGACAATTTTAATATGGAATTTGACCAGTTTCAGCTTTTGCCAGTAAGCGGAATTTCCAGTCTTTGTCTAGATCAGAAGATTGAGTAATATTGCATAAAATCCTGATTTATTGAAGAGCTCCATGCAGGCATAAATTTTGTCCATATAGAGTTCCACTGCTTTGAAGTAAATCATGCTTGCTCCAGTTTCATTAATGGAATGATAGTGGGTCACAGCAGGTGACCTCCAAATTCTACACAGACAGGGAGGCACAAACACCCTTACACAGCCTGGCATAGACTGCATCTGTATTAGAATCTAACTGAAAGTGATTCTGCATTACAATCAAACTGAAAGTGATTTCGGCTACTGTCCTGCAAAGAATTCTGCATGAGCACCTCTGGAAATATATCTTGCTGAAAAGCTACCCTGAGCAAAGCAGCTTTGTCTTAGCATTTGCTGAGCACCTTGAAGTGTGCACACACTGAAATAGTCCAGCACAGCACAAGATCTTACAGCACTGTGGAAACCAACACAACAGGTATGTTGGGGATTTAACTGAAGACATTCAGAGTTAAGTTGTCTGCTACCATGAACTGAAAGATGAAAACTTTCTGACTGCAACTTCTGTAGCTTCATTACAGTCTAAGTCCTGCAGATGAGGCAGACCTCAGCAAGAGTTACGGTGTAACTTGCAGCCCCAGTTCTACATCTCACATGCTCTTAATTCAGCAGTGTGTTCTGAAGAAAGGTGATGCTGATTCACAGTTCAAAAAATGTAGTGATACAGCAGAGAACAATGATATCATACATGACATAAGAGGTATGAATCAAGAAGTTAAATAAAGCAAAGGGCAAGATATGGTACTTAAAACCCAACAAGAATATTGTGGATATAAGGGGCTAGAAAGAGAAAGACCTGGGTTCATACCTGCATTCACAAGCCACCTGAGCCATTATCAGGGCATAGCTGTTACAAAAACAAATGAAGCTACATCATTGTATTAAAAAACATTTTTCTAGCAGAGGTGAAAAAGCATTAATAGAGCTGTTCAATACACTTCTGTCTTGTACCCAAAGCAGAGGAATTCAAACTTGAGTAGGTCCAGAGAAAAACTACTCATGCTATCAGACACTTTATGGATCTCATGAGCTTAGATTGGTTAAGGAAAACAAAAGCTGAGAGTGGAAAAGATTACTAACTATATCAGTATAAAATAGCTATTTAGATTAACAGGAAGTGTTCATACAAGAAATGAAATTATATAGGTTGTCTCTGAATAGTATTAACTTACACCTTCAAAAATATTTCTGGCTATTAAAGGGCTGAGTTTCTTTAATAATGTTCCAGTGAGAATAGTGGGAACAACACAATTATTAAAAGTGGCTCTTGCTGGGGCTGAACGACCTACCACCTATCAAAAACAGGGAGCAGGGTCAGTAGTCTGGAGATGCCATCCTAGTCTTACCCTGTGGGGTACTTGAGACTCCCCAGCCTTGGTGAGGAACAAAATCCCACCATCCATGGGCTTATCACAAAATGATAGATTCAAAAGGCATCCTACTTAAAAACTTATAAAACAATCTGGCCAAAATTTAAGGGAAGATTACAAGATTTGAGGGCAGAATGATTGGAGGGGAGTAGCAGCTGAGGAAGAAAAGATTTCAGCAAGAGGAGTGTTAATAAAAAGGTAAATAAAAACATGCAACAGCTACAGGCTAAGCAATAGCTACGCCTAGATAATAAAGAAACAACAGTAAATCTTGTGGTAACATGTTACCACTTGTCAGATGAACATAAAAAATTGACTCCATGAGTGCTCCTAGCCCATTGCAAATGAGTGAAGCATGTTAACCAAAATAAATAACCTCTAGCAAGGTTTTGGAGATGAGCAGCTGGAGTGATAACATCTTACTCTAGGTCGACTCCAAGTACAACACATTTGATGGCAGCCTCCACTGTGCAGAGAATCAGCCATCAAAGAGTAGCTCATTACCCTGTGCTGCTATGATGTAAGTAGTCACACCAGTGTACTGCAGGCAGCTGCAGCAATAAACCTTCCCTGACACTTAGAAATTCTATATGATTTATGTATTTGGGGGTGTAAAGCATAATTTGCATGACGTATTTAGAAAGCTTTAATTAATTTTGTGATTGATGCTCTAAAACTACTGAGTGAAGTTAAGACTTTTTTAAATTGTTAAATTATATTTGGGAATTAACACGAGCAGGGCTGAGTAATCACCACTTCATGTTCATGTATAGCTCATTCAGTTCAATTAAGTTCTGGTATATAATGAAGAAGAGAAAGCAGCCAAACAAAATGCTATTGCAAGAATCTGGGTGACAACTAGTACAGCTTACAAAAGAGTAAGAAAAATAGTAGGTTTTCTTTAATCCATTAAAAGAAAACAAGTCTGAGAATTATTAAGAAGGCAGGATATATGCTGTTCATGGTAGAATTATCTCATGCTCAGAGTGATGAAGTATTTTGTGAACTATCCTTAGAAGACATTCCATCCTGCCCAGCAATACAGTTACAGGTTTCTGTTTAACTGTATATCATACAGATGGGCAAATATTTTAGGAGAGAAGAGAAAGAACACCATAACCAGTTGAAATGCTATGGAGAATTACAAGCAGACTCAAATACAGGATATCTTGAACATTCCTTTTTGTAGGGAACACCTGGAATGCTTCCTCTTGAAGAAGAGGTTAAGTATTCCTTGTATCTCTTCTGGTTTTACCTTATTAACTACCAGTATGGAAGGAGAGAATCACTGAAAAAATAATAATATCACTGGCATCAAGAATTAAAAGACATCAACTGAATTTTTAGGGAAAATATATGTATTATTTTTTGCTGTGTCTCACAAGCTGGTTGGTGAGCTTACTTGTAAGTCTGAGGAGTGTAATTTCAAAGAGAGGCATTGGTTGATAGACCAACAGTGAATATGAATCCAGATTATCCAAACTCATCAATCATAATTAATTTTATAGAGAAATTTCTGCACAGCCCCTCTCTCTTGGTGTAAAAGCTCAAGAAAATCAATCAACATATTACTTTTTTTATTTGCCACACACAGTCCCCCCATTTGTGCCTGCCCTGGTCCCCTTGGTGACGTTGCTTAGTGCCTACTCACACACAAACCCAACACACATTTTTCTGGAGATTTATTCTCCTCTGTATCTCACTGTGGCACCAAGAATATAAATTGATCCAATCTACCACTTGTCAGGACTGAGGGACTCAAAAGCAAAGACCGCTGAGGTATGAAATGGATGGATACTGACCATGATAAAACAGTTCAGATTATCAGAATTACTTCATCCCTTAAAGATAATGACTCCACAACATCCTACCCTTCAGCAGAGGAACTCAACACATGAACAGTAATTATCACTCAGTTCTGCACTGAAGATCTGGTTGTATCTGGCTCTTCTCAACTTGTGAGAGCCCAGACAATGGCACCCCAGTAGAGATCTGAGGAATGCCAGTCACGTCCTCTTTAGGCTGACAGAACAAGGCACTGTTTGTTTGCTGAGATATCAGCAGAGGTGCTGGCACCACAAACCCCCAGCACCTCTGGTTTCTCTGTATTGTGCTGACAGAGGCAACTGCTGCTGGTCTATCAGTGAGCTCTTCACCTTCAAGTAGTCCACATCAGAAAGACAAAACCCTTTTTACACATCCATCTCTCTCAATTTGCCAGGCACACCATGAGGAGAGCACGAAGTGGTGCTAACTGACTGGAGAGCAGATGAACACTGTAACATTGTGCTGCACAGGCAGCACAGTCAATTCCTGCAGCAGACACTCATTTGATCAAAAGTGGTTCTGCTGGCAATTTACTTTTCTTGATCCCACTGAAAAAGAGTTTTAATCTCTGTTTTAAACTTGACTTCTACTTGGTGCCCTGAGGAAAATCAAGGCCAGATAAATGATTTTCAAAGACAAGACAGCTTCTTTTCTTCCAGATTCAGAAAATGATTTTGTCTTGATGAATAATACAGGCTTTAGTCGTTTAACTTAACTCTGAGCTACAAAGAACCTCTGCTCTCTCCAGGTAACCAAGGACACATGCATTTTTAACACACCTGTCTCAAAATGAGTTTGCAGGGCAGGCAATCAAAAATCTACCCTGTAACCTGGATAATGAGATATAGACCCATTCAAAACCACTCAGCAAGCAGCCCCATGCTGTCACTTCTCAGATTCATTTTATTAAATATGGCTACATTGTAAAGCATTTCTCTGTTGGGGGGGGGGGGGGGGGGAAGAAAAGAAGTTCAGCAAAACTAGTGTTTTTTGTAGCTAAGTGTACTTCCAGAGCTTCACAGAAACCTGAAACCTCACCAGAAAGTAGAGAAAAAGACCCCCATTATTCCACAGCATCAAAGCACAGACAATTTAAACAGAGAAAAGAGTTTTCTCTGAATTTGCTGGATATAACATCAATATTGTCTTGACATGTCCTTTTCCTTCTCATTTCTAATTCCCTCCTTGCATCAACACACCAAACTACTTCTCTCCACACTCTAACCACTTGTGCTTTTAACACCATATCTCAGCATGTTTCTACATCATTCAATACCTCCACCACTTGGTTCCTGAGCAAGGCAAATAATCCAGCCCCACATCAAAACAACAGGTAGGAGCAATCTGAAAACTTCACAGGTTTCTGTAATGGAAGACAGCAAGGAACAAGCAAGGTCTTATTGCCAAACAGCAAGGAAAATTAATGAGGCTTTCAAATGCCCAACTGGCAGCGATAGTGTGTTAAAAGAATGTAAAAGAGGGGAAAGGACCATCTGCCTGCCAACTATGAGCACTCTCTGGCTGGTGCTAAAAACTCCACTGACTGCTGGGCTTGAAATTCTGGTATTAAAGTTTAAGAGATGTGTTCAAGACTTTTATGAAATGAATGTGATTTACACCAAAAGACACAGCCAGTGATGCTTCTTATCCTCTCTTACATTTACTAGTCTTTTTCCTCTAAATGGATTTTCTGGATCTTCAACCACCAGTAAAATTCCAGGCTTCCAATAAAGGACTCTTTTAAAATTACAATGAATCATAAAATATATGAAACAGAGGTTGATATGTAATTCCAGATAGCTTGGTCATTGAGCTGAAATAAAAGAAAATGGTGGCCTAATTACCAGGCTGAAGGATGGCAAAGATAGCCTAAAATGAAGTATTTCCTCTGAAACCTTTCAGATTCAGATCTGGTAAAGACAAAAGAAAGGTTTCTCCAGAATTTGGTGGTAGCTGAGCCTATCTTGAAGATATGGCACATTTTTGATACAACAGTGATTAGTATTTGGTTTGTGAAGTTTTACAATAATCCCAGCAATTGACATTACCCCTAACTCAGAGCTGGGAAGACTTAAAGACTTAAGTATCTCAGTGACATTTGCACTCATGTATCACACACACACACACTTATGCTCAGACACAGTTTGTAACAGCAATCTGTACTAATCATGCACAAGCCTCCATTCAGAAGCTGTCCTGACTTATCAAGCAAAATCACTTTCCTAGGGCAATGAAATAAACAGGTGCTCACATATCAGAAAATGGAGTTAGTGGCTTTCCACAGCACAGACTCATGTTGTTCCAAGCCTGTAGGGCCACATTTTCAAAGGTATCTGAAGCAACAGATTTATGCAGAACCCATAAGATGCACAAGCTGGTTTAATAAAGGACATTCTGGAGCTTGAGCTGAGCATTAAATGGTGGCAGTGGAAGATGTACATCTCCATAGTGAAACTTGTAGTAGTATTAAACTGCAATTTATAAGAATGAAGCTTACTGATCACTCATATAAAGTATGGTAGCAACAGAGCCATCTACAAATACTGGAAAAGTGTAAAATTCTTGAGTTAACTGGGGAAATGGGCAAAAAATTAAGGAAAGTTTAGGATGGTTGTTAGAGTTCACTACTGGTCCATTATATGTCTTCCCCAGGGAGGCAACAGGTGCTTCGTTTTTTAAAGCCAACAGGAAAGAATGCATTGTAGGGACAGCAGTAATTCCACAGCAATTCCACAGCAGTAATAGATAAATAGATAAATGGATAGGCTGTCAGCCTTTTCCAATTCTAGTTAGTTTATGATTTACTAATAATTCTTCTTTGGGTTAAAAGGTTCAGGCCCTCACTATTCTCACTGGTCTCCATAAATGCACGTTACCCAACAGAGAGTAAAAATTCTCCCTGTACAGTGTGTTGTACTGTCACCTTGAAATTACTGAAATACAGTGAAGCCTTTTCACGACAGAGTTTACTTGCCAAATGATGGTGAGGATCACTTTAACTAGACCTCCTTGCACTTTGCAAAACAACAGAGCAGTTGCACCTTGTCTGTCTGAGTCTGAGTGTGCCTGGGAGTAATGCCTGGATGAAGAAAACAGGTTGTGATTAAGATCTACTGAGATACCTGCAGCAATTCCGGGCTCTGGCTACAGACACTGTCTGCATTCCTAGCAGCTGTAATGCACTTTCAGCTCAGGCTCCAAACTTCAACACACTTTGCATCAGCCCTAGACAAGATGGACTAAGAGCCCAGGCACATCTCACAAAGCTCCTGGAAGATGACACAACACAAACAAAAGACAAAGAGAGCAGCTTTATGTACAGACAGGAAAAAGGTGTGCTAAGAGCGGGAAGTGATGGAGAAGCCAGTTATTTCAGCAAGCAGCAAGGAGGGGCATTGGGAAAGAAAGTTTCCCCATCTGTGGAAAACAAAGAAACTTGTTGTCACTCTAGAATTAAAAGCCTGTGTGGGTTAGCAGAGATGAAGGAAACAATGTCAGGGGAAAGAAATAAAAGGAGGAGGTTTTGCAATGATTCAACTATCAGTCATGAATTGCCATGTTCAAAGGGTAAGTCTGGGATTCAGAAGAGAAGCCAAGCATGGGAAGGAAAGGAGCAGAGATTGATTATGGACATCTTTTATTCTCCCTAGTTTTCTGATGCTTATTCTGCATGAAAGGACAGAGCTAGTGGCTTAGGACTTCTCTGAAAATCCTATTTTTCTTATCTATCACACATACCTAGAGAGACAAATTGTTGTGCAGAATGAGCTGGGATCTAGAAATACAAGGATACAGAGCTGAAAAAGAGCACATGAGAAACCAAGTTTTACTCCCTGCTCATGTATGATGGTGGTTAAAAGCATAAAATTAGAATGCCTGTGGTAACACATTCCTGGCTTAGCCAGGCCGAGGTGAGGCCTCCCGACTAGGAAGAGCTGCAGGGCACACAAAAGCACCAGATGTTTGCCTGCTGAATGACTAATCGTGCCCTCACCCTCAGTGAAGTGTTCCAGTGGCATGAAGAGACACATTCTTGGCTTCATAACCAGCTAATGTTAACATTCAGGAGAAAATGTCATTAAAAGTCTGTACTTCAGCCCAAGGTTGGAGTAGCTGAAAACTCCTCATTCCCTTACCACCCAACCTGCCCCCAGACAGATGGGGAGGCTTTCTGGTGAAACACAAACAGCTGGATTCACTGGATTAGGTACAGTTCTGAGGATGAAAGCCAAGGACAACATCCAAGCACTGCAGTCTGCAAGGACTGGGCAGAGGGAGGGAAGGGCCTTGCCCTGTTGGAAGGGCAGCAATTCTGTCAGCAGCAGCCCAGCCCGCAGCAGACAGGCGCTTGCCCACTTCTGACAATGCAGATGGGAACTGGGAAAGGAACAGAGGTCACAGGGCAAACAGCATGAGAGAGGTTGGAGCTCAGCCCATTTCCATCTAAAAGAGCCACATAATTTAAAGAGCCTCTAAGAGAGGCAATTCAGCTGAAGTTTGCTCTCCCTCTTGGGGTATTTTCTGACAGAAAAATGACAGAGACCGGCCCTCCTGCATTCGGCAGAACAAATCCGCAACCTCTAAGGGGAGGCTAACACAAAAACACTTGCGTGCATCAGGAACTCTAGGCTGAGAAACACTATCCTCAAACCCCTGACCAAAGAGAGCGGCCAGAGCCAAAAGGCTCTTTCTGAGAAGCAGTGACTGTGATTATTCTTCTCAAATTGGTTTCAACAAACAGCAACACTGTAGAAGTCCTGCTCTCTCTAGCAGGTATAACACCCCTAGCAGAAGAGGACAAGCACAGGGATCTGTTGCTACATGAGTACTTCCTGATGGGAACAGGATGCCAACCAAGCATGCTTTGGATTTTTTACTAAAACTACCTGTCAGACTGCCAAAGGTATTAAGTAACAAATCTGCTTATTTTCAACCATGACCACGGTTGAGTGCAGCCAAGTGAAAACAGTCCCTCGCAGGTGGACTGCATATAAAGTGCTACACCCAGGCCCTGGAGAGGACACCCTGCCCTTAACGATGTGTATTCCAGCTGTACTGCACAGATGTACAGTCCCCGTTCCAATTTAAAGAATACTGACTTTGGTAGACTCACTAGTTTAAAGGTATAATATGCTTTTGGCTGCAACTTCAATTGTACAACACTGATCTATTTTACCTTCTATTAAAATACAATCTTGGTAGCCATCCATGTCGGATGCAGTAATGAAAACCAACCTGCTTCTACAGACCACAAGCCATTCTAAATGAGAGGAACTGTTAACTGGGCATGCATGAAAGGAGTGAAATGAAAAAACTCTGAAACAGTAAAGACATGCACAGTCCTCAAGAACACTTGGTTGAGATTAGAAGACAAATATATTCAAAAGACAGCCTAATCCAAAGACAGTGGAAGGAATTTTAAGACACTCTCTCCCTTTTATGTCAGCACGCTTTGCATCAGGTCCGTAGCTGGAAGTTCATAGCCAGTCCATAGGTTTTACATTCAGGAGGAACAAATACAGTAACTTCTTGAGTAACTTTTAAAGGGGTAGTCTATAAAGAAAACTCGCTGTTATCATTTCAGAACATGTCAGAGCTGGTGCCAACTAATCAAGCTGATGCAAACTTCAGTGGCTGTTAGATGTACATTTGGAGAAGAGAGAATGGGGAGGGAGCTTCTTCATTTGCAGCCCACTTCAAAGTGAAGTTATCTAGGGAATCATAGGAACATGGAATACAGACAAGAGAGCTTTGGCAACTCCTTAGTAATCTCTTAGTCCTGAAAGGAAGCTCAACACTTAAAGCCAGTGTGTGAGCCTTAATGCACCAGAGAGATCTGGCTTTCAGTTTGAATGCTGAGGTTTGGAGGCTCATGGCCAACAGCAGCCACAGAGTCAGCAGCTTGTTTCCAGTTCGTGAACTCCATATGCAAGCTGGATTTCCACTTCAGGAAGAGGTGAAGGGAAATAATTCAAGTTACCATGCCTTTAGGGTCTATGTTCTTTTCATTTCTTTTTTTTTCCCACCCAGGCTGGCACATGTCACTAGGAGCAAAGCCAACACTAGACACTCCATGTGTCAAAGTGACTCACAGCTGATCACTGCTTGTTACTGGGAGCACAGATGTGGAGGAATCTAAGAACTGGAAATGCAAACTTCTTGGATCAAAGGAAGTAAGGGCAGCTAATACCAGCTGTTCTGCAAAAAACTTGGGGAATTAAGTTAAAGAGTTAGCAGCAGCTAACTGCTGGGAATCTACTTTTTCTGAAAGCACTCTCCAGCAGAGTTTCAGAGATAATGCTGCCAGTTTGAAACAGAACATCTTGTTTTTAATAGCACATATCTGTCCTTTCTGCTGTTTTGATGGGTCATTTCAAATGGATATCACCAAATGGGAGCTGTTATTCAGACTGATTACTTCCTATGTATATAACTAATATACAGGGATTAGAAAAAAATTAAAATACACAGCACTTTTCAGGTAATCCTCTAAAACAATCTTTGATTAATTCTTACAACTCTAGAAAATTATGTCTATCTTCTTTTTTTTCCCCTTAAGCATTATTACTTCAACAGAGAAACCTGATACTGACTTCCCAGTGTTTGCCCAAGGCATTGAGTGAGCTGCTGGTAGAGATGAGCTTAGAAGTTAAAACTCACCAACTGCCAGGTTTGTATTTAAGCAATCACGGCACATGTCTCTCAGTCAATTCATGACCCTTTCTAACTGTTAACACAGACCAAAGCAGGTGACATTTATATAGAATTACTTGAATGCAACCAATATTAATACTTGCAATTCTATAGCTGGCCCAGGCTAAGTGTTCCCAGAGCTTTACAAATCCCAGATACCAAAGCCTTTCAACATCTCTGTGAAGTACAATTTGCTTTGTAGGGGAGCTGAGTAAGGAATGATGGAGTGTGCATGGGACAGGTTCATATTCACAGAGTCAGCATGTGACAGGACTTGATGGTAGCCGTGGAGTCCATGTCATTCCCGGGTGTTTCAAGGGCTCTCTTATGACAGCATGCAGATGGTCTGTATGCCTCTCAAGAGGAGCAGGGTTTGGCTACAGAGAGCCAATCCCTGATATGAATGCAAGCAGGTAACTATTGGTCAGTGGGCTGGGTGGTAACCAGTCAGAATCAAGTACAGAGTCTTTTGAATGGCCTTTCTAAAGAGCTGTGTAGACCAATAATCTCTCTCTGCTGCATGAAACCTCAACATTGTGTCATCTCACAATCCCCACATACCACGACATTCTCTGAGTCTTCAGCCAATGTTCAGCTCAAGAGTCCATTTTGCCCTTCCTTCAGTTCAGTTTTTAGCCAGAAATGTTCTCCATAAGAGGCTCAGAGAAGATGTAAGGCTATGTGTTCTCAGACAACCTCATTAAGGACAGAGATCCACATACAGAAATTTTGTAGGGTGAAAGGACCAGTCACAAGAGACTATTGTTTTGTTCTCTAAACAAATTTTGGGGCTGTGTGCAGTGTAACGTACATACCATTTAACCTTTTAACACTGTTAGTTGTAGGTGCCAATAAACTCAACAAGGGAACATTTGAAATCAGTCTCACCTAACTGTAAAATCGATGCTACCTGTCACAGCACAGCAAAATGCTCCAGCTCCAGCTGTACTGTATGGTTGCAGCCCCCACTGCATGAAAACACACACAATGCTCTCTATGATGCTGCAGTCCTGTTAAAACAATTTTCATTAAATGCCTCAAAGAGCTAAAGAGATTGCTATCTGAAAACACAGAGAAAGCATTTAAACCAGAAGGTGTTTGGATTTCAGATGGATTCCACTGCTATTTGACTTAGAGTCAGGCAGAGGTTCCACATGAGTGCCACTGCACAAGTTGCTATCCACAGAGTAACTTCTCATCCCCAAAGATCTTTTGATCTCAAAAACCAAAACAGACTAAATGTGCTTTAGTACTCATTAATGGAAAGTTGAGGCAGAGAGCACTCATCAGACATCCTCCTGGAGATGGTCTAAACTTCCTATCCCAACATCATCTGACCTCTGTGTCAATTAGAACTTCCTGCAAAAAGGAAATTATTGCCCAATAATCCAGGATGTAAATCTCAATTGCAATAGGTAATTCCTATTAGCTCCCTGAGTGGATACTGTATTGCACAGTCAGAGCATCTTCTTGTGGTTGAGAGGATTACACTGAGCCACATAAAGGCAGTTTTCAGTTACCATTCCACCTCAGGCAGGAGATGCAATCCCTGCACAGGTAGGCACACCTGTGATAGCTGACAAGGCACAGGCTGTATCAGCACTACCAACATCCAGGTGCCTACTTGGGCACTTGACACCTTTGCTGTCAAACAAGAGCTCTCAGGGGCCATGAAGAAACAGTGAGCTTTTGGAGCTAATGTGCACAGAGAAATAAAACTCTAAATTAAAGATGCTAAAGAGGTTTTTGTTTAAGCGATGTATTTGTTCCTTCACAGTCCATCATCTGACTGGGTTCAGCCACATCTAAAAGCTCCAGTAAGGAAAAAATAAAACAGCAACTATCAGAAGACAGGACTTCTGTAAGTACACGTGTGAGTGATGATGGTTTTATGAATTTAACCCATCAAAAGACAAATAGGTGCCAAGAATTCTTCCCAATAACATGGTATCATTCAGCATCCCATTGCCCCTCTCAGCTCTGATATTGCAAAGTCTCCTCCAAATGCCTACTCCATTCCCTGCAATCCGAAGAAAAACCAGGAAGAGGCTCACCACATGTGACATGCTGCACTCTAAGAGCAGAAAGGGTTTGGCTGCTGACTCCACAGCAAACCCTTTCTTTTCATTAAGAGTATATCCAAACAGTATTTTACTGGCAGACACGGTCTTCTGCTCAGACTCAAGACAGTCATTTACAAGCCTTGTTCACCTGCATTCTTAATTGGGGATCTCATTTGACTATGGCCTCTTACCTCTCTTTCCCACATAAGAAACTCCAGCTCAGGAGAGGAAGTGCTTTAAACTCTGGTTAATTAACTCTGCAAGAGAAAGTCAGAGCTCAAAATCTACCCTCCCCTATCAGAAACTCCTTACTCTGCAGTTAAGAAACATGAAGATGCTGACAACTCTTAAACACTCCTCCCACAGGAAATGTATCTCTCCCATAACTTCTGGGGAATTAGTCCTATACAGTCTCAACATAAAAGAGTCCTGGGAGACAGCGACACCCACATGAACACACACCTCCCCAGAGGCAAGCACACAGGCACTGAGGACAGGCACATGGCTTTGCTGTTGTACTATTCACACAGAGCTTCCAACCTCCTAGATGAGTTGTGCAGTGAAGACAAGAATATTCATTTGGGACTAAATTGTTCTGCTCTGGCACAACATGTCCAGGAACTGGACACCTGCATTTCTCTCCCAGCTCTCACTGACTGCACACACCAGTCATAAGCCATTGAACCTTAGTAGCCAAACCTGACCGTGAGGTGCCCTGCTGGAGAGACATGGTCCTGAGATCCCTGGTGTCTCTAACTCTCCATGACTTCCATCTGCTTTGGGCTTTCAGGACCCCTAATGCACTACCAGACATCCAAAAATACAGGCTGTACCTCATTAGCCTGTAGGAGAAGCCATGTCCTCTGCTGTCCTACACAAGTAGGATACAACCATATATATTTTAGTACAGCTATCTCTATTAATGCAACATGGGGATGTGCAAATGGGCCCTAGTCTCTCTCCCCCTTTCCCTTTATCCTTCCTCAAAATGGAAATAAATAATACCCACAAAGCATGGCAAAGCACCTTGAAATCCCCAAATGAAGGATTCTGTAGGTGTGAAGTATTCATAAGACATTTTTATTTTCAAATTGCAAAAAAGCTGGTTGCTGTGTTTCCTGGCTGTGTTTAGCACACCTCTCTGCTGTGCACATCTGAAGCACACATCAGGGAAAGAAATGCTGTGATAATCAACTGCAAATCCCACAATCTATTTGTTCTAGTAATTAAAGAAATATTTACTCAGGAAGCAGGTTTACACAGGACGAATAGCTTCTAAGAACAAATATGATTTAATTATGTGTAAGTGCAAGAAGCATGCTACATATTAAATAGATTAATTTATGCTCATTAACAATACAGACAAAATTGGTGCTTGGCTATTAATTTTCTATGTTGGAAAAAAGAAATGGTAAGGAAGTGTTCACAGAGTTGTCTGCTTTAGAAGCTTATGTACTTTTTCAGAATGAACCAGAATAAACCCTCTGCATAAGATAACTTAATTTACTCACCACATTTGATAAATAACTTGTATTCTGAATTGTCAGAATTGTTCATTTAATGACACTGAGGATAAAAAAAAAACACTTTTATTTTTTAGCACTTACCATAAATATTCATAATATATTCTTCAACAGCATTCAGCCTTGCTTTATAGGAAAAAAATAATTTCCCAGAATGTACAGGAACTATTTCAAGGCCCCTCTTTAATATAAAGAATCCATCAGATTTCTGCTGTCAAACAAGAAAAAATGTTTGTGGCTGCAGGACTGTCTTTCACTGCTGCCTTCTATGAGTTTAGACAAGAGGCTTGACTTCTCTTTGTCTCATCTTCTTCCCTGGTAAAAATCAATTTGTTCACTTAAGACTCATAAAGGACAATGCAATGAGTGTTTTATATTACTGCTGGATAAGGCACAAAATAACAATGATGACTGTTTTTGTAAATTCTTCTTCCTGTCCTCTGCATGTGCTACTAAATATAGTGGAGCAAGACAGTTCTCATTGATTCTTGTCTTTGTTCTTACAGCTGCCTTTCATTTTCTGCATAAGCTTCCTCTCTTTTCAACATCCTTGAAAACCAAGAAGAATTTACTGGCATCCCATCACAGTTCAATGTGCTGATACCACCTGGTTTTATCCCAACCAGAAAGATGGCTTTTCACATTTGCTCTGGTGTTTGCTAGTAAGCAGAAGACTTCAATTCTCAAAGACAGAGACTTCAGCCTACAAGTTTTTCGCAGTCTTGATGAAATGCAATATCACTAGCCTTGTGTGTGAAAATGCAGAAATTAATAAATTTTAAGAACATTTCCAGTTCCTACCATGGTTTAGTTCAGCTGAGCATATGTTTAGCTAAGTGGTGGAGGTTTAGCTGATGCTGTTTGAGCTGGGGGAATGGACTGGACAATGTGCTGAAGTCAGTTCTATGAAAGTCTGGCCACCAATATATTAAATTAGTGTCTGACTTCATCAGATGCAGCTCAGTATTTCATTATAATCTTTAAATCTTAGCCTTTTAAAAATACCAAACAGAAATTTAGAAGGATATGGGAGAAAGGAAACACAACCTTTGAACTTCACTGTGAAATGGAGGGGCCAGCAAAATAAAAAGAGCTTTGTACTACTTTGGAAATTAAGAGCAGACCATTTCTATCAAATTTTCTATCAAATAAATGCTGTTGTAGCTGAAACAACCCAGATTGCAGACACATTTGTAGATTTCTGTTTTACAGAGAAGCTGAAGTTTTTGGTGAAAGATCTTCCTAAATCAATCTGCTTTGAAGTGCTTCCTACAATCATGATAATCTGTTCCAGAAACTGGTCATAATAGAAAACACCATTTCAATGCAGTCTACAAAGCACAATTTTAAAAAAGCTTTCAGTTACTCCTTAATTGTAAATATGCTACCAAGCCACTCACTTCTTCACTGGGGAGAGCTGGCTGTGGTAAGCACACATTTCCTGATCTCCTGCCTTCTAATCATGTCTATCAAGTCTTTGTGACTGACAGACATGTAAGCTCTGCTATTCAAAACAAATAAGAGATGCCTAAATTATACCACTGCATTTTAAAGAAGCACTGTCAAGTTGAAAATGTGGGGTCATCTCCTGCAGCTCTGACTCAGGTAGTATTCCAATTTCAAACACAAATATTCTTTGGATAAGAACTGCAAAATGTGAACTTTGGGGGTTTTTTTAAGATAAAAAATCAAATTTTAACTTACAAAAATTGAACTCTTCCTACTGATGTCCCTTGTTGCAGGGTCAGCCTCTTGTCTCTTCAACAAATATCTTAGACCATTAGAACTACATGTATCAGATTATTTCCAATTCTTTAAACTACTAGTTTAAAACTCTGTTTCTATCAGGTAGACGTCTGCCATGGAAATAATCCTGCTAGCTCAAGGCTGTTGTGATAACTTCACTGAAGCACTTCAGTAGTTCATTTGGTCTATTTGTGAAGAAAAGTCTTACTCATCTCAAGTTAACTCTTCAGAAGTTTGGTTTTTTTCTTTCCTCAGTTGAATTAGTTTGGAAAAAAAAACCCACAAGCCTCATTATTTTACTTCTGTTTTTAATCAATTACTTCTGCATCTTATGCTCAAACCTGTGGAAGCCTAAAATTCAGCAGAAATAGAAATCATGTTGTTTCATGTTTTTGTTTTAATTAAAACTAAAAATGCTTCTCTTGGTGCTGGGTTTTGCAACAGCATAATCTGGCAGACCTCATTTAGGAGAGCTCCTCCAGACCAATACCCTCCCTATGCAATCTGATTCCATAGGTACCAACTTTCTTTGATTTTTTTGGGCTCACATTGCAGTCCTCAGCCAAGCAAAACCACAGCTCTTCACTGAGGCTGCACTCATCTATCTGTGAGTAGAATTGGGCTCTTGAACTTTTCGTGGACGTCCAAGCCCTCTGAGAGCTTTGTAAATGGATAGCAGAATAGGCTGCCAGAAAACAAAGGGTTCTCATTAAATGATAACATCTTTCCAAACTAAAAACAGAAATTGTAGTACTTATGGGAAGATTCTAGTCCTCTCTAACCACAGGTATCACAGTTAAGGTTAGTGCAAGCCAACCTGATACTACTATAACTTTTGCAAATAATTTAACCATTTGCCTTGTGTTAGCAATCAAGAACTCAGGCTAGTAAACTCTCATTCACAGGTCATTTTACTGAAATTAGTAACACACTGAATTTGTACAGATTGCAAAAGTGAGTTTGATTTTGCAGGCTCAGATCTTACACTTGCAAGAATAGAATGTCTTCCTCACCAGAAATTCTGCCTGAACTCTGCCCTCAGTTAGTTTAAAGTGTCTGTTTTCCCCCTGCCTGCATTGCAGTGCTCCTGAATGAGAGTCTGCCCAGGCAAAGTGCAGACAGATGTTTTGACATTTTCTGCAGAGAGTTCCCTTGATACAACACTGCTCTGATTTACAAGCAGTGCTGCTGCTGCAATCCCCACCCAGCTCCAAGCCATGCTCCTCTGCCAGTAAAAACCTGCTGCTGCCTTTAACCATTGCAGCCACTCCAGCTCTACACCAGGCTCCTCATGCCAAGGGATTCCTACACCACTGTCCTTTTCTTCTGCATTCCAACTTTGCATCCTTATCTCCTGATGTCTATCTGCTCAGTTCTGCTCTACAACTTCTGCTGTTTCAGTTCTCCCAAACCTTTGTAGCTGTCACTTCTACAGTCTGCTTTGACCAGTAGCATCCTTAAAAAGTTCAAAGAAGAGCCATCAAGCAATAAGGATTGAAAAAAACAGTGGAAAATCCAGTATCATACTGAAATATCACAGAAAATTAAGAGATTACTTGACTGCAGATCAAAGTACTTTCACAGCAAGAAATGTGGTGCTTTCCTCTTTGGATAAGAGCATAGCAGGGCCAAGAACCTAGCAACTAAGGGGCAGCATAATCACAAGAGTTGCTAAATTTTAAACACTTAACCAAGAATTGCAGGATGTTCTCTCCCTTCATAAATATTTAAATCAAAATTGGATGTTTGTTTAGAAAAATTGACCAGCTTGAACATGAATTGGCTCAGGGGAAGTTCTGTGCCTTCAGGGAAGGCAGAAGAAAATGACTGGAAGCACCTTTCTGGAGTCTGTCACTGTGGAAGGAAGGACCAGATGGGGAAGAACCCCAGGAATCAAAAGTAAAATGGTAAAAACTAAAGGGTAAAATGTTAAAAACCCTGTTCATATATGTAATCTTACAGGTCAATGAACTCCATTTGAAAAAGGACCAAATGACCAAAGACTGCTTGCCCAAAGCACATCACCCTCAAATCTGCCCATGAGTTTTCAATGCAAAATTAAATTTAGACTTGTCAGCCTTGATGTGCTTTGTTTTGATGAAACCAGGAATGAAATACAGCACAGTAATCTTATCCAGTCATCTTAACTAATTCAGCATTTTGGATGCCTTAGCGTATGAACTTTGCAGAGAAATTTTTGGCAAAAAAGGATGGCATTGTAACTGCAGCCTTCTTAAAATTAACTCACACCAGCTATTCTCAGTAGTACCATCATTATCTGTGAAACTGTGCACAAATGAAGAATCAATAAATAAATATGAAGAAGAAATTTAGGGGGAAAATGAAGTGCTATTAGCATTCCAGGAGTATAATAAACTCATAATTCTCTGAGGCAAAACAGTGAAGCCTGGATTTGCAAAGCTACCATAGACAAGGAAGTGTGCAAAACTCATTCCAAATATAAGCTGGTTTAATATTTCAAAGACTCATTAGAGGGAGCACACAGCGTTAGCAAAATCATGGTTTGTATTACTGATGTACAATCCTAGACAAATACAGAAGGTATCTAGTAAATTACTCTCTTGGGAGCAATTTCTGTTGGTTAAGGGGGGGAAATGTTAAATTTTAAAGATGTTAATCACTTGTTTTTGTTTTATTTCAACCTGTAGAGATGCATGTCTGGTATGCATATGAAAATGCAAAATACAGGAATAATCCCTAGCTCATCTTGAAAATATTGGGACCAACAGTGCACATGCCAGCAGGGTACTGATTTTCTTGCACCACAGTCACACTCACTTACACTGAGCTGTTTAGTTGTGTAAAGGATTTGCACAATAAACCTACACACTGGCAATGTTGAGCATGGAGATAAATGCATAGTCTTGTAAGGCATGAGTTTAGGGCTTTGAGGCAGGAAAGCAACAAGATGTAACATATCATTCATAGGATTTAACTACACTTATAGAATTAAGTAATTGAATAACTGTTTTCAGGGCTTGTAACTTTGCCTCTGCCACTAACACACACTCTATGACCTTCAGCAAGTTGCATAAGACTAGCTTTTCACAGACCTCAAAGTTTAATTTGTACAGATTTCAGTCGCTGGCAACCCTACCTGGCGCCCATCTGCATCATTATTCATGATACCTTTAACAGATGAGCACAAAATTCTCCAGGCCACAGTCCTTTTATGCCTCACTCTCTGTCCCTGATGATTATTAATTCTGACTGCTGAGCATGGATGTTAAAATTGAAATAAGGTTAAGTTGTACTATTATATCACTTGATTATCCTCACAAAGCAGGAACTGTGAAATTTTTTATATTGTGTTACCTCACCTCATCCTTTGTCAGTATTAGAACACCACATGGTTAGAGTGCACATTCCTATTTTGCTCATGTTGAGCAAGTATGTATCTTTTCCTACCACAAGCCACTAATGATATTCTTCCCCGTTGCCTTTTATTTTAAGTAGGTGGTTACAAGTGCAATTGCAACTAAAAGCTAAGCTCTTTTGGACTGGAGGAACACATTGGATGCAGGCAAAAACTGAGTCTCAGCTTTGTGTTTCTAATGAAAATGCCCTTCATATGTGGAATGGACACCAGAAAAGGTCAGAGAGTGAAATATTAAGTGTTTTACAAATATAGACTGATTGCCCTGTCCAAACCCTATGTTTGAAAATCTCCTCCTGGCAGACAATCTTCAAGCAGGAAGGGAGAGCAGAGAAAGGAACATGATGCAGGGCAGGGGGATCTGTAATCACTCTAAGAAACTTCTGAGACCTAGCTGAGTTTTCCTTCCATGTTATATATATACATATATATATATACAGGCCCCAAAAGCATCTCCTTCTGCATTCTTGAATTTACCATATTATCCTGTCAAACTGAGTTATCCAGACAGAACTTCCTACCCTTTCCTTTCTTGCCTTATTTTTTCCTCCTCTCTTTGATGTGCTGTAAATCAGCACCATAGGAGAAAAATAAGCAACCTTTAGCTGAAACAGCAGGCTAAACAACTTCCACGTGGCCAAGCAGCACAGCAAAGCAATTAAACCTGCCCAACAGGCCATCTGTAGTCAAACTCCTCTTCCCTTAAGAGCCAAAGTACTCCCAGATTTAGTTCCTTATCCTACCTCTGAGTTGTGCAGATGGTTCCACAGCACCCACTCAAAACCCTTTGAAGTTACTATGAATCCAAACATCTGGGTAAACTTGCTGTCTCTGAATCTGCTGCAAGAATGAGGATGTGGCCAAAATCTCATGGAAGCTTGTGTTCTGCACTTTGAGAAAACAAGCAGGATCTGCTTCTTTCCCACAAAACTAGTCATAACTGTCACAGCCATATTTTGGAACCACCAATTTGATCTCTGAGTCAGAACAATTTCATACCATATAAGAAATTTTCATTCTGTTATCCTTTCAAATAAATTTGAAGCTATTTTTTCATTTTCACTCTACATCAGTAACGTGCACAGGGTTTGCACAAGGTTTGCACTTGAAATGAAAAATACTGCTTTTAAAATGACAAACACTGAACACAGGACATTTGTTATCACTAAAAAAAACACTCTCTGTCTCTGGAGAAGCATAATTCATTCACTGATACATGCACCCACATTTTCTCCAGGGAGTTTCACAAATTCACATGCACTCCCAGCACTAAATTTTGCATTTCAATCTAGGCATTAGCTATAAAAGATGTGTATCTTTTCTTTGTAAAAAATCTTATGTAGTCAGACAGAAGCTGTTCCCTATTGGCTACATAATAAGCACCTTAGGTGGCTCCAAGGTATAAAATTATTCCAAAAGGGGTGTGGAAAAAATTACACTGCATAAATTGATTCCACATCCACCTGTTCCAGGTGCCAGCAAATATATTTTGTTAAAGCCATCTGGTTGTCTTAAAAGCTAATAGTTTTTGAAGACTATGGCACAAACAATCTGGAAAATATACCAACTTTCAAAGCTACAAACCCTTTAACTGCAAATGGCTTAGAGATCATCTATGCAGGACTTAGATGGGCTGTTCTGCAGGACTGCAGGTGGCATCTCTGCTTAACTTCTAAGACAATCTGGCATCAGGGTACATCCTCCATAGCACAGAGGGTCCAAGGCTACTGGAGGATCCATTCTGCATCATCAGATGCTCACATGATATTCTCAATTATGGAATGGGTTTGAAGTTGTGATGAAGCTTTTGAGTGCAGCACAATGTTTGGCAGAAATAAAACTTATGACTGAGGTTCTCTGCAGGTGGCTATGTCCCGGCTGGTCACGTGTTGCTGCATCACTGATAAAGTCAAACTTTGAAACTGGCACTCTGCAATTTATTTAATTTGCAGCAACAGCCTAATAGGGAGTATGTTATCTAGACTAACAAGCCCATAAGCATTTTGCCTGCTCAACAAAGCCACGAGGTCAGACACTGCTGCAGTTTGTGTTTATCAGGGTCTGGTTGTGCCGGGTGCTGTTTCCCGGAGACGCGTTAACAACAATGAGGAACATGCAGCACCTTGTAAGATCAAGCTCCTTCACAGCAGCTTCTGGGAAGAAAATATTCTGTGCTCTCTCCACAAATGACCCCTTTCTGAACACCAATGAAATTATACATATGATTTATAAACTTTATAGGTGTTGGCAATTGATTTGGGGATTAAAACTAATCAGCATGTTTACTTATTGTCTGATTTACAGCTCACTAAAAAGTAAATAAAGACACACCAGTCCTTAACCAGCACAGTGCTTTGGTACATGTTTAATTATAAGCACATGAATAGCCCTGCCACCAATTCAGAGTCATACTTTGTAACTTGGTAACATCCTTCACATGCAAATTACCTCCCCGAGTATTTAGAAACAAAATAAACCCACTTGGTTTGTAGATACATTTTTGACAACAGTAATATTTCTGGACTATTACTACTGATAAACTCATCTTCAGAAAATCACCTTGAGTGATTTTTTGTGGACCTTAAAAAATTGTGCTTTATATGAGTTCTGAAGCAGAGGTAACTTTGGGAGTTGCGGCGCTGTAGTCAAGGAGACCCTGCGTGCTGAAAGTCACAGTTGTGCAGTCAGAGCTCTGCTGCACTTTACTCACAAGGTTTGAGCCCGGGGTAAGAAATAACGGCTGTCATGCAGTAATTTTTTTTTGGACAACAATGAGAACAGTGGGGAAATAAATACTGAGGTTAACTGTGCTTGAAGAACAATCTCCAGCAAGCAAAGCACTGTCCACACAGTTGCAGGCTCAAAGAGCTGAAAAAGTCCCACACTCAGCTCCCACTGAAACTAATGAAAATTGCCACCAGGGACAGAGATGGGATGATTCCTGATACTGGGCACACTGGACAAGCCAGCAGTCTAAAAGCAAGAGAAACAATCCCTACAATAAAACTGACACAGTGCCTTCAGTGAGCTGATTTTTGTTTCCTTAAGTAACAAAGCAATAACAAAGAGCTGTTGACTTGAATCTCAGAAGCAAAAACGCTCGGACACAGCCCATGTCAAGGCACAGCAGGGATAGTGCAATACACCACGGTTTGTCTCCTGGACTAAATCACAGGGATCCAACCCAAAATTGTGGCAGTTCACCTTCACAGTATTTGGTCTGTAAAAGGTAAGTCCATCACTTAAGACTGACTTTTTGATTTCAGTGTGATTTGGTACTTACACACAAGGAACACTGATGAATTTTACCCCTAGAGAACCATTATGAATTGTCTCTACCACTCTCTGCAGGTAATTAAATTTCCCTTTTTCAGCTTTATACCAGAAATGATCTTGTGGGCATGATCTGCAGCAAGGAAAATCCAGTTGAAGACTTCACCCTGGCACCTAAACTCTGAATCTCGGCACTACCCCAGCAGTAGAACACCTTCACATTACAGTGACTGACTCCCACTCCTCAGCATGTCCCCTCTCTTGGGGCCAGTCTGCCCCTGCTGCTGCAGTTCTTGCCATGAAGGCAGTGAGCAGCACTTAGGAGACCTGACAAAGCTGGAGTCCAGCACGTGGCCTCCCAATGACAGACCCTCAGTGAAATTGCCCATGGCTTCCAGTAGAAAATGAACTAAGAAATGCTAATCTAATAATGCAGGCATGTAGATAAATGAAAGGTGAAAAGGCTTTTAAATGCATTCTAAAACCAATATTTTATGAGATGGATCAATATATTTCTCTAGGCTGGAAACAAATGAGGTCTCAAAGAAAGTTAAATTTAGAGAAGAAATTGTTTGGTTTTCTTACTATGGAAAACAGTGGTGATAATTCCTTGAGGGCGCTTGTACCAACAGCACTCCAATGCTAAGGCTTCACCATGTTTTCCCTAAAAACAGTACAGTAAAAACAAGGTAAGGTTACTACTGCCAGCCTACTACATGTGAACAAAACTAGCTTTGCAATCATACAGCATTGTCCTTAATTTCCAGTCGTTCACCAGCATATGGAAGTGGTGCGACCACAAAGTAAAACAATTACAGCTTTGATCTTGCATCTTTTAGACAGTCAATTAACCCCTCCGATGTCTTTACAAGGAATCACCTGAACACGGGCTACCGGATAAGACCCTGAATTCCCAGATCCCGGTTGATGGAGCCCGCAGCAGCCGGCGCTGGAGGCAGGGAGGCGGCAGCGGCAGCTCGCTCCCTGGCACTGTTGGATACTGCCCCCTTTCGCCGAACAGCCAGGCAACAGCCCCGGCTGCACTCTGAAACTGCCCGGCATCTATTTGTTTTCGGGAAGATATATTCATGCAGATGGTCTTATTTAACCCTACTATGTCTGTTCGCATTATTATTTGTCCTGACTAAAATAGAAATCTGTTGTTTGAGCCATGTTTAATGTCACAGAGTGCCTGCTTCCCAGGAACTTTCCCTCTTACAGGGCCCTATCATGTGTCAGCCCAAGTCAAGCAGCACTTTTACAACTGACTACAAGGTAAGAAGAGTTTATAGTCTGGGGTATGTTCCCCCAGGTCAGCTGTCGGCCTGGGGAATAAAGGCCAATCACAGTGGATGACCAAAGCCATTCTGTCTGGGAACTTTTTTAAACTTACTGCAAAGCAACTAAAGTTCCATGGCACCACTTGCATCGAGCTTCTCTTGGGCTACCCACATTCCTGCTGAACCCATCCCCATGCCATTGTTTCCAGTCAATGTGAACTGATCAAGGCCAGTTTGCTAAAAGTCATTTTCCGTGCAGAACCTCATCCCCCGCATCTCTCTGTTCAAGCCTTTTGTCCTCTGGGATTGTGCTTTTTCACTTGCTGGAGTTTGCACATTTTCTCCTCCCTGGCTGCCCCAGCTTTTTGCAGGAAGGGAGAGAGGTCACAGAGGGCAGCCACTGCCAATTCCATCAGCCTAGCAGGCTGGGGGGGTGGGATGAACAAAGCAAATATCTATATTCTGAAGGGTGGGATCTCTCTCTCTTCCCCATGACTTCAGGATTAGTGAGTCCCTGGCAGAAGAGGACAAAAACTTGGCCTTTTTAATGAAAGAAAAAAAGATAGAAAGAAAAACAGAACAACGTGCCTAGACTTCACTGAAAATGCAAGAAGCATAACATAAAACACAGAGATTCCCCACTATTGCCTAGTGCCGAGTCCCAATCCAATCAGAAAAGTTTTAGTGCAAAAGGAGAAAAGATGAAAGATATGGATGATTCAAGTGTCTGTTTAAAAACTGAATCTGTTAAAAATCCGGTTAAATATCAGCAGGATTTTCCTTATCCACTGCCACTTTGTCTGCAGTTATGACCGGTTTTCGACATTGGGTGCTTACAAATCAGATGAATAATCACAACAGTACTTTTCTGAAGGAGTAGTTTGTTCCAGCTCCCCTCATTCCTCCTCCACTCACCTGGGATCTCTAGGGATCTCAAGCAGCAGTAAGAATCAAAGCCCACTACAACTTCTGGTTTAGGTGGTTTCTATTTTGTCCACAGGTGCAGTCAGCCTGGGGTCTTAGCCTACCCCTGAACACATCCAGAGGCAAAGACATCAAACCTCTTGCAGCTCAGACCATAATTTAGGAACAGAAGTGTTTTTTGTAATGAGAGGGAGCACTTGCACAACAAAATAAGGAACTTTACTATGGTGGTTCTTAACCAATATATCCATACATAAATAGTTTTAAGATAAAAGAAAGGGGGGGGGGGAAGTAAACCTCAACTAAAACCAGATAAATAAATGAGGAAAAAAAACCCCAAAAAACCAAAAAAGCCCCAACCAAACAACAAAACAGGACCCAGCATCTACCATGTTTGGAGACCTTTTTTTAAAGACAGGAAATTATCAAAGAGTCTAAACTGAGCCAACAGAGGACAGTGAACCTTTAGGACATAGATACTCCTAGATACTTAATGCTCCACCTAAAAGCCCATGAAGACACAGGTTCAGGACCGACTTGGCAAGCACACCTTTTGTTTGTTTCCTCTGAGGCATAACAGTAAGCGTGCTCCTGGGCAGCACGAGGAGCAGATGGTAGTGCTGGAAAATACAGCTCTCCAACTTTGGTGTGGATATTTGAGCTGGATCTACAAAGGTTGTTTCTGGAAATCTTACCCCCCCATATACTCCCCGTAAGTTTCTAACAATGCGCGGATCTAAGGAGCAGCACAAGGCTCTCGGCTTCCCTCTCCCTCTCCCCTTCGCTTTTGATCTCCATCTGGACGTGAGCTGAAATTTAATGGGCCACCCGAACCACAAAGACAAATTACCATCTGAAAAACAAAAATCATTGATATCCCTTCGTCTAGGCTATCCTCCTTCCCACCACTGCACCCCTTCGCTCCCGCCGCAGCCTCCCTCAGCGGGTTTAGGAAGAACTGGGAAGGTGGCGGAGAGGAGGAAAAAAAACCCACCTCCACTGCCACCTCCGAGCTAGCGTGCTCTCCAGCGCTGCCGGACCGCGAACACAGCGACAAAAAACAAGCCCCTTAGGCTCCCCGGCGGGCAGGGGGACGGCGCGCCGAGCGCCGGGCACAAACACACTCCCACGCCCCGCAGGTTGCCCCCGGCCCCCATTACCGAGCGCTGCTCCGGGGGCGACGGAGACGCGCAGCAGCCCGGGGGTTCCCATCTCCCCGGATCCCCTTCCCAGCACCGCCCGCTCCCCCCGACCCCGCCGAGTTGGGAAGTTTGCGCGCCCCCGGCCCGTCCCGCCGCCCGCCCCCCGGGCCGCCGCCGCGCTGCGCTTACGGGGTGGCCGCGGGGCTCCCGGTGCGGGGCTCACCGGCACATCGCGCTCTGCAGCGGGGGCAGCCGCGGCGCGGCGCGGCTCGGCTCGGCTCGGCTCGGGGCGAGCGGGGAGCGGAGCGGCGGCTCTGCCCAGCCCGGCGCTCAGGGAGTGCCGCCTCGGGCCATGCGAGCGGCGGCGGGCAGCGTCCCCGCGGTGCGGCCGGAGTTGGGACCGAAGTCCTCCCGGGCGCTCCGCTGTCTCTTCCAAGCGGCTCCTATCAGCACGGCTTCAACTCTTTCCATCGGAGACCGAGGGGAGGAGGAGAAGGAGGCGGAGGAGGAGGAGGTAGGGAAGGAGGAGGGAGCTAGGGGCTGGCAGCCCCAACTCGCACTGATGTCAACTAATATATTCAAAGTTCAACAGGGCATTTCTCTAGCAAGCGAATCGCCCTCGCCGCCCTCCCCGCTGGTCGCAGCCGGCCTCCCTGGGCCGGTGGGGGGTCCCGCGGAGCACAGCGGCACTTCCCGGCCGGACCCTGCGGAGGGGGGCCGGCGGGGCTGGCCCCGAGAGTAGGGGGTCGGCGATGGGGGATGGCACACTTTTCAGGCGGGCAGGTTCAAGTGCTGCCGGTGTGGGGAGGGCTGAGGGTGGAGGTGAGGCACCAGACAGGAGCGAAAATAATCCACCGAGCGGCGGAGCGATGTTTGCGTTTAAATCCAGCCTCTTCCCTCCCCGCTGGAAGGGGCAGGGCCGGCTGCGTTGCTGTGGCCGTGATGGGAGAGGGGAGCGGGGAAGCGGTTGCGCTGGGGCTCAGAGCGGCGCCGGGGGGCTCCGGGCTCCCTTACAGCCCCCGCGGACACGCCGCCCGGCCGGGGCTTGCACCGAGCGCGGAGCGGAGCGCGGTCCCCTGCCCTGACTGAGCTCCTCACTCGGGCCCGGGGCTGTGGCCACGTCTCCCCGATGTCCCCTTGTTTGCCGGAGGCTAATGGGGCCGGGATGAAGCCGGGGAGGGAAGCGGCAGTTTTCTGACGCCGGAGAGCAGACAGCGGAGGAAAATCCGCGATGAGGAGAGAACGCGGCGCGGAGCGCACGGGAGAAGCAGCGCTGTCCCTCCGCGGCCCCACCGCTGCCCGGGGGGAATCGCTGCGAGGCCGGAGGGCTGCATCAAACGTGGCTTTGGGAAGGCTGATGCACAGCGCCCGAACGCCCTTAGCGACAACCGCACAAAGCCATAGGATGGACCCTGCTGATGGACAAGCAGCCCGGCAGTCAAAGGATAAAAACACTTCTGGGCTGGTCTAGTGACATTTTAAAATCGCCAGATAAGAGCCTCAGTTATTTATCAGCTGAATCCCCAGATAGAACGGCCTGCACTGATGCCGTTGCATATGCATGTGTGCATACATAATGAGGCTGGGGTTTTTTCCTTCTGTAAACTGATCCTGTCATTCACGTTGACAGTATGTTATAGCTATATAAAAACAGTGTAATTGTATGATGGCTCATCAGTGCTGTGACAGCCAATTGTGGCGGCAGTGGGTGTGCTCCCAATTCTCATCTCAGAGAAGTAACTGCATAGATCCGCTGAGATGATGATTATACAACATGTAATTGTTTGCCTGTTCATAATTTCTCAGTTCTTCCTTAACCAAGGAACTATATCACTACATCTGCTCAGGCAGTAATGTATTTTTTCATACCTTGAGTGAAGCAGTCAATATATTATTGATATGCATAACATTTTTTATCTCCTTTCCATTTTAAAACTCATACTGGAAAGCATAGAACAGGTGAAGAATACAAAACAATTGCAATTTCCCTATGTATTTTGTTCAAAACTCAAACTCTGGAAGAAGACTTGAGTCAGACATAGTCTGGAAAGTGCTGAGCAAACTGCCCCATTCACAGTGGCATCACATTTGTGCCTCTTTTTTTCCCTATCTTTCCTAATACTGAAAAAACTCTGACCTAGAAGATGCTAGAAGATTGAAGATTGTTTGTCCTAAAATCTTCTAGCATTTTCCTGCTACTATTTTGCTATTTCTCCAACTAGGCTGGGATCAGTTCTGTTGGTCATGCATTGCTTGAAGACTTGTTAATAAAACGTGCACATGAATAAAAGTTTTGTAATGTTTCCATGGACAGTCAGGTCCTGACACCTTAATGCCTTTACACACCATGGTATCCGGGAAATCACCGGCCAGACAGAGAAACTACTCAAATCCTTTTAGTAAAGGGCTTGTGACGCAAAGCACTACAATTACAATTCTATGAAAAAGAGAGAAATGTCATGGGAAAAGTCAGGGTATTGCATGTGAAGTGATCTGTATCAAACAATTTGTTTCCAGTCTCCTGAGGAGAGGATGTACCGGGTTCCTATTCCGGGCTTGGCGGAGGCCGAGGTCATGGCAAGACTCCTCACAGTTGCTCGCAGAGGTGTTGAACTGTAACCGTGTCCAGAGCCACCGCTGCTGGAGAAACGCCCTTTCCGCTGGGGGCAGAGACGCGGCCTGTGGCTGTGCCTGCGCCTGTGCCTGTGGCTGAGGCGGAGCGGGCTCTCGGCGGTGCAAGCGCTCGGCACGGCTGTTACCGCTAGGGGCTGCTGGTGCCTCCTGGAGCGCCGGCTCCGCTCACGCCGCTGCCGGTGCGGGGCCACCGGACCGCGGGACACCCCGTGAGCCCGCACCTGGGAGCCGGGAGCCCGCGCCCCGTGATTCGGGAGCCTGCACTCCGTGATTCGGGGGCCCGCACCCCGTGATTCGGGAGCCTGCACTCCGTGATTCCGGGGCCCGCACCCCGTGATTCGGGAGCCCGCACTCCGTGATTCGGGGGCCCGCACCCCGTGATTCGGGAGCCCGCACCCCGTGATTCGGGTGCCCGCACTCCGTGATTCGGGAGCCCGCACCCCGTGATTCGGGAGCCCGCACCCCGTGATTCGGGTGCCCGCACTCCGTGAGCCGGGAGCCCGCACCCCGTGATTCGGGAGCCCGCACCCCGTGATTCGGGTGCCCGCACCCCGTGATTCGGGAGCCTGCACTCCGTGATTCCGGGGCCCGCACCCCGTGATTCGGGAGCCCGCACCCCGTGATTCGGGGGCCCGCACCCCGTGATTCCGGAGCCCGCACCCCGTGATTCGGGGGCCCGCACCCCGTGATTCGGGAGCCCGCACCCCGTGCGGGATCTGCAGCACTCGTGTGAGCCGCCAGGGCAGTGGCGCGTCTAGCACAGGCGTTCCGGGAACCCTGTAGGGAAAAGGGGCTCCCGCCTTTGCTGCCTTCAAACTCAGCGGTGCAGAGCACGGAGAGGGATGGGGAAGAGTTCAATAGAGCGGAAACGCTGCAGGAACGAGGGACAGAAGTCGGATGGGAGCGCTTTGGGCTACAGGGCAGAAGGAGGCAGGATAACAGGTACAGGTGGGTTCTGGTGGGGATGAGGACGTGCAAGTGTAAAACAGAGCTCTCTGGGAAAGAAGAGACCAAACTCGGGCTTTTTGTGAGCTAGGTCATCCAAAGGCAGTCCCCCAAATTGCAGATAGAATGGTATTTTTGCAACCTAACCAGAGCATCTTTTAGCCCCCATTTGTACACAGGTCAGTCTGTTCTTGACTGAACTGACTGCACAGACCTGCTTGAGCTTAAGCTGTTTTGGGCATTCAGATAAGTTTTCCTGCTAGATGTTTTAGAGGGTGGTCTAGAGGAATATCAATCCTGGCCTCATTGTCTGGAAGCTAGGGAACAACATTGACTCACACTTGATGCCTGGACCATGACTCCACACTACTAGCAGTCTCATTAGAAAATTCTTTCTGCTGTAGATACCCAGACCATTTCACACAGACTGACAGTGCATCTATCAGTGGCAAAAATTCTAAACTATGCTGGAATTTAGAGCTGGACACATATGTTCAGACAATCACTACACTGGCCAACTACACTTTTTTATTTCCCCATCATACTGCAAGGGAAGAAGCAGAGTTGCCATGAAAAAAAAAACCAGTCAAAATATATGCAGCAGACTATCTCTGATGATTCAAATGCCTGACCCCGAGTGGAGCCCAAATGCCCTTCTAATGCAGTTTCCTCAAAAGAGAAAAAATACATTTCTAAACACAGTATCAGCAAATACTCAGAAGCAATGGCATGCAGCAATAGCAATAGTAAGCATTATCTTGAATACTGAGATCTAGATCTGAAGCCAAATGGCAACTAGCCATAAAATATTTAGGTATATGGCTTTTTTCCTGAATTTTAAATAGATTGCTAAATAGCCAGTAGTTGTGGTTTCCGGGCTCAGTCTGGTGGTGACAGCAACATTTTAATTTTTACTAAAGATAAGTTGAATTTAAATCCATGACACTAACTAAAAGTCAGATGACCTTAATGCAAGAGAATACAAATGAGCTCCCTGGAGAAAAGACACTGTGATGAAACAAATAGAATAATATATAGGGATGACTTGACACTGTCACCAGAGTGACAGTATTTAACTTCTTTGGAAAGAAATGAAATGAGCTTAAATTGGGACAACTGCTTTATTTTCAGAGAATTGCATCTGAAGCCTACAGACAAGTGCTATACAGTGGTTTCCCCCCGATGCCAAGGGCCAATCTTCATATGTCAGTCGACATGACAAAGTCAGCAAATGTCATCACACTTCATAAAGGCAGGCCTGAGTATTCCCACTGAGTCTCACAAAAGTAGAAAGTTCCCTCTTTGCAGACAAAGACTTGTGAAACATAAAAGTTGTGTTAACACAATGATACACTAGGAGGAAGGGAGAGTTAAACTGAGAAACTTCTTGTTGCCCAGTAAGCATCCACACTGAGGTAAGAGACACAGCACCTAGCAGTCACCTATTTGTTGGCAAATAAAAAGGAGCAGTGAAAAATTAGTTTTTCAACAATACCATTAGGAGGTTTAACACTACATCAAAACTTGGTTTTCCCCTCCTCTAACTCAAGCTTTGAGCCTAGTGGCTGTGTTTATTGTATATTACTTTTGCCTTGAGACTGGAAGTGTAAAACCTAGCACCAAACACCTTTATGGTGCCCCTAGACACATATTATCTGAGGGACTGAAAACTTCCTTGCTAAATACAAGTGGAATTTCTGTTTTCTTTTCTCTGGGAAGTAGAGGTACCTTTACAATTAGCCTTAACCTTTATTTAAAGACATGTTGTTTAGCACATCAGACATCTCACTAAACACACTCTAGAAAAAACACATTTTAATTGAAGGTGAATTCGGGACTGTTGACAGCTAATCTACTGATTTCATATCCCACTTTAGGCAATTCAGCTGAAAGATGAACTCAACACTGCAAGTTCCCATTACAGCCTTTGCAGTACCTTGTCTTATTTTAATTTTCCTTTAAAAAGCTAAATTAAAAAGCTTTACAGGGACCCACTTATACAATGAACTGCCATGTCCAGCAAGCTGAAAATTCTGAGTCTAAATGTGAGGAGGTTTTGAAAGTATTAATATTCCTTCCTCCACTTGCTTACACAGTGACCAATGTCTTGATAATGCAACTTGCAGTGTCTGGTTTGGAAAATGAAATTCTCAGTGTAATGGGAATGTGAACATGCTGATAAAACTGAGTATCTGTTCTGCAGATTGTAGTTCTGTTGTAGTATTTGAAACTCATGATCTGGAAAGCCATTCTGAGGATTTAAGAAGTTCACAGCGCTCAGTTAATACAATGGCCTTGCATACTTGCATGTTTTAATGAACTTAACTAAAAAACATACTGTACCTACTCAGTTGGTGATATTCAGATGCTTATAATTCAAATCAAAACAATTTGAATTTCAAATCTCACCCACTTTGGCCACAGGGCTGTTTAAACTAAAATATCAGGAGAAAAATATTTTTAAAATTAAACTTTTTTAGTATTCAGAATCAAAATATAAAGTGCTTTCAAACACATATTTTTATCCTTAGGCAGATGCCAACTAATTTAGATTTCAGCCCTCCATTTTGCAGGTTTTCAGATGGATATTGAAAATAAGGGCTTAGAGGGGAAACTGTATTGTAGCTTCACCTACAATGGTTGTGATGAAGTCACCAAGTCTTTTATCTCTTAAGAAATAGGCCCTTTGGAACTGATGCAGACAGGTCAATGCATTTTGGGGAAATGTGGTTCCAAATTCATTGACAGGTTAGCTACAATTTCACAGGGTGAGACATTTCCCAACAACAAACCTGAAACGTCACAAAAAGCTCTTCCTGCTGTTTTAGGGAAATGTAGCATATTGTAGCCATGTTCCCCCTTGAACTGCAATGTCCCCCTTTGTGACTTGGCAATGCAATGGAAGGCCCTGCATTAGAGAAGAGGTGAAATTCTCCCAAAAATGCCCTCTCTGCCCTTTTCACTGCTTGATTCAGTGAGGCAAGGTGGCTTCTCGCCCACACAAAGAGAAGGGTGGTGGAAGAAGTTCTGTGATGATGTTAAACATGTGTTCCTTGTTATTTTATCATTGGTAAACCAGAAAGAGGCTGGGCTGGATGTTTCTACAATGTGTAACCTGTTTTTGTTAGAGAAAAAAGTTGAAAGAGATAGACACCTTTTTTCTTGCAGTACCTCAGCAAAGGACTGTGGCATACTGCAAACCTTGCAGTAGCAGAAAGCCAGGCACACTGTCACATTAGGCTGCACTTCCTAACTGAGTGCGTGCTTCCCTTCACCAGGAGTGTCAGTAAAGGAAAATGATTGCAGCACAGTGGGTTAGTGCACTGAGAGAAGCTTTCTGCTTTGTATTTTCAATAATTAAAAACACTGCAACTTCTTCTCCAAAACACCACATCTTTCCTTCAGCTTGGCCATCTCAACATATAGTGATGGCATCTCAATTATAAGGCACAACACAATAGCAAGCAAGAGCTTCATAGTGCCTTCTGAAGGTACATGGGCAGCCACACAGACCAGGGTGTTGGAACGGGCAGGGCCAGGTACTGAGTCAGGTATTGAGTCCCAGGTATTAAGCAGTGCACTGTTATTCTACCCAGATAATCCCAACCATTTCATTACACTGTGTAAGTAATGATCTATTACTGATTATCTATTTGCCATTTCTTTTTCATGCAAACTTGTTCATTGGAAAAACCTTTGCTATATTAAAACACATTTGGATATGTATAATCAAAATACAATCTCTCTCTCTCTCTCTATTTTAATTAGTGTAACATATACTGCAAAGTATATTGTATACTCGATCTAGTCTAGTGGCCAAAAATATTCCATGAATTCTGGTCAACAACTATCAAGAATTCTATTCCTGCCAGATAAGCTGAAAATTATCACTCGCTGACTAAGTCAATATGTTACTGTGCTGCTATGCCATATGGCCCTGGATGCTGAGACACAACACAACCTCATCGAGTGACACCCAAACTGGAGGAGTGGAACACTGGAGAGAGCAGGGTTTCCATTCAAAAGGACCTCAACAAACCAGAGAAGCAAGCTAGCAGGAACCCCATGAGGTTCAATAAAGCCAAATGAAGCTGTGCACTGGGGTCAGAAGTGCCCCATGTGGCAGGCCAGCCTGAGGGCTGAGCAAACAGCCCCAGAGCTGCAGTTTGGGGCTCACACAACAACAGCTGCTCACAGCCTGCACAGAGCCCAGGGAAGGGCTGCTGGGGCAAGAAGGGAACCACAGCCCCTGAGGTACAGAGAGAGGCAGAGGCCACTGCCTTCCTTAGGCTGCAGACAAGAAGCCCAAGACAGGATGTAGCTACAGTCTTCCACTGCCTCAATCCATTGGAGAAGACAGACAGACATTTCTCAGGGGTGCATGGCAAAAGAACAAAAGGCAACAGTCACAAGCTGCAACAAGGGAAATACTAATTGGGAAGGGAAAAAAAATCATCTCAGAGGGACTAGAGCATCACTGAAACAGGAGCCCAAAGGGGCTGTTCAGTCATCACCCTTGGAGGTTTTCAAAACTTCTCAACGCTTTGAGCAATTTGATCTGATTTTGAGGCTAGTCCTGCTTTGAGCAGAAGTTTGGTATACAGAACTCCAGATGTGCCTTCCAACCTAAAGTTTTCTATGAATGCATCTCACAAAATGCAGTTCCATATGATACTACATATCCTTTCCACCAGCCGTACAAGGTGCTCAAGTCTTGTCAGGGGTCAACAGAAATGGCTTATTATAGCAGTGTATGTAATCAGGTTAAGTGAAATAAATTATTAGATTGCCTACATACTATATTCAGATTATTGTAACATAATGAAATATACAAACCTTGACTCTGTTCTCCTTTTCTTCAAAAATGTGAGATTCAGCAGTAGTAATGAAGGAAGAAAAGACAAAAGATAGAAACTGTTCTGCCCTGAACAATGAGTGGAACTGCTACATTTCATGTAAATATTATCGTGGATCTATGATACAATCATTTCTACAGTCAACAGGTTCATAATATTCCTTCCTCATCAAAACACATAGGGTTACTCATACAAGTAAAGGGTTGAAGGCATGCAAATTAATTTGTAGTAAGATGGTTAAAGTTCTAAATCATGTATTAAATTACTTCTACTGTACAAGTTTAACTTCATTTTCCAAGCTAGTCACATGCAACAGAGATTCAGTAATGCAGGTATTCCAGCTACAGAGTGATTAGCTGCTGGTGCCTTCTAAAACTAGATTTGTAAGTCAGATCATTGGAAAGATCAGTGGCTTGTTTCCTGGATGTCATGAGACCAGAGAGGTGGAATATTGGCAGAAGATTAGGTTTATTTTTGTGTATGTGTCTGAAATATTTAAACAGACTAGGATAGAAATCAACTTACAGGGTTATAAACCCTGTTCCAGCAAAGCAAAAAAAGTCATAAGCAAGCCCATCTCAGGTGTACAAGGAGCACAAATATAGATTTATCCTTGAACAGAGGCCCAAAGTCCCATTAAAGTTCAGGGAAGGACAGTGATATTCAAGCACTTGCTTAGATAGGCATGTGCTTAAATGCATAATGATCTGGGGTATTTTTACTTGTACATCCTTGAGTATAAAACAGGGACCTTCCACCATCTTTTTTTTTTAACATTGCCAGCATTTCTGCATCTCCTTGTTTCTATATTGCTGGTACTTTGATTTTGCCACACAACTATACTGCTGGTACTTTTGATTTTACCACAGAAGAAAAGTAGCATTCCAATATGAGTTCTCAGCCTGGATCTGATTAAACCAGAGAAATTAGCCACCAGTTTCTGTAGGGGTCAGATTTGGCTATAAATATTTATTCTAATGAATAAATGAATCTAATATTCTAATGAATCTAATATTCTAATGAATCTTTAGACCCTTAAGATGCTTTGGTTGAAATGTAGCAACTTCTGAACACTCTGATTGGGACCAATATATAAACAGTCAGACTGAGATGCCAGTCAGTACCTTTGGCTCTCTCAGGAGCTTTTTCCTTTATTGTTTGTAGTCTTACCTGTTAATGCTCATCACAGTTACAGGCTCTGACTCAAGAGCTGTCATTAATCACTGCCTAAGAACACTGCATCAGGTAAGCAAACCCATCAGATGCTGAGCTGAAGCAGCAGTACTCACTTCAAACTGTCATTTGCTCCTGACATAACAAGGGAAAAGATTATCCAGCCTAAGCACCAATAATTTTCCACTGCATGATTTGAAACAAGCCTTGGAAATTGGTACCACATTGCTACAAATGAAGGTGCTGAGGGTTCATGAGGTGCAGAGGTCAGCACTGAAACACCATCCTCTACCTCTACCCCTGCATGTCCTGCTTTACACCCACTTGTACTTACTCAGAGGTGATCAGCTGATGAGCCTCAATAACAGTGTTACAATTTAGGTTCTCTCAGCTCCCATGTTTGAAAGCTAGGTCTGAATAATCACATCTTTTGACAGAGCCAGACACATTTTATGAGAGTTCAGATTCAGTTTAATCCAGATTTTCACCTGTGTTCCATCCCTAATTCTTCCTCTGAACAGCAAGAGGAAGCCAGGCAAGATCTGTGCATAGGTATTCAAATATTTAGCAGTTCAGTTTCCAGGCAATCAGCAAATGCAGCAGTTCTCAAACTCCAGTCTACCAAACCACTGCTGCCAGAGTACTAAAACATCTGTCAATTTCAGGACTCTGATGTTTTGCTGCTGCTTGGAGCTCAGGTCACTTCATTTAAGATTTCCAAAAGCTTTTTCAATTTTTTTTTCTGTTTTTTTTTCCCCCCCTTTGTCCTGAAGCTTGGTGGTTTTGTTTGGGATTTGGTTTTTTTTGTTTGTTTGTTTGGTTTGTTTTGGGGTTTTTTTGACCAGCTAGACTCTGAAATCAGAATATTTCTTGGAGCTGTTTCTATTTCAGGTATCTCTGGCAAAAATCCAGCTATGAGCAAACCTTCAACCGCTGCTGAAAACAAGAGGGTAACAAACAAGAGGAGGGAACCAACACACTGAGTGACCTGGAAAGAAAATTATATATCTGCATGCAACAGAAAAAAAGTCCCCAGTAACAACAAGTGTAAATACCTAACACTTCTGCCAAGAGAATGGTGAATGACAGGGTGCAGCAAAGCAGATGCACACCTCCTGGTGAAGGAAGCTCAGTTTCATATTGTTGCCAATAGTCACTCTAATTTTGCTTAACTATTTTTATGGCAACTCCAGTGTATGTTAGAAAGTATTGAGAAAAATGCTGTGACACTGGAAAGAATAAACAGAATCCATGAAAGATCTGAGGTGCAGATTGTGATGATACAGTATTTGAAAATCAGGAAATTCATGCATTACTGTTCATATGTGGTTTCAGCAAGAGATAATATTCTTCCCACACAATGTTCAAACTGTTCATTAGTGGATCTTGCAGCAACTGCTGTTTTGCAGCCAGGGAATGACTGTGCTTTAGTGGCAGGCAAAGGATCCCAACAGCCCCCAAAGTGCTGGGGCATTTTGCTATGTGGTGTTTAAAGTATATAAGGAAATATGTTTCTAATTTATTACCTTTTACACAGATGCATGCTTTATGGGAAAACCTTGATACAACTAATGCAAATTTCACTTCAAGGCTCACCCAGGAATTCTTTAAGGTCAATTTGTAGCCTGTATATTTTAAAGAACCCCATATTACTGCCAAACTGGGAATGGCAGCAGGACAGCTGGTAGGAATGGCACCCTTCTCCCCATGTTCCCATATTATAACTTTTCTAAACTGATATGTGAGTTGCCAAAGGAATCCATATCCTGCTTATTCTTTGCTGTGCTGATACAGTAGCACATCCAGAGGTGATTTTTCATGTGTCATCAGAAATGTTACAAGACCAGATTGGTTTTGTAAATACAAGAGATTACCTAAGTGATGGAGCATTCCTGTCTCCTATGCATGCAAGAATAAAAAAGGGAGGAGAGGAGAGAGAGAACAAAGCACTATGTACTAGATGAAAGAGCAGGAAACCTGAATTAATTTGTGGAAGCAATAACATTTTTGTCAGTTATTCCTCCTTCCTGAAGGATAGGACCTCACTGATTGAAAGATGCTCAGGTCAGATATGTTTTCCATTGCCAGCAGATAAGTTGCCATTGGCCTTGCAAAATCCAAAATCACATCCCTTTCACTTCCCTTGTTGTTTTCCAGGGCTGCACTCAGCCTAGAATATAGGAATTGTCATGTGTTATCAACTTGGCAATCTGTTCAGATCAGTATCCTCTCTAATTGTAGTCTAAGAGGGCAGTGACATAAGCTGGTACTTTTTCCTGCTTTAAATCTCAAGTTAATCTCTTGAGAGACTCAATACTTCTCTGGAGCACATGCTTTAAAATCTCTCTGCAATCTGACATAAATAATGCCAAAGCTGGGCAATCTTACTATAACATAACTGACCAAACCCTCTTCAATCTTTTTAAGGTATTGGCATCAGTGGCTTCCTGTGACAGTATGTTCCATGCTCAGCAAAAGTGCTTATTTTTATCAGATGCTTCCTTTTGCGGAATTCTCTGCTGTTTAATTTAATTTCTCACTCAGTTGTGCAGTAGTTTCTAGCCCATAGCCAGGGCCCTGAGTGCACCTTTAGACTTGGATGCCTGATGAGCCCTGGAGCCCTCAGTTCCTGCCCATGGGGATGAAACAGCACTGGTCTCCAGCTCCCCAGCCTTATCCATGGGTCCTGTTGAGCTGATCCCTGTGCCCAGGGAGGGACTCTGTGCCTGGAGCTGCCCGGCATCCCCCACTGCTCTGATCCCTGGGAAGGGATGTCCTGTCACCTCCAGAACCCAGGGAGCTGCCGCTTCTAATGGCTTCCTGACACATGTTCCCTGTGAAGCAGCACAACAAAGTTTCTCTTTTCCTTCCCCTCTCCAAATATTTGTTATGAATTCACAGAGAAGACAACTATAAGTGATACGCCCCGGCCCCCACCAGCTGGCAGTCCCTCAGCATTGACTGCTGCCCCGAGTGGGACATTCCCAGAGGCCGCTCTGCCAAGCAGGGCCAGTGCCCTCAGCGCCTCTGGGCTCCAGGGGCTCCCTTCTGGCCTTCCAGCAGCACTTCCCCAAAGCCATCCTGTCCCTTCACAGCTGATGAAAACACCTCTGGGTCAGGCAAGCAGTGACAGGGACCCGATGGCCACCTCCTGCCACTCAGGAGGGACAGTCTAAAGCTTCCCCTGAAAAACCCAGAAAACCCTTTCATGGGTTCTCTAAATTAGTTATAAACGAGCATGGGGAGCTCTGAACACCATGATCTGCCATCCCCCCAAAGATGACAGACGCCATGCCTCCAGCCTTACCTCCTCCTCTCCAGCCACCGGAGAGCTCCTGAGATGGCAGCAGGACCCGGCTCCGCCTGCCTGCACAGCCGGCATCGTCAGGGCACCACACGGGCCCGAGGGAAGGGGGATGCGGGCACGGCTGTCCGGGAGCAGCATCGCCCAGGGAGCGCACCAGGGTCTCCGGCCGGACTGCGCTGCCCCCAGGCGACCCCTCCTGAGGGGCGACTCTGCCTGAGGGGCGACTCTGCCTGAGGGGCGACCTCTCCTGAGGGGCGACTCTGCCTGAGGGGCGACCTCTCCTGAGGGGCGACTCCTCCTGAGGGGCGACCTCTCCTGAGGGGCGACTCCTCCTGAGGGGTGACTCCCCCTGAGAGGCGATTCAATCCCCCTGAGGGGTGACTCCTCTTGTGCGGCATCTCCGGCCAGGTCTGCTCGCCCCGTCTGTGGGCCAGCACAGACAACAGCATCTCCACGTCCTTCCCTTCAAAATTTAGCAATTTAGCTGCGTTTTGGCTGAGATGCCTGAGGACCTGGGAGAATGTTGGGATTGTCTTTCACGCAGAAGAGGTGCAGGGCTTTTGCTCTCCAAAGCCCAGGTATTGTCTCCAATGGTGGCACATCATATCTTCACTGAAGGTTTACGTGGGGCAGAATGGTAAAAATTGATTTATTTTACTCAGGGAACAGACCCACAGAGAGAGGGAGATTTTCACGTCACAAGACGTGAATCCAGCCCTTCCCAGTCATCACTAAAGCCATAGCCACAAGCTCATCCTGACTCTTTGGCGACAGCTCTCTAGTGAAATGTGTTTTCTCTGGTCTAATCCACTACATTGTGCTCTGTGCTGGGATTGTCAGCTCATTGTAACAGCTCCAGTTCAGGTTTTGTTCTCTTTTCAAATAACAGTGAAACAAATTCATCTGCGAGCTATGGATTAATAGCTGGCATGGATTTGGGCCAAAGTACTTGAATGCATTCATGAAATTTCACTTCATCCCTGGTGTCTTTTCCTCAATAATAATTTAAATTTTCAATTCTTTCTTTTATCTTAGTTGTGTTTCACTTGCTTGTAAATACATGTAATACATCCTGATTTTGTTTGCATGTTGTTTGTCTTTCTCGGGAAAATAGATAAATAATTAATCGGTGAATAAGAGGCCAACTGGTGTTGGAGTTATGCCAGATCTAACCTTGGGTCTTCTCTGCTTCTTTATTGTCTTTGAGGGAAAGAGAAATGAAACAAAGAAACAAGAACACCTAAAGCATGTGATAAATTACTAGCTGTAAAGAAGGGCATTAAGGAAAACCTCCTTTCCAAGAGCATCTTTGGCTTATTTGATACAGTACTGTTGTCAGGTGTATTTGGGTTGTTTTGAATGGAGAACGATAGACAAATGTTGTTTGTATGATAATTAAATGCAGCTGTCTACAACTACCAGTCAGGATCAAGTTCAGACATTTCAGCAGCAGAAGCACAAATTCCTAAACTGAAGGAACTCCTTCATCTAGAAATGAGTAACAGGCTATTACAGTCTCTGTAGCCAGCTGTAGAAGGGAAACATTCAGTACACTGCAATTATGCCATGCATCATAACCTCTACAGTTATGTGCAGAGTAAATGTAGATTGATCATTATTAACTTCCAATTTTTCTGAAGAATCAGCCTAAGTACCTCACATAAAAGAAAATAAACTCATTAGAAGATGTTGAAATATGAAAAAAAGCCTAGGTTTCTTTTTTTCCTTAAGTAGGTCTCCTCTATTGTGTCGTTGTGGATCCTTGGTTAGCACTGCCTGGAAAATGGGCAGTTAAGGAGACCTTGATTTGTACAGAATAGCCTGAAATGGCAGGGAAAAAAAAAAATATTTTGATTCCTAAACACAGCTGCTCTGCCTCCTGGGAACTGTAGTCCAGGTATTGCAAAATTATATTCTTCACTGTAGGTTAGGTTCCCTGTAATAAATAAGTAGACCAACATGCCCTCCTCTTCCACTTTATTTGTACAGGGAAATGGTGCATCACTGCAGTCCACAACACAATGAAGGGATAACAAAGCCTAACAAAAACAGCATAAGGCAAACAGAGTAAATATATTACAGACCCAGTAATGTTACAAAATTGTAATAGTAGGATTATTATCACTGCTTTAGCTGCATTTCTCTGAAGAGAACAAGCACCATTGACCAGAAGCATTTTTAATTAAAATAGTTCTATCAAAAGCTCAGCTCTTCACCTAAACCAGAGTAGAACTGCACAGTTTTTGGTCGGATTTCCTGCTGACAAATTGAGCAGACACTGCTTCTGCCTGCTTCTTTCTCAGCCCCCTGTGAATCAGATTAAATGACAGGGGCTGCTCCCTCCAATTCTCATACATGAATTGCAGTGCTGAGATGCCTTTATGATCATGATCATGCCTTCTAGCAGAGATTGCTTCTCCGAAAGCTTGATGGAAACAACCTTCTTAGAGAGAAAGGAAGCAATTTTTTCCTCAGAAAAACTCTGTAGGGGAAAACAGCCTTCTCTAGATTCTGGCACAGTATGTTAAATATCTTTTAGCAGGCATACAGAAAAAGACATGCCTGACTGTTTTCTGACACACAAATCCCATCTTCAATAGGCATTCTGAAGGGAGTGGGGCTTTGTGGGGGGCTGTTGTTTCTGGAGAATTCAGTGGAACCCAGTATATTGTGTTGGCTGTCCCAGAAACTGGCATTTTACTGAAAATGAAGCAACAACAATGAATCAAATCTACTGGAAATGGCAATGGGCTAGGAGAAAGTAATGTAATCCAGTAATGATAATGCTAGCCTGTAGTTTTACAGACTTCAGTGTCCTGATATGCCACAGATTTCCTACATCCATCTTTTAAACCTGAAACTTCTTAGGGATTAACACCTTCTGATGCTGGTTTTATCAATAACAGAAACACTTTCAAATAGTTCTGGGTCCAAATTTAGAACGTACAATAGTATTTTTATAATTTTAGATTAGTGCAATGCTCCTAGATTGTAGATTGCTGCATCACTGTTTGTTTTTTTTTTAATTTGATAGGATGAGTGAATCTAAAGTGTGTCCATGTCTAGTTTTAAAAATTTAAACATGATTTGGGATTTTGAATGCAGGGATCTCCGCTTACTTAATGTCCCAGCAACAAGGCCTGAGATCCTGGCTGGCTAATCAAAACCCTTACTCAAAAAATGCTAAAAAGAGAAAGATGCAGAAAAAATAGATAGGAGAGAAAAAAAGATCCAGTAGAAAGAGCAACAGGACAGGCACTGATCTCTCCTGTCTGGTGATTGGTGACAGGAACTGATGGAACAGCATGAAATTGTGTCCAGGAAGGTTTAGGTTGGATATGACAAAAAAGTTCTCGCCCAGAGGTTTCGGCACTGAAACAGGCACCCCAGGGCAGTGGTGACAGCACCAGTCCTGGCAGAGTTCGAGAAGTGTTTGGACAATGTTCTCAGGAGCATGGTGTGACTCTTGGGGTGTCCTGGGTAGGGCCAGAAGTTGGACTTTGATGATGCTTGTGGGTCCCTTCCAGCTCAGGATATTCTGTGATTCACTGATCCAATGAACAGAAACTCAGCGCTTGCTTGGGTTTAGGCCAAAGCTGGCAGAAGTCACCAAGGGCTTCCTCCAGAGCCTGATCTGCTCCAGCAGTGCTCTGCTGTGATTCAGCACAAAGGTCATGCAGGAAGTAGCCATTTAAAAATGGCTCACTTTCCTTTCATGACCCCCTTAATTCTTCTCTAGTCTTGTTTTTTTTTTAATGGCCCTTCTGAAGGTTTGAATAGCTAATCCTTCTATTAGAAGTAAACAGATGTGAGGTTAATGCAGCACATTCTTTTCTAGTTATGTTTCCCTTTTCCTTACCACAAATGATTTTAGCAGTACAATTAGGCTTTTTTTTTTGATTAATCCAAGCCTTTTCCTGCTTTTTATAGACAAATCATTGTTACCTTAAGCAACTTTGCATATTGAAATAGTCCCAATCATCTTTTTCATCTGTGTTTGTATAGCAGCTAACAAAACAGAGCCTTGCTCCATGCTGGTGTCTCTGCAGAGCTATAACAATGTAAATAATTAATAATAGCTGTTGTTCAACACTTGAATAGGAGTCTGTTGTTTGTAAACAAAGAACATTTATTTTTCCCTGCATTTCTTATTGCATAAAACATAAAATTAATCCAAAGGAAGGAATCTGTCTTACTCATACACTTGGTGAAATTCCTCAGAACTCTACAACACTTCAAAAGTGAAAGGTCAAATGGATTTTTAAAATTATTTTAAATATTTTTACTAGCAATGTGGGCAAAAAAAGGTGATGTTTATGTTAACAAATTTGTCTGCCAAAATGCAGTTATAAATCAAATAGGCTTTGTGGTAGTATTGTCAACATGATAAGAGAAAAACAATGAACAGATTTGAAAAGAAGGAAATTTAAAAGGGCATCTTACTACAGTATGTAAATCCAATTACAAAAGCAGAACTGTATCAGAAGTCAGCTGTGCTTTTTCCACACAACATATCTTAAGAAAGGAACATGAATTGACATTGCAGAAAAATTAAATTGTTTTGCTGAGTCTGATTATGTCTCTTTCTTGCATGTATTGTAATACTTAAATATTAACAGGAAAAAGCCAAAAGATTTTGATTAAAGCTGTGGGTTTGTAATTCCAGAAGATATGAGAGTGATGATTTTCCATTGCATAAGGCATATCATCCCTCTTGTGGTACAAACACTGAGTGTTTTGATTTATGTCATCCAAATATATCTATGTTCCTTATCACAGAATTACATTATATCTATGTGCCAATTAAAGAAAAGGTCCTTGCCCTTAAATTCCTCCTGTAAGTACACAATATTAAAAACAAGTTCATTCCCACTTAAAAGTTTGGCATTTATGCATACATAACCAATCAGATACTAATGGGACAGGGAAAGGCACGAACTCAAGGTAAGGAAGGTGGAAGATAAGGTAATAAGGAAGAATAGTTGAATATTTCCATTTCTGTCTTTTTCTCACCACCTCAGGACTGAATCAAGAGGGAAAGGAAAATAAATATTACCATTACTACTTGCAACACACCAGTGTGAAGGTTTTCTAATCAGATCAGAGCACTGTGGTGCAAGATGTGAAATGAGGATTCCTCTTCCAAAGACATGACAGCAGAATAAAAGTGCTCATACCTTAAAGCTCTTGTCTTGAGGTCTGCTAGAAGAACATAAGTGTTTGGTAATTCTTCATTGAGGCAAATTCACTGAATCCCTCATTGCTCATGCTCAGAGCAGGCTTTAAGCATAAGCTACTCAAGAAAATGCTTGGTGTCCCTTTACCTCTGGAGACTCTGCACAGCCAGTGCATCAAGCCCTCACCTACACAGAGGATCTGCAGTGACAGTAACTGCCTGTTACTTTCAGCACTAATGTACATGGAGCCCTTTTCCTTGGGGCTCAGAGAAGCCATATGCAAAGTGAGATAAAAGCTTACACATGGGAATTCACAGAGGAATGGATCTTTTGCCAGTGACAGGCAGAAGCTTTTGGGTACTTGGCCTCTCAAGGAGTATTTTGACTAGAAACAGTGTGTCCAGCTGACTTTGAGCAGGGCCTGCAAATCTGGCAAGGGGATTGGCCCAGGAATTTGACAAAAATGGGTAACGTGGTTCTCTTTTCTTCACTATCACAGTAAGACTCCATTTCTAGATGATGAGTAGCACCTTGCACTTTCTGTGTCTGCACAGTAACACCACAGATGTGTCCTGTCATTGTCTCCCCTGTGAGCTGCCCAGATGTACTGCCTTCATAAACTTGGAGAACTATGGTGCACTTCAGATCTGCATCATTTTTCACTGTCAGCCTGTATTTCTCAGATCACATTCACTGCACTGCCTTGCACTTTTACAGCTACCATTTGCTGGCTGTCATTGGCAAGAGCCTTCAGCAGGTGCTCACTTTTCCTGCTGGATAACTGAGAAAAGTGAAAAATCCCTGTCCCTTTCAGCTAAGTTCCTTCTGCAGCATGTGTGGGGATATGAGCTTGAGGTGACCCCGGTAGCCTCAGCTAAGCCTTGTTCTATTGTTTTATACTAGTTCAGCTGGCCAATGCCTTTGTGGAGACTCAGTGCTGTCCCCCTCTTATATTTCACAGACTTCAGTGGCTGTTTTATGACCATGCTATCCTTTCTCTTATTGTTTTTATGTATATTGCTTTTTTTCTGGGTTGCTGCCAAGACACGGCTTGTTTGAGAAATAAACCAAATCCAGATCCTGGCTTATGTCACCCTAATAACCTCAGCTCTGTGGTTTTGTCTCTAGGGTGTACAGTTCATGACATCAAGCCACTTCATAAAATTGAACTGGGTTTGATGGCTCATGGATTTTGCTCCAAAATCCCTGAAATTAACTAAGTTCCCACTGACTAAAATTGTCTTCAGATTCATCCTTTGAGTTATCTGGGAGTCACTTGGTAAGATCTTATAGTTCCTGTGAAAAGAAAAATGCATTAAGTCTTGTAGCAGATTTCACCAGCAGTTCTCCAAGCACTTTTCTTGCAAGGAAAAGTATCATTATCTCAGTTTTATAGGTCCTTAACACATTTTTGCATAGGCTTGGCAGAATGTTTTTGAACACATTCTTGTCACTGCTCGTTTCCTCTAAAGTGGTTTTCTTAGATAAACAGACATCTGTTAATATTTGACCACACTTTTTTCCCCACAATCCCTTTCCTTTTTCAGCGTGCGGGTAGAGGGTGCTCAGTAGGTGCACAGCTTTTCATATTTTAACTTCCATGATCCATGTGTGTCCCTTGCATCCCTACTTGTATGCTTCTCAGACTTCCCTCTGATGTGAGTTTTACCTCTGTGTGTTGTTTATCATTTAAGAGCTCAAGAGCTTCATGCCCGTGATAAGCTTGTCTTTCTATTACATTGTAGAACAAAACAGGATGTCTTTCCACTTCACAGATAGGGAATATATGGCTGAGTTTCCTATTTTGAGTGTACAGTTTAGCAGTCAAAAATCTCCTATTTCAGAACAGTCAGCTGTACAGAGCATTGCGTACTCACTGCACTGCTCCTATTCTATTCAGTTTCTCTTACGAGTGCTCAGCATTTCTACAAATCTGTTCAGATACCAAGTTGGATGCTCAGAAACAGAGATATGAACATTTAGAGATAATGTGGGGAAATTTTCATTTAAGCAATTTGCCCAGTGTTACAGAGGTCACATTGCATTAACGATAAGACCATCTTTTTCCTTTCAGTTATCTCCTGCCTTTAATTATACATCTCCCAACTATTGCAACAAACAGCTTAGGCAATCTGTGAGGAAAAAATAATTGTGTCATTAAAAACCCCATTTCACAAACTGCGTTCAAGGGAGGCTACTATGATTTTTCAAGCATTCTTTATCTGGCATCTCCTGACTTTTTGAGTGAGTGACTTTGTTCCCTCTGAACAGAATTTTGTGTGCATGTGATCTCCTTTTTTTTTTTTTTTTTTAAAGTAATCCAGACAAAAAAGATTTTCATTTTGAAGGTGATGTTCTGTCTTTGACATCACTAAAATTCCACATTGCCATCCTGGTTGTTGAGCCACCATAATTAAGTCATAGAAATAGCACATTGCCATCTGTAGATAAGAGTGTGTTGAGGCACATACTGACTGAAAGCAGAAATGTGGGACGGTAGTGGCTCTAGGGGAGGATGTGTCTACAGCTTCTGCTGTCCTGCTAGCTCCTGTCTTGTTACCTTAAGTTTCATCCACCAATTTTTAAAATTCAGTTGTGTTTTCCTCATTCAATCCATCATTCAGTCATTGACTCTGTTCCCAGTGTCCTCATGCCATCACAGACTCCTCATGCACCCATGAGTTTTGCCCACCATCCCTACCTGCATCTCTACAGTCTGTCTTAGAGCTGCCCTTCACACTGGTTCCTGATCATGTTTCCTTGCTCATCATGATCTCTAACAGATTGATGTCAGTTCTGGTCTGATTCTGGGAATACTTTTCAGCCTGTGAGCTCCCAAGAGGCCAAAACCAAAGTCAAATAGGTGCATGCATATTTCAAGAGAAGAAAATGAGAAAAAAAATTGTACAGACTTACTAACAATTGCCAGAGCAACAGTCAACATGCTTTGAAACAGAATTCAGGTCTCCTAACTTCTGTTCTTGGCCTGCAAAACAATCTTGTGCTTATAAGACCTATGTTAAATGATTTATTAATTGTTGCAGTGGAAGCAAGAGGCAAGACTGTGTATTACTCTGACACTGATCTCCTTCCATTCCCACTGACTTCTGCAGGAGCTTACCCCCATACCCAAGGGGAGACCCAGGTGTACACAGGCTGCTCCATGTGCAGGAAACCTCGAGGCAGAGAACCATTGGGAACCATGGTGCTCTCCAAGAAGTGGTGGCCTGGTGCCCAGAGGAGCTGGGGCACAGGACATGACAGGAAGCACATCAGCAGGCAAATACAGTGACAGTCTCAGTCATGGTGATGAGGTTGTGCTGTGTGCAACCAGCTTAAAAACCAGGAGCAAATCAGTGTCCTGCACAGTCCCTTTCACAGATCATTCACTTTTTTTTTCTCACTCCTCTCTACTTCTCTTTTAGTGGTGTCCACTATTACTCTTCTGCCTCTTTTCCCTTGGCACTCTACCTTTCTCCCTTCTTGTTTTTTTCCTTTCTCTTCAATACTTTTTCTTTCTACTTCTTCTCTTTCCCCGTTGATCCTCAGCTGTTTTTCCTCCTTTTTCGTACTGACTTTCCTCCCTGACAGCTAGGGATTGAGCCAAAGCCTGCTGAAGTCAATCCATTACATTCAAAGAGTTTAGGATCAAGGTCTTATTTCCGCTTGCTTTTCTGCTTCTTCTACAATCTCTTTTCCTATGCAGCATTCTCTGTGGTGTTTTCCTCCTAAAAGATAGGTTACTGCAATATGCAGGGAAGGAAGAAGGTTTATAGAGAAAATCCTAAGGACCTAGTAAATTCCTTACAGGATTGCTAAATTGCTACTCTGAGTGCACAGCTGCAGAAAGCCAAGGGATTTGATCATAAGATTAGGGGAGTTTTTCATGCTTGCTTCATCACAGTACAGATTCTTTCACATGGCTCTGAGTAGTGGTCTTTGCAAAGACAAGGTCTTCCAGGAGGAAAATCCCTCATTAAACTTTGCCATATTACATGTTGTAGCTGCTGACTGCATAGTCATACACTTAATTATTCTGCTGATCTTAAGCTCAAACAGGCAGTATTTAATCACACAAACTAATTCCAGGAAACCTGAAAATGGAAGAGAAAACCCAATATTGACTGGATATTTACTAATATAAATTCATGTAAATCCACACAAGGCATCTCTAATACATACCATGTATATGTGTGCATGTATGTGTGTGTGTACACATGTAAAAAATAGATACAAAGTTATCTATCTATGTATGGAGAGGGAAAAGTACTGAATATGTATAGATTGGATATATTGGTTATATTCTCAAAGGATAGATGTATGAAAAATATTTTAGTAGAACATAGTCTGCAGTAAATATGTGCTGATAGTTGAATGTTAATATATTTTTGGACATAATATGAAGACAGATGCACAGCTACTGTGCATGGATACAGCTCCACTAAATACTGAGGCCAGTAGTGCAAACATTGTTTTACACCAAACAGTATTTTGATTGTATTTTTATAGTACTGTCTTTATATTTGGTCCTTCATTTGGATTAATAGTTTGTGCACCCAGACCAGAGGCATAATAATTCTACTTGCAGGAGAAGCCCCACCTTCTCTGTTGGTGTGAGGCTATCCCGATGAACATGGCAGAATGAGTCCTGTTATGTGAACTTCCATATTGAAGTCAAACATTTTACCAGCAGAATAGAGACCTATATTGTTCAGAAATAACCAGACAGGACCCTGTTACTGGAGTATGTAGGTCATCGCCATCCAGGGGGTATCAGCTAAACTCCACTTATGCACCTATTTTTGGATTTCTAGGTGGAGACATCAGCCCCCATAGATCACATGACATGTAAATCCTCATGGAGGAAACGTGTGGTTGGACTCTGCATTGAATTCAGATCTCTACCCTCCTCACAAGCTCATAGTTCAACACTTTCCTGAAGATACAGTAAAGGTAAAGTAGCCTAAATATTTTTTAAAGCCTAAATATTTTCTGCAAATCACTGGAAAACTGTTGACCACAGTAGCTGGGGAACATGCAGCAGCACGGCAGTCAGTGCACAACAGCTAGACTCCAATGGTTGTTTTAATCTTGTTTAACTACTGTCTCAGCAGGTAACTGTGAGACATAAATTATCAACTACCTGCCAGCAAGGTGCCTGTTCTGTAGAAGGTTTTTATTTTACTCAGGAACACATTATATCCAGCTTTGGAGACTCAGTCAAAGAAACGACAGCGTTCTTAACAGTAGGGCCTCTTAAATGTAAAGGGGCATGCAGACCTCAGACTTAGAGAAAGCAATAAAAACTATAATGGAAAACATCTAGGAGGAAATACTTGGAAAATATCAGCACTCAACTTTTAACTGATTCCTGCAGTACTGTTTTTTTCCTCTCATATATAAAGAGCATCTGTATACCTGTGGTCCAAAAGTACTTTTATTCTAGAATGAAGGAAACAACAACCATAACGTATAAAAGTAAAATTCCCATGAAAGCACACTGCATGTGTGTATTTTTTCTTTGTAGTGTTCAAGGTCTGTACAAAAAGTCTAGAGGCCTTCTAGGTCTCCAAAATGGAAAGGATATGATGTAGCAAATGGAGGCCCAGAGTTCTATGCTGCGGAGAACACCATTACAGAGCACTGATATTGAAGCATTCCAACTAAACTCCATCCCAGCTTGCCTCCATGCCATTCCCATTGACCTCAGTGAGAGAACCAGGTGAAAAGCACAAATATGTCACAGCTTGAATAACAAGCAGTCTCTTGAGACTCATGATGTATTTTAAAATAGTGTTAAAAAGAGTTCATGCAACAGTATGAAACTAGAATGTGTGGCCTAAGAAACAATCCTTTATGTAACAGCTGCACCTTTGTATCCATGATTATGGTGTGCTAATGGTATTCCGTGGAACTTGCTAGTTGAGTTATGTGTATGGATAGGCTGCATCTGCAGCCCTGCTGTCAGATGCTGAGGAGGCTGCAGGAGTGGAAAGCTGCCTTCAGGCTCTCCCCTCTGACAGACATCAGCTGGAGAAAAGCAATGTACAGCTGTGCCTCTTCTCTGAGACCACTCCCACGTGAAGTCCTACAGGGGCTGGTCCTGTCTCTTCCTTTTCATCATGTGCTGAAGAGCTGTAGGAAGGTCATGAGGAGCCCAGGGCTATGATACCATCAATCTGTTGATGGCAACCAGCTCCTATGTCTCTTTTCAGCTGATGCAATCAGTGCCACACACAGATGTCACAAAACTTGCAGGAGATAAGCCTGCAGATCAAAATCAGTTGGCTGAAGCTGAACTAAAGAAGGAAGAGATGAGGGAGGGAGGGAGGGAGGAAGGAAGGAAGGAAGGAAGGAAGGAAGGAAGGAAGGAAGGAAGGAAGGAAGGAAGGAAGGAAGGAAGGAAGGAAGGAAGGAAGGAAGGAAGGAAGGAAGGAAGGAAGGAAGGAAGGAAACTTTGTGTAGTTAAGGCAGTGAGCAAATCATGCTTCCATTCTGGGCAAATGACATGTAGCTTTGGGTCCCAGCAGAGCCTGTGTTGCCCCTGGATTCTGTATAGCTTGAAATTTGACTTGTATCTTTTTCTGTCTGCTCTGCTATCACTTTTTGTGGTAAAGGTGACTCATTTTATCTTTTGTGAGAAGCCAACAGAGACTTGTTCAGGTTAAAAAGAGAACAAAGAATAAAGCTTGTCAAAAAAAGCAGAAACATAGAGGAAATGTGGAACGTGTAATTCCTTACAGACATACTTACTGTTCAGTCCAGTTTTGTATTTTATTCTTGGTAAAAGAGGTGTTTGAATGTAGATAGTCCAGTAAGGATTAGCAGACCCAGTGCAGGCCTTGGAAACGAACGGTCTGAAACTGTCTGGTTTTATAGCCTTGAGCAAATCATATAATCTCACTGCCACTGTTTTCTGATCTATAATCCAAGGGTAGTAATGCTTTCTTCTCAGTGGTGAATAAATGAATGCTTTCATAGTGTTTTGCAGTGCCATATACAAATATTACAATTACAGAGAAGCAAGCAACATATGATATTAATGTCAAACAGATACAGGGTAAACTTGGGATACTAGAAAGCAGTGCACTGAGATACAACTGTAATGAGTTCATTAGTAATGCACGACTGGATTGATTAAGTAGTTGCCACTGTGTAAAGCCTTGTCTAGAGCTGATACTTGATATATTATTTTGACCTGCGACAGATGCTCAATGATCTTGTCTCTTAAGTTTTGGCAGTGCCTGTCATGTCAATACAAATTACTGAGCTGTACTGAACGAAAGAAGCTGTAGTTGCCACATGGATACCTTTTCTATATTCTCCTGTATATAAAAACTGCAGCTTCCCAAACTGGATTTTTTATATAACCTTTCAGAAGCTCAGTTTGAAATAGCTTGTCGTCTTTTTTTCTTTCTTCCTGAGAATGTTTCCTCTTGCCATCACAATAAAAATGTACTGCTGTGACAAAACAACCATGTTCCCATGATTTTATCCTTTCCTATCACAATGGCAGCACATCCTGTATGGCTATGACACGGCACAGAAAATTCTACCACACTGAGGTTACTTTTACATTGCCTGATAATGGTAACCGTGATGTGAAGCATCAGAAGATATAACATTTTTCTACACAAAAGAGTCACAGGAGGACTCAAGCAGTCTTTGAGGATCTGGATATCCAGCTGAGATTAGAGGTCTGGACGTGTCAGGGTAGTTGCATGCAGAAGCTTTTCAGCTATAGGCTGGGGATTTGAAGATGAACAGCATCTAGAAGAGGTTACCTATTCCTGTTAGTTTTGATAGCTTATTTGAACTGGGATTGAACTGGACATCCAGACCCTTTTACTAGCAGGCTGGTTATCACAGGCTGGGAGGTTGGCACCAGCAGTGGTGGTAACTAGTGCAGCCCACCCATCTGTCCATCCATCCATCCCAGTGCAGTCAGTAAGGACTTCAGGTGAGAGGAGGCAGTGTGGATAGCAATAGGTTAGGGGTGCAGATATTTGGCATAAAGGATGTTTTGTTTTGCGTCCTTCAACTGTGAAGTGAAAAGATTCATGCTTTTTCCTTCCCTAAGTCTCCCTTCAGCCATCCATCCCTTCTAATCCCAAACTCCTTCTGATGGCTTCAGGGCTGTGCCTCATGTGTGCTTTCACTGGCATTTTAGCAAGAGCTGAGGATTGCTAACCTTGTTTTAAGGCGGGCTAACCGAGGCCTTTTGCAGATGGGAAGCGAGGCATAGCACTGTGAAATGATTTGCTAAAGGTTATCCAGCTGTGACTGAGAAAGTGTGCTCTGATTCTGCTGCAAAAGATGCCACAAAAGTGTAAATGCTAATAGTAATAACTTTCTCTATGTGTATTTCTGCTTTGCAAAATTGTGTTTCCACCAGGGGACTTGTTAGTGTCAACGTCATTCAGTTTTCATCATCACCACTTGAAGTGATCAGTCAGCTGTGTGGATCTACAAATTGCTCCCTTGCAGCCAGCCTCTTAGTCTAATGCTCGGGTGACAGTCAGCTGTAAGGATCAGGCTCGAAGATGCCTTTGATTTTCCTTTGATGTTTCTGAGCCAAGGAAGAATTTCACGCAGCCACTGGGCGGTAGGTGAAGATCCCTTCTGTTTGTGGGAAGCCAATTATAACGTGGCTGACCTGCCCTGACCTGAAGATTACTGGCAGGACATCTGGGATGTCCTTGCGAGGCAGAGCTGGCTCACTGGATGTGCCAGACTCAGGGCACAGACCGATTTGTTCGTCTGGATGCAGCAACCATTCCAATACTGTGATTATAATGGAGGCTGCACAAATTGATCCTGGTCAGACTCAGTGTATTTATTTATTTGCTTGCACTTTGGCATCATTGCCGACGTGTGAGGATAAACAGGGTTCACCTTTAGGATTTAATGAGCGGGAACAACTTACAAGGACAACAGGTCCTAGTTTCTAATCCTCTCTACCAGTTAACTCTCTCTCCCCTTTCATTATTTTTTGTTCCATTGTTCACCTCTTATTCCAGATCTAAGATCAGCTAAAGCTTTTAAGACCCCAGACAAACAAGCATCACGAAAGAGGCTGTGTGCCAGAAGCCTCTTTGGAGTAAGGCACACGTCGGGAGAGAGGTGGAGGCACAAAGAACCCCGGACGGGAGGCTAGTGGGACGTGAGAGAAGAGCTGGAACTTTTTAACCTCGGCTGAAGCAAACGGGACTGGGATTTCGGGCAGCATTTCGGTAGGGATTGGGCGTTTGTTCCCCAGCGCGGGAAGGCTGCGGTAGCGGCACGGTCCCTGGGGGATGAGCATCCCGGGCGCGGACCGGACTACAGCCCCCGTCATGCCGCGGCGCGGGCGGGCGGTGGCGGCGAGCGCGCCTGCGCCGCCAGACGTGGCAGCAGCCGCAGCGGCGGCGGGTCCGGAGCGGGTCCGGCGCGGCGGCGGGATGGCAGCGCCGGGGCAGGGCGCGGGGGCTGCGCGGCGCCGCGGGCGGCTCCCGCCGCTCCCGCTGCTGCTGCTCGGCCTGGCGGTGAGTGGTGCCGGGGGGCGGCGGAGGCGGCGCGGGATGTCCCCCGTCCCCGGGCCGGGGCGGGGGCGCGGCGCGGCCGGCGGAGTTGGGCGAAAGTTGGGAGCGGGACGGGCCCCCGGGGCCGGGCGCGGCGGCTCCCCCGCCGCTCGCACCCGCCGAAGCCGCGGGCGGGCTCGGCTCGGCACGGCTCGGCACAGCCCGGCATGGCCGGGCTCCGGCAGCGCTGCTCCCGGGTGTCTTCCCAGCGCTCAGCCCGTGTGCTGCTCTCCCGCTTCCCCTTTCCCTCCTTTCCCTTTCTCTCTGCCTCCCAAAGCACCGCCCGGAGGAAGCGCTCCCCGAGCGGCGGCGGGCTGGGGCCCCGGCTGCCCCGGCCCCGGGGGCTCCGACCGGCGGCGCTTCGGTCCCAAGTTTCCTGTGGAAAGCGGTGCTGTGGCAGAGGGTTTCCAGAGGATTTCCCCGGTGGCGGCTGTGCCGCAGCGGAGCTGCCGCGCTCGGCTTCGTGCACCTGTGTGCGGCACCCCCGCCGCGGCACCCCCGCCCCTGCGCCCCTCGCATGTGGCGCTGTCCATCCCGCTGCGCTCCGGGAATCGGGCTCTGCTTCATTGACGTTACGCTGACTAGAGCGCTGCTTACCTCAGGGAGGCTCCTAGACTTCCAGAAATACTTTAAAGTCTGATTTTACTTCCTTTTTCTTTTTTTTTTTTTTTTTTAATCCACAGAATTTAGCATAAATAGCTCAAAAGATTAATGAAGCCATGCTTTAAAACAGTACTTTATTCCATTTATTATCATGAACTACAGTTCGTCCTTCTGCCCGGGCAAATGAAGCTAATAATTAATGAAAAATTACGTTAATCTTTTTATGCACAAGTGATCTGAAACGTATTTGGAAATGCATGACTGTGGAGTGCTCACCTAGTTCATACAAATCAAGTGTGGAATTGCTAATTGCCATATGCTTATTCTGTACTAATATTAGAATTGCCTTAGTGGGACAGAAAGATTCAGCCCTGCCTGATGTAGCCTTTTGCCCCTGGCAGGGCCATAGCTCTCGGCTCATTCAGGAGAGAGAAGAAATGCTGTGCATTCTGAACAACTTTTGCATTAAGCTTGATCTAAAATCACAGACCTCTGCTATCTTCACTTCATTGATTTCAAGTGAAACTGAAGGCAGGCTGAACTCTCCCTAAATGCTGGAGAGGTCTCACTGTGAATTTTTTTTCTCTGTAGCTCATCTTTAATGTATGCAGTAGTTTTCTCAGTAATGCTTGTGGCAGTGCATTCCTCAGATTGAGCATGTACTGTGGACCAAGGGAGTTACAAGTGGACTGATTTTCCCTCCCTTCAAAATAGCTAAGCACATGGAGTTATTTCTGGTATTTCCTACTATATCCACTATGACTGTCAGACCTTATCTTACTCTAACATTCATTTTATGTTAATGTAAATATTTTCCTGTGATTTTTCTTTGTAGATTAAAAGATATTTTCCCCATCTTTCTACATATGAATCTATTGTTCCTAATTGTCCTGGTTGCTCTCTTTGACCTTTTGTGTTGCAGAGCTGGTATCTTTGAGATGAGCAGAGGGGCCCTGCTGTTGTCAGTGAAATTATACAAAGCCATTTTAATTTATCCACATTATTATTACTTACCTTTCTTAATTTGCCACAGCAGTTTATTTGCTCTGTGATGCTTCATGCTGAGCAGATGTCTTCATTGGGCTGTTGATTCAGCTAATTCTTTCCCCTTTGCTGTGTACAAGTAGTTTAAATTATTTCTTCCAATTTGCATTATCTTGCACTTGAAGGTGTGATTTTTCATCTTGAAATACGTAACTCGCTGTACTCGAGGATTGAAAAACTAGTTTACAACTTTACAGCTGTGAACATAGCAAAACCTGCTTTTAATTTATTTTGAATAGATGTAAGGCTGTTAAATCAAATGGTTCTCAGTGTATAAAGTTAAACTAAAAGTAATACCAGCTGCTTGGTAGGTCAATGAGAAACATTTTTTCCTTCCAGCCAGTCTTTTTTCATGTATCCCAATGTGTTTTGGTTTTTTGGCTTTTGTTTTGTTTGTTAGTTAGTTTTTCTGGAAGTGCTGACTATTTGCAGTGCACCTGGAACGGCAGCTAGAGTTGTGCATGCATAGCACTTCTGAAAAATAGGGCTCATTTTTTGACCCAGAATTGGGGGTGGCTACATATATAAAAGGGAACCTACAAAGCTGAGTGAAAAATATGTTTCAGTAGCTTCTAATATAAGCTGTTAATTTGTTACTTTCAGCATCACTGTGGGTGAGTGACACACACATGAGAAAGATGGTGGGGGGATCTCTGCCTGCTGCAGTTTTATTTCTTGAATGAGTTGGAGAGCCATGAGGAAGTTGTGGGTTCCCTGTTTGGTTTATCAAGTGGTTGACTGTATTTCATGCTCGAAGGACTGAATTTACTGTTCAAGGCACTGGGAAGGAGTTTTACACCAAGGTGGATTAGCATTTCCTCTGGTGCATCAGGTGCTGTGCCTTGCCTAGCAGAAGGCAGCCACTGCTTCCTGCAGGATTTTGCATCTGGGTCTGTTTGCTTTGCAAACACTGATGAATATTATCTGATACCAGTGTGGCAAAGATCAGTTTGTCTTCCAAGTGTTGGCTTAATGACAGAGAAACTGAATCAAGAGTCCAGCTGGCTGAGCACTGTTGGGAAGCAGACTTTGTGACCTGGTGCCACTCAAACCCAGTGCCTTCAAAGAAGGGCTTGGAAGGAACATTTTCGGCTTCCAGCTCCTCAAGCACTCCCTTAATCCTTAGGGAGTGCACTAGTGAGCCCTGACACTGACTTGTGAATCCCAGCCTGCAGGGAGGGCTTGGCCATGATTCCCTGTGTGCTGAAGGCAGCCCTGCAGCGTGGCAGCAGTGGCTTGCTTCTGGTGAGTTTGCAGGCAGGCTGTGAGCGCTGCTTCATCACTGCAGTGCTCAGGTGCTGCTTCCTGTTGTGGCATTTGGGCTTGAATTCAGGAGTGCCTCTTCCCATCCAATTACTGTTTGTACCACGGGAGCCTCTTTGGGCAGTGTTTCCTGGCAGTCAGAGGGAGGGTATTGCAGAGACAAATTCTTACTTGCTGTTCCCCCACTGTATTCATACTTTGTCCATTCCCTCTGCAAAATATAGATTTGTAAACTCTGATGTGAGCTATGCTGTGTGTCCTCAGATGCCCTTCCCAAATCAAACCCTGGCTTCGTTACTCCACTCCATGCCTTATGGAGGGATGTTTTCAATCCACTGAATTTGGTGCCACAGCACCTGTTTAGCTCAGAGCCCCTGAGATGCTGGAGGCCCTGCAAGCGTGGTGTCATCAGAACTGGTGTTTCTGCCCAGGGGTGAGTTCATGGTGTCCTGAGCCATTGGTGATGGAAGAGGTGCTTGTTCTGTTGTTGGACATTTCTTTTGCCTTTTGGTGATGGAGTTCCTTGAATTCTCTGTTTCAGTAAAATGGAGGTAGTGAGGTATTTCTTGAGAGCTGTGGCTGGAGGAATGGAAAAACTCTGGCTGCAAATTGCATTGCACTAACTAGCATTGCCTTAAATTTCTTGGTGCAGGCAGGGTCGCTTTGTAAATAAGTTGTTGTTTACCTTGTTCCTGCCACCTTTTCAAGGTTGCGAATGGCAAAAAATTGTGATGGCAAAGCAAGTCTTTAGCTTTGGCACTGTGTCAGCTGTGAGTGGCTGGTAGCGTTGGTGGAGGGTGCTGTGAATTGCACACTTGCAGGACGCAGACAACAAAGGTAATTTAATTTGTGACTGTCTTGAAGATGTCCTGTGTTGTTTCTGGGTTTAGAGTCATATAGCCTGTTTGCTGGGTGACTGCAAAGAGACTTTTTCTCTCCTCTCCTCACTTTTCCTGGATATGGCACACCATGACTGTGGGGTTGTGCTGCTCTAGGATCAGCTGTGTGCTGGTTTGTTCTGGTGCTGCCTTCCTTTTGCCTCTTGCAGATCACTTCCTTTCTGTGTGAATCTTGCTCCAGCTATTAAACTTTGTCTCCCATCACCTGGCAGAAGAATGTGAGGATTAATTAGTTAACATTTGTGCAATGCTTTGAAGATAACAAATGCCATATAAAGTGCTAGAGATTTTCAGGTGTTATCTGTTGCCCTCTCTTCCTTATAAATCCCATTAATAGTGGTTCTGTCTTCTTTTTATAGTACCTCCTACGTGCTTCTTGAGTAGGTGGTATTTCTTTAAACGTCTTGAAAACCCAAATTTTAGTGGGGGATTATGTGGCATATGCTTTGCTCATGCCCTTAACTTCTGTAGCCAAATGTGCTTGCTCAGAAGTGATATCTGAAATATTATTTCATCGACAGCTTGTTTAATATATGTGTGGTGCCATTGCCTGGCTTGAAGAGAGAGAGCTTCACGTTCATAATAAGGAGAAAATTCTTTGTCAACGTTAGTAATTGACCCTATTACAGTCAGTTGTTAATTAGTAAATGGTTGCACAGGTTTTCCTTCACAGAGCATTGGAAAACCAGTGATAAACCATACAATTAATTTGCTTCTCAGAGCCCTTTAGAACATCCTTTAGTATAGACTATTATGCCTGTAGCTTAAGCCCCACTGTGTAAGAACAATATGAACAGTAGAGTCTAGTCAAATCTTGACGTCTCCATGGTATTTTTTGCTACCTTCTATATTTGGAAAGTGAACATAGCAAGCACCACCTTAAGTGGAATGTCTTATTAGTAGCGTTCTTCAGCCTAAGTTAGAGAGTACTAAGACACTCTTTGTCAGGATTTTAATTTGCCTTCCTTTGAAAACAAAAGAAAATATGTTACTTACCTCTTTGCAGATATGACCCTCCATGTCAGTACCGCTTCTGTTTTTTAATTTCTGGAGCAGCTTGAGGTGAGAGTTAACTGCTATGGATTATGTATGCAGTAAGAATGTGTTCTTCCACAGAGCTTGTGAGAATGACCAAAACCCATGAAGTGTCCAGTGGGCATCTCTGCAAATGTTGGGCAAAGCCACAGTTTTCAAATGCTGTTGGTCTTGCAGTGCAGAAGTTGTTGATTTTCCTGTGTGTCTGCTGGAGCCCTGCTCACCTGGCCATCCCATGCTGCTGTAGGTGTGGGAGTTGCTGCTCCCCACTCCTGTTGGTGGCTTTTTGGATTGGTCACAGACATCACTGAGCAGCCTTTGTGCTGGGAGTCCTAAGCAGGTTGCATTTTGTGAGCCCCCACAGGGGCAATTGGCAGAAGATGGTTTTGTGATTCCAGTGTGATTGCAGAAACTCCTGCAGGGGCCACTTGAGCTGTGACCCTGAAGTCTGAGACCCAGGAGCTACTACCCTTTCTCTTCCCCACTCCACAAAGTAGTTTTTTACCAGGCTTCCTTGAGGTACCTCTGGGTGACAGAGCTAACCTGTCTCCTCCCATCTGATTTGATTAAAATGTTTCTACAGCTATTTTAGATATTAATCATGAACGAAAAAAGGGGACTGTCCTACTTATCACTATCCATCTTGGAAGGCATTTGTTACAAATGGCTCAGTGATCAAAGCAGCACAACCCTGAATGTAAATAGCAGCAGAGGCAGGGCTCCTGAGTGAAAAGCAAGCAATTATTGCACAAGGTCAAGAGTGGTTTGTATGATGAACAAGGAAGATAAAACATCTGCAGTCAAACTGTGATTCTTGTAAACAAGAAGGCTTTTGATTTGAACGTCTTGTATTTTTCAGTGGGAAGGAATTAGGAGGGAAGCAATGGGTCAGTTTCTCCCTTGTGCTTGCCTGGAGATGACTTAGGCCTGGTATTGGCAGTACATGCACCGTGTCTGCACCACGAGACCTGGCTGTGCCACCAGCTGATCTGCAGATTTACAAACCTCTGTCACCACAGTGCAGAGGTGTCCCTCCAAGTCAGCCTTCTGAAGTGCAGTGCACAGTCCATCACAGGGCTCATTTTGGGAGCTGAGTGGGAAAGAAAAGGTGAGATTCTGTTTTCTTGCTGGGATTTATTCCCCTTGATCCCCCCCCTGCCCCCCATTTTAATGTGGAAGATGAGACCCTTACTCAGAATGTGAACTACTCCCCTCCTGAAGAAGTTTAATAATGAAATAAAATTCAGTCATCTCCATTTCTGCTTGGAATTTTGAGGCAGGTTTCCTCTTCAACTAGACTTCTAAAAAATGCCTTGTCAGACACAATCTGTTTCATATGCACAGGGTTGCTGATTGATCATATTTACAGTGGGTTGAGTGCTGTTGTCCCAAAGTGAGAATGACACCAGTGGGTGGCTAAGCTAAGGCAGAAATCCGAGTCAATGTCTTCCTGCAAAAGTAGAGTTTAGAAATTGTGTTAGGCTGTGTCCCTGCCAAGCAGCAGTTGTGCTGGAGTCTGTTGTCGCAGCCCCAGCTATTGTTGATGAATAGTGTGCAAATTGGCTGCTAATTACACATGTGTTAGTGTGTGCATAAAAACTGCATGTTGACATATGGATTCAGGCACCTAAGCACTGTTTCAGCTGCATATCCATTTATACTTTTTATGCATTATTTGTGTCCAGGGAAGTATATATTTCTGGCTCTTGAGCTGCAAATAGGAAAAATTGGTAGTAGTTTTTCTGTCCAGTGTGCGCTGCTACTCTTCTGATAGAAAACAAAATTAAATAAGAAAGATCTATTTTCTTGTTTTTAAAACTGTGTGTTTTCGTTGCCCTTGATGTAAAATAAATACATAAGTAATTCTCCAGATATGCTGCTTATCCTTTGCAAAAGACCATGCTGTCATGAAGCTTTTGTGGGGAGCAACTCATAAATTGAACTGGGTTCTGTGGGAGCAGTAGTTAACATTTATCACATTTAATTTGAATAAGAAATGTAAAATATGAAAATACATTCTTGTGGCTGTTTGAAAGATATTCCCTTTTTTCATTTTAAAATGAGATTCAGAGAAGAGTAAAAACTTGAGAAATAGACTCTGCTTTCTCAGATCCTTGATAATTTTGAGAAAACATGGCCTGAGGGATGACCACATTTTTCAATAGTGTCAGTCCTGGAAGTATAATTAGCAAATAGCTATTTGCCTGTAACTCTCTGCCTCTGGGTTTCTGAAAGCTCAGATCTTCCTTGGGTACCAATTGTAAAGGGAGTGGGGTTGTGGAGTGTTTACTGCTCTTTAACACGTGCATATGTTTGGCAGCTCTGCAAGGAATTACTAGACAGTGGGGAAAAAAAGAAAATTGAACCTTTTTGACTGATCAGGCTTCTGCTACCAAGCTTGCAAGATCATATATTTAAATACAAACTTTGAAGAACAGAGACAGTTGGAACACATGGGGGGTTTGTACCTTGTACTTGAATAACTGTCTCAGCAGTTTTGAATTGACTGTCCTGAGGATTTGGGTTCACTTATGTTTTCCTTGAGAGTCTTTCATGCATCTCAGACACTACAGTCACATGACTGATGTGTGACCTATGCCATAAAAATTCTGTGAAAATAAATTCAGATTGCAATCTTGACCTGGGGAAAATCTGCAGCCTGGAGTTGGTATGAGATTTGCATTTCATAGTCTGCCACGTGTAGTCTGTCTTTTTTTGAAGGTCTCCACCAAAGTTTCCTGCATCTGAGAACACCAGGTGACAGTTGTGTCACCAAGCCAGCCATGGATAAGGACCTGTTACGATAGGCAACTGTGCAAACACAGCACAAAATAAAATAGACCTTCCCTCAGTTGTGTTGCAGTTTCTCTTTGCCATAACTGGCAAGAGTGGCAGAGATGTTGTCCATGTTGGTCCTATTATGCCTTTTACTTTGGCAGGTATCAAGGTGGGCAGCTTCTTGAGAAAAACACTTGGAGCACTTCTTAACTTTTCAGAGGTGGTCATGAATAGATTTTAAAGCTTTAGGATGCTCAAGTGACAAGAGAGTTTAGCTTGTTTCTTATTTATAGATTTCCATATGTGTGAATGTAGCACTTCCTGACGCATATGAGAAGAGGCTTCCTGCCCAGGAGGGACTGTCACCTTTCCTGACCTTTTCTTTTTTTAATATGCGCTCATCTCTTGTGCCCTGGATTTAAACAAGAAGCAGTGTGCTTGATTGGGCAGTGCCTGGCTGATGAGCTCTCCTGCAAAATGTCTGGAGTAAATCTACCCGAGTCATGACTTACAAATAAATTCATATAGCACAGTACATGCAAATTAGCTTCATCTTAGCTGCTGCTTTACCTATGGGCTGTGCAGGAACATGAGCTTGGTTCTCTGTGGAAGAGTGCAACTGCTTCTATAGAATTCTTTTTTCCTGTCCTCTTAATTTTACATTGTTGCCAGAACTAGAGGCTGTAGCTGCTGGTACAGTCATCACTGCTGTGACTCTAGAGCAGGGCAGAGCAGCCCCGTGTTTGGGACTGACTCCTTGATGTCCCTTGCCTTCAACAGAGCTGGTAGGGAAGGCAGAGGTTCTTCTGGAGGTTTAGCCATAAAGCAGCCTCTTGTTTCTTCCTGGGTATTGATGAATTTCAGCAGGAGAAAGTTGGAGAGTGCAGAACTACTTAATTCTTATCAGTTTGCAAATATCATGTAGTGCAAACAGAATCAGGGCTGGCAAATTTCTCTGCTCAGCCAATAACCTCCCAGTGCTGCTGCAGCTGCCTTAGATGTACAGGCAGGGCATTTCTGTCCAACTCGATGCCTTTGGCTTGGACCTTCTGGGTTTTATAACCAGGAAAGGCTGCAACATTTATCTTAATTAAAGGGAGATGATGATTTATTCAGCTGGATGACTGGTGTGCTTGTATGCACAATGCCTTTCCCACTGGGTTTTGGGCTAAACCATGGGAACAGAGAGAGCTACTGTAGTAAAACTGCAGGAAAATGAGTAGCATGTATTGATTTGGTACTTGGAGAGGAATTCGGCAAAGAAGCAGTGGATATATGCAATGTGACATGCATCTCCCTCCAAGTTCCTGCTGTTCCACCAGTGTAGCAGGTTTTCTGTTAGTGGCAACACTGACAAGGCACTAGTTAAAGCTGTCATTGTTTTCAGAATCCAATTTTTCAAGAAGTTTATAGCTCTGCCATTTTAAGGAGAGAAAGGAAAAAAAAGAGAAAAAATTCCTGAAACTGGCAAAACAGCCTTTCTAACTGGAAAAGACAGGGAATGCCTATACTTAAAACCATAAAATGGCGTATGTTGGAAGAGAGTTTAAAGATCATCTCATTCTAACACCCCTCTTCTGAGCTGTTGGTGAGCACTTTAAACAAAGTTTACAGTATCATTTGGTGTCATGTTGAAAGTGGCATTTGTGGGGTGTTTTAGTCCAATTGCTTCTTTTTGATAGAATTCACAGACTAGAATATCCTTGAGTCCAGTTTTTTAAGCCAAATGAGCAACCTGTAGTTTCACTTTTTCTGTGTGTTCAGCCTTAGTTTCAGTTAAGCTTATTTTTTGTCTTCTGTAATTCAAGGCATAAATAGAACTGTAAGACACTTGAATAGTTACAAAAATTGAGGTGAAGGGAAGAATTTAAAAAAAAATACTTAGCTTTAAAAAGATCTGCCCATAATGTTGGATTAATTTCTCCTGTGCAGTGGTTGGTATTGATGGTGTTGGGGAGGGCTATTCATGTCTGTGTCACCTCACTTAGCCCAGCTAGATTTGCCTGCTTTGACTGGCAACACCACATATTCATCTCAGAAAATACACAAGTGATACACATACATCAGCCTGGAGTAGGAAGGTTGAGCCCTGGACATCTGGATTTAGAAGAATGTGAATCTTTTGGTCAAATTAAAGCATCAAGGACATTTATACTGAAGCTGGAGGCTGACTTGCAAATGTACTCTCTTCCTCTCATAATCTGTCCATCTGGGGCCCAGTGGTGGAATCCCTGCAGAGTGGGGTAACTTGTTCACTGTTAGATTTTGTGTTATAGGTGTATTTTCTGGTAACTTCTAAGTTCTCAAACATCCTGGTTGTTTTGAGGATGATCTCCATCTCGGTTCAGCTTCTCTCCGTTGCCTCTTGTGTCCCAGGATTCCCCTCATGCCCTTTTCTTTTCCACATGGAAAGACATGTGGCATTTATACAGTTTGCTTTGTAGGTGCAGGTTTTGTTTCTGAGCCTCAGTGACTGTGGTGCTTGGAAGTAGCTGAATTTGAATGAAGTGTGTGCCTGGGGCTGTGTGTTCTGACTTCATTGGCTTAGTCCCTTCTTTAAATACTGCATGATGTAACACATGGGATGCAAGATCTGCCTTTTGTTTCTTCACATCCAGTGTGGACATATTTTCCAGCCTGGTTGGAATAAGGCACGATCAAAATCAGTTCTGTAATTAAGGAAATGTTGAACCTCTTGTGTGTGTTAGGCAAATGAGCTAAAGCTTTTACCCAAGCAATTAAGTGTTAAGGTTTTACTGTAAGGTGAATGGAAACTAGATAATTTCTCCAGCTAAGCTTCCCTTAATCATTCCATTAGCACGAATTCAGTACAGTGCAGAAGGCAAGCAGCATAGCCTGATGGATAAGATTATTATTATATTATTATTATTGAAGAATATTGCAGTAAGAATAAGCAGTAAAGGCCCCAGCTGAGGTTATGGTCATAATTTGATATGAGCTTTACTTCATGACAGTCAAACTCTGCTCTGGAACTGTTGTGATTTAAACAGAGTAAAAGATGCAGTGGAAAAAAAAAACTTGTTTGCATAGATCCAGAGCTGAGATGCAGAGAGATTAAATGCTGTGTCTTCCAGGTGGCCAGTGGAAGCTGAACAAGGCACTGCTGTGTGTGTGACACGGTGTGGGCACTGGGAAACATGAGCTCTGCTCCACTTTGGAAGGGTGGGTGGGAGAGGGCTGTGCTTGGTGCTCTAATGCGGATGCTGGATTGCTTGCATTTTCTGCTCTCATTTCCTACATCTGCTCCCTGTCAGTGTGGGTTATTTTAACTTCATGGCTGTCTTCTGTAGGGTATCAAAGTGCTGGATTGAGTTTGCAGCATATTCAGAGACGTAGGGACAAGAGTGCTCTCAAAGTGGCAATTTGCTGCTTCTCTTGGTAAAGTATGTTAATTCTACATAGAATTGTTATCTGATTATCTAACTTGGGAGCAGACTTTTAAAGGGGGTGGCATCTTAAGTAAAACCATATTTCTGGATGTTGTGTTCATTTTTCCCTGTAAGGGTACTTGTTAGGAATGTATTGACCCAGTTTCAATAAATCACGTGCCTGGCATTTTTTCTTTTAGTTTTGCTGATCAAATCAATGTGATAGCCTATTTAAGGCAGCATGTCTCAAGATTATAAAAAAAAACATGATGGCAATTTGCAAAAGCAGGTTATCTTTGTATTTGTGACTGATGTTTTTGGCTCTCTGTTTCCCCAGGCATTCTTGCCAGCATTCGTGCACTCATTGAAGGTGTCTCCACTCATAGAAAAAATAAGTGATCACAAGGATTTTAAGAAGCTTCTCAGGACACGGAATAACGTACTGGTGCTCTATTCCAAATCTGGTGAGTCTTTTTTTTTCCTTTTTTTCTTTGGTGTTACAGCTTTTTGTGCCCAGCAAGGTGTGTACCAAGGAGCTTCTATGTGACTACAGGGGCTCCTTGGGGACTGGAGTCCTTTGTTTTAATTCAGAGGCTCCTGATGTTTCAAGATTGAAATCATCTTAATTCAGCCTTCTAATTGCTCTGTCACATTGGCAAAAATGTACTTTATTCTGGCTTTGTCTCCAGAACTGGCTCCCTTGTAATAAGAGCTTTCTGGTGTGTTTATCACAGTAGTTTGCAAGTTTTGATTTCCTGGTGACACTGAAAGGCGTAATGAATAGTTACAGTACTGAAATCAATCCATCTTTGCTTCTGACAGTTTTGAGTGTCCCATGGTTGTCTTTCAGCTTTAATTAAAAAAATATAAAAATAAAAAAAGAACTGTTGTGTAAGATGGAAAATGACTCATTTCACATTATGCCACCTGTCCCCTTGAATCTTTTTGTTGGTTCCTCTGTCATTCAGGCTCACCTTTCTGGCTCTCTGCAAACTGTTTGCTCTTCCTTTGCTCTGTTCTGCTCCTGCTCTACCTTTTCTCCTTTCTTGCCTTGGTTTTTTTTGGGGGGTGTTTTGTGTAACACCATGTAAAATCAAGAAACTATCTTTAAACTCCATACACAAGTGCAGAATACTTTTGTGAGTGTGGAAGTAATTGGACAGCAAGAAGTAAAATGTGTAATTAAGCTGATTTTCCTTCGTGCTGTATTATTTTTGTTGTTGCTTCCTTCTTTATCCTGTAGGCAGACAGGACAACAATGCCTTGTTTGGGTGTTGGGTTATCCTTTTCTGACCTTTTCTGTTGCAAAGGTCTTATGTCAATTAAACACAGTGATGGTAGGGTTGCTCTGGGTTCACAGTGTATCAAATTGGAGCAGCATATGGTGACCAATATCCTCCTCCCTCTGCCCCCCAGTATTAGAGAATATTGCAGGCAATTATGTTCAGGTCCTGGAGTAATTAACTTTATTTCCTAAAGATATGCTTATTCTGAAACAGTTAAAATTATATACGTGGCTTATTTTTTTTTATTGAAATACTTGTGTTTTGCTATAATGGGGAACTGTGAGCGCTTGAACTTGGCCAAATGGTTTTGTAGTAACAGGTTCAAAGTGAAAATCATAAAAGAGTTTCTAATGCTTTTTGATTTTTGAAAGGAACACTTTAGATAAAAAGACATCTGTATTATTCAGCTTCTTAAAGGGAAAATTTTCTTTTTACGCTTAATATTTTAAGTGGTGGTTGCTTTCATTTTTAGCAGCACAACCAGAACACTTCAGCTGTGACACTCATCTAATAAATGTTGCCCTATGGGCATTGTTCAAAAGCCGTGTTACGGAGATTTCTTTTTTTTCTGTTTTTGTTATTTAATTGGTTGGTTTTAGCAGTCTAAAGCACTGCATGCAGAGCTGACTGTGGAATTAATGTTTCTTCCCGGAACAGCGATCCTTGCACAATTTGAAATCTCTTGCCCAGCAGTCACTCAGAAAGAGGGGAGGGGAAAAAAGAGATGGGAATTTGGAGATGTAATTTCAATCCCAGATACATATCCCCCAGCTGTGATGAGATGTTGGCTGGCATTTGGTCGTACTGCTGGAACAAAAGCTTTACTTCCCAGCTGAGCAGAACTAGATGTCACTTGCTATTGCAATCAGAAAATTCATTGGTTTGGGAGGTGTCATAATTTGTGGGAGATGTTTAGTTCCCCCTGCCAGCTGGGTGTCCTACCAGGGGTACTCAGCTACTGAGTCTTCTGGGACAGGCTGGAGGCTTATTTTTAAAAGTGTATTTGCCAAACTGTTCCATTCTAAGCACAAAGAATTCCCTCACCTAAGTCCCTGTGTTGGTGAGAGGTGGGAGTTGCATGTTCTGGGTATTGGGGGTATGAGAGTTTCTGGAGAGCTGATACATGTGGGTTGGTGTCTCTGATGGCATCAGGCCCAAGCAAAGTCTGTAAAATACAAAGAGGCTGTTTCTGGCTCAGAAGATTGTTGAGGTAAAACTTGAGAAGGTTTAGAAATTATTTGATGGGTTATCCCTACATGCTGTTTCTGCTTGTCTACTCTGACATCTACAGGCTCTTACTTCCTCAAATGCTGGAGACAAGATATTGGTCTGCAGAAGCACTCTGTCTGTCCCAATATTGCCATTCTTACATTCAGTTACTTGAAGTAGTTGTGGAGATCTGAAAGAGGCTCTGGGTTTCTATTTTCTGCTCATTGAGGAAGGAAACAGTTCCTGTTAGATTTTTTGGGGGGAATGGATACTTATTTGTACTGCTATATTTTTCTCTCTTCTGTTTATTTTTAATACCATTCATAAGACTGTTTTGGAATGGTAGTGATTTGCAAAACCTGCACATGTGGCATGACATTATAAAAATCTCTGTTGAGTATTTATAATACAGCCAGTACTTGGAAGGACCTTTTCTGGGTACTGCTTATGACTGTTGGTTTGGGTATCTCCCAGGGTTATTATGAGGATAAAGTCTGTTATTTTCTGTGTATGGCTGGGGTAGAATTAGGGAGGCAGAGATGCTGAATGACTTGGCCTTACAGCTGATGAAAGTCCTAAATGAAATTGCTCTAATTAGCAGGCTGTGGTAGAAACTGGTTCATCCCCAGCCACAGGGAAGAAGGCAGTGTTGGGATGGAAGCTGTAGGAGAGGACACCATATAGCTCTGTAAATGCAGCTCAGGGAGTGTGTCTGGAAATAGCAATTTCAGTGTGTTGTTTAAGGGGGTAGAGGGAAGGAGCAACCCAGCTTTACCTGCAGCCAGCTTTCCTTCTAGTTTACAGAAGATTTTACTGATCCCTGTTACACTGGTTTCTTCAAATGAGACAAAATGTTCTTGGGGTGCTTTGGAACATAGAAATGCAACGTTGTGTTGTTTTGTGTGGAGTGGTAATGCTATTATTAACAGAGTTTTATTATTTAATTTTGTCTTCCAGCCACTGCTGCTGAAAGCTCACTCAGATTACTGTCCAGTGTGGCCCAGGAGGTGAAAGGACGAGGTACTATAAGCTGGATAGACTGTGGGTATGTGTTGTGCTCTTTTCCTTCTTATTTTCCCTTTCCCCTTTTGGCTTTTATTGCTATCTTAGCTTTTTTATGGCTCTGAAACTTTTTGCCTTTAAGTGGACACATAATTCTGTGTAGTTTCTTCTATAGGGAGCTTATATCTTACCATCTTCTCCTCCTTTGAACAAGTGGAAGGGAATAATTTTTTTCCTTATGGCTGTTGTTACTTCTGTGGCAGCATGTTTTTCAGCCTGAAGCTGAGACCCCAGCTAACATTGCCTTTCATAGGTGACACACAGGGTGCAAGCTTTTTTTCCACAAGCCAGGGGAGGAGGAATCTCACATGTTGTGCCTCAGCTGGAGGGCAGTGCAATTCTGCTCTGGCAGCAAATATTGTGTGAGCAGTAAGGCTGTTTGCTTGGTTTTGAAGCATCCACCCATTTGTGTGTCTCAATAAAATGTGTTTTCTTTTAAAGACCTTCTTCTGTGGTGGTATAAGTTGTGGCAATTTTTAACGTGAAGGCAGAGAAACTTGTTTTTGTAAGTGGTGATGTGTGTGGGGAGGAATGAACAGGTGTGTACTTTCTGGTTTGCAGATGTGAAAATCTCCACTGTGGTTGAACTCAATAACAGTTTGCTTGTGGTTTTAGCTTGTGTATTGTAGTGCCTCTGCAGCTCTGAGAGCTTTGCCTGCAGGTGGCAAGTTCCCCTTCCTGCATTGCAGAGGAGCAGGTTGCTGCCTACCTGTGTGTTTGGGTGGATTGCCATGGTATGAACAGATTGTACACTGTGCTCAAATGTAAGTCAGCTCTGCACATCATGTGGCTCCCTTAAAATTACACTTCTGAAACTAACCCTCATCCATCAAACAGTGACCCAGAATAAGTCATTGGTAAATGGGAAGTTAATGTGGGTTTGTGGTTATTAACCTGCCCTGCTCCCCCCTGCCACCAGGCAGGTATCTCTCCTGTGGAGTCCTGTGCCTCTGCCTTCTGTTTGCATTCTGCTGGGCTCATCCAAGTGCACACACACTTTCATCTCTGCCCAACTGGTGGGGACAGAGTTCCAAGTCATCTGCTGGCAGGAAGCAGGGCTGTTCCTCAGAGGTCAGTGAAGCCTGCAGCACTTGCCACCTGCTGAAAAGCCAGTGGATTTTCAGTATTGACTCTGACAAGGTGAAGGTTGTGAGGAGATCTGGCATACCTCTGAAATCCATGAAAACCAGTCTTCATTTCTAACAAAAGCACTGATAAGTAATTTTTTGTTGTCAACAATGAGGGCTAGCAAATAGGATACTGAGCCAGCCTCTTGGCTTCAGCCTCTTGGCTTCAGTTTCTAATCAGCTTCAGTTTCTGGTTATGGCCTGCTTGTTACCTTTTTGTGTCTTTTGTTTTAGGCTACCTCTGTGTTGGGGGACTTAGTGCTTACTCTGGGTGTGTGTATGTGGTATATACAAATCCTGGATGATGAGGCTGTTCATCTGGTCCTTCAAAATATAATACTGTAATACAGTATAATGTAATGCTGTAACACAACTAAACAAGAACTCTGTTCAGGATTTATTTTAGTGCTGGGTTGGACAAGAAAAGATTCGGTGTTTAGGACTTCAGTTTGAAATCCAGGGAAATTCTGGCACTTAGTTCCACAGGTCAGTCTCCACTCCTGAGTTTGTAAATAATGTTGATGGGAGGGAAGTGGTTTTTGATGGGGAGGTTTGGTTTTGCTGTAAAATAAAATTCAATTAATCAAACCCTTGTATACTCTCATTTTCCAAATGTTGGCATCTAGACCAAACTTTGTTATGGAAGCTACTTGCAAGAAATGTATTTTCAAGTCTCTCCCATGCAGTGCTTTAATACTTTTCATAGGAATCTTGGTACTTGCAGTGCCTTTCCTCTCGCCATGAGGAGGAAATACTGAAAGGTGAGTTAATCTCAGACAGTGAAGCAGTGTGGTGAAAGTCATGCTGTAAGGGGTTGGGACACCTGAGAATAGATTGGTAGATTGCCAAAATTTGCAGTAATGCTGCAATCAGATTACCAGTTCCTGAGTGACAGGCAGTGACCAGGATGTTGTAACATGACAATAGGTGTAATTCTCTCTTTGAGGGTAAAGCAGAGCTGTCTTTCATGTCTTGTTTGGGAATAACCTGGAAAAAATAGCTGGGCATTTTTCAGAGATGGACTTCTATCCTTCTGTCACTCCTGATAAGGGATACCATAACAGGGTCTGTGAGCTTGCTGCATGGGGCAAGGTGAGCTGGAAGACTGGCTTGTGGTAAAAGAGGTCTTGGTGGATGCAAAAAGAAACCCCAAACAAATAGTTTGAGGCTAAACCAAGTTTTGTGGTTGATTTGCTTGTTAACTTCTGAAGCACTCTGAAATCAATCTAATAGTGTTGAGGTAGCTTTTATACAATTTTTTTTTTCATGAAAGGTTTTTTCCTTTGCATATTGCTTTTTAAAAAATTGTATACAGATGGCTGCACCTGTATACAATATAGCAGGCTGTCACCTGCTGCAGTGACAGTACCAGAGGCTGCAGCAGTGCTGTCTGCCCCAGGTCACAGAGGGCCAGTTGTAGGGCCTGGGCAGCTGAGTCCTGCCAGAGCGGCTCAAGCCATTCTCCTGCAGCAAATATGCTGGGAGGCTTATTTGCAAGTCTTCATGCTGAAACAAACAGCACACAGATGCAGGGATATTTACAGCACAGGCTCAATTTGTTTTACAAATACTGACAAGAAATGTCTTGTTTGGCAGCAGTATTTAGCGGGAAATTTTGGCTTTGCTCTTCACATCCTGCTGTACTGGGCTTCTTTGCCTTCGGATCCAAGCGTTGACAGGGCTGGCATACATGTAGAGTTGTGGTTTGTGCCTCTGCTTCCCTGTGGCGATGATGGCAGCCTTTTCTTTCCTTTTTTTTACTGATGGTGCTTTTTTTTGTTACTTGTAATTCTCCTTCCCCTCATTTTCAAGAGAAGGCAAGAACATTCTGCTGCATGGACAGAGATCAGTGTGGATTGCTGACTCTCAGCAGCATGTTCTGTATTTCATGTGGTGGAGGGGAGTGTGCAGGTTTGTGGCTGAAGTGTGGCATTCAGGACTTCCTGAATGCTGGTCTGCATGGAAACCGTGCTCCTTGGCCTTGGCTTCTGTTGTGTCTGTGATTTAAGACAGGGATTAGCTTTGAGCTTTCAGTTCCAGGTTGAGTGCTCTCAGAGAGAGAGGGAAGTTAGTTTTTCAGCATGATGTGGGGAAATGCTTGGTTTCTGGCTGAGACACTGTCGAGTAGAGGAGGTTGCCACTTAATTTGTCACTTGGAGGCCGGGTAGCAGAGACCCCCATTGTGCTGGGGCTTGGGAAGTGTAGGGCTGGAAATGCCATGTGCCCGCCTTTCCTGCACAGCTGGGCTCACTTGTGCCAAGTGCTGTGCTGGAGTGTGACCCCCCCTGCATGTGGCACTGCAGATAAGGTCCTCATTGGGAGAGCTCAGTCCCTTCCTGCAGGCAGATCCACACCTCCTCCTAGAGATGAAGGGACAGCTCGAGAATTGCTCCCAGCATTGAAGTGGTCAGTGTTTGCTGCTGTGGGCTGAGATAGCATATGTGGCTCTATACATGGTTAAATGTGAAGCTATTTCAATTATGAATGAAAGACCCAGCAGTGATGTGACAAAAATATGCCTTATTTTAGCCTTTACATGTTTTAATTAGGAAGTCTTTGCTGAGGCGTTTGACGTTGAATGAATGGTGGTGTGAGAGACAAGAGAATACTGAACTAATTATGCCTGATGAGATGCATGGTACTGGGGATGGAGCACAACATTGCAGGTTGCTAAATCCTCAGTGTTCCAGAGAGATGGAGCAGGCACCTTGGGAACAAATGTTCTGGGGCTCGTGTCTGGGGACATGGCACGTTAATAGGAGCTGGGAGTCACAGCTTCTGTTCCTGACTCTGCTAATGAGTCACTTCTTGTTACTTTGTGCAGTTACAAAAGGTGTATCTGTTTTCCAGGCAACTGGGTAAATATTGCCTGATTCATTAGTCAATGTTTATAAAGAGTGTGGAGAACTTTGAAAGGAAAAATGCTGCAGCAGCATGAATGGGTGCTCTTTAGGGCATTCCGGTGAAATTGGAATGGGCATGTAAGAAAGCAGGAGGTTGGGCTATTTATTGAATTATTTTTTAGTTGTAGGCTGATAGAAATTGGGAGGATTGAAGGGCATCATAGGGAATTGAAAACTTAGGATATCTGCAAAAAGGCACAAAAGGATGTGATATTTTCCATCTCAGAGACTGGCTGCTGCTAACTCTGGTTGGGGTTTGTGCTGCAGAGCCTCTGCATCCCCCTGATCTCACAAAACCTCAATTTTTTAAGGCCTGGTAAAACTGGAGTTAAGCACTGATGTGGTCAAGTAAAACAGGAGTTTTGTTAGAAACTCCTGTCAAATCTTTGTGGTGGCAAGTAAAAGGTACAAAGTGATGTGCCTGGGAACATAGCAAGATGGAATTGCACAGTAAAAGTGATGTGCCTGGGAACACAATAAGATGGAATTACCTTTTGAGTAAAAGACAAAGTTGTTGCTGCTTGTATTTAAAGCAGACGAAGCTCTAGTCTCAGTTTGTGATGTCCTGAGGTGTGGTTTTGAAGAATAGTCATTACAAAGTTATTCTCTAGCCTTCTTAAGTGGGTTTTGTGACAGACCACAGTGTGGGCAAGGACTGATGTTATTTGGAAAAGTGTAACTAGTTTGGGTGACATGGAAAGAAAGTAAAATGGCTTTGTTGACAAGCAGAAAATGTGTTTGGCAGGTTATTAAGCACATTATGATCAGGTGCAGCTTTGAAGAGGTTGAAAGTAGCTCTCTCCATCCTGAATATGATTTAGGAAACACTCCTGGATTTTCCAGTTATTGAATTGTCTCATGTTTTTATTGACTATAACTCCTGCCCAATTGTGGATTGGTATTTTTTTTAAAAAACACCCATTTCTTTGGCTTTGGGTAATTATTCTCTGCTCAAACTTGCATGGTTCCCTTTACTGTAGGTCCCAAACATAAACAAAGCTGTGTGATTTCCATCTGCTGTCATAGCGCGTGTGCTTGGCTTTAGCACATCAGACTGCTAGGAAGAGGAAATGCCATCTGGTTAAAATGTCTGACTAATTTTTGTTTGGTTTTAATCCCACTTTTTCTGCTTTTGTGTGTCATTCTTTTAGTCCCTTTTGTGTGTCATGAGTATCATTCTTGTAGTCCCCACCCCCAATAATTACTTGTTATTGTAGCAGTCCCATGACACTTAGCAGAAAGGTGAGACCATAATTTGGGTGGCAAAGCAGTACATTCAAACCTACACAGCTAAACATGCTGCTTCACAAGAGAGCCAAATCTAAAGAGTACTTGTCTCTTCTGGGGTTTTCCCTGATATCCTTGTTTTTCCGTCTTTTAGATGAGGTTTTCCCAAATTTCTGATTTCCTAATGCTTAGATACAGAGCGGCTTTACTTATCCACGCAGTCATAAATGAATGTGTTTAATGCCTTGACATAGCAGGGAGAAATTTCAGAAATAAGGCTGGCAGTACAGATGGTGTTCGAGTAATTTTGCTCTCTAGTTTTTACCTTCATCCTGTAAAGCCACTCAGAAGTAGGATTTATTTAGGAGAATAAGTCTACTCATCTTTCGTACTTGTAGCTGAATTTTAAAGCTGATAAAAAGCTTTGAAATTGCACATAAAACTGACCAGACCTAATAAAGAGAGAAAAAAGAAAGAAGCAATGCTGCTCTTGCCCTGGTACAGCCCTTTCTATCTAAGCAATTTGTGGTGTCTGGGATTTCTGCATTTCCCACAGTAGCCTTGAAGGTGCAGGGCAGCTCAGGGGAGGATGGCTCACAGTGCCAGCGTGGGGGAGGCAGCAGGGGCTCTGTGTGCAGCTGCTCCAGGGGAGGTAAGGCAGGTGTTCCTCAGGAGCACTTTGCAAGTGAGTTATGCTGCCAGTGTGGTCCTTGTGTGAGTGCCATTTAAAAGGGCAAACTGCATTTACAGCATAGATTTTCGATGCCTTCCTCCTGTCTCTGTCATAACCTGTCTGTGTGGTTAAGGCTCATTCATATTAAAGCCTTTTTATTTTACTGTAAGAGTGACCATGCAGCAATCTGAAAAAAACTTCTTTTTTAAGTAAGCTGTCAGTTCCTAACTTGAACCCTTTCAGTCTGGTGTATTGCATTAATTCAGAAACACAGAGCAATTAACTAAATCCACAGCAGTGGTTGGGGTATGAGCCTGAGCTCATGTCTGTTTCATCCTAAACTTGAATATTCCATGGGTTTTGCCTTAGAGTTGCTCATTAACCAAATCTTCAGCGTTGCTGCTTTTCAGATCAAAATGAAGAGTAAGCCAGCTCAGATTTAATGTAAAAGAAGTCACCTCTGTTTTTCTGCACCCAGTAATTCAATTAAAACATCCTCTAGCATCCGTCCTCTCCAGGCCCATGGTGCACCTAAAGGTCATAAATGGGTGCACAAAGGGCTGCAGCATCTGTGTGCCCATGAGTGACATGTTGAAAACCTGCATTTTGTGTTCTTAGATTCCTGTGAACCCGAAGACAGAGTAGTAGTCATCTTGTGTCCCAGGTTAGGGCAGTGTTCCCCTCTGCCATGTTGTGTGATGGGGGAAGCTGCTGCTTAGCAAAGAATTTGAGTGTTAGGTGGTTTTTCAACTTCCTACAAAGCCTTTGGTAGCTCTTGTGAATTTGTTTACCTTATTTCTGTGCAGGTATGTGGGCTGCCAAGTGTCTCTTGCTAATTTATATTTCCATGGGAAGCACTGTTCATTATAACTTCGTGACTTTCTGCAGGGGCTGGAGCTTATAATTTTTTCCCTTAATTATTTTAGCTTGGCGATATGATGATACGTGTTACCTCTTTGTCTTGGTTTTCCTTCTGCTTTTTGGCTTGCTCCTGCTTGCAGTAAGAATTAATCTCATGGGTTTTAATTTTCAAAAAATACTTCTTTTTAATCTTATTCCTCTAGATCCTTGGCCTTTCTAATTGACTAATGGGCACAGGGAGTCGTTTGTATTGGGTGACAAGTGGTGCTGGGTCTCCACAGCACATGGATTACTCTGTTTGCATTCCTGGCACGTTCCAGGGGAGCGTTTGGAGCAGAAGGCTGCAATCATCTGCAAGGTGATTGCAATCCCCCCTTGAAGTGGGGATTTTTGCTGCATTCTGGGGGGTAAAATCAGACCCTAAATTCATATGAGACTCTGTCCCGTTCATCTGCTAGTCCTTACCTTTAATTCTTTCCAGCAGTACATTTTCTGGTTTTGGCTTTCAGGCTCCCCCATCCCTTAAAAGACTCAAGTTTTTCATGTGCCGCAGTGTTTGCCTGGTTCATTTGTTCTGTGCTGTGGAAACCTGATGCTATTGTAACTTGTTCTAGAAGATAATTTCCATCAGGAACCCAGAATGGGTGCTAAACATTGCTTTTTTTTCCAAGACAAATCTTGTGTTTAAGCTTTCTGTGCTCATTACTTCTGCATCCGTTTCTTCTGGTCCTGTTCCTGTTTTGGTGCCTGCAGGTCCTTAAACCTCACTCAGGAGCAGAATCTCTAAGTGCCTTTCTGCATTGATGGCTGAGTATGGATTTTCTGTTCAAGTAGGTGTAAGCCATTACCATCCAGCTCTTTGGAGAAGTGCAAGCCTGCTTGATGGTTTGAGAAGTGATTTTTTTCCCTAGGATTTTTTTTTTGTTTCTCATTTCAGATCAGTCTCGAGAGAGTGATACAGGAAGGTGTGGGATCATTATAGAGGAGCCTTACAAATGTGGCATACTGTGAGCAGCAGTAGTTGGGGCACTGCTGGCCTGGGATGGGAGGGAGAAGTGAGGATGATGGGGAGACAGGCAATGCCTTCAGTCTGAGAAGAGAAGAGTTTTGCTAGAATCAATCTGGTTTTGCTTGGTCAGCAAAGTACACAAACTGATATATTGTAAATGGATCCCACCACACAGTATTTGTTGGAGGGTGGAATTGATAAGACAGAGCACAAGTCAAAATCCCATGTTGTCCCAAACAATGGCTAATGAATTTCCTTTTTTTATCTCAAAACCTTGTAGTAGCACATTTAATTACAAGTGACTGTTAATGACTTCTCTTTCAGATTGGGTTTGCAAGTGCAAATGTATTACATACTTTTAGGAGGCTTGAAGAAATTTTTGCTGCTAACACTTTTTTTGCTGCTTTTTTGGGGTCACAAGCTCAATTAGTTGTTTGGCAGGATCTCAACTCCATGCTTTCCCAGGATGTTCATCAGTCTGTTGTCTGGAGAGTGTATTCTATGGAAGGTAGCCAGAGGGTATTGCAGGTGCTGTGCATTGGGCGGGGAAACCCTGTTTGATAATTCACTTCTGACAGCTGGACTGAAATTGCAGTTGAACTTCCTGAAGTTATAACTGGAGTTCTCTGAGATGATTTCCACTATAACATAAAAGAATGAAAGCATCTGAACAACAGGCAAGAATGAGAGAATGTGCTGGTAACAAGATGACTGCTTTGACTGGTACCTTCCGAAGCTTTTCCAGTGTAGTCTTGCTTCTGCTTTGCTGTATTCCCTTGCTCTTGGAGCCTGCTCTTTCTCCTTACCTGCTCAGTTTCGTCTCTTCCAGCTGTTGGGACAGTGACAGTGTTTGTACAGTCACAGATGGAACAGAGCCTCCATTGCATCAGAGTCTACAGGCACAACTGTGATATAAGGGACTGCTGAAGCATCATTTATGTGGATTGTTGAGCCCTGTTTCAGATGGTGAGATGTACAGATAAAAGAGAAAATCTGTTTAGAAATTGTGAGGTCTGTGGGTTCCATGTGGTTGCATCATATGCTGATAGAGGAATGAGATAGTTTTTGTGCAGGCACATTTACTGACCTGGTTGCTTGAATTGGTTCTGTCAGCATTTTTATTAATTACTTTTCTTGTCCCTGTAAACCCTCTAGGTAGGGGTGAAAAAGAAGGCTGGGTGCACTCTGCATTGAAAAGTGTTAAGGGATGCCAGGGCAGTGGCGTGGAAGTGATGTGGCCACACAGCATGTGCACACTGTGCTGCTACATTGGCAGCTGGAGACATGAATGTTTTGGGATGGCATTTTTGCCGTTGCTGAAGAGGAGATTGGACAATCATTCCAGATCCTTTCTCCCCAGAGATGTGGTTGTGGGGCTGTTTTCCCGCCTTCACGAGAGGCCGATGGGCAGCATTGCATAATAAGGGAAATAATTAGGAAGCTGCAAAAGATGTTATTTGTGCTCATGAAAGAGAATGGTGCTGAGGATGTTTGGTCTTACCATGTTCCTTTGGGACCCGACTGAACAATATTTGCATTTGCCCCAAGGAGGGGGTTTTGTACTTCCACCTCCATGCACCATTTTTTACTTGCTTGGACTTATTTTAGATTTAGAAACAATGTGGACTTAACTGCTGCAAAACTCCTGGGTCTTATTTTGTGTTCCTTTTGTTTAGCTTTTATCATCTGTTCTTTCTCTCTCCAAATTACCTTGACACATTGCTGCAAAATCCTTTTTCTATGTTGCTCCTCCTGCCACTGGGGACTGCCATCAGTATTTCTCCCTGCTTCTCCATCCTTATGGCTATGAGTGTCCAGACCTGTGGGCAGCCCTGGACATGCAGAGCATCTTGTGCCACTCCTATGGAAGGGCTGTGACACGTCCCCTTCAGGAGCTGGCTGCCCTGGTGCTGAGCCAAAGGAGGCCACATCTCCTTCAGGAGTCCCTTGCCACCCTCCTGCCCTGCTAACAGCTGGCTGCCTGTGCTAGGGGATAATTCATGCATGCTAATGCTGACAAGGGACCCCAGGGGTTTACAGGGAGTGCTCCAGTTGGGCTTCCTGCCAGCTCCATCCTAACCCCCAGTGACAGGAATGTGTCCTGGTGGAGGAGATGGGGACAGGAATGGAGAGGGGTGAAGTGTGCACACGATCTTTGCAGTGCACGCTGCCTTTGTTGTTGTTTACACTTCTTGCTTGGGTCAGCTTGGATCGCTCATTTCATTTTTCTTTTCACCAAGCTGTCGTATGTCTTAACTTCTCCAGCAAAGAAAGACACGTTTTGAAGCCCTGGTTTGGTTTTGTGGAAGGGGAAGAGTAGAGAACATGCCTGTGGCAGTAGAAAGAAGCTGTGCTATTGTGCCACTTAAGGTTTGACCTTATTACCATATAGCTGGCTGCTGGTTAGGTCCTTGTGGTATTGCAAATAGGTTGATGTTTTGGATGATTTTCGAGGGAGATAATGCTGGATTATTGTAGGACTGCCTGCAAGGGTCCCTTTGGCAGTAGCACAGCAGGGACCTGCCAGGCTTCAAACTGCTCTGGACAGAAATGGCAAGAGGCAGCCAAGGATGGCTGCTGAGGACACATTACTGACCTCATCCTCAAGCAAGTGTTTCCTGAGCCTGGTGCCTTTGTCTGGGGTGCCTTGGCCTGGGCTGGTACAGTGCTTATTTTGGGGGTAGTTTCTGGCTTCTTAGGTTTGTTGGTTTTGTTTCAGTTCTTTTTTTTTCTTTCTATTTCCTGTTTTGGTTGCTTTTTTTTTACTTCTAGTCATTATAACAAACTCTTACACTGCCTCTTCAAGTGATATAATTAAATTGCAAGAACCGGAGTCCTAATTACCCTCTCCCATGTGAGAGTTGCGGAGCTCATCTTCAGAGAGAGGCTGTTGGCTGAGATTCAAAAGAGACAAATCTCAAAGCAGGCTGCATCTGTGTTGATATTTACTCTTATTAAGAATAATGGTCATTACCAAGTGATATCAGAACAGGTTGCTCTTTGCAGGTTATTTTTGTCTCTCACGCAGAAGGAAAAGCAGAGGGGTCCATCTCTGCCATTTATGTACATCTCCTTTTCTGCTTTTTACAAATAATTGTTAGCATAGCATCTGAGCTGGTGGGTCTGGCATGTGCAAAAATCTGCACTGATGCATGAAAAAATTACTGATACATATTTAGATGTTTCCTATTATTGGAATTTGCTCCTCTTCTATCCCATGCATCAGTGCAGATAGCTTGAATAAACAGGCTTAATTCTCAATGCAGTGGTGCAGAGAATCTGCCCACTAAATGGTAGGAGAGACATACTGGAGCAAACTGCTGCTTTCTTTGCTGTGATAATGGCTGTGCATTCAGGCAGCTGTGTGAACCTCTGCAAATGGAGAAATCCTGAAAGCAGGGCACACTTAGATCCAGTGAAATAGCTATTCTTATCTTCCCTTTTTTTAAAAAATAGAATCTCATGCAAACAGAAAATGAATTGCTAGGAGTTGAAGTGGTAGGAGTTGCTAGTTGCATGCCCACAGGTATAGATCAGTAATAATGCTTTGTAGCTTTTTTCCACTATAAACCTTTCAGAATATTAGTATCCATTCAAATCTAAATGACATGTAAGGGAGAATTACGCTTTCTTCCCCACATGCTTAGTTGTTGCACCAAATAGATGGTAGAACAGACACGGGATTCTATTGATACCCAGTTTTGTCCTCTGCTTATACCAGAACAATTGTCTGCACATCTTGGGGTTTCACAGACCCTGTTGCTGAGGTTTCAGCATTGCACTTGTTGACATCAAGCACCTGACATTTGTCTTGGCAAAGCTGAGATAGCCACAGGTACACCTGCATGCTGGAAACATTTGGGAGTGTCTAGAAGAGCATTTAGAAATGTTGACTGTTGTGTGGTCTGACTGTAGCTCACTGCCTGGCACTGAGCTGCAGCAGGGCCACAAGACCTTCTCTGTGCTTCTGAATCTGTACAGGGTAAGACAGAAGGATGATCTGAAACTGGTGTCTTCTCCGGAGATTCCTTGACCTTCGGGCGATTTAGGTTTACACCATTGGAGAACTGAGGGGAGAGAAGACAGAATGTTTCTGACCCATGGATTTGGTGCTGCAGGCTTTTTGTATGAACTCCATGTGGCAAACACGGTGTTTTGGCATAACTCCAAATCCAGGGCATTTGTTTCATAGTCTAGTTTTGTTACAAGGAGATGTGTCCTCATTATTCAGTTCTCAAGCTCAGATCTCCATTCTCACAGAGAAGCAAAGAAAGTGTTTATGGGATACAGTGATGTGAAAATGCAAAACTGACATGAATTCAGTAAGACTCTTCAGATAAATACACTCCTGTTCAATTGAGACTACAAGTGCTCCTTCCTGGCATGGTAGTTGTGTGCTTTGTTAGATCCTTAAAATGCTCATTTCTATCTTCAGCTTAGTATTCTGATTTTGCTGCATGTGTCCATGGCAAATTTCTCCTATTTCCAGAAGCATTTGGGAAGTTTCCACTAAGGTGCATTCTCACTTGCAGCTCACTGTGAACTTGGTGTTTGTTCTTCACATTTTGAGAAAGGCAGCTGGAGAAGATTGGGAGAATTAGAACCAGTGCTGGCAGCACACTTAATTTGGTGGGGCTCTTGCAAGCCTTGCATCTTGTTGTCTCTAATCAGTTTAAACTTGATGGGTTTTCAGCGTTTTCATTTTCTAAATTGATTTATCTGCGTAAAAGGTACAAGTTGTCCTCTGCTGGGAACAAGTTTCCGAGCTGTTTAATCTTGCTGTTTGTCAATGCAGAGAACAGCCTTGTCAATGTGAATCATCCTCTTTTCTGTTTTGCTCATCTCCCCAGATCTTTGACCAACTTCTTACTCACTTCAGCTTGAAGTCTCCTTATGGCTTCAGTCCTGCACTGTTGAGGAGAGCTGCTAGGCCATGAAGACCCTTTCTTTACCTGCCCACTGAAACAAATGTATTTGCTGTTCTCTCCCGTGACCCTTCTCTCTTCTTCAAGCCTAATCTGGTGCTGGAATCAATTCGGTCTTACTCAATTTGAAGATGCCTTCCAGCAGGCCTGTCTTTTGATACCTCCCTCTTTCTTATGAGCTGTTTTTGCCTCTGCTTTCCAGGTGTGGCTCCAGGACACATCTTTCATACCTAGAATTAATGGGGTTGCTGGGCTCCAGAATTTCAGCTGCTTGTTGTTTTCTGCAGGACCCTTTTAAGACAAAACGCTTGTGATTTGGACTTAGACATACCATGGGGTTTTTTTTGCTTTCTATTATCTTCTGCAAGTGTGAAAGCTGACCTGCTCTTTCCTTATGAATCTTTTAACAAACAGTGCTCTTTAACCACCACCCTAACAGTAACATTGTCTTACTGAAATTTGCCTTCTTGAATTTTATGTTAATCTCATGGACAGAAGATCTGCTGAGGTCCTTGGACATGCTGGAATGAGCTGCTTTTCTACTGGTTAGGGCTTGGCTTTGGAATGTAAATTTAACACAGTTCACTGTGTCCTGACCAAGCAAACAGAGAAATTAAATTGACTAATGGAGCTTTTCACAATGCTTGTCCCACAAACTCAGCTAAACAGCTCCCAAATTACTGTTAGTTTGGATTAATTGCTGATGATTGCTGACCACAGCAATGAGTTCTTAGGACTGAATGCATTTGATTTTCTATTTTGGTAACCTTTCTTCCAATATGTGTTTTTTGCAGTGATACTGAAAGCCGAAAATTATGCAAGAAGATGAAGGTAGATCCTAATTCAAAGGAGAAGGGAGTGGATTTACTCCATTATAAGTGAGTGCTGGGCTGGGATTTGTAGTTCATAATTGCTGATGCCCCCATTAAGAGTGTTTATTCTTCTTTCAGCCCCATGCTGCTGCAGCATTAAAATGACTAATTTTTTATCCTATGAAATTAATTGCTGTTTCTTCAGTCTGCAAACATGTGTTATGACAGAAGTTGAGTTAAATTTATTCTGCTGTTGAACAGAGAACACTAAAACCATGAGTGGGGCCAGGGAGAGATGTCCAGTGGACTGAAACTGCCCTGTGCATGGGGCTGATGCCTGAGATTTGAGTTCTCTTGATTCTGTCACTTGCCTGCTGGCACGTGCCTTGGACAAGTTGCTTCACCTCTCTCTGCTTTTCTGATTTGAGATTGTCCTTCATAATGTGAGTGGAGAAAGGCAAGTGTTCTGAAACAGCAAGATATTTTTCTTCCTGAAAATAATAGGAGTGGGAGTGCTGTTTGGTACACCAAGCAGCTGCATTTCCATCTCCAAAGATCATGCCTTAGTAAATAATCTTGTTAAAGTGTCAGGGAGGAAATTGTTTACTGGGAAACTGTTTTCTTTACACTGCACCCTCCCTTTTCCTTGCTCTCGTTCCTCCCCACCCCCCTTAAACTACTGTACTGTAAATTCTACTTAGTTCTGTGGCTTCAGCAGGATGATGTTATTCTGGTTAGTGAGAAGTCAGGAGGAGCAGCTGTATGAATTCCAGTAATGTTACTGTAAGTTAACACTGTTCTCTACTCCTTGTTTAACAGGGACGGTGCATTTCACACTGCGTATAACAGAGCGGTCACATTGAAGGTAAATTCAGATATTCCATTATTTTTCTTTTGCTTTTGCTAGATGTGGTTGAGGCATTTGTGGATTAAAAATTGGTTTTGATATTTTTTTCATGCTGAAGGTATGAAAGGGAGGGGGTTAATCTTCATAAACACTGGTTAGAATGGCCTAAAGGTTTTTGTGTGCATACATGTCTGTCAACCACAGATCCAGGAAAATTGTTTATTATTTAAAAGATTGACCCCATGTTGAACTGGAAGGTAAATTGTAAGTTAGTTTACACGCTGGTAACAAATAAGGATTTTCTTGCTTTGATTACAAGGTGCTCTTTGTGGTAGTATAACTAAAAGTATTAGCTGATACTGTGTTTTGATAAGAAGTTCTCTGAGGTTCTTAGATTGCGTGTTTATAAACTTTAAAGAGACCTGAGTGGCCTTATCTTTTATCAGATTATAGAACCACAGTTCTATGAAAGTGCTTTGAGTGCATCAGGTATAAAATGACCTTTCTTCTTTTCTGGCAAATCTTGACATAAAGCAATGGAAAGCAACTTTCTCTGGACAACGGAAGATGGAAGGCATGAGGCATGATACAAATTTGTAGATGCAGATGATTTTGGGAAGGGTGGACTGAAAGTGTGTAGCTTTCCTTTGCAAAGCCTTGCTGAAGCCCTGGGAGTATCCTGACATGAATTGCCTGGCAATGACTTGGCTTCCAGCAATCACTTCTGTCCAGCTCTGATGCCCAGTTCCTGTTTCTCTTCCTCCTGCAGCAAACCTGGGCTCTGCACAGCCATTGGTCTTTCGAAGGCTTAGTGACATCACCCCAGGTTGATATAATTCCATGTACTTCCCCTTCCTGGCTTGTTCAGGCCATTGCCCTGGGATGGAGTAAAGCCTGTGTGAGATGCTCTGTGAGCCTGAGTCTGCCAGAGAGGCTGTTCCCAAGTGCACTTGCTCTGGACCTTGCTTTTACAGCCAGAGCTGGAGAGTGTCTGATGGGAGACTGTCTTGGAAGTGTGCCCTGACTTGAACTAATTCAGTCTTCACTTGAGGCTGTGATGCAGGATTTGTCTGAGATGGGAAGGGTAGGGCTGTGTATCTTCCCATCTCCTGCAGCAGAAATCTTGCCTGGCATTAGGAAGGGCAATGGTAAATACCCAGCCCAGTCAGCAGCTGCCTAAACCAGCTTCTGTGCTTCGTGAGGAATTGCAGCTGGTGATTGTTTTTTTCCTTCGTGGTGGGTGATGGGTTAAGGGAGCCATGCTAGTTGCTTAAATTTGGGTGATTTGAGCAATAGATGATGCATCTCTCCTGCCCTCCATACAGTGCTGCAACCAGGAATTAGTGCTGTGACTCTTCCTTAGAGATCAGAGGAAGGGGAAAGCACCTGCAGTGCTCCAGGGAGCATTGGCTGAGAGGCAATCACAGCACAACAGGAACCAGATCGTTTATTCCTTCAGCTGTTTTGTGATGAGCATTTCACTCTTCCCTGTTGCCCTGCCTGCTGGGAAGAAGAAAGCAGCATCCCATGGACAGGGGTGTGGGATTCCATTGGAGGTGGAAGAGGGATTTTGAAGCTCCCTCACTCCAGGAGTGTGGGATCTCAGCACCTCAGGACTGATGTGCAGAGTGACCGAGACCACCCTTGGGGGGCTCGGGAGTCCTGGAATATTGCCAGAAGTGTCTGGTGGCTGGACTTTGATCCCACACGGGAGACGACACCTGTATGAGGATGGGAGGATTTCACTGGGGTAAATGGTGAAGGGATAAGTTCATTAGAGTGTAAGACACAGGGTTTTTAGGATTTCTGTTCAGGGGGGTCTAAAGAAGTAAGATGGAGGAATTGGGGCGTGTCCTGTTCTTCTTCTTCTTCTTCTTCTCGGCCTCCATCTTCTGTGGTGATGTTGGCACTTTGGGATTGGTTATTACTAAAAGTGCACTGGTTAATAAGGGTAAAAGGTATTGGGGAAAATTGATAAATATTGTATACGTAACTTTGAGTATAAAGATAGGTGACCGCCCCGGGGGCTCTCAGTGTGCTCATGGCTGGCTGCTGTGCAGACCTCTGTCGGGCCGAGAGAAAATCTTTTAGATAAACAATTAATAAACACTGAGACCGAGAAAAAACCTGAAGCCTCTTCTCGTCCTTTGAAGCGCGGGCTGCCCAAGGCCACCCCGGGCCTTTCCAGGTCATTGAAACAGCCGAGAAACCGACACAGGAGCTGGAGTCTTTCTCAATTAAACTGCCCCTGTGAAACCAGCCACTGATTATTTACAGTTTGGGCAGTGGATCAGATCTGGGCAGTGATCAAATAATTCACTTGTTTGCTTGTTCTGCTGCTCACAGCTGCCTGGATATTTTCTATATTTCTCCCTCTGTTCCACTTCTCCCTGTTTTCTTCTGTTGGGCCAGTTGACCTTTGTTTCTCCCTCTCAGCTGTGTTTGTCAGGAGTCTCCCAGTACATTCAAACAGAGAGCAGCAGAGCAACACAATTACACAGGGTATCACACTCATTTTATGGACAGGTGGACACACCGAAGAACAGGGAGATTAAAGGATTTGTTTCACATCATCCAGCAAACTTGTGGCAATAAAACTCGGATCTTCTTTCCAGACATCCAGTAGACATATTAATATATGGATGACATTTTGGAGAATGATGGACACAGCTCTGAAGAACTGCAAAAGGATTTTCTGGAGCGATCAGCAATTTCATAGTTGTGGGTGATCCAGCTGATAGTGTACTCAGGTTTTTAGAAAAGCTTTTTATTTCTTAAAGTAACTAAATCTTTATGTAATTATCAGAGATGCCCTTGTGGTTTCACTGTTAGAAAAATGAGGAGTAAAGGATAGGTCAGTGTTCACAGCAGGGGGAAGTTACTTGTCAGTCAGAACCTCCTGCTGCTGAGACCTGTGTTAACAGCTGAGCAGTTCAGGGTATCTAGGAAAGGGAGATGGAAGGCAAGAGAATAACATTCACTGATGCAAAATTATTAGGAATAGTTTAAAAAATGTATTTCCAATTCTTTGCAGAAGGTCTTAGGTTCTCACAATACTAAAAAGGACAACTGGAGGAAATTCCAATAGAATTTGATATTTCTGTAATTGTGAGTAGCTTTAAAAAGGGAGCAATTACTTCTTTTTTCTCCAAATTTGAGGGCAAACAGTGGCATTTTGGCATGGTTGATTTGAAACAAATAACTGCAATGTTAAAAAAAAATTGGAACTTGTAGCTACACATTGTGAAAGCCAAGAACTTAGGAGTCTGAAAAACAGTTTCAGATGTCAAAACAGATAGGTTCATTGGAAGTTAGAAAGCACAGAGGTCCATATACAACAGCTGGTGCGGAGCACATAAACTTATTTTCTTTTTGCCAGAAATGGAGAGCATGTGCCAGTGTAAGCTATATGAGAAACATAAGTACTAGTCTATCTTGTCCTCAAGTAGTGTAGTCATCTGCTGTTGGAGACCTGAGCTTAGGTCAGTCTTTGATCTTACCTGGAATGTCTGTTCACATGTTGCTTTACCCACTTGATGTCTAATTCTCAAGAGAGCCACAATGCCAGTATCCAGGCTGTGTTTATTACATGATGAATCCTTTTCTGGAGTATAAACTACAAGGAGAGTTTTACCCTTCTTCTAAAATGGAGAGAACTCACTGAAGTACAAATCTGCTTAGTACTAGCAAGGGCAATAGACTGACTCAATAAATTGGTCCTGCTCTAAACCCTGAATCCTTTTCAAGTTGGCTGTTGCAAGCAGTGTATGTGTGAAATTGAGGCAGGTCTAGTTATTAGCATCCTTACTGTGATACTTCAAAGGAGTGAAAAGCACAAGGATGTGTTTGTGTATATTTTCTTTCAGGTTAAAACCTAGGTCCATGTATATGATTATGGATCAGCTTTCCTGTTAAAACTTGCTTGTTTTTAGCAGCCTGTGGTGGATGAAGCACAGCCTGTACTCTGCTGAATGGAGAGGTTCAAAGCTGGCACAGCTGGTTACAGCCCATGGTGCTTCTGTCCATGCCATGGGGTCAAAGCGGGTCCTGACCATAGCAGGGCAGGACTGGAGAGGAGCTGGTTCTGCAGCACCAGGGGGCTGAGCCCTGGACCTGCTGTGGCCTCTGACACAGCAGCCTGGGGACCACTGCTTTCTGTGATTAGAGAATGCTGTGGGTTGTTTGGATGTTGTTCTTCCCTGTTTAAAGCAAGAGAGGAAGTTCTCTTCACTGCATGAAGAATTGACAGCAAGGCAATGTACTGCCTGCTCCTGCCAGAAGACATTACACATCTAATTTTTTTCTGTCTTGGCTGAGAGGGAGAGGCTGGATGAATTAAATCTCTTTAATCCCCCATCCTCTAACCACATCTGTTTCTACATGACTGAATTTGGCATGCAGGAATTCTTGAAACTAGCAGAGTCAATTATACTCATTAGCTGTTCAAAATGTTCACCCTCTCTCCTCCTCTCCAGTGTATAGTTCAGGTCTGTCCGTGCTGAGGGTGAGCAGAACTTGATGCAGCTGTCCTGAAGGTAGAACATCTCTGCTGATTTGTCCTCATCTTTCCTTTCCCCATGTATTACTGGTCTTAGGATGTCATTTGGGATGGTAATGCCTCTAAGTCTACAGCTTTTTACATTGCAACTCCATTGTAAATTACTTGATTTTATATATTTTTTTTCCTAACTAGCTCCTTTCCCTGATAATGCCACTGTAAAACAAATTTCTTCTGGAGCTGTTTGTCATCCTCAGCCATTAGATCCTTTTTACTCTGTACATTAAGTGTTTTGGTTGCTGTCTGGTGACTGATACATGCTGTCTCTTGTGATAAGACAAATCTTTTCAATATTAGCTGTGCAAGCAGACAGAAACATAAATGCAATAAATGGATCCTGCTGTAAGCTCTGAATCCTCCCAAGCCTTACAGTACCAACTGAGAGGCAGGAAAATGAGCTGAACTCTCCTCTCTGTTGATAAGTTATTGGGATGTTGTAGCACAGCAGCCCCACCAAAGGCAGACAGGCAGCAAAAATGTCTCTGAGACCGTTCCAGTGATGACGATGTGTCACCAGCTGTGCTGCCAGCCTGCTCCTGAGAAAGGCTCTTAGATAAGAGCCTTGGTGTGTGTTAGCACAGCTCAGTGCTGTGGCTGCTTCATCCACTCACACTGAAGGAAGCTCCTCAGGGACCTCATTGTGTTACTGGTGGGGCAGAGATCCTATATGGGAATGGGCAGAAACCTACAAGCAAAGCCATAGAGAAGGCAGTGGGGCATTCTGAGTGGTGAATGAGCATGGAACACCAGGTATTATGTTTCCTAGAGCACAGACATCTGAGGATAAAAGTGATCAAGGTTGTGTTTGCATATACTGCTGGAAACAGGGAGTAGTGTGGCTGCCAGAATCCATGGAGAGTATCTCATTGATTTAGGAGGGCTGGAGTTTCCTTCAGACTGGGATTGAAGTCAGAGCTATCAGAGTGTATTTCCTTCTGGTAAAGACAGTATATCTGTGGTCTGCTGAAAGGGATTTTTGGTTGCATGTCAGTCAGGTAAAGAAAGCAGTTACCAAGTGTGTGTGTGCAGGTGTACTCGGTTTGTTGAATGTGGGAGCTGCAGAATCCTAGGATTTTGTAGTTCCCACTTCTCCTGTCACATTTGTTTCTTATTCCCATACTTGAAATTGCATTCAATGGATTTTTTAGTTAGGTGGGTCACACAGGGAACTGTTGGTGGATTATTCTTCCTTTGACCAAATGAGCGGTTTGATCTGTGTGTTCATTTGCTTTTGCTCACAGCAAGTATCAGTGTGCCCTCCAGCTAGCCTGTTACTCAGATGCTGTGAAGGGCATGAGAGCCTGACCTCTGCATAAAGAGAAGTCTTTCCTGCTAACCCAGGGACTCTCTGTGGAAGGTCTAGTACCATTGAAAGAGCTCTCTGAAGGATCCTTGAAGCTAATCCTGTGTGCTGCTCCATTCCACTCTGTTTTTCCCAGTTTTATAGTGGGAGTGGGAACTGCTAAGTTGGAATACCAGTTATGATGAAGGTACACACCCACGGATCGCTTGGTTCTGCAACAGGAGATTTGTGCTAATCTGCATTAGAGCAGATGAATATATGAGCAGAAAAGCAAAGGCATTAATTGGATGAGGTTTACATCACAGCATGGATTTGAGATTGGATGTCTCATGATTTCCATTTGTGTTTCTCTAAAAAATTTTTTCCCCCTGTTTATTACAGTCTATGGTGGCCTTTCTCAAGGATCCAGAAGGTGCTCCACTGTGGGAGGAAGATCCTGAAGCCAAAGATATTGTGCATGTTGACAGTGAAAAGGTACATTAGCTGGATAGATATTCTGTTGTTTTATAAATATATGGGGTTGAATCTGTATGTTTGTATTAACTCTCAGTGAAACACCATTATTTTTTTTCTTTGGGAGGGAAATTTAAAGTACCCAGCCTGTTTGAGGTGATTTGACAAATTTTGTGAGTTGTGATGGCTGTAAAGTCCTGTGCTTCCTGTGCTCCTCTGCCCTGCATGTGGCCATGACCTCAGTGTGCCTGCTACACAGCAAATGTCAGAGCTTGGGGATGGTGTGGGGACACAGCCCTCTCTGTCTCAGGGAACTGGAGCAGCTGGCAGGGTGCAGTCACTGCAGAATGCAAGTAGGAGGTAAAAGGCTGCTCTTCAAACTGCAGGTTGGCATTAAACCTGGGGTTCCCTCATGTGCCTGAGGTTAGGGAGTGTGAAGCAGGAGGAAAGGGATCCAGATCTTGAGGTATTTAACTTGGTACAGAACTGTCCTCTCAGTGTTAAGAGGGAAAGCAGTGAATGTGATGAAACTTCCTTAAAGAGCCAGTGCCACCACAGTTACTCATTATGTTTTTTCTAATATAATCAGCTTGGTCTTTTATATTAGTTTTCTAGTCTATAGATTTTTTAAACTTTAATTGATTGGACTCTGGCTGGTATTTTGTAAAGGGCTTTTTCAATTTTCTGGTTTTCATTTTTAATATTAGAAATGGTTATTCTGACATTCAGTTTTTGTAGGAAGATTAATTTTTAATGTTCACCCTCTGTACTCTATTACAAGGCTTCCAGGGGTTGCATTCAATTTGAAAACTTCATCTAGTTTTTCTATCATGCTGGTACTGAAAAATCCTTTTTGCATGGCATCTCATAGGTTTGGCAAGGTTTCATAGTGTGAAAAGGAACTTGTTTTGTTATTATTGAGTCTGACTTTTTGAATTGCAATATGGATTTTGGATGTGTCAGCAAAGAAAGAGTTCCAGGTAGAGATTCTGCAGTGAGAGTGAACTAAACCATAGAACTTCCACACATTAACAGTGGAGATATTGGTCTAGGATATTCAGCAGATAGCTGAATGTATAATAAATTTTGTCATTTTGTTTCAAGTTAAAATTGAGGAAAAAAAAGAAAAAAAGAGTCCTATCTGTTAGGGAAGATGAGCCCTTTTCCCTCAGATAAATGAGCCTATGTTCTATGAATACATATATTGCTTTTTTAAAGTTGTAGTACAGTGTCATTGAGTATAAGTGTGTGTTTTATTTTCCTTGGTTCATTCACTAGGAATTGAGAAGGCTTCTGAAGAAGGAAGACAAGCCCCTACTGATGATGTTTTATGCTCCATGTAAGTAACCCAGCATGTTCTGTCACCTCTTTCCCCCTTCTCTGCTGAGAGATGTCCATGTCTGACTGGAAGATTTACCTGTGCTTCACTAATAATACCATCTTGTGTCACCTTTATCCTTCAGCTCCTTGTGTTGTTGTGCCTGTCCTCAGTTTTTTCCCTGGTTGTCCATCACTTGTATCCTGGTCTTGTCTCTTTTGTGATGATGGTTCTTGCTCAATGTTCTTTTCAGCAGCTGCTTTCTATAATTTTGTTACCTGTTGTCCTTTCTAGGTTTGTGCTGCACAGAACAGAAACTCTGTGTGCTGCAGGCAGAGGGAACTGTGCAGTCATCAGGAGCAGGACTATTGTTCCTGCTCCATCCCAGAGGCACCCTGAATGTTCCTGCCTACATGGGCAGGGGTAACTCAGTGAGGTTTCAGGAAGAGGAGAGCACATTGGAGTCTCTCAGTTTCTTTTTGTGACTTTGACCTTGTATTGCTGCTATCTTGTCATTGCATTGGCTACTTGTTCCTTAGTGTTGCAGACTCACAGCTGCCTTTTTGTGTTTCCTGGTGACTGCTGTGTGAGAGGCTTTCCAGCTCTTCTGAGCAGGACTGAGTTGCACTTGAGCTGTTGCTCAGTTCAGGAAGCAAGAAAGCCATGAGAAGAGAATAAATGTGTGACCCAAACTAGGAAAGCCTCCCAGCAGTGCCTTGGTAGGGAAGTTGATGTTGGGTACCACCAGCAGTTGGCTGTCTGATTCTCTTTAAAACTTGTGTCCCATGGCAACATTATCTGGTGTTTCTCAGTGTATCTTCTCTTGTACTTCCTGCCTGAAACACCAGTCTACCTTTTTATTCTCATCTGAGCGATACCAAGATGGCCAAAATTGCCCAAGACTTAGTTTGATTTTTCTTTAAATGAAATCAAATCCCTTGTGGCTCTGTGCCTTTGGACTCTGCAGTGGTGCTGTGTGGCCTGGTGTGGTGTGTGGCTGTTCCCAGCAGCTGCAGCCCTGGATCAGCGGGAGATGCTACGGCTGCTCTGCTGGAAATCATCCCTTCAGGGAGAGCTGGGCTGCACAGTGCTTTCACAGTTTACCTCTATCAGGAGTAATTGTTTTCCACAGCCCAGCCTCTTTGTGAAATGTGCCTTATCTAACCCTTCGTTCTCTTTGAACTGTTCCCCCAGAAACCCTCCTCCTTCCAGTTTCTCTTCTTTGAAGTGGCAAAACACCTGCTAGTTTTCAGTGCTGTAATACTTGTGCTGCTTTCCAAACTGCTGTGAAGGAAGTCTACTTGTGAGGGTTTTTTTTCCTCTGATTTATCAGTTTGTAACTCCCTCATCTTTTATTTAACACACAAGACTTTCTGAATTGGTTGTTGTCCAAATTTTCTTTTCTTGCTCCTTTTACCGGAGACAGAATACATCCAGCAGTTGCAATAAAATATGGCCTTTGAGCAGCTGAAATTATTGGTTACATACAAGTGTTACCTTTCATAACTGGGAGCAGCACATCAAGACTGGTCACTAAAAGAAATTCAACTTTTTGTTACTTGTAAGGGATGGCTTTGGCACAAGAGGACATCATAGGCTTTGTCTGGGAGGCTGTAGGGAAGACAGCTGCCTTATTTCTCTGCTTTGTTGGAAGCAGGGGCTTTAGATTAATTGTGGCAGATTTATAGGAAATGGGCACTTTCATTAGGTATTGGTGCAGAGGGAGATGAATGCAACTACAGACTTACATGTAGTTATTTAAATATTTCAGGAATGGTTGGTCAGGGTAAAACAACTCAAAACCAAGGCTTGCTTTCCTCAGAAGATATTGCCTGCCATTTGCAGACCTTTCACTGTACTTTCGGGCCTATATTAGAAAGTCAGACAGCACTAAAGATGAAATATTAGGTGTACTTGAAGGCATTCAGATTTATTTGTAGTTAACTCTGTCAAAGAAGACTCCTGCAGGAGACTGTCTGGATTTGGCAATAAAGAAGGAGCTGTTTATAAACATGATTGAAAACAAGGCTTTAAAAATGTAGGTGTTAACTAGTGGAAAGACTAATCTGTATTTAATTAAGCTTCCCTTTTGGGAAAAAGTACAAGAAGAAAGAACAGAAGAAAATTAGTTTTTTGAGATTCCCCTTTTATGCCTGTAGAGGGGTTTATGTGGCTTGGCAGCATCCTGAAAAATATAACCCAGAAGTATGAGGACAGGAGAGGGTATACTGAAATGGGTCTGGGAGCAGCAAGTTTGAGGCAGCAGCAGAGCTGGGAAGGGGAGGATGATGAGGGTGATGGCTGGGTGGAGGAGGCTGGTGTGGGCCTGTGCCCTTGGAGGGACTCCAGGGAGCAGTAAGAGAGTGAAGAGGGGAAAATAGAGAAATTGCTGCAGGACTCAAGGGCCTGAGGCTCCTGAGGAGAGAAGAAATAGAGGATTCAGAAGATGATGTCTGCCAACTCACATCTTTTTATGTCTGTCCAGTGGTTTGGATGAAGCTGCGAGACCTCAGTGGGCCTTAAATGTGCGGTCTGTGCCCACCAAGAAATTGTCATTTTGACCAGCACTAATTTAACAACCTCATTGTCAATTTGAGTGGAGAGATCAAAGATGGAAAGACCACAGAAACAAGAGCTCTCCTTTGTCAGATTAAAGGATGTTGTTTTCCAGGCTTGCTGATGTGATCCCAAAGTTGTGGCTGCAAAATCTGTTCCTCCTTTCTGGAAGATACTTTCAAAACTCTGTCTGTTAACCAAAATAGAAGTGTTGACTACTGTCCCATGGTGGACTGAGAGTTTCCACCATAAGTGTCTGGAGTGCTTGGCTCCAGCTACCTTTCTTCCATGCTGTCTGCACTCCTGCCCCTTCCCATCTGCATGCACAGATTTTACTTGGCAGGGGTGAAAACTGCTGCTTACAAGGTGATTTACTGCTAATCTGCTTAGCACTGCCGAGCATCATCAAGCAGCTCTCCCTCTGCACACTCCAACTACACACTGGTGGTCTTCCTCACTCACCCTTTGTCTTTTCCACAGCACATTATTGTATCTTACAAGGGCTGTTGCTCCTGAGCTATGTCTGCTCAATTAACAGAGCACCGTGTAACACTTGATGTCTGTGTAATGTGTTTAGGAAATGTATCTCAAATTAATTTCAAAGCCTTGTTAAGCTGGGATGAATCTGAAGTACCTCCCCCTGTCCCTTCAAAGACCAGAAGTGCACAAAGCTTTTTGTTTTGAGTTCACAATTATGACATCTTCTGTTGACTTTTGATATGTGTGTTTCAACTTGTATTTTCCTCTGGGCTCAGCTCAGAGCCTGAGGAATATAAGATGGTTTTACTCTCTCCATACAAGGATGAGAAATGAATGTGAAAATGAAGAGCATGAAAAATGTGCAAAAATAGAGGCTTGTATCAAGTAACATACTTAGAAAATAATAATCTAATAATGATTTAGTAAAGCAGATAAAGAATTTTTGTTTAATTTTTTAATATAAAATATTACTGCATATGCTTTGGAACATAGATACTGTTCAAGAGGTTGAATGGAGTTGTTGGCATATTACTTACACAATTTTTTTCTTCTCAGGGTGTGGTGTTTGTAAGAGAATGATGCCATCTTATCAGCAGGCAGCCACAGAACTCAAGGGTAAATATGTAAGTGAGACAATGAGATTTATATGACGTTTCAAAAATTATTTTAACAATTTTTTTTAAAGTATATAAATCGACAAATATTTAGCAAAATCAAAATTATCCATTTTTAGGCCAGCTGAAAAAAGAAATAATCTACTCTGTTCCAGATATCTTCCGAATTTTCTCTTGGATTTTATTCTTCTAAAACTTTAGACAATGAGATGCGAACTCCCTTGCCCTTTAGATCCACTGCAGTTTTTTCCATGGAAATATAGGCTCTGACACTATGTAGATTTCTTTTGCCTCTTAATTTATAAATTTTTAGACCTTTTGAGCTAATTTTGGTAAAGAAAGAAATGTTTGCCTTAATGGGTTTGATCAGCTTTTTGGCCTGATGTTTCATAGCAAGGTCAGGGATGGATGCCCTCATTGCAGTTATTAATCCACTTTTTTGGTGGAGAATCACAGTGTTATGGGAGAGAAATCCCCCACCCATAAGCTACTGGTCACCCTCCACCCACTCAGCATTAGTAGAACCTTACAGTTTAACTGTAGTTCTGTCAAAGCTGATGTCACATTGATATAAAAGTAAGTTTTGACTCTAATAAAGTACAGAATTCACAGTAATTTAGTTACCCCTTTGTAGTTACAGTGTGTATTGATCTCTGCAAGCAAGTCAAAGGCACCTGTCTAGTTGAGGTTTTATAATGTGCTTAACGCATGATTTATATGGTGCCAGTAGTACATAAAGGATGAAGAAATAGGATTGTTGTTTCATGGCTGTAGCAGGATTTGGTCTGATCCTACCTGTTGGATCATTCACTGCTGTGTTTACAGGTTTCCCTGTGAGGAAAAGATGAAGCGCTGCAGTTCATTGCTGGGGCAGCTCTGGCCATTTGTTCTTGTGACCACCTAGTGCTGTCAGACTGCCCAACAGTCTCCAAACCAGTTGTTTTCAGAAGTGCTTTCTTTAAATCCTTGTTTTGCTTAGGGCAGGAATGAGTGGGAGTTAGTCAGATTTATTTAGGACACGGCACAAGCCTTGGAAGATATTTCCAGGAGTGTTTTTGTCGGGCCAGGCAGCATTCTAAGGCCATCTCCCCTCAGAGGAGCATGTGCTGCAGCCTTGGGAAGGCACTCCCACCCTGCATGGCAGTGCCTTCTGGGGTGAGAGGGATTAGGAGTGTAAACATCACCTACAGAGACAGTTTTAGAGAGGAGGCATGCTGCACAGCACTCTGTCCTCCTGCAGTTCTCCCTTCCTTCTTCGTGTGCAGCTCATTTATTAAATTCAGATAATTTAGATCTATTCTGGTTTGAGTATTTCCTTCCTCACTTGGAAATGGTTTCTACAGATCCGGGCTGATCCTGCACAGCTGACTGACAGGGCTGGGACACAGTTCTTTGCAGTGGAGGCTTGTGGTGCAGGATCAGTTCAGAGCAAGGTCCAGTTATGCCACTGCCACCCATGTTTTCCACAAAAATTGGTCTGTTTGTCAAAATATGACCCAATTAGCTTCCTGAGTGGGATGTGTACACGGCTTGCCATTTCTAAAGTTAACTGTGCTGTACCCATCATAAATTATTCATGAAGTGCTGTGGAGTGATGTTGACCTCCAGATCAGACTTGGCTGCAAAGTTTATGAGTGGTTTGGATGAGCTGAAGGTTTGGCCTTTTAATCTGACCTGTCATTAACTGTCAGGATGTGCCAGGCTCAAAAGTGATTATTGCCGTTATATAGCAGGAAAATTAAGTGCAGTATTGCCTATTGAAGAGGTCATAAAGGTGAAGGGGTGAACTGTACCTCTCTCTGGCCTCTGTGTTCCCTCAGGACTGATTGTTTCTTGTCCCAGTGCTGTTACTGAGAGGAAGGCAGGGTGGCATACTTAGTTAATATTATGGTTATATCTTATAATTCTGTTGCACCCAGTGCAGAAGAAAAAAGTGCTCCAAATCAGAAATGGACTTATTTTATCCTTGGCAGGAAAGATTCCTGTGGTTAGAGGGTTGGCTGGGCTCTGGTAAGTGAGCAGGGGGGAGCTGGATATTAGCAAACCATTCACCATCTCCCTAATGGCCATGAACTTTGTGAGTGTGCCAGACTGCTCTGCTGTAAAGACTGACTTGAGAATGTGCTTAAGTGCTTTCCTCCTTGGTGCTTGTCTTTTTTTTTTTCTTTTAAATTTTTTGTGCTGTAAGGTACCAGTTTTTTCCCATCAAGAAAACTGAGAATCAGGGTAGAGGGTCACAACAAAACAGGAATAGTCAGAAGCTCCAAATACTTGGGCAGCTAGGAAAGGTTCAGAGTTGGTTTAGATTAAAGGTAGCTTGTTGGAGAGCAGATAAGTGTTGAAATATGTCAAGTGTCACTGCAGAGGTGAAAGGAATAAACTGATCTTTGTTTCTGCAATGGCTATTACAAGAGGTAATGGACCTAAATTGAAGATGGGGTCATTCAGTCTTTTGCTAAAAGCAAATATTCCAAATGTCTGGCAGGAGGGCCCTGGCTTTGGGCTGTAGTTGTTTTTTGATGGCCTCTGGCAGCCTGATATTTCAAAATTCTGTGATTATTGGCCAGCTAAAGCTGTTACTCTTGTCATTAAAACAAATCCTGTTGTAATAAGCTTTTTTGCTAAATATGCTTCATATAATGTAATGAACAGCAGAATAAATCCAAGTTATTGGCTTTTATCAATCACCTTTAGATGGGCACAGTGAAATTGTCTGGCATGGGCAGGAATGCCCACTTAAATCATAGAAAGTCCTCTGAAAGTTCACAGCAAATGTGGAATCTGGTAGGCTGGTGTTAATTAAGGAATTAGTTAACAAAACTGATGCTTGCTTTATAGAGCAACTATTGTATCTTGATCCTATTGCATTTACCTGCCTTTAGGTGGTGGCATGGAGGATAAGGAAAGGGGAGAATTGAGTCTAGATAATCTCATATGAATTAAATAAATCCAGTTATTTGAACTACAAGGAAAATTCAAAGCGGAAGATTAGGCCAGCATGTATAAACCTTACTTCTGTACTCTCCTCTGTTCAATTTATCCTTTCTTAGGATAGGGAAGAGAAAACAAAGTATCTTTTTGTGACTTTCCAGCACATTCTTAGGAATGGCTGACCTTCAAATGAGGATTTTCTGCTTTAAGATTTATTTCATGCTGGCTGTGAGCACATTTGGTTGGTCTGTGCAGTTTGCTGCAGTCAGGAACGTGGTATTAAATTCTGATGTGGTATTTCAGCTGGAAGGAGAAAATCCTGTTTTTGGAGAGGGGAAGAGGAGGGGGTTGGATTAAGATCCTGCTGCTAAAATGATTTAAGCCGTCAATGCCATTAAACTAAGTTAATCAGGAAGTGGTATCTCAGCAACTTGCTGGGTCCAAGTTTGACAGCAGAATGACCTCTGTGTGAGTTGGACACCCACAAAAACTTGGAATCAATCCCATCTTCCAATTTTCATGTCACAAATATTTGGAAGACATTTGGACAGGGCACAGAATAAGTCACAGGGCACAATATAAGTCACAGGAGCCCTGAACCTGAAGCTCAGACATTGTTGAGATGGAGGATGGGTTGGGATAGAGCTGAGGAAAGAGTTTTTGTTTTACAGGCTAGTCTAAAAAGCTACTGTGCTTCTGTGCCTCTCTTTTGAAGACTGTAGGACAAGGTTAATTCTTAACTCTCATTATACCCTGCCCTACCTAAGTTAACCTATTTAGAGCATATAAATGCCATGTGCTATTTCCTGAGCTCATGGATATAGGGCACGTTTTATTTTCACATCAAAGTCCTGCTGATTTCCCCTTGCCATTCAGTAAGTACATTTTTGAGCTGGCATAATGCCTGTGGTTGGTTAGACATTGACAAGTTGGTTAGACATAGACAAGTTCATTGCTGGAGTGGAAACCAGAGAGCTGAGGGTAGAATTTCTGGTGTCCTGTTTAATGTTTGGATATGAACTAAGAACTCTTTTTTTCTACATGCAGAAGAAGGAAAAAATCTAGCTGTAGCTTAAAATCCAAATGTGCAAAGTGGAGCACAAGTGCTGCCATTGAGAGAATTCCCTTTAGGTATTTCTATTAGTGGGTGAATAAAAAGAAACAGACATGCTTCCAGAGCAGTGAGGAGGTGACATGCTAACTGCTGTGTGTTTTCTCTGGATTAGACTCAAGTATTGTTCTGTTTTCCCTTGCACAAAATCAGAAAAACTTCAGTGCCTTTTAGAGAGAGCCCCTTGCTTGACAGCTATATGAATGAAATCAGAATCTGCCCAGATTGAAGTGGGTTTTACTTAAATCTTCAAACAAATGGTGTGATGTTCCTGCTGTATTGTAAGAATCAGTAAGATTATGCTCTGTTTTTCCAGGTCCTTGCGGGGATGAATGTTTACTCTGCTGAATTCGAAAGGATAAAGGAAGAATTCAATGTCCGGGGATATCCTACAATCTGCTATTTTGAGTCGGTTATGTTTTGCAACTATTTTAGAAATCATGCACTCTTGTATAATTGAGTGGTTTTATCTTTTAGGGCCAGGACTGAACTTTGTTTTGTTGCTTTAACAGGAAAGGAAAGTTCCTGTTCAACTTTGAGAACTTTGGTGCTACCGCAGCAGATATCGCAGAGTGGCTGAAACAGTAAGGCATTGAACTTCATGCACTCCACCTTTTATGTACTCTTCATTATTTACAGAATGTAATGGTTTGGGAGCAGACATCTCTCCCTCCTTCCCTCTGCTCAGAAGAGCAAACAAAACTACCCCGCTGAGATCAGCTAAACTCATACGGAGAGATTGACTAATGTTTGGTTTTTAGCATGCATGCCTTGCATTTCACAATTGCATTTTGTCTGTAATAGCAGACTGACTGTGGACTGAAATATATGCAGATACACAGATCTCAGCTTCGTTAAAAATGCCAGGTTAAATTTCCAGTGATCTTGGGTGCTTGACTTCTGTTGTGTTATTAAAAATGTATATACCAAGTGTGCAGTTCTTGTTGGCTCATCAGCCTTTAGCTGAAGCCTTTAAAGTGTCTTGCAGTGACAAAATGAAGATCAAGGCACCCTGGATAGGTAGTCACTATTACAACATCTATGTTTGCTGACATGACATGAAAGTGTAGAAAGCACCTTGTTCTACCTAAAGAGAGCTATTTGCAGGCATGAACATTTTGGGGGCTGAATGAGCCTATGAGACTAACAGTTCAGAGGCACAGGGAAAGTGTGTGTGTGTGTGTGTGTGTGTGTAGCTGCTCTTCAACTGGTGCAAATCCCCACATGGTCAGTGAGGCTGATGGAGGAGCTGGAGAGAGCTGAGATAATCTGGTGATGGAGAAATCCCATTTACAGTGAGCCCAGGCTCTTGGGCATGGTGTCATCTTTGTAACCCTCCCTTGTTTGCTGCAGTCGTGGAAACAATATTGAAATGAAGCTAATGAAAGGAAACAAACCCATGGGAAGGAACAGACTGTTGCAAACTATTGTAGTAGTACAGCTTAGCAAAATTGGCTCAGAATAAATGTATTTTGCTGTGCTGGGGACCTGCATATAGCCCAGGGTCTCCAGCATCAGTAGGCTGAATGCTTCAGGATTTGGAACCCACAAATGAAGTGAGAGCAGCATTCTGCTAGCATCAGGGGCTACAAACACTGCAAGCAAGTACTGCCCAGTGGCTCAAAGAGGAGGAATTCAGCCAGAGTCATTAAGCCTGGTGTAGTCAATTAAGTCTTCAAATATGAGTGATCGAGATGGCAACTCCAGCAACTTGAAGATGATCAGCCCTTGGAGCAAGGATATGGCTTAATCACCTGCACTTTGTTATGCTTTTCAATTCTGCAAGGATGTGGTTATCTCTTGGCTACCATATGTGAAACATTAGCTGTTTGGGGTGTTTTTTCCCCCTGTCTGCCCACATAATATCCAGATAATCCCTGCAATATGCAGTACCTTTATATCAGTGCTGTGACAGCAAGTGCACACAGCTACTGGAGGAAAGCAGAACAGCTGCAAGCTCTTTCCAATGATAATCTCTGCTAACAAGCCACTGTGGGCTTTGGCTGATACTTCAGCAGTCCAGAGCTAAAGACAGCTGTTTGTCCTCACTTAGTGCATGCTTATTAGTTGCCCAAAAGATGATCTGAGCAGTAGCCTGGTGCCCCTGTTTTGTAATAAATACAACCTTTAAGGAAACCACGTTGAGTAGTTATGTGTACTTACATTTTGCCAGTAATTGATGCTTAAATTACAATCAATTAAATTATTAATAAAACTGCATATAGGCTGAACATGCTGCATACATAATATTATACTATTCTGAGGAATCTGCAGTACAGGTAGTCAAAATGGTATGGCAAGGGCTTTAGGAAAGCCAAGGAGTGCAATGGGATAGCTGTAGGGTGCACTGGCTGGGTTTCACAATAGCATAATATTAAAATATTGAAAGGTTGCTTTTGTACAAAATGTTATACTAAGGAGTAAGGAGCAGGGGCATGGCAGGGCCATGGCAAGGAAAGCCAATGCATTTTTATACTGAGCATGCATGTGCTGTGCTTGTAGAGTCTCGGAAGCAAATCCAGCAGACATTGAGCCATATGAAATGGCCCATTATGTGTGGACAATAAGTACACTCTGCAGAAAAGCAGCTCTCTCTCTCCCTCTTCTTGGTTTTTTCCCTCTAAATACTACTGGTAAAGTGCTGAAAGTGGGTGATCTTAGGCTCATTTGTGGGAGAGAACATGATATAATTTAATGAAAGTTAGAATTATTTAAATCATTGTCCATGCTTTTTCCTCTCATTACAAGAACTGCTAGTTTGGAGGTCTCCAACACCTCTCTTTTTTTTTTTTCTTTTCTTTTTTTTTTTTTTCTCGTGCTTATAAAAGGTGCTTCTTTCTTATGCTGAAGTGTGCTAATGTATCAGTCTTACAGGTACTTCACCTTTCTTATCTTCCTAATAAGCACTGGCTACTGTGTTATGGAGATTCAGATGTTTTCATGAGAAGGTAGAGATGAACCATCACGCAGCCTGAATCCAACCCAGCAGAGATGCTATTTTGTACATCCCACTTTTTTGTTAATTCTGATACACAGCTGTATCAGCCTGAGTGGTAGGCAAGCCCAGCAGCTTCTTGCTGCCTTCAACAGCTGCTTAGTTTGTCCTGCTGTTTTATAGATTCCCCTCAGGCCATTCCTTAGCGTCAGCTACTTTGTAAAATCAAGAACTTGTCCTGTGCTCTCAATTGAATTAGCTTTTGATAACTCTTCTGGACTTCTGTCATCCTAATCAAGTGTTGGCTGTGCCTTCTCTCAGTGCTGAATGACATTTTAAATTTTGCTTGTTGCTTTCTCCAGGCCTTGAGGTGTTTCTTACCACCTCCTGTGTAGGCTCATTAGCATGCAGAGCATTTTAAATTAGGCTATTTGAATAAACATCCCATGCCCTGCTTTAGTAATTCCTGCCTGAAATAGGTCACACCAGGCCCTGTTGAGCTCCATGTTCTCCCAGTGCTTTGCAGGCACTGTGTCCATGTTCATCACGCTCTGCCTGCTCAACCCAGCTCCCAAATCCATTAAGTGTTATGGTGTTTGCTGGAAAGCCTTCACCCTGCCAGGATACCTGGAGATTATTGTTCTCTGGGCTCCTTGGCCAGGTGCAGCTCCCACCTTGCACTTTGATGTTTGCTTCTTGGTTTGTTTATCACAGAAGCAGCAGGAGGCAGAGACGTGCATCATAGTTCTGCATGGATTGCTTAATATTCTTGGATCACACCTATTGCTTACATCAACAGAATTTGCTATCTGAATCTGTGCATCTCTACTGCTTTTTTTTATCAAGCTAGGCTTTCAGCCTAGAAATGAGTAAGGCAGGATAAATGAGTTATCATCTGTTTGCCATTCCTTGTTCCAGGCAGCTAACACAATAATACGTTTTAATCAAAAATAGTAAATCTGCTTTCAGCAGAGATGGGGTCACATCCAGACGTGTACTTTGCCAAAGAATTTGGGGAATTTGGGGGGGTTTGGAACTCATTACTGCAACTGACAAAAATACCTTCAAAGTCTGGCTCCCAATGTTTTTATGTTTGGGTGTCTTTTCTGCGAACAGTGCTTTAATAAATAAAATGTCAATTAGCATAGTTTAGATCACAGCTGCCAAATTCTCTTTTTAATGTACATTAATAAAAGCCAAAAACAATTGTTTATTGGGATGATGAGCTGCAGAGGAGCTTAGGTTCAGTTTCCAGACTTGCCACTGTGTCTTTGAGCAGGCTCTGACCCATCAAAGACAGCTGAACTCAGGTGCAGTCATAGTGATGTTGGTAGAACACATCACTTCCTTTTAGGTAAAGCATGCAGCTGAATATCTTTGCTGAGTTAGGCCTACAAGCCCACTGCAGAGTGAGGACATAAGGATGCTTCCTTGGCTCCCAAGAGCTGTTCAGGGTAAAACCATGTATTCCTGGGGAAATGGTGTGTGTAACTGGCTCATGGTCCCAACACTGCTCCTCCTTTCTCTGCCGGCCCTAATCACGCTGTCAGTATCCAAGGTGACGGGTTAAATTGGCTGTTTCTGCTCACTGCTTTTTTCTTTCATTTGCAATGACTCCTGTGAACTACAAAGTGGGAATGCTGTGAGAAAGGGAGCATCCTGCTGAGGAGGGTAAAAGAGTAATAGAAAATGCATTTGATTTCTATAATGTAATAACCAAGCAGTCTGGTTATCTCCTCACTCCATCCCCTTCCATTGCTGATCTGTCCTCAGGAGCTTCTTGCAGATCTTTTTGTTTCTCCTCCAGTTTTATCTGTGTTTCAGTGCCTGTGAGTTCTGGATGGGTACAATTATGGAAGCTGTTCAGTAGGGTTGGTGTGTCAGACATGTGTGAACATCTGCACAAAGTGGTTCCTTACAGTTTGACTTGCCAAGATGACTGCTTAGCACCAGAGAGCTGCCTTTAAGCTGTGCCTGTTTGTCTTGTAGCCCACAGGCACCTCAGCCACAGGCTCCAGAGACTCCCTGGGCAGATGAAGAAAATGTGGTTTATCACCTGACCGATGAGGACTTCGACAAGTTTATAAAAGATCATTCATCTGTGCTAGTGATGTTCCATGCACCATGTGAGTTTGTTTTCTCTTCTGTACTCTGAGCCAAATGCTTGCTAACAAAATCAGTGATGTTTTTCCGTGGAAGTTTCACAGAACCATGAACTCTAAAGTCCAGGCTTTTCTTGTTTGTGATGATTGTTAAATACACAAGGCATGAAGTGTTTGTGAAGTTGCTGACTTCACATTTAGGATGAAGATGTGCTTGTGGAAAAGGGACACTTTGTAGGCTGAGTCAAAACATAACTGAGGAGTGTAATGATGCTTAAATAGTCTGGGTACTCATCACTTTACAGCATGGTTTCCCATTTTCAACTTCTCTTCAGTACTGTTTGCTTTCAAAGCAGAACTCTGATTGATTGAGCAACTAACTCAACTTGAGAACCCTGAGCTCCTGGGTTCTTGTCCATGGCTGCTGCTATGTCATTTTGAGCATTTTCACTCCTCTGCCACAGTTTCTCTGGCAATGTAAGGGATGATTGTCATTATATATTGTGCTGAACTGTGCCAAAACTAGGCCTAAGTTTAGAAAGACCCCAGGACTTTCATAACTAATGCAGAGTTGGTGGTGATACTGCTTATTATTCTGCTGAAAATGCATTGAACTGATTTTTTTTCATTACTTGAGGTTTTAGCTTGACAAATAAAATAAAGTGGATTGCCTTCAGGAAGCTGAAGGCCACACTGCCTTCCTGGATGCTGTTGAGTGGAAGAAAAGAGTGCATTAACCTCTTAGTTCACTGTGGATGTAACTTGTTTCAGCTGCATATCTGGTTCTTCCAATTGTTTGTGTTTGTGATGGACAATTCAGGCTTGAATCTGCTCCACTGTGTGACACACAGCTTCTGTCTCCCCTTGCTGCTGTACTGGTAGCAGTATTGGGTGAGATGTTCCTTTTCAAGTGCATAGATTTAAAGGTTAGGACTCTGGAGGCAGACTGTGTGCTGACAGCTGAGGGTCTTGGCACAGAGGCTGAAATCCTGCTTCCCTTTAAGCCAGCAGGAGTTAGCTCCAAAATACCTTTTTTGAAGGTCTGCTCATAAGACTCATTTGAAAAACATACCATAATGAATTTCCTCTGCTTGGTGAAATGTCTAAGAATTTGGTCCACTGGAGCAGGGGACTGACTGCTGTTCTGTCGCTGTGTTCCCTGGATTATTTGTACTAATGACAGTGGGACCGGAGATGAGTACCTGCTCTGAAACCCCAAACACAAGGAGCAGAACTGATGAGGCCTGCTCTGAAACCCCAAACACAAGCAGCAGAACTGCTGGGGCCTGCTTTGCTCAGGAGTTATCCTTCATTACCCAAATCCTTCCTTCCCCAGATTTCCCTGCACCCCGGTGTGCCAGTGCCAGCAGGGGCTGCTGCTCCTCGGCAGCTGTGAGCTCGCTGAGCAGCTGCTGCCAGGCACAAATGGAACTCCTAAATTTGCCTCCTTTCCCTCTCCCTGCACAATGACATGGCAGAAGTGTCTGCTCACTCTCAACGTGTTCACACTTAGTAGTACTTTAAAGCTTTGCCTTTTTTTGAGTTTGTAAATGGGCAGAGTCTGGTCATGTATTCAGGAGGAGGAGGGGGAAGAAATCAACAGTTGGCCCAGCAAAACTTATTCCTTTAGGAAGCCAGATTAAAAATAGATGAATACATATGACTGCAATCAAATTTTATAGTAAGTTCAAGTTAGTTTTAAATCTCAGTAGGATTCTGTTCAGTTTTTAGTGTTTTATTAGTATTTTCAAGAACACAGTTTTAGGAGTAACAATATTGCATTACTTATTTTGAGAGTGGGGGTGCTTCCAGACAGGCATGTTTTGTTCTAAGGGGCATTCTGTACCAGCAGTGCTTTGGCAAATGCTGTTATGAAAGTAAATCAAAAGCTCTAATTGGGCTGTCACAATCTTCTGATAACATTTTCCAGCTGCTCAGAATTGAGATGAAGAGTGTTCCTTGCCAGAACAACTCCATTTTAAATGCAGCTCGAATATTTGGGGCATTTTATTTACATTCAGGTGGTTATGGCAATACATGCAGAATGCAGCTCGTACATGTGTAAAAGATCTGTGGTGGTAAGAATCCTCTCTGAGCATCCTCAGCAGGGAGTATGAGGCTTGCAAACTAATTAATGACAGACAACTATCATAAACAGTTATCTCCATGATTAAAAGCTCTTCTCTTAGCACTTCCTAAATGTGCTAATGGTGTCACCTTATGAATATTAGGAGATAAATTATTCCAGTAAGAAGTCGCAAAACCAGTGAGCATCTTAATTATTTTAAGCTTGGTAGCTCAGGCTGAGGAAGTTTTTTTCTAAAAATGTATTAATAAAAAAAAGTTGAAACATCTATAAAATAAGCTCATAACACAGGATATACTTCTGTGTAACTAAGAGTGATCAAGGGGATTTCAGCACTGGCCTGGAATTAGCAAGTACTTAAACTCCTGTGTCACCACACAGCATGTGACTTGGAGTTTTTCTGGCTCACTCTTGTGGTTTAGCCTCAGCCACATCTCAGCCCCACACAGCTGCTCCATCATGGTGGGATGGGGGAGAGTTTGAAAGGTAAAGCCAAGAAAAGTCAGGGGCTTGTAAGGTAATTTAATAAGAAAAGCAAAAGCCATGTACAGGCAAACCAAAACAAGGGATTTGTTTACTAATTTGCATTGACTGACAGGTGCTTGACCCATACCCAGGAGAGCTTTATCACACATAATGCTGAACTTGGGAAGACAAACTCCATCACTCCAAATGTCCCCCCCTCTCCCTCTTTCCCCAGTTCTATATGCTGAGCATGACACCATATGGTCTGGGATATCCCTGTGGTCATTTGGGGTCAGCTGTGTTCCCTGACATCTTCTTGTGCAACCCCAGCCTCCTTGTGGTGGAATGGGATGAGGAGCAGAAGAGGTCTGGATTCTGTAAGCAGTGCTCATCAATACTTAAAACATCCCTGAGTTATCTACACTGTTCCCAGCACAAATCCAGCTCATGGCTCAATACCAGCTACTGTGGAGAAAATGAGCTCTCTCCCAGCCCAAACCATCCCACATACGTGAGGAGCTGTTTTACTAGAAGAGAATTATTTCAGTGATGCTTTAATTGCATATTCAAATGACCAATGGATTAATAATAGAGTGTAGTATGAAAAGATGTGTGGGGAATTGGCAGCATTTTATCTGCCCCCTGCCCCCAGTGCTGAAGATACAGCTGAACCAAACACATCCCAGGTAAATACCTGTGAACTGCACCATTAGGCACTGTGATGGATGTGGCCAGTTGGGTCTCCATGCCTGTGGCTATTAATGACCATCCCTGAGGACCACACTGTAATTATTTACAATCACTTGCACTAACTAGCCCAAGGACATGGCAGCATTTTAAGTGCTGCCTAGCATAACTAAGTTCAGGGAGAGCAGCTAGTGTGTTTTAAACACATCAGGAAGGTCTGCAGCGTGCAACTTGCACCTCTTGGGATCAGAGACACCATCCCTTTTGTGCAGTAATTTATCACAGCCATTGAACAGAAGATGTGCTGCTGCAGGTCATTACTGCCAGCCCTGAGTGACTGGGGTGAGTGTGGGTGGGCAGGATGAGTTCATCCTGATTTCTTTTCACAGGTCACTGGGGACACAGAGCAGGATTTCTAACCTTCTCAAACTCCTTCGTAAAGCCCTTAAGAGGATGTTCAATAAATCTGAATGTTTAGCATAGGTAAACAGTGACCCAGCCAGTCAGGCTCTGAAGGCACTCTCCTCCCCAGCCATCTGTGAAGGGTGTGCAGTGTCATGCTCCTTACGTTAGTATTTTGCTGAAATTCCATAATTTCTGGTGGTGAGCTTAGTGTTATCCTGGATATATCCAGACTGGAGTCTTGCAGACATCTGAAGTATTTTTTCAATGTGTTGTTGTACCCAAAAACTGGGTTCTTGTGCAGTGTACAAAGGAACAAAGAAGGGGCCCTCTCTCCCAAAGGATTTGGCATTTTCATTTGGGTTGATCATATTTGATCATATTTGAGATAGCAGTTAGGTTAGTGGACCTATTTCTGAATCTATAACAAAGGATTTATTGCATCAACCGAAGTTATTTCTGTACTATAGCATAACTAAAGGCACCGTTGCTGCTTATGATAAGCTTCTGCTAGCAATGAGAATAATGATTCCATGTCTGTATGTGCTTCTTGATATGTGTGCCTACAGCTGATCAATTTATTTAGATGCCCAAGATGACAGCTGGGTTCTGAATGTCTCTAAATATGGGTTATGCTGCCAGTCAAGTGTTGTTAAATGCTTTAGTGTCATGGGGACTCGCTGAGACTTAAAATGCTCCTGAGTCCCTTGATTGTGGAAAAAAAAAGCCCTGTTTGTGTTTTCAGTTTCCTCATCAAACTGTTTGCTGAGTCCAGTGCAATTTAAAAAATAATTCTGTCCAAAATATTTTCCAAATTAGTGAGGATTTCAATCTTTCTGACTGTGTTTTGTTGAAGGAATAAAACCCCTACACATTTATCCTTTCTACATTTTTCCTCAGCATTTTCATCCAAATCACATCTCAGTCACAAAATAAACCCAGCCAAGTCACTGATAAGTCAATTCAAATGCCACTGAAAGGTGTTTAAAGTCCAGGATTGAAATTCAAGTCAACTCAGAAATGTTTTCTGGAAGTGTCTGCTGTTCACGCACAGGAGTTACTTTTCATTATGTTTTGTTAACACAAGTGACACTGCTGCTGTTTTAAAGGATACCTGTTCTTGCAGCCTCAGGCAGAATAATGTCCTGGTGCCACTGTGAGCTGTAGCCTGCCCCTGTACCTTCAGCAGGCTTGGATCTGAGGAGTCTCTGGTGCTGGCTGGTGGTTGTAGTCAGTCATCCCTGATGTTTGCTTGGGGCTGCTTTGCCCTCTCTCATTCCCCATCAGCCAGAGCAAAGTTTGTGGTCCAGTACTGATGCCAGAGGAGAAAAAAGTGCTTTGCCTGTACTGTTAGTGTGAGTGTGCATTTGCTTTTTATAAAGGATTAAACTATTAAAATGTTTTCCTGCAACATTTCTTCGTTGTACGTGAGCTAAAATTCAGGTTAAACCTGTGTTCTTCCCGGGCTCCTTCAGAGACTCTATAAGCTGATTGCAGGATTTATAGTAGGAAAAAAGTCAATATCCTTAGTAGGATATTGGAGCCGTTGTGGTTTTTCCTCCATTGATAAAGAGGGAAAGCAGGGATAATGCAGCCTAATAGACCTTTGCTTGCTTCCTCCCATGGAAGGGAGTGCTAAAATAAACCTTGAAATGATAAAGTGCACCACAGTTTTCATGTGTTGTTGAAATGTCCATGAAATTCCTTTCCTGTTCTCAGCTATTTTCTCTACCTTTATAAACCAACCCAATAAATTATGCAGTTGCTGCTTTCCAAAGTCAGCTATTCAGCTGCTCAGGTTTTTAATTGCACAGGGAGTGGTTTTATCAATTTGGCTTTGAAAAACAGCTTTTCTCATCCTTCACTCCTTCCTTCCTCCCTCCCAGTGCATTTATACCCAAGGTTTTAAGCGACTTTGTGAACTCATTATTAAGAATCCCAACCAGTTAGCCCAGTACCAGAAGAAGGCTTCAGCTTCTAACCAAGTAGTGAACTTGGCTCTCTCCCTGCCAGCTCACCATCACTGGTTTCAGTGGTTTTGTTTTTTACTGCTGCATGTGGTGATACTGGGATATAGGAATCCATTGCTCGCTTTAAATATGAAGCAAAGTGAACCCAAAATGTGTGCACAAAATCAAGTCTATTTTTTCAAACCATCTTTTACAACTGTAAATAAATAAGTCTCCCTTTCAGACCCCCACTGGTTCCTTGTGAAAGCAAGCTATGTTGCTGTGAGCTCTAATTGGGATGTCTGTTGGCAGCATCAACAGAAAGGCCACGAGTTGAAAAGGCTGAAGAATAATCTACTCTGCAGCCTGGAAAAAATGGCCTTTCTAGCGTAGGTCAGCAGCAGCCTAACGTTGGCAGCCTGTGATAAATAAAGGAATTATATTATTTATAAATAAATAAAGTTTTTCCATGCTAATTCATGATTCAATCAGAGATTTTTTTTTAAATGTCAACCAACACAGTTGTTCCAGTAGAGGTTAAAGGCCTGTGGATTATCCAAGCATCCAGCTGCACTGAATGTGGATGGAAAGATCCTTTAATTTTCATTTGTTCCTGTCATATATGACATTTGTGATTTTCAAAATAAAATGTTGGTTGTTTTCAGTGGGTACTTTGGCATCTGCCTTCAGATGTAGAGCCTCTGGGATAAAGGCAGACAGTGGGTACTGGGAAGCCGGTTTTGGTGCACCTGTCAGGTCTGGATCACTGGAAGCTTGTAGAGTGTGAGGCAGGTTGTACATCTGGAATCTGGTCACATGCCTTATCCCCATGATGCAGGTGCATGTAGCAGCCCATAGGGAGCTACACAAGGAGACATTTGTGTGTCAGGGTGCTTGCTGTGGGCCACCACACCCTGTGAACATGTTCTTGTTTCAGAGTAATTAGAGAAAGCTTTGAACAAGTGAAACTTTCTGGACTGTTCTGTGGCTCACAGGCAGTGCCTGCCTCTGGTGGGATTTTGGTGGAGCAATGCAGATGTCAGGGTGGGCAGTTGCAGTGCCCACATCACTGAAAACCGAATTGTTGTGTAAGGGCACTTGGGTGATGAGTGTTGCTGTTTAGGAGTCTGGACAGATTGCTGAAGAGAAAAGATGTGCTTCAGTTTCAGAATAGTGTTTCCTGACTCTATGTCCCATAGGCTTCTAATTCTAATGTTGCCTCAGTGTATTTTTAATGGGATGTATAATAAAATGCTTCCCTGTACAAGCATAAATTGTGCCAGCTTTCTGTGCACTGCATGCATGTGCTTCTCAGCTGAACATTCCTGGCAGGCTTCTGGGGCAGATACATTCTTCACATAAACCAGTTAGAAATTGGTGCATTCTTGGCTTCAGAATCTGCTTCCACTGAGATGAGCAAGGCCTGACTGTTGATTTCAGAGAGAGGAGTTCTGAGACACTTAGACTGGGTTTTTCATTATTTAAAAGCATGGAGGTCTACAACAAGATGTTGCTTGATACTACATATATTTGAATAGCACCAAAAATCTTAGGCAGTGTAAACAGTTCAGTGTAAGTGACCTGCCTGTGCAGTGATCTGTCTCATTAAACTAATCACAGAAATTATTTTCAGGGAGATTTAATCACACATTAAAATAGAAGTTCTTGGAAAGGCAGAAAACCAGGAAAATTAAGAACCTGACATGGATTTTTCCTTTAATGACAATACCACTCATGTTTCTCAAGGGTCTAAAAATAAAAATCAATATGAGTTTTTAGTGATACTTAATATAAATGGGAATGTGAAGAGTGTAAGAATCCTGATAATTACCTTGTGCAGTAAAACTTGATAGGATACTTAATGGAAGGGGTGAAGACAGTAATAACTGATACCATTGTCTCTTTTTTGTCAGTCTTCTGATACTGGAGCACACAGTTCATATGGGATTATTGTCTCTTTGAAGCAGTTTGTGCTCTTTGAGCAGGGTATGGTCATAAAAAAGGATGATCCAGTGATAAAAGCAATAGCCTTGGCCTGGAGATGTAAAAGTTTAGTTCTTTGCTTTGCTTTGCTTTGCTTTGATTTGTACAGTCACAACCCAAGTCACTAAATATTTGTCGGTTTCCAACCTGTGAAGTGGAGATAACATTTCACCTTGCGTGGGAGTTTTATCTAGCAAGCCATGGCCAGACTGAAAGCTGCTCCAGTATTGCAGGAATTGAGATATGGAAGGGGTATGAGCTCTGCAGAGTCTTGATTAACGTGAAGGAAGTAGGATTTTGCCTTTGGTGTTCTCTGGATTGTGGCAGACATCAGTGTTTGGCCCACCAGTTTAGGAAACCCCATCTGCCACTGGGTGAGCACAGAGCTCAGACAAGATTATCATGGCTGGAGCTGATCACTCGCAACCTGTGCCAGTCCAGCTTGTGCCAGGACTAAAAGGGAGGAGCCTTGACTTGCTCTGGTTCAGCATCACAACAGGGAGGGTGGCAAACGTGGGTGTTTCGGGCTGCTCTGCATTTGGGCTGGATCTGAACTTGCTCTGTGGCATGGTGCTGTTCTGGGGACACGGCGTGTACATTGAATAACTTACTTGGTAGCAGTTGTGGGTGTTGAGCAGAATGCAGGCTAGGAGTAAAGGAAGAAGGAAAGGAAACAAAATGTGGATATTTGGGGGTTGTGAAATTTGGGAGGTTTGTTCAAAATGCATTGCTGTATGCTCACCTCTGATTGGGAGCAATTACTTTCTCTATTAAAGAAGACGTTTTCAAAGGCTATACCAATCAGAAAAAAAGCTTCATGTGAATGTATGGCAGGTGGTGTGAAGGGAACATTAGTTTCTTTGGAGATTTGCTGCCTCATTTCTCACATTACTATTGCCTTCCCTCTCTCCTAACGAGTTCTTACTGACTGACTCAGCCTGTGACACAGGAGTAGCTGCCAGAGCACCAAGGAGCAGCTGAGGGGTGACAGCTGAAGAGAGACTGGCCTCATTTTCTGGGTATTTGTTGTAGGTTATTTAGGTGTTCATAGGGGTCTTTTAGAGGACTTAAGTAATTTTAGCTGTTAAAAAATCCACATTTGAGTGTGTGAATTGGATGGCTGTCCTCCTGGCAAGCTTGACCCCAGTGTACATATAAGCTCTTAATGCTCTCGTGGTGAGTTCTGATAAGAGTGAAACATAACTTATTTTTCTAGGTCTCTAATAATGAGGTAACAGTAGGAATTAGCTTTAAGAATTGGACTCCAGGTTTATTTTTTCTGAAATAAATTAATTTCCTTGCTTGGATAAGCTCAATATACTGTGCAGGGCTCTCATTTGGAAAACGTCTTATAGTAAGTATCTCAGCTACTTGAGTCATTACCAGTGGAGTTTTCATTGTCAGGTTTATCTTCCTAAATACTTTATGGCTTCAACTTTTATTCTGTGAAAGGTAGAGAACTTACATAAAGGGAAATAGTGAACAGAGACGCCTAGAGTCTGCCTGTCTGCTCTTGCTTGCCTGTCTGTCTGCTCATTGTGCCTCTTCAGAAGGTGAGAAGGCAAGTGAGGCCATTTTAATAATATATTATATATGAATTCATTGTTTGGACACTGAGGCATTGTGCTGATGGTGGAGCTGTGTCTTCTGGGCTTCTGACTGCTTGTGCTTGGCAACCATGCCAGCACTCTTCTCCTAAATAGGTGAATAGATCTCAACTGGTAGCCACTTCTGCTGTGACTTTGGACAAAAACTGTGCATTCTGCATAGTATCTCCTCCTGATACTTGACTTTTCCATCTGTCTTCACAGTAATATTCAATGTCACCATTCCTTTTAATGCCACTGTCCCCTGAGCTGGAGTTCATTGGGATTTGCCTTTCTTAGGAAGATCCCTTTGCATGGCATCCATTTTGCTGATGTCTTACACAAATTGCATCCTAGGAAATAATTCACAGGTTATGCTGTTTTTGTGAGCTGAACATTCAAAGCTCTTTCATCTCTCCTGTGTTCTCTGGCATTTTCATTGCTAAATCCATAGCATAAAGTCTTCCATAGTGGGGTAAGAGTGTGAGGGAAACCAGTGCAACTTCTCTTTCCTCCTCAAGGTAAAATTTTGTTGTTCACCTGGCAATGGAGAAAGGGGTGAATCTTTTTAGGATGTTAAATAATTCTGGCTTAATTGAGAAGGAAACCTTCTGGTGGTATTTTTCATAAGCTCTCAACAATTTCACCTTAAGGCAACCATGCTGTTGTCTCACTTTTCAATAGGGGAGGATTAATTTTCAACACCTACTCAGGGCCACGTTCCTCAGAGCTGGTGTAGGAAGTGTAATTCATATCTTCCAATGCCAGCTGATGCACCTTCCTTCACTTCTTTTCCCTCCTAAGAGGGATGGTAGGAGGCACCATCATCTCCCAAAACTGATTTCTACCAGTTGCATCACAGTCTTGAGTGAGAGGAAATATATATGCAGTTTTAGGAAATACATGCAGTGTAATCTCCAATAGCCAGAAGCTGAAACCACCTTTGGAATGAAAATAAGGAGCCATGTGATTTTTTGTTTTAGTTTATTTTACATAAAGATGATGATTAACTTTGAGGTTGTTCCTGGATGTGTGCTGGAGTCTGTGCTGTGCAGATGGGGTATAATTTTTCAAAGGCTGCTTTCAGGAGTCCAGCTCAGCCATGGCCCCCTGTGAGCTCAGAAGCAGAGAGTGCACACTGTGGCATGATGGAGCAGAAATCTCTCTTCCTGCCAGAAGAATCCCAGGCTGATGTTAGCCTAGGAGAATATTCACCCTTTCTCCCGAGCCTGAGTCAGAAAAAGACAAGCTCCAGTGTGACCAGAAGTAAAGGCAAAAGTGCGTGTTGTGCAGTTCACCAGAGCTGCTGCCTTTTAAGTCTCATGCAGGCAGCCTGCAGCACCCACTCCATGTTTACCCCTTGTGCTGAGCCTTCCCTTTCCAAGGGCTGTTGCTGGCTAAAGGTGGCCCTTCTGCTAGAGCTGTGAATGTGGCACGGATGCAGACAGTGTTCCTGAAGGATATGTTTAGTTAAGCTCTCTTCCCAGTTTGATCTGATTTATGTAATGCATCTGTCTTTTTTTAAAATAATAACTCATACTACAACTGTCCAAAACTGCTATGATTCTTCTCCTGAGCAGTTTCAGTGATGCTGGCAGGGAAGAAATTATGCCACTGTAGATGGTGTCTGGGTTTGGGTCACTACCACCTCAGCAAGTCATAGGGACAGAAAGTGTGACCAATTTGTAGTAATTTTGTGCCCTAACTTCACACTGAAAGGCTCCTGGAAGCAGGCAGGGACTTTCTTCTGCGTGGCCATGCTGGGATGGGATTTGCACAGCTCATTGCACGCACAGATTGCCTGCACTGTGAGCTCATGGCAGTGCCATGGGATGGTGATGGCGGTGGGGCCGAGCCGCTGCAGTGCTCTGGGATGAGCTGTGCAGCCCACGCCGCCTTCGGCTGCAGCCGCAGCAGCCCTGGCTGCAGTAATCCAAACTGCTTAAGTATTTTCCTTCTAATGCTGCATTTCCAGTTCCTCAGAGTCTTTTCCACACTGACCTTTCATAGGCTTTGTCTTTGTAAAGCCGTAAAGCTGTTTGCTTGTCACTGATCTCTAAGCAGTGTAATGACCGGTTGAATCAAACCTGCCTTTAAAAATACAGTATTGGGGGGAGGTGTGTCTGGATTTGTGTATGTAGCACACATTTCTAGTTGTTGGAAATTTGAATTCAATATCATGTTAAAGATATTGAAGATATGCCTTTTGTAAGAAAACATCAAGTCTTGAAACAACGTTGTCTTTAAGTATCTGGAATTTTACCTGGGTGTGCAGTGCTGCTGGTAAGAAGATGAATGGTTTGGTGGGAGAAAGTACCCAGAGGGAAAAGGTTGTGCAAAATCCTTTGAGCTCCTGATTCTTCCTAAGGTGATTCCTCTCTTTTTTTGGTTTGGTTTTTTTTTTTTTTTTTTTTGGTTTGGTTTGGTTTGGTTTTTTGTTTGGTTGTTTTGTTTTTTTTTTTAATGCATGTAGATCGTGGCATGGCCTGACTGCTCTGACCGTTGTGACTGTTAAGTGAACATGCAACCAACACGATTGCAAATTCATACCTGTGATTACGGGGAGAAACAGCTGCTTTTGTCATCCTGCCTCCCTGCCAAATTTGTGGATGATTTTCCATCAGATGTCTGCAATGCAGATGGCTAAATTATGCAAGGGAGTCTGCAGCTGTTGTAGTTTATGCTCTCCTACACCGGTGAAGGAACTGTACACTGCCTCATGTCAGACCTGAGAGATCCTCTTGTGTGATGCATGTTACAGCCTTCCATGGCAGAAGAGAACACATTTGTGTTCTTGCATGGGTGATAAGAGGGCTGGGATTTGTGTGTCCTTGCTGTGACTGCAAGGACTGTGTCTTCCCTGCTCCATGCAGGTACTCCTACTGTCATATGTAGAGATGAGAGCTCAAAGTTAACAATATTAACTTGTAAGAACTGGCTATTCTGCTGTTTCCAGAGGTCACTGCTCTTCTGGGATTAAGAACAGAGAAACCAATGGTGTTATCCCCAGGTGTTAAATGTTTAGAGAATGAAGGTACATCTGAATTTTTTTACTTCTTTTTTTTCTTTTTTTGAAGTTGTCTGTAAGTCTTCTATGAGTGTATTCTGAACTGCCAGTGGCCCGCTTGCTGAAAGCAGGACATGTTTTGTGCTTCAAATTCGTTTTCTCGTCAGGCTAATGGAGGTATTTTTGGTGTGCAGCTATAGATGGATATGGAGCTGGCATTATACAATAAATAGCTGGTACATGATAACAGTATTTGTGCAGTCTGTTGATGACAGAAATGTAATGATTCTTTAAAATCTTTATTTGTAATTTAGTTTACCTCTAGGGTTCTTGATGTCAGAAATAGCTTCTTCACAACTGCCTGGATGTTGTCTTTTATCTCTTGCTTGTCATGCACACTTCAGATCATCAGACAATGTTGTCTTGAGATGAGAGGACATGGCCAAAAGCATGGCATTTATTTATATAGTCATAATAACCTGAAAGAAGCAAACAGTGAATGACAGAGAGAAACTGATTTATATTCTTGAGACATCACTAAAACAGCATATGCAGGAGCTTAGCTGGAGCTGCTTGGCTGGTTTTCTGCCTGTAAATCTTGGTTTTAGCAGTAGAAGTACTTGTATTAGTTCGTTTCTGAAAAGTTTGGAGCAACTGTGCTGAGAGTCTTTGCCATGGTGCCAAAGAGGCTGCTATAAACAAATACAGGTATTTCCTTGGAAAAAGAGTTGCCTGGTATGTTTGTGAGACTTTCCTTTGTCCATGTGCTGCTCACCCTTTCACTTCAGCATTGCTCTGTCCACACTTGGCCTTTGCCTCTACATTTGCATATGGTCACACTCTGCAGAGGACAAAGTGCTGAGCAAGTGTTGTCCTCTGCCCTGCAGTGGGACCCTGGAGGGAGGTGACTTGTCTGCACTGAGATGACATGGGGACCTTTGATCACCATTGTTTGGGGGTGCAGCTGAGCTAAGCTGTGTGACAGTAACTGCAAAAAAGGAAGGAGCTGCTTATCTGCCCATCTACACAGTGCAAATGAGAAGATTGAGGGATTGCAAATAAAGGAAAGCAGAATTCTTACTTCATTTAGACATCTGTTTTAAAAATGGTTAGCAGGGGTGTGTACCAGCTGTCCTAGCACTGATTGTTGTAAGTTTTGACTTCTTTTCCCTGTCTTGTAACACTTCCTTTTTGCTTATCTGTGTGCTCTTTTCTATGTGAGCCTTGGCCCTAGCAACCTGGGCTCTTTTTGTGCAGGAGGAGCAAGATGAGGTGTTAGAGGTCCGAGGAGTTGTCCTGAACTGGTCAGCAGAAGCATGCACTGAACCTGGACTGGTTTCTGCTGCTGGATGGAGAGTAACTCTGTCCTGCACCCCCAGAGCAGCTGCTTGTCTTCTGCAAGAAGAGACTGAGGCTGTGGGAGTCCTCTTGGATGGAGCCTTGGGTGTTCCCACCAGCCGTGCCTCACAGAGGCTCAGAGGGTGGCAGTGCTGGAGCAGGCCCAGGCCATCCTTGTATTGAGTGCAGCCTTTCTTCTCCCCTGGGATTGAACTTCCCTTGCTTAGACTTTGAGTTTTAATGTCAGTAAGCCCTTAACAGGACAGTGCATCTCTAGAAGCACATCTGTCACAGGCGCTCACTGCAGACCTCTGGGCTCCTTCCATTGTCCCAGCAGCACACAGGAGCATCTGGGCCTGTAGGGTTGTTATTTTCCACACTCCTTTTATAAACAGAAAGCATCTAAAACTAGAGGAGCTTAGCACAGAGGGATGAAGCTGCTGCTGAACAACCTAATGTAGCAATCAAAGGAGAGGTAGTGACCTTGGAATTAATTTAAATAACTTTCAATTGGCCTCAAACATTTAATGGCAATCTTCACAGGATTATTCAAAGATAGGATAAATAATCATAGGAGAGATTAATTGGTTTGCAGTTTGTAGGTCTGATTTGTAATTCATATCTCCCCTTTTCTGCAATGGTAGGTGAAAGTAGGCTGTAGCTCACAATAGCAAAATTCTCATGAAGACAGCCAGAAAAGCATTGTTTATTGTGGGAGAAGCTCTTAAAATTTGTTGTCCCTCCCTCAGGTTCAGTTTAATGTTGTGACTTTTTTCCAGGCTGATACAGCATGCTGTCCTCTGTCAGGGGTAGAACAAGCATTCACAATAAAGATTGGAAGATTTCAGTTTGCATTTAAGTGCCTTTTAAAGATCTGATGTTGCTTCCCTTTATTTTAAGCCTGAGTGAGTTAGCTTTGTGGCAGTCAGTAATGCTGTGTCTGTGTGATTTCATGAAAGAGCATGGAACAGTGACATTTCATGGTCTGGATATCTTCATCCAAAATATTACTTACAAGATCTTCAGATGCTTTGGGTATTTTTTCATTTCCTGGGCAAAATGTGCCTGTGTTACTGGTTTGGGTTTTTTTCCCCCTCTGCATGGCTTTTTGAAAACTCTGGTTTTTAATGCCTTTGGTTGATCAGATCTAATTAATGATTGTAATATAATTGGAATATAGTGTAGATTATGTGGATACTGTAGCTAGAACACAGTATGAACCTTGCTGTGGCTAAGGGACACACTGTGTAAATCCCATCAAGGTGAAGTTAGCCCTGCAGAAAATCACTGTTTGTACAAATTTAAGCTACCTAATTCAGAAAGGTTCCCAGGTATCTGAACTGGGAGTTGAGATGCCCTTTGGTTAAAAGTGAGGAAGAGCGCAAAATGAATTCAGTTCCCTGCTCCTAAGAGGAGAAATAAATCAAATTGGGCAGGTGTCAGAGGGATCTGTCAGCGCCTTACACAAAGCCATATGCCTGCAAGTTTTCTGTGGGTGGCAAATAAATCATTTTCCAGCCTCTTTTGTGCTTTTAAACAAGATAAGGAGTGCTGAAACAGTAACTCTTCCTCAGCCTGTCCCAGCTTCTTCCTGAATTCTCCTGTGAAGCTGTCGCATCAGGTTCCCAGCATTCTCACACCATGGTGTAAAATTAAAGCAAAGCTCTCTCCACCAGCTGAGCTCCCCTTGTTCTCCTGCTCCTACCACAATACTGTTTTTTCCTTAAAAGAATGGCATGGGGCTCTTTAGTGCTGTGGTCTCTGTGCAGATGACTAAGTGCTATGGACTGTAGCTGGTGTTTGAACAGGAGCTGCTCTGAGATCAACTGCTTTGGTATTTGCTGTAATTCTTAGGTGGGATTTGCATTTGTTGTTCAAATGTTCCATAAACATGCCCTGAAAGTGTTCCATGGTGTGCTGTGGTGGCTGAAGCTCTGTTTGCTCTGGTGAAGTTACTTACACCTGGTACTGCTGCTTGGCTGCAAACACTTAGGCTATATAAAACATGCTTGTCTGGTTGAGTTCAGGCCCAGATTTGTGTCTGCTGGCTTCAGCCATCATCCCATCAGGAGGAAACAAAGCAGCACTGAGGTTCAGAGGCTTTGGTTTATTTTCTTTTGGACAATGGTGTAAAAATAGCCCCAGCCTGTTACCTGAACACCTCAGAGTCAGCTTTTGCTGGCATGCATTGAAACACATTTCTAGCCATATCTTCTGATACAACTTCCAAAAGCTCAGCACAGTCTGGGTTTTCAAGTGCCCCTTCCAACAATAACAGCTCAGGAAAGTGAGCTGGCAGCTGTTGCAGAGGGGAGGGAGAGGTGCAGCAAGGCAGTGCACGGGATCACAGCGCTCTGGGGCTGTGCCAGCACCTTGCCCCAGCTGCCTGCACTCCAGTCAGACCTGAGCCTCACCTGCTGGGTGTTTACCCCAGCCCCTCTGTCCCTGTGCACTGTCCCAGGGGGGCTGCCATTGTGCCAGTCCCTTGGGGACGGGGCAGGGGCTGTCACTGAGGCCCAGCAGCGCACTGGAGGTGCCCAAGCGTGGCAGGATCCTCACGTGGGCCTGAAAGTTCAGCCTGCCTGCAAGCAACTACACCAGCTGAAAGCAATTTAATTTACACCCTAATACTTTATTCCAAGTCTGCTTTTCTCGCTCATACATTCATTTTACTTTATTGTAATGTCAGCACTTAGCAGTGAAGTAATGGCAGATCTCAGGAGAACTTCGCACAAGCGAGAAAGCACCATTATCTCAGTTTTACAGATCCTGCTTATGTTGGGAACATATGTGGTGGTGTAATTACACTGATGTGATTAAATCAGTGCAAATACTTCCTAGAAGGACATGCTGCACCATGTAAAGCAGGGCTTATTATCAGTGCAGTTGAATTCAAATTATATTACTCTATTAAGCTGTGCTAGTGTAAGCCTCCACTGAAAGTCACAAAGTCATGTGAGGAGCTGTGTTGCTTCTTTTTAAAGCAGATAAAGATTTGGCAACTGAAATGGGTGAGGTTGTGCTTTGCCCAAGAGCATGATAGAAGCAATGGGCTTGACAAATGTTTATAGTACTTTTTGTAAGGAAAGAGGTGTGGGTGTGAAAGCAGGGATATAATAATAATAATAATAATAATAATAATAATAATAATAATAATAATAATAATAGTATTTAAATTCTTTGTTTAAACTGTTGTGGTCATTTTGGAAAAAATCCTATATCATACTAAGGCTTTACAAATGTATTAAGTAAAATGCATACAAAATTCTAGTAGATCTTTATTACATGGTTTTGGATTTTGGTAATGGCTGAATGGGTCAATGAATAACCATGGTGTATACAACTTAATTATATTTTTTTTATTTTGGCAGGGTGTGGGCACTGTAAGAAAATGAAGCCAGAATATGAGAAGGCTGCAGAGTTTCTCCATGTAACCAGTGATGTAAGCTAATTTCCTTTATTATATCCTTCAAATAATCAGTAATAAATAACTAGAGTAATAAAAGTGACTTTTCTCCCTACAACAAATTCAGCTGTTCTCATCCTCCCACGGGACCCTTCAAAATGTGCTTCCAAAGTACAGTCTCATCGCTGATGCATGAGCCCTGCCAAAGTCTGAGAAAGAACATTCTGTCTTGAATGAAAACAAAATCGAAAAATGTTTATGTATTCTACTGTAGGCCTTATACATAATATGATCAAATCCAAAAATGGATTTTTTTCCTCTTACTTAAAGACATTGAATGTGAAAAAACATAGGCTTTTATTTATGAATTAGATTTGGAAAAAAACAAAAGGGGTTGATCCCTGTTTCAAATACACCGTTTTTAATGGTTGCACCACTCCATTAGCTTCATCATAAGTGCTCCATCAGCATGGCTGGAGAAGAGAGATCCAATAATACAAGTATTAGTGTTATTGATTCAGTCTCATGCTGTGTATGCCATGCAGGAGGAGAAGTAGAATTGGTCTCCCCCATATTTTAAGCATCTTCTGTGGAGACATCTAAAGTTCCTTTATTGCTGTTGGAGAGGGAGGAGATGAGAAAAACAAAGATTCAATGAATCACACTTTAAAAATGCCTATTCCTCTGTGTCTCTAAAGGTGGTCCATGAAAAGATACCCACAAGTTTGGGAAAGATGAATTTGCCTTAAAGTAAACTTACCTTTAGCAGTGCTTGTTTCTTCTGGGAGAAACAGGGATATGTGGGAGGAAATGCAGTTTCTGGGAATGGCTCTTAAGCATTATAGAGTGAATTATATAAAGACAATCCATCAGAAATGGGAGGGGAACAGGTAAGACTCTGGTAACATTTAGTCCATAGTATGTCCCCTTCTGGTTTTGCATCTGTTCTCTCTGTCTTTCTGTATGTCTGTGCACAAAATCACAGCATTAAACATGTTGGAAAAGACCATTAAAATCAAGTCCAGCCTATGACCAAGCACCACCATGTCAACTAGACCATGGCACTGAGTGCCACATCCAGTCTTTCCTTAAACACCTCCAGGGATGGTGTCTCCACCATCTGCCTGGCCACCCATTCCAATGTCTAATCACTGTTTAGATGAAAAAATTCTTACTCATGTCCAGCCCAAGCCCCTGGCACAGCTTAAGACTATGTCCTCTTGTTCTAGAGGCAGCAAAGGCAACTAGAGCATGAGTGATTGCCCCCAAGCCTGGTGTGTCCTGCTGAAGGGGTGTTTGTGTGTGTATGTGGCTGGGATTTACAGGAGGTGATCTCTCTTTCAGAGTCCGGGTGTCCTTGCAGCAGTTGATGCTACTGTCAACAAGGCTCTGGCAGAAAGATATCACATCTCAGGGTTTCCTACTTTGAAGTATTTTAAGGATGGAGAGGAGAAATACACTCTGCCACACCTCAGAACAAAGAAGAAGATCATTGAATGGCTGCAGAAGTAAGTTTTGAGGGTTTTAAGATAGTATTTGGGTTCCTGGTTAGTGACTCCTGCAAATGGCTTTGACGAGGAACTAAGCAGAGTTTCAACACTGCCTAAATCCCTTGCTAACAAAATTACACTGAATTCCAGTATTCCAACCCAAAGAAGCATGTATGTTAATTATGGTTTCTAATACACCAAATCCTTTATTTGCCATGGGGTTTTTCATAGCTGCCCTGGTATTTCTTTCCCAAACTAAACATTTTTCAAATATACCTTAAGCCTTTCCATGGAGAAGGAATAGCAATGGCTCTGAAAAATAAACAGAACATTTGTTGTTCCCTCTTTATACAAAGCAGCAGATTCCAGTGTTAGTAACTGAATTTCTACAGTTGTACTTTTCTCTTTCCAGCATTTCAGAGCCAATGCCTAGAATTCCACCCACGTGAGGCTGAAGGAAAGCCAGTGAGACCAACAAAACCAGCACCTTTGAGTGCACTAACCAACTTTTCTGGGTGGCGTGCAGAAATATGCAGAATTAAGTTTGATATGAAAATGATGACAATAATTCCATTTCAAAATAAATTGCTGGGAGAATTCTCTCTTTAAGTATGTATTATATATGCATGTATGTAAAAGTATGCATATATATATATAAAATATGCATTTTCTTTAGGTACTGTAAGCCTCATGTATTTTCTGCATTAGTCAAGGGGAAGAAAACCTGCCAGAGTTTTGTGAATATTTTAGTCATTTAACTAGTTGGCATGAGGAATGTAATCTTTATTTTCCCCCTTTTATTTGGTGGGGGAAGAGGCTGTGTGGGCTTCTCTTCTCTTCTCTTCTCTTCTCTTCTCTTCTCTTCTCTTCTCTTCTCTTCTCTTCTCTTCTCTTCTCTTCTCTTCTCTTCTCTCTTTACATCTCTGACTGCTTCAAAGCAGGTAGTGGATATGGTCTGGCAGTATTGTTGTAGCATGTTGAGGAGCTTTATCTGTATTTTACTTTTAGACATGGTACTCCCTTGGCCTCCCTGCCCACAGAGGCTCCAGGCTGCTGTATCTGTATTGTACATGAAGTCATTGTCCTCATTTCACTGCTTTGCTCAACTCTTTTGAGCACTGTGCACTTTGTGGTGAGTTAAACAGTCAGGCTGATGCTGCCTGTACCAGCAGGTGAATATGCAGTGAGGAACAGGAAAGTGGTGTTAATTCTTCTGGATCCTGCTGTGGCTCTTGAAGACTTTTGTCTGCAGCCTCAGCTAGTCAGCAGTACAGGTGAAGCCCAGACAACTTTTCTTCTGCTCTTGGCTCCTGGATGTTCTCCCAGCTAGAGATGCAGTAGAATAACATCCTTGTTTTCTGACAGGGATAGAACTGACACAGCTGCACTGAAGCTGGTGGAAATAGGGATGCATCTGGGGTGCACGCTGGTGGTAAAAGTACAGCCTGTGGAGACCTGTCTCAATGGGTGCTTGCAGCCATGCAGGTTTTGGCTGTGGTTCCTCTCTGGTGATTGTGCTGCCACACCAGGCTGTTACCAGTTGCTGGGTAGCTTATTCCAGGTCAGTGTGGAAAATTTTGTGTGAGAGTAAAGTCCCACCTCTGTAACTGTAATCAGTGATAGCTCACAACAACTGTGTTCATGGAGGAATTCAGCTAAAGGACACACTGTGTAACTCTTCTTTCTCTGAAACACATCTATGTCTTTCTTTAAAAACTGGAAAATCAGTAATGATGGAAATACAATGAATGTCCACCAAGTGACGTTGAGAAGGACTTTAAAAATTGAGTTTTTCTCCACTTGGTTTTTATGTACCTGATACAACTTAAAATGGTGTCATTGAAAGTGTCAGGAAAGTCTGAAAAGCTAATTTATTACCAAGGCGACATACGAAGGTCTTTATACCGTGGCACCATTCTGATGATTTTATATAAAGTAATCACTATCTAAGATACAGCAGGAATGAATTTAATGAGTCTGAGAGAGGTCTGTGAACTAGTGAATAGCAGAATTTTTGTTAGAGACACTCTAGGTGTGCAGGATTGCTCTGATCTAGCCAGTATGTGCAGTCATAATTGAAACCTGACATTCTCTTTACCAAAGTAAACTATTCTGGTTCAGTCATCCCCAGTATTCCAAGTGGAACAATGCTGATTTTTGCATCCTGGCTTTAATATCTGAATTCTAGAGAAGGTCATGAAATTCTTTACAGAAGTTTGCATGATAGGGATAAAGAGTACAAAAAGGATATTTGAATGGAAGCTGCTGTCCTATATCAATTGCCTTTTAATTCCACCTGCTTGCTGTTCTTCTCAGTTCAAGGCTGTGGATGATACAGTGATGTGCATCAATGTTTTTACCACCCAGGTGTTGGATGCAAGGTAGAAAGTCTTTATTTGACATTTCTACTCATATGCCTGACTACAGTCACTTAAATTATATTTTAATTATTTTAAATTATATTTTAAATTATCTGAGTTCCAGAAATTAACTTTCATCTTTTTTTTTTTTGCTATTGCCTGGTTTTGGAAATATTGAGTATGTCTTTCTACTGCGCAGACATCTTGAAGGATTTTTCACATCAGTTACCTCATGCTAATTATGACCAGGACAATGCTGTCCCTTTATCTGCTTCCAGAAACATTTTCAAACCAATTTCATTGTCTTGCTTTTCTAGTCCTGAAGCACCACCTCCACCTGAGCCTGCATGGGAAGAAAAACAGACCAGTGTTATCCACCTGGCAGGAGAAGACTTCAGGGAGTCATTGAAGAAGAAGAAGCACACCCTTGTCATGTTCTATGCACCATGTGAGTAAATAACCTCTCTATGAGGATGGGTTTTATAAGCCCTACATTTACCATGAAATCCTGAATTAATTCCCTTGCTGTCCCCAGATTTTTAAGGGTAAAGAGCTGATTCTGAATATAAGTGCATGGGAACGTTATTGGCACCATCATTTCTATCTTTATAAGTGGAAACAAAACAGTATATAATGGGTATATTATTTAATGCAGACACCAAAGCAGGCAGCAAAACAAAAACAAAACAGATTTATTTTCCTCGGCTGCATTTTATGGTCCATATAACAAAATGTGATCCTTTATAGTAGCACAGTGGACATGGAGAGCCTGATTCATTAATGCAGCACTTCAGTGGTGAAATCAATACAGTAGTGTAGGAGGAATCAGTCCACGAGGTGTAGAACAAATTTTGATGGAATAAATTTTGTCTGTAATAAATATGCATTTAAGTGTCCACTGGGGCTAGGGACATAGCTTCCTCCTCCCAGATTTTTTTGCATGCATCACATAATCACTTTGGTTTTGAAGCTCCTGAGAATATTTCTAGAGAAGTTTAGAATCAGGCCTTTTATAAATAAGGGGAATGAGAGGGACCTCTTCTGTTTTCTGTGCTGTCCCAGAGACAGGCAAACTAGGTACAAGTTCTTAGCTTTTGAGGGGCTTATCAAAGGGAGAAGATAATCCAGGCATTTCATATTAGATACTATTAATGTGCCTTTATGCCCCCATGACTCATCGCCCCCTGATACAAAAAACAATTATTCCAAATCACACGGCCAGCAATTAATGGATAACCTTCAGATAAACAGCTACCAAGTTGTTCCCATTAAAGCAAAGGTATTTTCCATAAAGAGAGAAAAGGTCCTTAATGTTTAATCAGGCAGCCCCTTATTTTGCTTTTCTGTTAGAGAATTAAACATGAATGCTTTGGGGCTCATATGAAGGGATGTGGGAGAAAGCAGGGGTGCAGTTCAGGAGGGAGATTTCTGGAAGGTTGTAAAAGAAAACGGAAGGGGACATAATCCCTTTTCCAGTCCAGTTCCCACCACCTATTGACTAAAAATTGCTCATGTGCCAGGAATTTCTGATTCATGGACCTCAGCTGGTTAAGAGCACATTGTAATTTTAAAATCAAATGATTGCCCATGAAATGGTAAGATTTAGGAGTTCACTGTCTCTCGAGTTCTCTTTACCCGATTAGTGACTTTCTGCATAAGAGGGATTTATTTCACCTTTGGTTTTTAGCTGCATCTTTTTAAGATTCTTGATCCTTTTTAAAGCCACATTTAAAGCAAAGACTCTATGTGTGATGAGTATGCAGCTCCCAGGGTTGAAAGCATGAGGGGTGCTTTTTGTCATTTGACTTCCACCCTTACTTTAGGAGGGGTGAGTAAAGATCAGCCTGGCCCTTTCTATATGAGCAGGCTGTAAAAACAAGGCTTGTGTGATGTAAAAGTGTTGGGTGCTTTGAGGCTGCACTTGAGACACATTTTTGCACTGTTTTTGACACAGTGCTGCAGGAGACACCTATGTACAGGACAGAGGGGTGTTAACTGGAACCCAGTCTGGCCTTCCTGTGACTCCTAAGGCAGTGTTGCTGTTGTGGTGTCAGTACGTGGGTCATGCACAGTTTCTGATTTGTCAGATTTGTTCTCTAAATGTGGAAGTGTCTGTGAGCAAAGCACAAAGCAGGCACACAGAGGGAGTGCAGGAAGCCTGCTCTTTGTTGGGTGCAGGGGAAAGTACCAGATCAGTATTTTAAATCTCCATTTTCTATGAAAGAAACATTAATACAGTAAAATAATTACATTTATTAAAAACACTATATATTTTCAGCTTTTGTGCAGTGATAATGTGCTTCCTGTTAAATTTTATAGATTAGCTTTTGTTTACCATCTTCTCAGTCTTGAGACTTCTTGAAGTTTACATTGCCAATTAATCTTAACTTGCTTATTTTAGTGCAGAAGGAACACTGCTAAAATTTCAAGGTCCCATTACCTCAAATAATTTTCTTTTTCTATTCAAATCCACATCTTAGGTCAGGGCAGACTCACAGTATGCTATTCCATTCATTTGTGACTCTGTGGCAGTATTTGTTACACTTACACATATGCTGAGATATTTTAGGATTGGGGGGGTGTGTATACATGCCTATCTAAAATATGTTTATATATAAATATTTATGCTAAGAAATGTATCTCTCATCTGCCATTAGAATTTAAAGCAGAAAATTGAGTATTCTGACCTTTGTCAAGCTTTGAGCTAGAGTGACAAACCTTTAGGCAAAGGCCACAGATTTTTATCTTAGATGCAAATTAAAATGAAATCTGGCTTTCCTGTGGCAGCTTCCAGTCCAGATTACTTAATATGTATAGGAGAGCCACCAATGTGCTGCTGTGCTGATAACTCAGGGCTGAGCTGAGCAGGGCTTTAATGGTACTGAGCAGTGCTTCACAGTGATTTAGCTCTGGAGGAGAAGGCTGCTACATCCCCGTGGAAAAGATAGGGAGCTCATTACTCTGTCTCCTGGAACATGGGTGAAGCATAAACATAAAGGTTATTCTGCATGGCTGTGGACTATTTTAATGACTGAGAATCAGAATCAAGACTCTGGAATTACTGGGGGAAAAAGTCCACTCCTGTGGGCTTGACATCACAGAGGTCTTGATTTCACGTTCCCTTTCCTGCATGCTGGCATCTGTGTGTGCTGCAGTGACTGATTGGGGGCAGGAGGCAGGAATAGGGGCAGGTTCCCAATACTGACTTGGGAAAAAGTGCCTGCTGCAGAAAACCCAGTGCTGCTTGTGCCAGTAATGACCTGAGACCAGATCTTCATCCAGATGTCCTTTGGGTAGGTCTATACCATGCCACACTGGCACGTGTTAGAGCTACTTAGGGATAGGACTTGGGGCAGGCTGCTGGCATCTGTGCTGCACAGCATCTGGCCCAGCTCTTCTCTGAACCCTTGTGCAGCTCTTGTGAAGATGTAATTGTCATCCCACTCATGTACCTTTAAGTTCAAAATGCCTAAAATAAGAGGAATACAATGGTACCATCTGCAAAAGGGAAGCATGAAGCCTCAGATGTGTGTGGGGACTGCTGTGAGGGGTTGGGGGAGTATTTGAAAGCAGCAGGATTGATGCACCAGCACTTGAGAAGCTTTTGGAGAGAGTTTATAGGACTTGTGTCTGTATTTTTTTCATAATCCAGTCTTTGGACTACTGGATTCCATCAGCTACTTCAGGTTTGCTTTTATAACTGGCTTTGTCCAGAAATGGGGAAAGGAGGCAACTACTCTTGAGTATGGTTTGGTGTGCACATGGAGCCTGGTACATGGGTGATCAGGATTTAGGGGATGCAGACTGTGTTGGGAAGTGAGACAAATGGACCAGAGCAGGCAGACTGCAGTGCTGAACCAGCCAGGGTCAGGGGGGCAGTGGCTGCAGGTCTGAACCTGCACCCAGAGCTTGGTTCAACACTTGCAGCACTAAAGTGAGGTGTCCTGGACTGACCTGTTTGCCTCTTCTGGCATCAGCACCCTGACCTTTCTTTCTTCTTTCTCTTATGTCCTCCGTGTTTATAAAGCTTATCTGGATGTGTTTTATCTGCATTTTTACTTTTATGTGCTCTCTCCACTCCGTTATTCCAGATAATTGAGATTTGACTTTGACAATGCATTAAATTTTAACCTCCTACTACTGTGGCACTGAAAACTGTGCAAAATAGAAGCAGTTGGTTGTGATTAGTTGTTAGAATCACAAAGGGTAACAAAAGTTCCAGTAAATAATGTCTTTGTGGTTGGAGATGTTTTTTCTGCATTACTCAAACAAATTATGGGGAAAAAAAGAATGATTGAAGGCTAGGTAAGACTTCTCTGTAGTGCCCAGGGACACTGAGGCAAAGGGCTCAAATTGAAACACAGGAAAGTTTGCATAACCATTTAGAGGAAGTGGTGGGTTTTTTACTGTGGTTGTGGTTGAATACTTGAACAAGATGACCCAAGAGGCTTCATCCATGGAAATATTCAATCCCAGCTGGAGACAGTGCTGGGCAACCTGCTGAAGTTGAGCCTGTTTTGAGCAAGGCAGTTAGACTAGATGATCTCCCAAAGTTCCTTCCAACACAGCAATGCTGTATTTCTAGGAATAGCTATACTGGAGTTTGAGATACACAGTGGGTTTTTATTTGGTTTGGGGTTTGGTTTTGCAAATTGTGATTTAGGTTGTTTTTCCCCCTTCTCATCCAGTTTTGATTTTCTCTAAACAGGAAAGGCTTCATAACACCACTTGCTGATTCTTGTGCAGAAACAGAAAATGTCCACTTTCGAGTTACAAGAACATAATTTTTTGGTTGAAATTGCTGCTTCCAAAGAGACTACAAATGAATCAACTGTATCAGAAACGAATTATATATAATAGATCAATCATTAACAGGTCCAAATGATGGGGGGAAGGGCACTCTGGTTTGAGATCAGTCACTTTAAATGGCAGGAATCAGCACTTATCAAATTCATTCAGTTTTTACCTTCAGTGTCAAAACACGAGTTAATCAGCCCTTTTAAAGAATAAAGACTTTCAGCAGCAATGGGAAGTAGTTGGGGGCAAGTGCTCCCTTTTAATGGTTCATAAGGGGGGGCAGTTGCCAATGTTATTGACTTGCCAAATGGCCTCTATTTGTGGGACTCAATAGGGTTCATAGAATGGATATTTTTAATAAATGCTTTGCTGGGAGCTGATTTCCAGTTCTGTGTTCAGCCATGAAACTTTCACTTCAATAGAAACTAATTTCATCAGCTGGAAAAGGTTATTTTCTGGTGAAGCCTGACCCACAGAGGTACTGAGAGAACACCCAGAAGTAAACCATCCTGAGGATGGTTTTAATGAAGTGGTTTTGGATGGAGCAAGTGGCTGTACTGCTGCAAGAGGATGTGTAGTTAGAGATATCAGCCTCTTTGGTTCTTCACTTACACCTTTTTGTAGGGTGTAGGGTTCTTCACTTACACTTTTTGTAGGGTTTTTCTTTCAGTGCTGGAAGAAGGGAATAAAGGTGCCTAATTTGTGTTGCATCTGATAAAGTCCAGGAAGACTTTAGGGAGCTTTTGGAGCCATTAAAAGGCTGTGTGTTGATCTAAGGTTTTTGTGGGAGATGGAACCTGGTTCTGATGTAAAACAAAGAGAGTAAAGCAGGAATATTGACTTCATTGCTGTCTGATGGGTCAACTACTGGCCACCATTAAAAAGTAAGCGGGAAATCAGGTATGACTTTGCTCAGCAGTAAGAAATCAGACAGGGATCTGACCAAATGAGCTGTGCCCATCCCTCTGTGTTTCATCAAGAGCCCATACAATGCTGAGAGCTAAGCAAGCCTGCATTCATTTTACCCACAGTTTGTTCAAGATTTTAATTATTCTGTATCCTGGTCTGCTCCTTCTCTGTGTTTTCACAACAGAAACTGCTTGGTTTCTTCTGTCCAAGTTATGCATCAGGGAATGTCCAATGACAAGAAGCACTTGGCTGAGAGTCCTTGCCAGGGTGGGTCACACTGTGGACACAGAGGGGCTCATGGCTTTGAGCTGTTAATGCTGACAGCCAGGAGGGCAGAGTGCTCCTCCCTCCCTGGGACCCAAGCTGTCATCAAAAACCTCTTCTGAAGGAAGCCCTAGAGTTTCCTTTTCATCCTTCCTGATTTTGGAGGAAGCTTGGCCAAGGCTGGTTGCACCATATCTCAGCCTTTGCACAGGCAGTTTTGGGGAGTTAATGCTGTGTTTTGGTTAAGCTGCATTGCTGTAGAAAAACATGGCAAATTCTGTTGGCTGTGAGGCCTCAGCCTGTGGCTGCTGGGCCTGAGATGAGCAGTCTGGGTCACTGCTGGGTCACTCAGCAGACTTGGGTGACATTGTTCTGTGTGAAGTATGCACAGAGAGGGAGAACATACATGACAATTGAGTTTATGAGTTCAGATGTGTGGAGCAAAGCAGCAGCACAGATTAATTTGGTGTCCCACAATGGCCTCAGACTGGCTCCCACCAAGAGGTTTTCCTGTCACTTGCAAGTACATCCTGTTAAGTTTTGATTAGGAGGCTGTATCAAAGAGCCTGAACAAAATGTGCATGTTTATAAATGAAGCTTAAGCTATCAAAAAATTATTAAAAACATGCTGAACAGAAAGAATCCCTTTCGAGGCAAAAAACCTTGCAGGAAGGATTTTCTGGCTGTTGACTGAGCGAGGCAATGTCTGGACCCTCTGATAATGAGGCTGTAAGTCCTGTGTGGGCTGGCACTGCAGAATTTTGATGTTAGCTCTGCCACTAACTGCTTTCCCTCCTGCATCAGTGGTGCTCTTGTTACAGGTGCATTACCGAGGTGTGCTCCTTTCGGTGTAAGTAGTGCTGATGCCACAGAGCCCCTTAACAGGCTGGGTTTGATAAAGGATGAATTCACAGAGTGGTCTCTGCAGTCAGGCTGGCAGAGCTGCTCTTAGCCCCATTGTTTGTGCCGAGGAGATTAATTAGTGCCGAGAGAATGGTTTGAGCTGCCCTTCCCCAGACTGTGCATAACCACACAAAGTGCTCGCAGTGGCTGTGGTGGAGTGGTGACAGTAAACTAAAAATTGTTGGGGTGATCCAGCTCCTCTTGTTTTGTAACCCTAAAATGTTACAGCTGCTTGATTTGGTGTGCAGAATATTGCCTGTATATAAACAGCTCCAGCTCGTGAGAAGGGAAGAGGAGGGAGGTGCATGCCTTGCTCCGTGGAATTCTCTCCTCACAGACACACAGCTATGTTGGTGCAGTGTCACTGTGGGCATATTAGGAGATTATGAACATGCCCCCCATCCTTATGCACTGTCACGAAACCCATTTCCAGTAAGACAAATGCTTTTTTCGTGGTGTGTAACGTTGTGACAGGAGCTCCTTTTAAGCATCAGTGCAGCTGAAATTCCGGTGCTCTGCTGGCTGCTGCTAACTCAGCAGCATGTCTTCAATTAGTGGTGTCCACTGGCATGTCAAATGGCAAAACTATTTCATTTGCTCTATGACTGTGTTTGCAGTTAACCAGGGCTGATGCTGGCTTGGTTAACTGCTGCTGCCAGCTTTGTTCGAGCTACACAGGCCAGTGGCACAGTGGAAAATGCAGGTCTGCTGGAACTGGCACAAAGGTATGGTTTGGGTGTAATTGTTGACCTTTATACCCTTTCTGTCCAGAGGTGACTTGCTGTATAGCTTTCCAACTCAAAGGATTTCTTGTTGCCAAATGCTGAGTGCTGGCATGTCATTTGTATTTCACTGCAGTCAGTCATATCCTTGTTTTTTGTAGTGGATGAAATCGTCCAGGAGTTTTGTGCTGAGTCTTTTTACTCTCCTCACTTCTGCAATTTGACCTGTTCTGATGACTTTGTTGCTGTTGCAGTTGTTCATATCTCATGGCTATGGTTTCCCAATAACTTGGGTTTTGTATGTTTTGTCTCATTTGTATACCTCCAAGGTGTTACAAAATAAGAGTTCAGATAGCTTGGGAAAAACTCAACAAAATCTACCAGCAGGCTGTGAAATTTGGAGTAGTTTACCTGTTGTTAAGAGTAGTCAGACAAGGCTTGGTTCACCTGATGCTTAACTGAAAACCTCATAACATTTTTCAAATCAAAGGACATGTCACCCTCTTTCAATTACTCATGTCTTAGAGATATGATTATTCTGTGGTGTCAGGTCATGTCATCAAGTGATCTTTGGGTCCAGATAAGCAATAAAAAGCCCTCCAGTTCTCTACTGGTAAAACAAAGTGAATTAACCTTTCAGTTTCATCTCCAAATGCCTTTCTCAAATCTGCCTGTGGATTCAATAACTCCTGTAGCCACACAAATTGCATTGGTTTAAGCAGTATACCCTTTTCCAGCTCTTATCTGTGCAATTACTGTCTGTGGCCTGTCTTTCCTTGATTGACCAAGTAATATTCTGGTTTTAATTCTAGTTAATCGCTTGGAACTCTTGGAGTGGAAACAGGCTTTGCTTGGCTCTGTGGTGTGCGAGCTCCCGGGCTGGCTTTGATAGCTGTGCAGAGCTGCTGCTTGCACTTGCTTAGAATTGTAGTCATTTAAAAGCCAGTAACAGAGGGCACTATCTACCCCTGTTATTTAAACGGTGATGATTTCAAGCAGAGATGGGGAATTGGAAAGTCATTCTGTGCTCTGCACTTTGCACGCTGAGGGCTCCATCCTGCCACGTGCTGAGCCCTCCGAGGTCCTGATGGTTTCACAGCTGAGCAAATGGAGTCAGCACCTTGCAGCCTGGCTCCCTGTCAGGCAGGATTGTGAACCCTGAGAGTCACTTAACCTCTTCCTGACTCTGTTTAACCTTGGATGTAATGACAGAGGGGGATAATCACGTCTGTCTCTCTTAGGAGCAATTTGAAGGGTAATTAATTGATATTAGTTAAAGCATTTGAGATCACCCGTTGAGAGGCACTAAAGGAAGCCGGGGGCTGAGGGGGGAGCAGAGCCCTTTCTCATGCTGAGGGTAGAGCACAGACAGCACAAATGCCACGGTCTCACAAATCACTGGGCTCTGAAGATCTCCTCTAAGGAGTTGGCCAGGACTTTGTTATGAAAGTACTGACAGTTTAAGTTAGTGTATTTAATATGAAAGCAGTCTGCATTAAAATGTGTGCATGTTTAAACTCTCTCCTTAGAAAAACCCTCATGTAAAATATATGCACACCACTTTGTGACTTTATTTATCAGAATTTTATTACATATGAGATGCTAAAAGCACGCACGGCAACAACACATGTAGGGTTATAAATCATTATGTGTTACTGATAGGCAAAAGGTATAAGGGTGTGCTTTCTGAAGGCAAAATGCCCAGTCAGTGCTGCTGCAGTGTTCTAGTTGGGATGCTCAGGTTGGGGTTGGCAGGGGCTCTCGTCCTTGCCTGACGCACGGGCAGTGCTGGCTCCTGCAGCCCCGGCCGCTCGGAGATGGAGCCACGAGCACAGCCAGCCCATGGCACTGCTGAGCACCTCAGCTCAGCCATGCACGCCAAGGACAGCTGTCTTCTGATCAGGTACAGAGCCACTGTGTGAAACCAGCTCTTTTACAAAACCATTTCCTTTCAGACTAAAATTTACTAGTGATGGGGAATGTGAATTTCCATCTAAATTTGACTGGCTTCAGCATGCAACCAGCTCTGGAGCTTACTCAGCCTTTGGCGCCCAGCTTGAATAGCTTGTTATAATGAAATTTAGAGACTGACTTTTCTCAATTTCTATCATTTCTTAATCTTTGGGTTTAAGCTGTTGACACACTGAGCTTCCTGAGTCCCTTTGCCATGAAACACGTCTTTCAGTTCTGTTGTTTTTCTTACGGGTCTTCTGAATCCCCTCCAGTTTGAACTCATTGTTGATTTGTGGGCCCAGAACTGCAAACAGCACTTCAGAGGTGCCAGGCATAGAGGCCCCCGCCACATCTGCTTACAATTTTAACTTATCTATTCAGTGAAGTTCATTTTGACAACTCCATAATTTTCTTTCAAAGCTGTATTGCTAGCATTGTTTGGATTTTTTTGCTTCTAATACATTTAAAGCCCCTTATATACTTAAAACATCATTATTACTTCTGCTGACTGTAGGTACTGCTTTGATGTCCATTTGCTTGCTTTATATATTTTGTACAAATTGTTAGCTTTTGATTTATATTCATTAAAAAACAGCTTCACCTTTCTTCTATGTGCTATGCTAATACAGCTTCCTCTCTTCTAAGGAAACTGAATTAACCTTGTACTGTTCAGCTGTAGAGAGGTTATATTATATCACTGGGCTTTGTAGTTTCAAATTAAACAAAGCATGAAGTAACTTAACTTAAAGAATGTTTTTTCGTATTTAAACAAGTAGAAACCTGTGGTTTTGGAAAGAGGACTTGATTCCTTTAGGCAGTTCTGAAAATTTGCCACAATTTTATTTTAAATGTAATGAGGTGACTGTTGTACAACAGGGTGCATCTGTTTCATGCACTACTCTTGAGACATCTTTAGCATTGCCATCTGGTCCTAATACCTTTGTGCACTGAAGTTTTAAGAATCTCTAAAGTTTTACTTTTGACTCACTATCATCTCTAAGCAATTCATTGGTTTAAAAAAAGAAGCCCTGTTCAATGAAAAATTTTCCATTTGAACACGATAAAGACATGTAGGTTATTCACTAGATTGTTCCAGTGCTTTGAAACCCTCTTTGCATCCCTTCTGCATCCCATGGGATCCTGCAATTATGGAAAATGTTTTTATGGGTATTATTATGTCTGAAAAATTATCAAATTGCTACCACATCATATCAATTTTGTGTCATTCTTACTGTACCTGAAAAATGGATTTATATTATTTTTCTTAGTCTCCTTTTTGTTTAAAACCCAAAAAATCAGTTCTCAAGGTGATGTGAGCACATAGTTACATTTTCTATTACCCCATGTGCTATCTTTGTTTTGCATCATGTAACAAATGTGTTGCGGCATCATTTTGGAAAACACATCCAACTCAACCCTGCAGTTCTTTTTCACAGTCCTCAAAGCAGTATTTCCACAAGAATGAAGTTCCAGCCCCTTTCTGTGCCCACACCAGTGCTGGCTCCTTGGGTCTTTCCTCAAAGATACCCTGAGAAGGTGCTGTACCTTGAGGCTGTTCCTGCTATCAGTGAATCCATTCTGTGGAAAACAGGCTGGGTTATATATTTTCCATCACTTCATTTCCCTAAAGACCCAGTAGCTTTCCTTTAAATGCCTCTCTAATTAGAGGAGATTTAATCTGACTCCCTCTCCCCTCAGTGATAATGGCTCTGAGTGAAGCCTGCTTGCTTGCTTGCTTGATTTCCCTCGTCTGCTGTTCATCAGCCATTCCTCTTGAATTTTTCCCACAGAAACCATATTTCTCATGTACTGGCTCAGTTGAGAACTACTTGGTTTTCAAGGTGAGGAATATGATGGTGCCTGCTGTGACTGTACCACATCTCCTACCAACTTTACAACATGAATGGTGGAGAAAAACCTTGTAGAAAATACTGGGTTTGTGTACATTTTTAAATTTGTAGTACAAGGGCAAAAAGAACTTCAGAACTCCTCAGCTGCAGCTGTTTGGGACCTGTGATTTAAGCAGGCAGCCCCTGTGCCCCAGCAGGTCAGGGGGAGCAGATGCCACCAGGGACTGTATGGGGAGTCCTCCAGAGAGCCAAATTCTGAGCACAGAGCCGAGTGCCTGACTAGAGCTCTGTTAAAGCTGTATTGTTTGCTGATTGTGAGCAGGGAATGGCCTCAGCACATGCTATGGCATGTGCCTGAGATGTCAAGCTCTCTTGTTTTCCTACCAGGTGATGCAACTGTGTTTCTACAGTAGGAAATGGAGTTATCTTGAGATGTGCAGGAATGATTAGAGGTTTTCAGTGCCAGTACTGGGATCCTGTGGAAAGGTTGGATATTTCAGGAGCAGGTTTTTTTCACATTTCTCAAGTCAGGCACAGGAAATTACTGTTAAGTTCACATCTGCTCTTAACCCTGTTGAGATCAAATTTGACACTGTTGTAAAAATGAAAAAAGAAAATTGTTAAAGCAAAGCCCTGCATCTGTGTTAGAAGGCTCTGCTCCCAGAAGTGCTGCTTTTCAGTGCTGCTCAGTTAAAAAGTCTACTTCTTGTCCTTGCAGGAAGTCTGTGTGCTTACCATAGGATCCAAATTATTAAACTAAAATGAATTTTCCAACTTGTTTAGTCCATAGTGACTGAGAAGGGGCAGGACCTTTTGGTTCTTGACACCTTACCCACACCTTCATATGCCAGCAGTTTAATCTCTTTCCACTGCAGCCCATCTGAAAATTCCTTTGTAAGGAAGCTGCACACTTCCTATCCTCATGTACTGTGCTCAGTACATTTCCTTTCCTTGCACTTTCGAATCTAGAAGATAGTGTTAACACTTAAAATAAATGTGTGATAGTGGGTGTGAAGAGGGAATGGGGAGAACAAGTTTTCCGTCTGTCAAAATGAAGACATCAACCTCTGCTTTTATTTTTTTTGGCATGTGTGCTTTAAATAGAATGACTGGGTTGGGTGACTTCCAAATGTTTGCTGCATTTGGCAATCCTTCTAAGTTGTAACAGATGAAGTTCTGCTGTTCCATATGATGTGCTCCTTCCCCCTTTTTCAGTGACTCCTTGAAACTCCTTGGGAATTCAGTGTAGCATTCACATCTGTTCCGTGGATGGATGTCCAAGGCTAACAAAATGCCTACTGGACTTGGAGGCAGCTCTGCCAAAAGCCATATGGTTGTGTTTTAGTTTTGTGAGCACAGTGCAGTAAAGAAAGGAGGTTGGGCCAAGGGAGAAGTGAAGGGAGGAGGGATGGAGCTTCAGATGGGTAAATGAAGGTAACTTCTCATGATTTGGTATTGCATTTGGTATTTTTGTGTGGAAGAATGTGCTTGTTATTTGTGTTCTCATTTTCATGCAGAATGTGGCTCATAAAGAGCTCTTACCTGCTACAACTTCTCTAGGGGCTTTGAGAGAGGCCTTACTGTCCTGAGATATCTTTTATTGAGGGTTTACAAGATGTTCTTGGGTGAAACCTAAATTTCAAACTCAAGATCATAAGCAAAAAGGGGAACCTGAAAGGTTAAAGTTTTTAAGAGCCTTTATGTTTTAGTGTAACAGTTGGAAGTGCTTTCCAGAAAAAGTGCAGCATGTAGTTAAGAACAAGTGTTCCTGTTTTAGAGGTGCCTGATTTTTATCCATTTTTTGTTTCTGAAATTCTTTTTAGATGTCGTCACCAGTTCTGATTTATTTGTGTAGAGCAGTGTTAACAAGGCAACTGAGGCAATCCCCCCACAGTACAGGAAATTAAGCAAGATTTGTTCAGATGCAGGTTTGACCTGCAGGCTCTTCAGTATCAGGCAGACAGGCCAGACAAGTGCTAAGAGAGAAAATAGGTCACCAAAGTGGGCTGATGGACGTGGGAGCAGCCTGAAACCGTAGCTTCCTCCTCCTCTTTCTTCTCTTCTTCCTCCTCCTCCTTTTCTTTCATGACCATTTTCTTCCAGGCAAATGCAGAACAACTCAACAAGGTTAATAGTTTGCAAGCTGTAGAACACTGTACTGTCTCCCACTGAAACACAGCTGCCATCGTGCTGCATAATAGTTTGAAGTCATTAAATGGATTTACAGAAGTGCCTCAGTTTCCCAGGAAACATCCCCTTGACTTTCTGGTATTCTTAGCTACTGCACAGACTCTCAGTGTATTTACACAGGTGTGTCACTGCAGTGCTTTCAGAATCCTATTCTGAAGAAAGAAATGCTCTAAAATTCAAAGCAGTGCATGTAAGCAGTGAAGTTATATTTTGGTGAAATGGAAGGGGTATTCAGCCTTTCCTTTGTGGAAAGGAGTGTGCAGTGTTTATGCACAGATACTATTTTTCTTGTGAAAGAGATAGTATTTTTCAGCTGAAAGAGTGAGCATAGCTTAGGAGGGTGGCTGCAAGTCTCCTCAGAGGGCATTTGTTCACTCCTGATTTTAAAGTAACACAGACATTTGTTCATCATGTAAAATACTGGTAAACAACAGTAGCATAAGCTGTAATTGGTGCTTCTGAGCAACTCATTTGGGATTTTTCTGTTCCTACCCAGAAATAATAGCAAGATGGACACCTTTGCCAGCATTACACAGGCTTGACTGAAGTGTGTCCATTCTTCTCTTAATGTGCATCTAAGCAAAAAATAGTGTCTTGAGTCTTTGCTTGGGATCAACCTTTGTGCTGGGTTTGAAAAAAAGTAATTTATTACACATATGCAGGTACTTTCCTTTTCAAAGGCTTACAGTATAGTAATGATGTTTTGAGAGGATTTTGGATTATTCATAGACAATAATTTGTAGACATTGGTTCTGAATTGAGAGCACTCATATCTGAACCTTGAATCAAGATAGCAGTTCTGATTTCCTTTCTGTGACTTCTGAAATGTTTGAGTCAAATCAGTGTGTATTTAAGCACGGGATTAGCTGGCCTTTTGTTCAGTGCTGCAGTGGTACAAAGAATATCATCCCATCTCCCATGCAAAGCTCTAGGGTTCCTGTGTGCAGTGTCTGTAAAACTCTTCAGAGGTTGCCCAGCTGTGGTGAACAGCAGGAAGGTCTCCAGGAAAGCCAGCAGCAGTCACCCTAACCTGGGACTGGACATCTGCTCTCCATCCATGAAAGATGTCTGGCCTATTGCACTTGCTTCTCTTCCCCTCCCTTATGTTCCCAATGGCTTGGCTTTAACACAGGCCTTTTCCAAATACTTATAAATGCTCCCAGCAATTTCCTTTCCAGCTTCCAGCCTCCTGTTCCCAGCTGTGCTGTCTTTATTCCCATGCCCAATTGTAGCCAGTATGTGTGGCAACAGCAGTAAAAACCTACCTGGCAATACCAGGAGGTACAGAGCAGGGCAAAGGTCTGTCTGTGGCTGGTGCTCTGGAAGTGCCCTTAGGGGACTGGTGATGGAGAAAAGCCCCTGCACTGTGGCCCCTATTACAGGATGCTGAATAAACCTGCACCCAAATTCCTTGAAGTCACAGGGATCTTAAACATGTGCTTACTTTTGTGTAGCTGACACACATTTTGTCCTGCTCATTCCAGAACTGGAGAGCTCCTGTTTAGAGCGATTTTTAATTCAGATTTTTCACTGACTCACCTTGTGTCTTGAGTTTGTCCCAGTATCTTTCCTACAACTAAAATTTATGATGTCTTTTTCTTCCTGTGTCAAACAGGGTGTCCTCACTGTAAAAATGCCATTCCACATTTCACAACTGCTGCTGAAGTCTTTAAAGAAGATCGCAAGGTAACTTGCTGTTAATTTTTTCTGTGATATTTAAGAATATTTTCCATAATTTGTACTTTATAGGCTTTGCTTATTGATAAGGTAATAGGTTTGTAGATAAAATTGCTGTTACACTAAAAGAAATGTATCTGCATCATAGGGGTTTTATCTTTTATGGTCAAATTGAGTTATACTGCCAACCTGTTCTGTTTTCCCTAATTTGCTGTGTTTTATGTTTAAGTCTTTGTATGAAACACAATTCTTTCTCATTGGGGGATTAAATAAATATAATTAATATAATCTCCATTCCCCTTCAACTTTTATCAGCTATTGGGGTGCATGTAGAGAAACCACAAGTTGTGTGATAGTCATGAGGCCCTCAATCACATAACTAACTAATTCTTGCTTGCATAGCACAAAATACAATATATTTCTGTAAACTGGCTGACTTGAGCCCAGGATGCTCTTCTAGGACCCTGGTGCTTCAGCCTTGAAAATGCATTCAATGGCTGAATCACACTGGATAATTTCCTTGCATCAGCTGAACCACTTTTTCACTGAGCACATGGAGATCTAGGATTAAAAAAAATCAAAAAAACACTTGAGCCTCTGGATTTAACCAGGTAACTAGCTAGGAACCTGTTTGATATCTTTCAGTATTTCATTCTGATCTCTGAATTTGTTCCACCTACACAATTGCTTTGTGTTTAGGTGTGGCAAGAAAAAGATTGGGTAATTTAATATGGAAATTGCCCTCTACACCTTCCTCAGGATGGGAAACGAAGAGGAAGATGCTGAGCTCTTCTCCCTGGAATCCAGTGACAGGACATGTGGGAATAATTCAGAGCTGTGCCAGGGGAGGTTCTGACTGTATAGTAGGAGACACTTCTTCACCAAGAGGGTGAACAGTCCCTGGAAGAAGCTTCCTTAGAGAGCTGGTCAGTGCCCTGAGCCTGTCAGCCTGTCAGTGTTTAAGGACATTTGGACAACATCTTAACAACAGGCTTTAACTTTTGGTCAGCTCTGAATTGGTCAGGCCGCTGGAGTAGATAATCCTTGTAGGTCCTATTCAGCTGAAATAGTTTATCCTATTCTGTGTTCTAAATGAAGAGGTAATTTTGTAACAGCTGTACTCCATAACAGAAGAATTTTTGTAATTTTTTTCTTTTCCTGTCATCTGTTCTGTAACTCACAGAGAATGCATCAGATTGACAAGAAACAAATCATTCTTGTATCACTGACTGCATAAATTAGTCCATCACTTCTGCCCTCTGGCACACAGAAGATTCATAGGCATGCAGCTTTTAGTTCTACTACTGCTGTAAATGAGTTTGCTCAGATGCCTTTTGGTTACTTCTTTGTTTCCAAGATCTCTGAGAAAGTATCCTTGTTTTCCCACTTTTCTGGTAGTTCCAAACGAAGCCTCTCTTTCCGAAACTCATTAAAATTTCAGTCAGAGGAGCTGAAACAAATGTACCAAACAATGTGAGACTTGCTTATTAGAGCCCCAGGATGTATTAACAAGCAACCAGAATCATGCCACAGTTAGCTGGCCAGGGTGGTGGTGGGAAGTGCAGGCCTGGGAAGCTTTTCCTTCAGAGTGCAGGTTATGAAAGGACTCCAGGAGCAGAGCAGTGATTGACGGTTGCAACTCTTGACTTCAGTTTAAGGCTGGAGTGGGGAGATATAAAATGTAATCAATTGGAACAGGAGAGCCAGGAGGGAATATTAAGGCTGGTACAGTTTTAAAGAGGTGTGTGCAGTTAGGGAGAATGGTGTTATTCCACCCCAATGACTTATGAAAGTGCCAGGGGTTGATTATGTTGGGAGCCCCTATTTAATTGTGTACAGCTATAACCTGCCAAGGTGCTTCCTGCTGCCAGTTTGTGGAAAAGAAAACAAACCTGTTTTAGACTTTAGAAGAGCACATCGCTATTCCCAGAAGCAGCACAGTTTTCATATTCCTGTGTTTCAAACTGGACTGAGCCTTCAAACTAATTTGTAGTTCTGTAGGGTTTCAAACCAGTAAAATCACTGCTTAAGAGAAAGGAAGTATCTATTCTTTCAAAAACAGGGCAAGATTACTAATTTTCATTTTAAGTAGTAGATTCTTTTCACTACTTCATTTCTATAGTAGTGTCCTTTTTTTCCCCCCCTGGAGAAAGTTTTTCACTTAACAGAGTATTTTTGCATATATCTTCTTCTTAAAAGAAGGGTCTTTTAATTAAACATTTAATCCTGCAGAAGCCAAAGAACAATCAAAAACATTCCAGCCTTGAATTGGTTATAGATGGTATCTTAAAAGGTATCCTTTGGGAGACTTTGAGTCTTTACATTGGAATTTTGAAGATGAGCAGAGCTTGAAGCTGTTAAGTACGTGTCTCTTGGTTTTGGCGCTGAAGCCCCTCTCCCCTGGGGCTGTGTGTAATGCTCTGTACTTTTTCATCATCTGCACTGCTGGAGTTGGAGTTTAAAAATGCACTGCTTGGAACATTGGCCCCAAATGTCAGCTCTCATTGGCCACATCACTGCTGGTGGTTTTAGCCAGAGTCCCCAGCCTGCTCGCTGGCCTGGGGCAATCCTGTGGCTGCTGCAAAACACGGCTCGGGCTGAGACCAATAAACCAGAGCCTTCAGTCTTCCCATCTTCCTGGAGAAATCCAGTGCCAGTAGGGCCAGATCAGTGGAGAGGCTACTCCTATGGCAGTGAGCATATTGTTTCAGTTATTTAAAAGGAAAAAAAAAGGTGGAAAAACAAAAGCCATCTGGAGCATTCTTGGCTTGGGACGCTGTGGCTTTGGCATGCAGCTGCCAGGGAAAAGCCCATGGCCAGTGCCCCACAGCTCAAGTTCTGGCAGTGACCAATGAACATCAGAAAATGCAAATGTGAGGGCTGTCACTTAGCTGAACAGATTGAAGAGCAGGAAGGCATGTTCAGTAACTGCTCCACAGTCTCTCCTGAAAACTAAATCTTTAAAAAATCTGCATTCTACCTTTTGGCTGATCCCAAAGTCAGCTTGAAGGAACTGATTTGTGGTGTTCCAGTTTGGATTTGCTGAAGGAAAGCTCTTGACTCTTCAAGGCCTCTCCTCTGACAGCCCTGCAAAGGAGCTGCTTTTTGACCAGTCTTCCCATTTTCACAGGAGGCTGTTCCTATACAAATGCATTGACCCAAATCCCAGCACCACAGCTGGGTTCCAGTGAGTTCCCACGGAAACAGCTGTGGCAGCAATTGCTGGAAAGGGGGCAGCAAATGGGGTGAGCTGGGTGTTAGTGGGTCAGTCAGCACTAAAACTGGTGGGTCCCCAATGTGTATTGTGAATCACAGTTTAAAATTATTATACCAACCAAATGACTGTACAGAGTTATCCAAATGAGATAATATTTTAGTTTGGCAAGGAATTTGATTCCTGTTTGCTTAAAAAGCCTGTGCTGAATTTCTTTTTAATTAGACTCATTAAATATGGTGATGTTAGCACTGTGCATCATGTTGTACTAATGGATGTTCCCTTTGCAAATAGGCCTGCTTTGAGAGCAGCTGATGAACTGCACCTCCTGTAATGATGCCATGCCACACCAGGGCAACTCATAATGAATCTCCCATTTGCAAGGCCTTTCACTTTGAGAGCAGTAGCTGAATTGAAGCAAGCTTTAGCAGACCAGTCCCTAACTGCTGTTGGGGTCCAGAACAGCTGATATAAATAGAAACCTATGGAGTAATCATAGGGAAGAATGCACATCTGTCTTATTTACAGGTGCTTTCAAGATATTTGGCAACAACAGACTTTTTTACTAGTAAACAGGTAATTGTCATCTGAAATTGATTCTACTTTTAAAATGTTGTTTGGAAACATTTATTTCCATGCTGCAACTTTGTTTTTACTTTTTTAAAGCTTATCAAATATCATTCCTCTCTCAAATCAATATTCAGTTAGCTATTCACTTCAATTTTCATAACAAAAGTCAATATTAGCTCTAGCAGAGATTTATTTTCTTGAATCAATAAACCACTGTGTGGAAGTACATATTTTAACAGGAGAGCAGCTAGGATTGCAGGGGGTTATTTTTACTGGATCATCATGTGTGGACTGGGAGGCAAACTGTTAAAAAGAAAGCTTTAAGAACAGAAAGGAGGAGTTGCCTGGAAGGTCAAGGGATCCCACTTTCAATTTTCTACACATCTGTTTGAACTGCTCAGTGTAATTGTGTTTCTTACCTGTAAGATCCCTCTAAAGCAAAAAGTTGTTTCATAAATCTGTTGGAAGGGAACTGTGATTTCTGATGTATGATTAGATTATGCTGCCAGTACTTAATTTTTCTTCTAACACTTAGTAACAAAATAAGGCATCACCCTTCGGTTACAGTTGGGGCACCTGGAGATCAGTGGTCATATTTTTGGCATAGCTCCACTTCTACTGAAGCACCTAAATGAAAAGTTCTGGTTTTTGTAACAGCTCAGCTTTTGTGATCAGTCCTCTTCATCTGAAAAATACGCCATGCTCTATTTCCTCAGAGCTCTTCAGAGCTGCTCCTACACTGCTCACAGTCTATTGCCATGCTGAGTTAAGTTTGCAGCTCTGTAGTTAAGCTCCCAGTTTTTTTGGTAGAACCACAAAACATTGTAGGATTTCTTTTTCAAGTAAAGTTATTTTCCAGTCCCAGATGTTTCCAGACCCATATTAACCTATCCTGACTATGGAGAAATGCATACTTATTTGGTGGGTTACTGTTGTTGCTGTTGTCATTATTATGCTTTACTGTACATACTCCCCTGATACTATTAATTATTATAGAGTGCATACCAGTTACGAGGAACTACTTGTATAATTAAGAAAGTTGGATATACTCCAGGAAACTTCCTTTAGGGTCCACAGTCTCTCATTGATTATCTCTTCATTTGATAACATTTCTATTCCTGCTACAGCTCCTGAACAGGCTGGTGATAGACCTGAACAGCATTGGCTCTGGAGAAAGGACTTGTATATAATGATGTGTTGTCAATATCTAAGGCAGCAGAGCTTTGGGTTACAGAGAATCCATAATCCCGTGGAGTTTTGTGCATGTTGCAGATATAGCACTTACAGCTTTTTCTCCCTAAAATGTTTTTTTCAGTGGATTTTCCCCTCTGGTTAGAGGAAAGCTCAAGAAATTAAATTTTAGCCCTAACAATCAAAACCTCCCTAAAATCAATCTTGCCTTCTGAAAGCTATTACACTGGACTTTTCCATAATGGACATATATATATACACACACACTCATAAATGTTAGACCTGTGTTAGCAGAGTTTCTTTCTCTCACATATTTTTAGAGGGTATTTCCCTCTTGATGAGAGGGAGTTTGTGAGAAGTGATACCAAATGTCTTGGCTCTTGGACACCTACTATGGTTGTCTTGCGCTTAATATGTCTGCAGCTTCTGCTTGAATAAACTTAGTGGGTTTGCAGGTCAGAGCATACAGGTCTTGCTAACCTGTGCTCTCCAGTGCACTTCTCTGTAACTTGTTGCTGGTAGTTGATTATGAGGATCATATTCTCCAGAAGTCTTTAACCACATTTTGAGAGAGGTTTTTTTGGGTTGTTACTTTTCCTGACTCAGTTTCCTTTTCCAGTGAAGCAGAAAAGCTGACTGTTTCTAAGAGAGTTGAGAATGAGAGGAAACTTTCCCTACAGTGTATCGCTGCTCACTTGAGCCAGAATTCTGCATCTTTTTACATGCAGCCTTTTAGTAGAAAAATGCAGGGATTCAGAGTGACAGAGCTCTTCTCTATCAGCAATGGAGCTCAGTATTCACAGTCCATGAAAATACAAACAGAGAGAAGCAAAGGGCATCAGTGCTATTTGCTGAAATTCTGGTGAGTCTGAGAGTTCAGCTGTCTGGAGCTGATGGAATGGAGATGAGAATTGGTCCTCAGTCCAGAAGTGTGTTTTGCTACAAGTGTTTTCCAGCATCACTTTTCTCCTCTCTCAGTGCACTATATTTGATCTTCCGCTGTGAGACAGGCAAGACAATTAGGACTGTGATGCTATGATAATGAGTGCACAGAGATGGTAGCAACCTCTATATTTAGGCTGCCTTAACATTTCCACTCTAAAGTAATCACTCAAGCTCTCCTAAGTACTCTTACTCAGCCATGTTGGCAGCAGGCATTGAATGCAGCCTCAGATACAGCCTTGGGAATTAGATGTTCCTCTATGAAATTTTGCTCACGTCTCTATGAGTTACAAGGCTTTTGAAAATCGCCGTTCCTCTTCTCTCCCTGGCTGCAAAAATAACCAAACTTGTGTGTTCTGAAGAGCTGGGCTCAAAATGGTGGCTGCAGTGGTGGGGCTGTGTGGGAGCTTGCATTAGGAGCATTGCAGAGGGGACAGGCCATGGGCACATCACCCAGCTGCTATTCCAGATGTGCTGTTAGACCTGTTGGATTAGACACTGGGCTCATGTGGCTGCCGTGGACACACAGACTGGGATCTCTGTGTGCCCAGCTGAGGCACAGATGGGCCAGCTTAGGTTTGCATGTGCTGTGGAGGAGAGCTGTGTCTCAAGGATACTACCGAGTGTTTCTGTCAGAAGCCACCTCTTAAACATCCGTGAGTCATCTGTTCTGAGGCAACTGGTGAGGATGTTCTGAACAAGGTTAACAGTGGCTTGTAGCACTGCATTCCTGCACTGCACCCTCTCCTCACTGGGGGCCGTTCTCACAAAAGCCAAAAGGTGAATTAAATTGGACGCTCTGCTCCAGCCGATACCAGTTTAGATATTTCCAGAGGTACAGATAAAGAGAGTTGCTTTTCCTTCTTCCCTCTTCCTTCCAGTGTACTAAAAACTAATTTTCTTAATCTCCAAGACACTGAGAACAGATGGGTCATCAGTCACAACAGTTGAATGCCTCAAACCAGCTACTAAGATCTGGACGAGCACATGCATACTTTCCCCTTTTTCTGGCTGTAATCTCTCCCTGTGTGATATTTAGAACAGTGTGAAAAAAGATTATTTTATTTATTCTTCTAGTTTTTAGGAAATCAGGACTTCTGGTATTCTTTCTACTTCGTGCTGTGTCGTGAAATAAAAGTTTGTCTCCATTCTAAGCTTTTTTTTACACAGAAATAGCCAACAGAGTTCTGAATTTTGGCTGGCTGCCAAGGTCAGGAAGGCAGAAATACTTAGATGAAACCCTTCTACAGTTTATTATCCCTAATCTTTCATTTAAATTGGCCCTGAATGCGCAGGATTCTTTGTGTTTACAAAAAGAAGAAAAATAGGATCATACATGTTATGTTTTTAACAGCTTTCAAGACTCCTGGTTCTGTAATAGTCTTATTAATGTTTAAAATCAGAAACCAGATATTTAAGGTAAGAACACTGTTCACTTTATCTCGTATTGTCCAATTGAAGACAGACCAAGCGAGATCATACTGAGAATCGTCTTGTCAGGCTTTCAAAGCCTAAACAAAACAAGCAAATTAACTGAAGTTGGCTTTGCCAATCTCTTTAATTACTGCTAGGATAATGAGATCAGGTTTTCCCATTTTGACAGTGTCACCATGAAACAGGAGGACTTTGTGGAATATTAAGTGATCTTTTAATTATGGAAGAACAGTTCAACCGCAACCCTAAAGTCATGCAAGCAAAAGGTATTTTGATCAGCTGTTTGAAGGAGGCTTGTGGAATGGAAATTTCAAATTAGGATGTGTCTGCTATGAAATTAGCTACTTGATAAATTGTAACCCACAAGAAAGTTGCAAGAAGTCATTCCTCTAATTTGTTTGGTTTCTTTACATAGGTTGTACTTTGACGTGCTTGCTGTGAAGGCAGAGCTTATGTGAGCACCTGCACTCAGAGCCCCAGCTGCTGCTCACAGGAACAGTCAGGGAGGAATCACAGCACAAGGCTCAGTTGCTTGGAGTAGAAGCCTATGAATTACATTTTGTTTCAGCATCAGAACTGTTAAGGGCAGCCCCTCCTCAATACTTCACAGAGTCAGTATTGAATGTTCCGAGCTGCTGCTCTGGGGCTGGGAGGCTGTGTGTCCTCTCCGTGCCTGTGTGGAAGCAGGCAGGGACTGAGGGTGTTGCTCCACTGTCAATAGGCTGAAAGTGTGGCAGGCTCTCTCCTACTCAGGGTTTGTCTGTGTGACAGTAGCATCTAGAGGTTTAAAAAGGAATTAAAGCCCACTTTGCTAATGGCTGCATATAATGTACAATCCTGGAAGAAGACAGGAAAGGAAATACAAACCCAGGCTGAGATTGTAAGGAAGGAACCTTTTTCTCTACATGCAGTGCTTGACAGATGATGCTCTGGCTTCTCACCCATCCCCATCTGACTGGAAGAACTGCATGGAGTTTAGAAAAGCTATTTGGAGTAGAAATCATTAATCTGTGAATAGGCTGCATTAGTTGGTAACTTTTCCAAGCATTTGCAATGCCATGGGAATCAGGATGGGTTAGATGGGTCATTACCATCACCAAAACCATTGTCACTGTTCATCACTTAAAATTCATCACTTTAAAAAAGTGGAGGAAAAATATTGCAGCATGACAGAGCTGTGACCAGTGTGCCTGCACTTGGTTTTATTAAACCAGCCTCTGAATTTCCTGTTTGGAGTCTAACAGGGAGCTCAGTGGGAAGGCTGCAAAGGTGATTTCTGCTCTGAGTTGAACCTGCCATGCACAGGCCAGGTGATGACCATCCTCTGCTGTCTCTCCACAGCTAAGCCCTTACAGAAGCCATTGCCTGTTTGGCAGAAGACTTGTGTCTCTCTCAGTGCTAAGGCTAAGCTGCAGCAGCACACGATGAAATGGGTTCTTGCTTTGTTCTCTCGTGCCTCAGAGTGATCTCTTGTGTTTCAGATCGCCTACGCTGCAGTGGACTGTGCCAAAGGACAGAATCATGACCTGTGTAAGCAGGAGGGGGTCAATGGCTACCCCACCTTCAACTATTACAACTATGGGAAATTTGTGGAAAAATATACTGGAGATCGAGGGGTAAGTGAAAGCAAGAGCCATCACCTGGTACAGGGAGCAAAGCCCCCTCTGCCTGTCCTGCCTTGCAAATGAAAACTGCAGAGTGGATTTTTACCATGCCTCTGTTGCTGAATCATGGATGAATCATAGTGTACCACACCCCTGTACATCTCTGCATTAGGAACACTCTTGGTCTATTTTTAGGAGCATGAGAAGAGGAAAAAGGATTAGATTTGGTAATATGCTTTGTATATTTTATTCTTTAAGCTGAAGTCTGTGAGTGAATTTGGACTGAGTGAAAGGGAAGGGGTTTATTGCATGTGCTGCTGGCAGAAATGCCAGAAAATACAGGGTTCAACTCCTGTCAATTCTGGATTGCATGGACACTGCAAACGTGTTACAGATCCACCAGGCTGCCAAATGGTGACAGACCATTGGTTTTATAGCCAGGACAAAGCTGTCCTTTGGAGACTGGAGGAAAGTAAATATCTCATTTGCCCTGAATCAGATTCACTCCTGGCACTCAGGATGGGAAGACAGATCGTGCCATCTACCCCTGGGCTGAAGTTTCATTCTTTTGTCCTGCTGTGGCCAGCTAATTATATGCTATGAGTGCAAGAAATGGAGGCAGAAATGGCATAATGGCTTCAGTGGTTGTAAAGTGCCTGAAAATAAGGAAGCAATTCAATTATTTGTGGGCCTCCCCGCCTAGAGGGAGGTTACTCCTCAGCAGCCATTGATTGCCTGGGGCCTGCAAGAAAAACTTGGGGTCTTTGAGCCATGCAGTGATTTTGAAAAAAGATTCTTGCCTGAAAGTTATTGCTGCTGTTAGAGCTCAGAAAATTATATAGAAGCATGAATTAAAAAGCCAGGTTCTGAGGTTCTCTGTTAGTCAGGATCTTGGGGAAGTCTTCATGGAGCTTCACCTCCCAGTTTTCTTCAGCCTACTTGGACTCCAGTAATTACCATTTCATGGTGCTGATCCAGCCGTTGTTATGGATACTGTGTTTAGTTCCAATTCTGGATCTTTTCTTAAAAGTACTTTTTACACAAAAGTAAAGATAGGTGCAGCAGCCAACAATTGAAGTAAGATTTCAGCTGCAGTTTTTGCATTTCTAACCCGTTCTTAGAGAAATGATACATAAAGGAAGGATCTGTGGTGGCTGATAAAAAGAATTTATATCTAATACAGGAATGCTCTGAGGCCACAGGAGTTAGGAGATATTTATCCATATGCTGGAAAGTGGACTAACAAATCCCCTATATGCAGCCAACCCTTTCTTGGGTAAAAATTACCCAAGAGGAACATCCCAGTCTCTCTGCTGATGGCTGCTTTGTTCCCCTTCCACCTCTCTGGGGACCCTACAGTCTTCTGCCTGTGCAGCATTGAATTAGGGTTTGTTATCTCTTATCATGGTAATGCTGGAGGCAGTGCTTAGCACAGAGCCTGTCATGGGGGCTGCTGATTGCCAGATGTCTCCAGGTGACAAAGGGCTGAAGCATGTCACTTCATTTATTTACAGTGGAAGAATAGTGAATAGTTTTGGAAAAGCTTTTTGTTGTTCAGCCTTCTAGAAGCTTACCAGCCTGATGTTTTGTGTTGAATTTATTTTGTTTTGTTGCTCCACAACATTCTTTTAAGTCTTTAACTTCTGTTAGTGGCTCTCTACCTTTGGTATTTTCCCTCTTCATTGCCAGTTTTGAGTGGTATGTTCTGTGATTGTTCAAATGCAAAAATGGTCAGATTGAGTGGGAGCAGTGTCACTTGCCCAGAAAACTTCAGTTGGGGTACCAGTAGACAGTGTATTCCAACACAGGTGTTCACACCTCCACCCATCTGAGCCTTTTGAAATGCCTGAGAGCTGTGTTCACAGCTTGCCTTGGAAAAGGAAACTGGAGGCATTCAACAGCCTTAAATCATAAGTTGTTGAAATACAGAGGTTGGCATCTAGACAACTAGGTTTGAAATTTTTGATAATAATTTTAATAGTAACTTGGGGGGGAAAAAAGTGATTTCCATCATTGGAATATTTGGAGAAGGAAAAAATTGTGATCAAAACTATTAGAGGATGAGTGGCAAATGTGTGTATAGTCAACAAACAATCCAGTAACTGCCTTTAAAATGACTCAAATAGCATACAAAGACAGCTTGAAAATATCTTTTGAGTATTTTCAACAAAAAGTCATCAATGGCACTTCTAGTGACAGATTTTACCTTGTCCTATGAGTTTTAGGGACGTTTTTCTCTGTGTCCCATCTCTTCAAAGTTTGACATGTGGGATGTGCATGGATATTTTCCCCTTGCAGTGGAGCAGCACAGGACCAGAGCATGGCAGGATGAGGCAGTGCAGAAGCAGTACCTGCTCCCTGGTTTCTATTCTGCCATGGGCTACAGAAACAAAACAACTGCTCCTTAGTTTATATTCTGCTGGGATACAGAAGCTCAAAGTGTTCTTGATGCATTGTTTTGCTTTGTTGGTAAAAATATGACCCATATTTTTCTTCCTTCAAAACCAGGAGTCTGGATTCACCACTTTCATGCGAACCCTGAGAGAAAGAGATCATGAAAGAGTAGGAAAGAAGAAGGATGAATTGTAGTTTCTGCCTCAAAAGAAGCTTTCCGCTGCACTGTGAATGGTTCCAGGTCTTTTGTTGATGCACCTGAGACTTCACATATTCTCAAGACAGAGACTTTTTTTATAAACAGCCATGGCCATTTTGTACAATTTTGAAATAAAGTGAAACCACTTGATTTTTAAAAGGAAAATAAATTAGAATGTTGCCATAATGTTTTAAAGAAAACTTAGCATTTTCTCTCATGTTGGGAGACTATGCCCACTGACACTCCTATGCAATATTTTTGTAGTCTGTAGTGTGTCTGTAGGTGATGTTGTTTGTTAGGGTGAAATTTTTGTTCCGGTATTGCAGTACATGTAAAAAACGAAGGGGAGGGGACACGGTTTGGTTCGGGTTTGTTTTGTTGTGTTTTGTTTAAATCAGCGCAGGAAAATGGGATTTATAAGACACAGATTTATTCAAATGAAGTTTTTTCATTCTTGTGAAATAGTTATGTGTTCTTGACTGAGATTTGGGGGGAACAATTTTAAGGTGCTCAGGGATAAATAAGGTATCTGAGTTAATGAAGACATTAACATTGACCAGTCCAGATCTGTTAATTTCATTTAAACCTCTCTGGTCTTTAAATCAGAACTGTTTACATACCTTTATAAAATGTATTGAGTGAATTAAGCCCCACATTAAAAATCAGCAGAGCATGGGTTCAATCAGACTAAACCCTCCTTCTTTGGCATCAATACTGTCAATGTATCTGTAAGTTATGGCAGGAATGACTATCTTATAGGGGTACATAGTTATTCTTATAGGGTACACAGTTTCCCTTCAAATTATTATTGGGTCATATCAAATACGTGTTGTAAAGTGTTATGTTCAAATGTTTTGAGAAATTCATAATACTTCTGGTAATGCAGTAATTGTGTGTATTACCTGTTTACATTCCAAATTTATCTGCATTTGTAGGAGGGATTTTTCCTTTTTGCTCCTTAAGGAGTTGCACAATCTCTCTCTGACAGTCATCACTGTAAAACCTGTATCAGCAGCAGTTGAAATGTGTAACACTTTTGATGCTTCAACAAAAAAAAAGCTGATCTGGAGGTACTTCTGTCTTTGCAGGTGGGGAGAGGGAGGGGCAGGAAGTTGTGATTCACTTGGAACGAAAAATAAATTTTTAAAAGGACAAATATTTTTATCATTAATCAGCCTTGTTCAGCTTCTTCCCCACTGGGCGAGTGACCACAGCTGGTAGTGGCTTAGGAAGAGTCAGAGCATGTGGGACGAGTTCCAACAGCCCGTGGCCTTGGGAGTGCTGGGCAGCACTGCAGGTGTGTGAGGGCCACAGTGTGTGCTGTGTGAGGGTCACACTGTGCTGTGTGAGGGTCACAGTGTGTGCTGGGTGAAGGTCACACTGTGTGCTGGGTGAAGGTCACACTGTGTCCTGTGTGAGGGTCACACTGTCCTGTGCGAGGGTCACACTGTGTGCTGTGTGAGGGTCACACTGTGCTGTGTGAGGGTCACAGTGTGTGCTGTGTGAGGGTCACACTGTGTGCTGTGTGAGGGTCACACTGTGCTGTGCGAGGGTCACACTGTGCTGTGTGAGGGTCACAGTGTGTGCTGGGTGAAGGTCACACTGTGTGCTGGGTGAAGGTCACACTGTGTCCTGTGTGAAGGTCACACTGTGTCCTGTGTGAGGGTCACACTGTCCTGTGCGAGGGTCACACTGTGTGCTGTGCGAGGGTCACACTGTGTCCTGTGTGAGGGTCACACTGTCCTGTGCGAGGGTCACACTGTGTGCTGTGTGAGGGTCACACTGTGTGCTGTGCGAGGGTCACACTGTGCTGTGTGAGGGTCACACTGTGCTGTGCGAGGGTCACACTGACTGCAGCTGTGTGTGAGGGTCACACTGTGCTGTGTGAGGGTCACACTGTGCTGTGTGAGGGTCACACTGTGTCCTGTGTGCTGTGTGAGGGTGAGACTCTTCTCCTATCAGAGAGCTGTGACCTGGGTCTGAAATGTTCCTCTTGCTCCCCATTCTGCCCGTCTCGTTTTCTTCTAGTTGGGGTCTGCAGGCTGTGCTGAGGGGCTGCTCAGGAGGTGAATGGCATCTTGCTTTCTCCCTGGCTGTTTTTCCCTTCCCTCTCTTGCCCAATTAATGGCACTGCAGTTTGGCACGGTTAAGCTGCTGAAGCCATTAGTGAGTATTGTGCAATACCAGTAACCTGATTGGCCTTGTATGGTGGCCAGCTTGTTAACCATAACTTCAATTGGAATGGCCATGGATCTGTGCCAAGTATCTTCTCTTGTTAGGCACCTGATGAGCCTCTTCACCCAAAAAAATCAGCTGCCTGATAGTACATAATACCATAGTGTAAAAGTAGCTTAATTCATGAAGACTCTTACTCTGCTTTTTTTTTCCTTTCAATTAGCACAGTTACTTATGTTGTGTATAGCACTTTTGCAGTTGATCATGAAAATTCTTTATTTCAAGCTATCCTCACATAAGTAGCAGGCACTCCACTCTGCATTTAGGAAACAATACACATTGATGCCATTTGATCTCAGACAGGAATTCTTCTGCTTTTAGCAAGCTATTAAATATGACCAGTCCAGAACTTGCTGCCTCTTTTGATCTCAGAGTCAAAGCAGCAGGCGCTAACAAAATACAGCCTCCATAAAATGCTGAGCATTTCTGTGCATAGGCTGTGCCTATGTTTGTGCTAATTGGTGAGAAATGTAGACTTTTTCAAAAATAAGAAAGAAAAAAATGATAGCTTGCCAATGGTGACTTCACTAGTCAGGATCATTCTGAATTATAGGCTTTAGTAAATGTTTAGGATAAGACAATTGCACACTGTGCTTCAGACCAGTAATTCCTTACAGCTGGTTACACCATAATAAAATTAGGAATTCCCATTTTTGTCTTCAGTCTTTTGTCAGTTGCTTCTTGGGCTTGGGCATTCATTTTTTCTTGGCAAAAGAAAAAATGTGTTGTGCATGTGTTAATGCACAAATATAAAATATTTGAGAATAATTTACCTTCTGTTACAGGGTCATGACTCATCTGGTTTATGGTCTGAATGGTTTTTGAAAAATACAGTTTTGAACACCATACAGGATTACATCAAATGGCTGACAAAGGCCTTAGTTACTGTGAACTAGAGTGTACCAGGAGCTCAGAGTTTTGCTTTCAAGCCTTTTTAATTAGTAGGCCAGGTCTGGTCAGTCACACTGATTTAGTTCTGTTGCCTCCAATAAAGCAAAAAATGGTGTTTAAAGTGTTAGTGAAGTCAGTTTATGTTTATATTCACATCAGTCACGTTGAAATTGAAATTTGTTGTTATTTTTTACAAACTGTGAATGGAAAGTATATGTAAGAGCTCTGATTTTCTGTGTTTAAATGGTTGGTCATTTCACACATTCAGACTCCCCAGCCTCTCACAGTAGATGTGTAGCGCAGGCGTTCATAATCACACAGGAATTTCTGCCGTGGTTAAAAGTGAGTAATCTGGGCTTTCAAGTCATGAATCATTTATCAGCAAGAAACTTAATTGCTGATAACAAATGGTTTGCAGTGAATCAGAGATTCTGCTCTTGCAATTATGGGCTTGGTCTTTCGATCTTTTTAAGGTGTGATTCAAAGGTCTTGGACATCCGCTACATAGTTAACCCTAAGCAGATTAAATCTTGTCGAGGAAGGGTAAAACGTGTACACAGCAGAGAGGCTGAGCCAGGATTGTGCATCATTTTGTTCCCCAGTGTTGGCTTAAACAAGATATAAATAGCCCACAGGGCTGTGTTAGTCCTGCTGTGTGACTGGACCAAGAGATGAAGGGCAGCAGGGCCAAGCATTTTGTGCACACTTGAAGCTGGGGAGGAAATGTTTTTCCCATCTAATGAAAGAGCTTGAGATGTTGGATTTATTTGTTTCATCCATCAAAAGGAGGGAAAAGGAGTGAAAAGTTCCCAGGAGAGTGAATGCTCTGGAATATGGCAAACACAAGTTGGGGGTCCCAAGATGAGCATAAGCTTCTCTCCTAGCCCCTGCAACCTCAGAGGGTGATTTGGCTCTGTTGTAATCCATCTATCTCTGACCCAGTAACTGTGTCCTTACTTGTTCAAACCAGAGCAACTCCTCCAAGAGGAACTGGAAGAGACTTGCTTTCCAATCTGAGTCAAGAAAAGCAGCCTAACAAATCTCCATTTCCTCCTTCCTCCCCCTGTAAAATTGCATTTTGGATCTGACAGTCACGTTGACCCCCAAGCTCCTCCTAAATAGTTGCAGTTGGGTGAAAAAGCCTTGGGAATTTTTCTAAACTCCCATTCAGACCAAATTAGGTCCCCAAATCTTGCTAACTTAAAATCCTTCTGATAGGCATCTGCAAAGATAGATTGATATTAGTGGTGAAAAAAGATAAGAGAGGTAAGGTCTATGTTCTTGCAGCATTTAATTTGGGAGTAAAAAAGCAGATAAAACTCCCAACATGAGTAAGCTCTAAGAGAATGCTTCAGAGTGTCTTTTTTCAGGTGGAATTGCTTTATGGGTGATTTTGATTTTAGACGCTTTTCAAAAGAAAAGTCAAGACTTGGTGACATAGCCTACAGATGTTTTGTCTGTTTGCCTTTTAAAAAATAAAAATAAAAATCATAATCATTCTTCGTTTTCCTGATAGTGCTATATTACAAGAAAGAAATGTTGCCGACATGGATTTCCGAGAATAACGCTGAACCCCTGCCAACTGCATTTTACAAACTATGAAACAAGCTATTTGCTCCAAACAACACTCACACTCGGGGGAGTGGGGACTGCTGCCCACATGCACCTTGTTTTAATTTAATAGCTTACTTTAGTGATTGGCTCCGTAATGGAACACTGAGATTGCAGGAGTAAATTCTGAAAACTGAGAGGTGGGGTGGAAATCAGCTCTTATCAGCAGGTGTTCAGCACTGTAGCCAAACGCTGGCATTTCCTTTGCCTTTGGCAGCCCAGCATCCCTGAGTGTTCCATGGCTCTGCAGGAACCACAGGAGTGCAGCCCTTTGGCTAATCCGGTTGTGTACATTACTGCTCTGTGCTGGAACTGATTGGAAACCAGAATTTTTTCCCATTAGTTTCTTTGACTGGTCATGAGAAGATGCTGTGTTTTCTCTGCACATCCTGCTTTTATTTACAGAGTGGAGAAGGAGGATACTTGGGTATCTAAAAAGGAAATGCAGCCAAATGCCATTTTTTCTGCTGGCAGCAGGATTCCTGGGGACTGACCATTGCTGCTGAAACATTCCCTGCAAAGCATTGTTGACTGGCTTGGCTTTTGCAAGGTTTTGGAAGGCACTGTGTGATGCAATATTGCAAAAAAATCTCAGTATCCAAGGCAGCAATTTCCAACCTCTGGTTTCCGAGGAGTTAAGTTGAAGTGTAAACTATTCATCAGCCCAGTGTAGTTGGTTTTGAGATAGAAAAAAAGATGGTCTGTTAGCCCAAAATTTAGGAAATCACAGCTCTAATGCAGGCCCATAGGATGTCTGGGTGTTTCCACACAGCTGCCCTGGTCCTTGGTTGGTAAGATTCCTGCCCCTGGAAGTCACGTCCTCCTGCCCAGAGCACTTGGCACTGCTGCAGGGAGGCAGTGCTCCTTAAGGAACAGTTATTCTGTGTTTGCTTAGAAAGCATAATAGTGCTAATTATTCTCATTAGCTTTGAGCCACTAATAAATTATCTTTCCTATTGCTCTTCCATCACTCAGTAATGAGAACCATTTAGCCAGATTTTGCAGATACTGCTCGCTCCCTCTCTACAGCATGATTCCCTGCAAGCATTCATCATAGGAAAAGAGCTACATGAACAAAATCTTTTCAAATTAGTCTCTGGTGCCCCAGTTAAGTGGGTGTCTACATCGCAGGCATGCAGAAGAGCCTTCTTCATTAATATGTGCAATTCTGTGCGAGCTGATTAGCTCTTGCAGCTCATTTGATAGCAAATGTGTAAATCCGTCACACTCTAAATGCCAAATATGTGCACAGCTAAATTATGGAGAAGTAAGAAACTGCAAGAGTTGGGAGTCTTTATCTGGAAAAAGAGGTCCTTATCCCATGCATTAAATTGGAGCTATGGGTTTATCTAGAGCATTTGTCACTCCTCTGCTTTGTCATTTTACTGCTGGCAAAATGAATAATTCTTCATGTCGTGTTGCTGGTCCTTTCAGGATGTGTGGGTGTTTAATTTGGTGCCCAACATTTGTAACAGACATCTGGTATCCAGCCTGAGTTCCCAGAAGACAATAGTCACAGCACAATGCCATCTTCCTTGTGCAGGACAGCAAACCAAACTAATCAGTTACAACTATGTATTATTAATAATGCAGTTGCCATCACTACTCTTGGGGTTTTTTGTTTGTAAAAATCTCATGAAGAAAAGGAGAGGGATGAAGTTAGTTTTTTTTAACGTCCATGTTTTTTAGCCAGGGCAGTGCTGCACAGTGTAATTAATGTCATGGTGCATCTGCCAGCACTAAAGAGTGTCACCTGTCAGCAGAGAGGGGCTGGTCTGCTGCTGCAATACAAATGCCCTCGGCCAGTTATTCTGGGACCAAAGAAGGAAAGTGGCCTTAAGAGCTCCTAATTTATGCATGTTTTTCCTCCTCTCCATGCCAAGTAGCTGCAGAGCCAGCCCAGCCTCAGGGCCTGGACACACCAGCTCAGGGCAGCCAAGCACCCCCTGTTTTATTTTCTCTCAGCATGAAGGAAAATCACAGTGTGAACCCAGCCTGACCTCCAGCATATTTTGGCATTACCTTCTGGGCATACAGGCTGGGGGGAAAAAGCTTCCCACTTCCCAAAGTTCTGGCGTGGGAAGCTGTCTTTCTCCCAGCTGAGCATAAACTCTTCAGAGAACATTTCCTAGGAAAATATGAAGCACAGTAATGGATAGCTGATCCTGTAGCCACCAGGCTGATGGTGATAAATGCTTATTACTGTGCCCCACCCCACAAGCATGGAACAGGATGAGCACATCCAACATTTCCTACTGCATCCCCAAATGTACTGAGAGCTCTCCAAGGGTGTTAGGGTTTGCTTACCAAGTGTGTTGGTCTCACCAGCAGTGGGTGCACAGTCCTCCCCAGAGGCAATATGGATGAGAGGCTCTTTCTTTTCCCTTTTCACAGAGGGACAAGCATCATTTAAGGCAGATTTTCCCTGCTTCAGTGGGAGGTGAATGGGGCCACAGGAGAGCTGCTGCAGAAATGCAGAGATGCTGCACAATGCTGCCAGTTCCATGCAATTTCCTCTGGGCTCTGGGGTCCATCATGCCTTCCACCAGCAGTGCACCACAAAATCAATGTCACTGCTTACCCTAAACTTAACCCTCTGCCAAAGCTTTTCTTAGGCAAAAGTGCAGCACAAGAGGAAGCACTGCAGAAATCAAAGAAACAGAATTCACCATGGAATAAAGTCATGTCTCTCTGGCAAGGTACTGTAGTATGAGGTGCATTAGGTATATTTTGGATGGATGTATAATCCTAATTGTTGTGTATTGTTTGTGTTGTAGTCCCTAGATTCAAGTCCTCATTATTCTAGATGCTGTACAAATATATAAGAGTCTGTCATGCATGGAAAGGCTTTTATTATGTAAATAGTCAGGTTGGGAAAAAAGAAGTAGTGTTATCTCTGTTTTACAGATGAGGCAGTGAGACAGGAAAAAACCCCAACAAAGCATTTTGCCCAAGGACACACAAAGTCTGTGGGTCAGCAGTGGACTTGAAATTCAAGTCTTGGTTTCCTTTCTTACTAGCTCTTCTTTCCATTTGTGTATTGCCCACAACATAATTAAAATTAAGCACAAAGAAGACAACACTCTGTGCAATTTATCTCTATCTGTAACAATCATCCAGCACTTCTCAGCCAAATCCTCCACAACTCTTCTCTGTCTCTTCAAAACCTGTATTTCTGCCACACCCAATGCCTGTGACCACCATACAAGTCACTGTACCTGTTGTCTTCTGATTTTCTGCAACATGTATCAGTTAACCATAAAGCTGTTCAGGAAAAAACCCTGTTGCATGTGGGGCTGTGTCTCAGTTGGACCAGCCTGCCAAATTTGTATTCCAATCCTTTTAAAAAGTGATACTAACCCTATTTAGAATAAAAAAGGATGCATATACATTTCTGCTGCAAATATAGAGCCAACCAATTTATAACTGCTGCTCAACACTACCTGCTAGTCAAAATTGTATATTGCTGTAAATTACTAATCTATACATAGACAAATAAAACATGGATTTTTCACTGAAAAATCACAATATATTTTGCTTTGTGTACAGCAATATTTTATGTCAGGCTTTTGGAAATAATGTGGGAGGAGAGAATTGTACAAGTCATGACAGTCACTGGAAAACAGAATAAAATGGTATGGGTATTTACCAAGGCTAGATAATATCAAACTAATTCAATAGGTTTCTTTGATAGAGTAATTCATTAGCTAGACAAAGAGGAAAATGTGGCTGTCTGGACCTGAATAAAATAGCCAATGAGGAGCCATGTATAAATTTATATTCCTGCATGGAGAAGCCTGAGATTTATTGAGGAACTGCAAGGCATACATGGTGTTGGAAGATGAGAAGCTGAACTGTATTGAAAGGAAATTATTCAGAGCTCCTAAACTGTAAGTCTTAAGACTGATTGGTATTATTTTCATCAGTGACCTATTTGGAAAACAGAGGTGTCTGATCATAAAAATACATTGAAGTCACCAATTTAGGAGGTATCATCAGTGTAGAGAAAGTTCAGAATATCACACAGCAAGAGCTGAATATCCTTGAAGAGCAAGGCCACAGAAGTAGTAAGGGAGGTAGCAGCAGACAAAATTCTGCAGGAAACCTTCAATGATACTGAAAGATTTCATGTTTCAGTGCAGCATGGACATGGAAAAGGCAACTGAAACTCTAAAAGGCAGTAGGAGACACATTTCTAGCAAAGCAAGGGAAGTATGAACATCCTTGAATAAGACCCTAGTAAGATTTTGTTTGGAATAAACCCCATTATTCTGATTGTGTTAAAGAAAGCTGGGCTCGTAATGAAATGGGTACAGCAAAGGGCTGCTAAGGGAGCACTGGAGAACCTTTCATGAAAGGACAGAGCGCACAGGGTGCTTGTTCAGCACAGCAGCTGAAGAGTGAGATGTGGTTTGATTATTTCTGTAGGGGGAATATTAAAGGTAGGGCATCTGCATGTATGAGCAAGCAGGTATAAATTGGCCATGAATAAATTAGATTATCAATTAGGTGTTCTTTATCCACCTGCATAGTGAGGGTATAAAAGTTATAGGGATGAAATCATACCTAGCTTTTCATGAAGCTCACAAAAGGTATTAAATGGACCATGTGATCCAGCTGCCTACCTAGGGACTGGATTTGATAATCCAGAAAGTCCTGCCTATCCTGTGTCTTAGTGGGTTTCTACTACAGTGAGCCACCACCTCCACCTTATAATGTTATTAGCTATTACAGTACCTATAATCCCTTCAGTCCTAAGAAACCTTTCTATCCTTCTGAATTAAATTTCAAATAGAACAACCTAACTGTGGATTACAGAGCCATATGTGTTTTCTTTCTTACTCAATAAATTTGTTGTGGTGACTATCGTAAACAAAGATGAATTTCATTAGGGACTAAGAATTATTTTCATATAAATTACAGTGTTTATGGCACAACTGTACTGAAAAATAATGATATTTTTATTTATTGTAATTGTTCAAATGGCTCCTAATGAAATTTTTGGCCTCATGAAGTGATCAGCTTGGAATGACTTTCCCTTCTATGAAAATATTTAAATATAAACAAAGTCTGCCAATGTGTTCAATTACAGTCATGCAGGGAACTAAAGGGATTATGTGTACTAGGAGTATAGTCATGTGGCTTTTCAGATCAGCTGCTTCTACCAGAAAGGGAATAAAGTAAGCAGAAAAGCCCCAAAGAGAGCCCATCACTGTTGGAATGGCTTGGGACACAATCATCAGAAATGCTCACTGGTGTTATTTCCATAAGCCCATGATGCTTATGGCCCTGTAAATACAAATACATTAACAACATGTTGCTTTTCAAACTAATTGAGATGCAGTGTGAAGATTACTTTTCAGAAATAGGATGTTCTTTATGCAGGAGATCATACTGGGCCCTGCTGCAACCAGAGCCATTGGGACAGCTCTGTGTTGTGTTCTAACAGCTGCATTTATTGCCAGTGAGAGACTTTCTGTGACATTATGAGGTTGCTCCAGTCTTGCAAAGCCCTTGAGAGTTAAATACTACTGTTCCAGGAAAGAAACTTTTGGGCCCAGCACAGCACCTTAAGACTGAATCAGCAGAGGAGGTTTTTAAAAAAGAGAAGCAAGGAAATAAACTGCATATTCTGCTGATGATTTTTATGACCTTGCTCACACTTCTGCTGATGCTGTGTTAGCAAGAACAGTTCATTCCAGTGAGCATAATCCTTGCTCTTGCGATTATGGACACAGGCTTCTCTAAAACCTCAAAAATCAAATGCAATTTTTTAGAGTGCAAAATTGTTAGAAAGTCACGGGCTTTTAGCTCGTGCCATGATTTCAGCAGCCTGATTCAGAGTGCAAAGGCCTCGTGATGCAGCTGGGCTGCACTCCTCATGAATTCACTAATTCAACATACCTGGTTTTTCCTGGGAATTGACAGCACTTTCCAAGGAACAGGAAGCATATTAACGGTTGTTAGTCTGGTTTTTAGCTAGAGCCTCAGCTTGAATAATACCTCCAGCTTCAAGCACCAAACTTTAGGAAATGTGTAAGAAAAGAAATGGTACAGAGCAAGGAGCAGTAGAATGAGAAACGTGTAGTAAACAGAAAGGGTTTTTCTTGCCTTTTGGGTTAAAAGAAAAAAAAAATATGAAGGCTTTGGGTTTAATTAGTCTAAATCAGAGAAGGTTTTTATTTTCCCCATAAAAACAGTTACAAAGTGGATCAGTAATCTGATATATTCCATAGTTTAATTTGCTGCAAAAAAAAATACCCTGAAGCTGAATGTTCCTTTCAGAACCTTACTTTTGTGTGGCTCCTGTGACTCCATCACTGATGAACACAACTGCTGCCAGCTTCTCAAGCTGGGTGTTTTCCTTGGGGAGACCTGATTTAAAAGTCATGTTTAAATCCAGTGAACAGAGCCTAAGGGTTTATGTTCCCTACCTTAAGTCATCCAAAGCCAAGGTGTATAAATGCAGGCTGGACATGTCTGCTACCTGCAGTGACTGAGGAGAAATAGCAACAAAAAACTTCTGCACAGAGGGCAATTTCCAGATCACTAAACATTGGTGAGGAAATCCTGTCCTAACTCATCTCTGAGCATTCACTGTTGGGCTTTGCTTTCAGCTGGCTGATGACACACTCAGCAAGTGATGCCTTCTCTGTTTTGCTCATGTAGAGGCCCCTCGTTGGCATTTCTGAGGGGTTTGGCACCACGAGCACTCCCTCATCACCCTCCCTTCATCCTCTGACACTGCCCACACCTCTTGGTCTCCTCATCTCTCCTCCTCATTCTGAAACACCTCATTCCTCCACTTTGGCTTCCCTTTGCACTGACTGGATTTACTTCTTATGAATGTTTTATCTCTGGCTGCAGCTTTCACTAATGCATTCACTGCACGCTGCCCCTCTGACAATGTTTTACTGCTTCCGTGTCTTAGGGGAGTCCATGGGACAAGGAAAAGACACAATTTAAAGTGTAACTGGCTTGTTAGCCATGCAAATTCTTGAATAACACATATGATTTAAGTTCACCATGAGAGCTGGGAGCTGTGACCTCACTTCTAACTCTGCCACCACCTCCCTCAAGTGACCTTGTGTGATTTATTTACCCTCTTGAGGTCAGGTTCACCTGAAAATAAAGAATAATGTGGGTTTTTTCCCCTAGGAATCTTAACTAATAGATGCATATACAATACTTGAAATCCTGTTTATGTAAATGGAAAATACTTATCTTTTTTCTTTAAAACATTTACAAAAGGTTAAGAGAATTTTAGGGTTGAAAGATAAACAGTTCAAAAGAACTAGAAAAATTAAAATTACACATATATGCACTTATCACAAAGCTTTAGACAGCCTCTAATTAAGTAATCACTAGTTGTCTGCATTATAGTAGATGCTATCATAAGCTGTTAAACTGTGTAGCAGCGTGTAATACTGTGCACTCTGTTTATACAGGATAAGGACTCTCTGGAAATTATTCAGATTAATGTATCATCTGAATGTGTGCTTTACTTGTGCATAGTCAGGATTGAGATGTTCTCATGCTCCACTCTACAAAAGCCTGACTGGGATCAGTTTTTTCCTGACAGGCCAAGATACTGACCTGCAGATGCCAAGTTGTGTATTCAAGCACGCAGATTCCCCATCCCTTGTGAGGCTTTAGCAGGACCTGTTTGTGGTGCACATCCTGGGCAGCTCCTGCCCACAGTCAGCTGTCACTGAGAGAAGGGTGCTCACGAAAGGCTCTCCAGGACATCACTTTTTCTTGAGCTTGTATGTTCAGAGAAAAACTACCTCACCAAGCAGGAGACCTCTCCTGCTGTGGCCCCTCTGCTCACCTGCTCCTTCCTTCCTCTCCCACATCTCCATGGAGCCCCATCTTCTGACCCCCTCTTCACCACTTTCCTGTCACGAGTCTGCTCTAAAAACAGTTCTTCCCTTATTTCCCCTCTGTTACTCAGCCCCAGAGCTACAATTAATCTTGTACCCCTTACTGTGGTCTTGCTTGACTCAGGGAGCTCCAGCCCTTGGCTTGGCTGAGCTTTGCTTGAAGCACAGAGAAGAAAGCCTGGAGGCTGAAAGGGTGCAATAAATCTCCAGCAACAGTAGTTTACTCCTGTTCTAAGATCCAAGAGTGTGGTGTTGTGAGGTCCCCAGGTTGAGGTGAGAGATGAGAATTTGACTCCAAGTTCTCAGAAGACTGATTTATTGCTATGTTATTTTATGTTATGATACGTTATGTTATGTTTATTATAAGAAATTATATACTAAAACTATACTAAAGAAAAGAGAAAGGATAGGATACATCAGAGGGCTAAACAAAAATGAATAACAAAAACCCGTAACTGACTCCGAGATCTGACACAGCTGGCTGTGATTTCCCATTAATTAAAAACAATTCATATGTTTGGATAAACAATCTCCAGATGACATTCCAGAGGAGCAAAACATGGAGAAGCTGAGACTTCTCATCTTCCCAGGAGAAGAAATCCTGGGGAAGGGATTTTTCAGGAAATATCACAGTGACACAAGAGATTGTTTTTCCTCACTTGGATCACTGGAGTAGGGAGTGAGGCAATGCCGCTCTGATATCCAGGGTTGCCATAGGTATCCACGGAAAATTGCTTAGAGAAGAAAGAGTTGAGGTTGAAGAGCATTGATTTTCTCCAACACCATCTTCCTGATCCCCTTGTTCCTAAGCAGAGTTCAGCAGAGCCTGAGAGTCCAGAGTATGAGGTGTGTTACTTCCATCCCAACACTGCCGTGCTACAGGCACTTGGATAGTGAAGTAGTAACAGATGGAAGGAGAAACTGAGAGGGGTTAGCGAGGAAATAAGCTGCTTTCATTTCAGATTTGAGGCAATGGACTAAAACAGTGTGATTTGGTATAAAACCAGTGAAGTCAAAGAGTGGTACAGGGAAAAAATTATCCTTGTATCAGTAAAGAAAGTTTTAAAATAGGAACCTCACTCTAAGGTTACTAGGGTACTTTTGAATTGTCATTTATTGTTCAATCATGCCCAGTTGATTTGTTGGGAAATGAGAGAGATTAGCCTAGCATCTGGTCTTATCTCAGTGCACTTTTGCTGGTGGCTATTCTGTCCCCATCACACAGGTGCCAGCAGCAGAGAACCCCAAACACACCTGGTTATCCACACAGTGCCAGGCACACGCCAAGGGCTGTGTCATCCATGAAACCTGGTGGACACCAGCCAGCCGCTGTCAGAAGTTATTAGACGGGAGAACCCAAAGAGCACAGCTCCTAAAGCTCAGCTGTGTTGACAGCAGAGCCAATTGTCCTGCAGGAGAGGAGAGGAGCGGAGCTCGGGGCCGATCCAGTGGCTCCCCACAGCTCCCTGCGAGGAGGCTGGGGACAGGTGAGGGTTGGGCTCTTCTCCCAGGGCACAGACAAGGGGACAGTACGATGCACCAGGGGAGATTCAGGCTGGTCATTAGGAGCACTTCTTGACAGAGTGGGTGCTTTGACACTAGACTGGGCTGCCTAGTGATGTGGTGGAGTCACCATCCTTGGAGGTGTTTAAGTAAAGACTGCGTGTGCACTCGGTGCCCTGGTCTGGTTGATAGGGTAGTGCTGGGTCATAAGTTGGTCCCCATGATTCCGCAGATATTTTCCAACCTGACTGATTCTATGACAAACTCAGCCTCAGACAAGGCTGTGCGAGACAGCGCTGCCGGTGCTCGGCTGCTCCCGCCCGGGCGGTGAGACACACCCACTCCCGGGAGCCTGGCCCGGGAGCGTGGCCGTCGCATGCCAGCCACGCAAGGGCGAAGGGCGGCGTCCCCTTCGCACACAGCGGCCCCGGGCCCGCCCCGCAGCCCTAGGGTAGCCTGCCAAGCTCCGCGGGCTGACAGCGGGGCCGGCCGGGGCCCCTGAGGCGGCGGCGCCGGGAGCGCCCTCAGGACGGCCCCGCCCCGTAGAGCCTCGGCTGCAACGCGCGGGGGCGCTGCGGCGCGCGCGGACGTGTCCGCTCCCACAATGCCCGGCGGGAGCCGCGCGCCGCCGCCCCGCTGCCCAGGTACGGCTCGCGCCCCCCGCGCGGGGCCGGCGCCGTGAGGGGCGCGGGCGGGGCGGGACCCGCGGCCGGAGCCGCCGCCCGGCCCTGCCCGCCCCGCCCGCGCCGCGGCCTCGCCTTCGCTCCCTTCCCCTCCCGCCCACCGTCGCTGCTGGCCCCGGGCCCGGCCGCGGAGCCTCAGGGCCGGCTGCGCTCGCGCCTCTGCAGCGCGGGCGCTGCAGCCGTCTCGGGGGGTGGTGGTGGCAGCAGCACCGCTGCCGCGGGCAGGGCGGGCGCAGGAGGCAGGCAGGGCCGCTCGGGGCTCCTGGCAAGCGGCGCTCGGTAGCGGGAGCCCGCTGTATGTAGGGGTCTCCGCCGCTGTCCGGGCTCCGCGGGAGGGCGTGTGAAGGTCTGTGTCCTGGGTCGGTGCGGATCCGCCTCAGTCAGTGACCACTGAGTCAGCGCTTCTGCTGCGGCTGCAGATGGTCCGGTCGGAGCTGCCACGTAAGTAGGTGCCAGGTGAAAGGGTCAGGCTCCCAAACTTTGGGATGCAACTGGTTCCGCTCCCTTCGTTTGTCTGAATTGTTTGGACTTTAGGAGGAATTTCTTCAGAAGGGGAGGTTTTATATTGGATTGGGATCCCAGGGAGGTGATGGAGTCACTTTGCCTGGAGCCACCTGTTAAGGAAAGACTGGACGTGGCACTCAGTGGTGGCTGGTGACGCTGCACTCGAAGATCTCAGAGGTCTTTTCCAACCTCATTGAATCTGTGAATCTTGATTCTGCCCCTAAGGTCTCTTTCCTCTGGCTTTATGGAAAGGATTATATTGGCTGGTGATTTAGGATTATTCCCTTGTCTTATCATATCCGGTGATGTCAAAGTGGCTTTATTTGTTGTGTCCTTCTGTAGTGCTCCAGTTTGTAATGCGAGTTTCTGAAATATGATGTAGAGTGAAAAAATTAGGCTCCTTCCTGTGTAATGCAGCTGTCACAATCCTCAGAAGTGGAGACAATAAATTGTCCAACAGTATTAGGTACACCTTTGAAGTAAGCACAGAAGTTTTATCTGTATTCTGTGTCAGACAGGAGTGCAGCTTGCACCCGCTTCCCAATTTTATGTTTTATGGAAAGTTTTTATGAGAGGCAGACATCCCAGCAAGAAATGCTGTGATTAAATTGGCTGAAGGTTATCAGGTGCAGGAGGGTAGGCTTGCCATTACACTACATCTGCTCAGAATTTTGAGAAAGCCAGAGTTTTTTTTACGTGAAGTATCCTGAGCAAATCAAAGTCACAAGCCACTTTCAAACACTTGTTAAAAGTGTCACCAGACTATGTCAGATAGGTTTAAAACAACTGTCAGATCACAACTTAGATGAATTTGTTACAAAAGGCAGAAATGTTCCAGTTTTTGTTTTCAGTGTTTCTAGGACTTGCCTACATGCTGCTTCAGGATCAAGTACCATCATAATACAGAAATAAACAGCATGATAATTGAATATGGCTTCAAAAAAAAAAAAAAAACAAGTACAGTGAAACAGGCTCTGCTTTCCATCACCTGAGGTTTCTCGTTCCTGGGAGGAAATGAAACAGGGACATGTGCTGATTCCTCGTTGTGAAGCAGTGGATGCTGACGTGCATGAGGAATTGGACAGCTCTTGGGAAGGTGCAGTAGCAGAGGAATAGCCACCCTGCTGACCCTTACCTGTCTGTGGGCAGCTTTCTCCATGCTCCTCTTTTCCATGAGTTCTCTCATTTGTGGGGAGGCTATGAAGGGGAAATCAACAACGATGGGGCAGAAGTAAATACTAACCAAGGGAAACGGGAATGGTGCAAGCATGGAGCAAGTGATGCTTCTGTGATGTACCCTCCTTGTGGGTGTTTTTGTGGGGGTCAGAATCCCTCTGAGCAAAGGTTTGTGACTTGCTTTTAATCCCCCTGGTAATTTGTCTGTGAACTTTTCCAGTTTCCTCTTAAATTCACGTGACATTGTAGCACGGACAGCAGCCTGTGGCAAGGGGTTCCACGGCTGGTGACATGTTTTGGACCCTCTGTGATACCTGTGAGCCAAACAGCTGCTGGTTGGATTTGGTATACCACAGTTCTGTCATGGAATGAGACAGCAAACCTGATCTGTTCATTTCCTTGCACCTGTTAGAGATTCACAGACCATTTGTAGTGGCAGTGTAGTCTTTTGTCATCTTCAGGTGGTTGAGGGATATAGAATTTCTGGAGGAAAACGTATGAAGTTTGTAACGATTTCGTGAATTATTTAATGGAGCTTTGAACAGATGTTTCAAAAAAACATTTAGAGGTAGCTCTGAAAGCATATTTATCTTTCTTCAGTCTCTAAATATGTAAGTGCATATCAAATTTACCACTTGGCTCCTTGTGTAAAGCTGTATTGTTTTGAGAGCTGGATAAGGTAGGTTTAGTAAACTTTTTTTTCTTTGTAATACATTTTCAGGTAAGGCTGAATGTTCTGTTACAGTATGTGTATTATACATCTCTTGACATTTGTATGATCTTCCAGCCAAAGTAGTTTTCTGTTATTAGCTTTGGTTTTTAGATAGCTTTCTGATTCTGCTGTTAGGAGGCTGAGAAAAAAAGCTCATATTTTCACTGACTGCTTTTTAAGATGATGGTAACAAAACCTAACTGGTGTTGAGATCTTCACCTCAACACAGTTTCTACCTTTTGTGATTTCATAGTATATTAAGAGAATTGGCGGGTTCCAATAGAGGCTTGTCTTCTGTTATAGAGCCTGTTTTTCTCTGAATGTAAGTAGAAGTCTCAAAGTTTTGTTCAAGATTTGTGCAAATATTTATTTACATACAGGATAGACATAAAAGTTGAAAGAATGCCTCTAAACATGTCTTTACCATTTGCTTTGTCTCTTGTCTGTGCGTTCATGTTACTGTTAGTGGTATTTGTGTTCTTTGTTCTCAGTTGTAGGAGCAAAGCAAATTGGACATTGGAAATCTTAATGCTTTGGAAATGGAGCTGTGGTTGTGCTGTGTTTTGTTCTTGAAGTGCTCTGAGCAGAGGAGATGATGAATTACTGAAATGCAGTTGCTGAGGGGAATGATGGGGTTCAGAATCAACGGTTGTGTAAACCTGAGTTGCTCCTGTACTGTGCAGATGGATAGCATGTTTTCCCATTTTAAATGCCTCAAGTGATGGGACTTTCTGAACTTCACTTAAAGAACACAAACATTTTAATATCTCTATTATCCTAGTTTTCTTTTTCTTTGATTATCTTTTGACTAACCTCCCTTAGCTCTTTTCAGGCCTTTCTAATATGTAAGGCCTCACAAAACAGAGCTGAAGTGCATTGTTACCCAATAAATGTATTTATTAACTTTTTTTGTTCGTTCTTATCTCATCAGGTAGCTCAACATGAACTTTAACCATCGAGATAATTTACCAAGTGAACAGAATATCTTTTCTCCTGAGAGCTGGCTGCAGGATTCTGGGTTTCTCCTGCAGAGCAGTCCTATTCCCTGCCTTTTCCTGAAACAGGACATGGAGCTGCATTCCTTTCTTCATGTTAGGTGCTAAGTAAGTTATTTGTTTCATCAGGGGAAATGCACATCTATGAAATTACATTTTGTGCAAGTAAGTTGATGAAGGGATATTTAAACTGTGCCATGGCATCACTGCTCTTGTTTATATTGATACAGCTTCCTAAAGTCCCTGTCAGGATCGAGTTCTGAGTGGTAGAGATGGTTATTGGCAGAGAACCATCACAGTTTAAAGCTCCTGTGGAATTTTGTTGTGCTCTTGAGCTGCTTGGTTCACTCCTTGGTTATTGGTTAGCAGCATAGTTAAGAGAATGAGTCCATGTGCATTCCGTGTGAATTGTCCTCTGGGAATATGTGCATGAACTTGGGGATAGGTAAAAGTTTCTAGAACTGTGGGTTTAGTTGCTTGCATGCTTCATGCCAGCAGGCTGATCTAGAGGAAGTCCTGGAGTTGGGATTGTTTTCTGGTTTTGTGTCCAGCTGATGGAAGCACTTTGTTCAGGAGGGAATTCTCCAGTGAAGTGCTGAAATAACCAAGGCACCTGATAAAAGCCCCAAGGTGTTCAGCAGACCGTAGTCAACAGTTACAGCTTTGGGGAGAGTCTGATTTGCTGTACAAGTAAAATATGAGGGTATTAATTTGGAATTTATTCAGCTAATGTGATGGATCTCAGAGGAGTTTGAGGTTTGACTGCTGATGAAGCTGAATTTACTAAACTGAAAATGACAACACATTTTTAGTGCTTACATTATGATATGCCTCTTTCTCTCTGAGGAGTAAATAACCTTGAAAAGCCTGAATATTGTTGATTATTCATTAAGTTTCCTAATGGATATATAATCTTTGGGGAGTGGGAAATAGAGAAGATGGGAGTTCAGGTAAAAATAGCTATTTCCTCTCTTTTGTGAAGATGTAGTGTCTTTTTGGGGAAGATGGATTTCTGACTTGTGAGAATGCAGTCATTCAGCTGCTGGGGCTTGTAAAGCACCCTGAACGTCATCGTTTGAAAGGTGCTGTAAACATGTCAGTATCACACACAAAAGCATATTTCAGCTGTATCCAGAAATATGTTTCCTCTTGCAGTTTGTGACTGGATGGAACTTGAGTAGCATCATCTGAGGGAGGCAAAAATATTTTTTCATAGTGTCTGAAGTGCTAGGTGTAGTATATGGTAGGAGTCTGCAGAGCAGTGTTAAGAGCTGAGGAAATGTTTGCTTTTGGCTTCATATAAATTCTAGCAGGTCGCCCACTTGGAGGAGAACAAATTTGTGTACTGATGCTTAGCAGATAAGTAATCCTTTTAATGCTTGTCTTGCTAAACTTTTGCATGTTTTGATTTAATGTTTTGTGGCTTGTGTAGATTAGTAGGTCCCGTTCAATTAAGACTAGTCTGAGTTACTGTTGAAAATCCTGACTGTTCCCCAGTTGAGGCCTGAATCCACTGTACAGTTTGAGAAGTTTGATTCATCACAGTTGTCTCTGTTGTCTGTGCTTTTACCTTAATTCTGATTGCTCCTGATTTGTGTTTTGTTGCAGGCTGTTGTTAACTCTGTTGGCAATGTCTATGATTTTATCTGCCTCTGTGGTCCGTGTGAGGGATGGACTCCCACTTTCTGCATCTACTGATTATGAACAGAGCACGGGAATGCAAGAATGTAGAAAATATTTTAAAATGCTCTCAAAAAAACTTTCTCAGCTTCCTGATAGATGTACTCTGAAAACTGGACAATATAATATAAAGTAAGGCATCTCATCTAAGTATTTGCAACATGCTAGGTTGTGTCTTTCTGTAAGTGAAAAAGTTAACTGTGCACATTAGAAATGCTTAATCAAAGTAAGATTAATTCTTGGCACTATTTATGTATCAGAAATTTAAAACCTGAGCAATTGTAGAAAGATTTGAACCTATTCAGATTTTCATGGAAGTTCCTTTATAATGGCACAATCATAGGACAACGTCATGGGAAGAGTGGCTTTACACTAAATGAAAGGGTATGTTTGGATTAGATATTTAGAAGAAATTCTTTATTGTTTATAGTTCACTTGCACTTAAACTGACCTAAATTCTGATTCTAATTTAGATATTTTAAATGAGGTAACTTCATCTTAGCCCCTAGTTAACCATGTAGAAGTTACAGTAGTGGAACAATGTACCACCTGAATGATCCTAGAAAGTGCCAAGACCTCTCCATCTCCTATAGGTATATGTGAGTTTCCAGTATTTCTTGGATTAAAGCCCAGGATGGACTAAATTGTTTCCATCTTTTTTTTTTTTTAACAAGCTAACTACAGTTGGCATGTAAACTGATTAGCTTAAAACAAACTTTTAAGAATAAGCTATAAGGCTTAATTACGTTAGATTTTACTGCTTTTGTCTTTGATTACTTTTAATACTGTAAGTTATCCAGCAAGATTTTAAAGACATTTGAATGTTATCATGAAAACCTAAACAATAATGAATTGCCTAAACACAACAGAATATGTATGTTGCAAACTGTCCTTTTCTGATTTCATATTTGCCATCTCTGGTTGTCTTTGCAACTATCTTTGGAGAATTATTAATTAATTAACTCTATAGAACAGTTTTATTTCTTCCCATGCTCTAGAAAGAGCCAACAGCCCTCCCCTGAATCTGAAGATAAGGTTTTGCATTTTTGGGCTGCACCAGATCCCATATTGTACATTTGAGATGAGTGAAAAGCTGTTATGGGATGAACCTGCTGTGTTTCTGCATCCTAAAAGCTTTGTTATTTTCTGTTTCACAAGTATGTGTATATGTGTGCACACACACACATATAGATATCTGCATACACAGTCATGTAAAACAGCTTCTCATGTGATTGTACAATGTGGTGTTCAAGTAAAACATTGCCTAAAAGTAACTTGTTTTTCTTCTAGAATACTGTTGGGCTTTTCAGTAAACATTTATTCCTTTGCTCCCCCAGATAGTTTTTGTTTTTTGGTCACAGAATATGAGATCAGACTAGAAAAGCACTTAATTCACTGAATTTAAATTTGAAATTTTGAATATGTTTTCTCAATTGTAGCTTTATAAGTTCTCTGGGAGTAAGCTATATGATGTTGTGCACTGAAAATTATCCCAATGTCCTGGCTTTCTGTTTCCTGGATGAGCTTCAGAAGGAGTTCATCACTACCTACAATATGATGAAGACGAATACTGCTATCAGACCATACTGTTTTATAGAGTTTGGTAAGGATCTGACTTTCTCCCCCTTCATTCTCATACTAAGACAAATGAGAATTTGAATAGATACAACTTAATGCCCACAAAAAATATCCAAAGCAATTTATAGCTCTGTTTCTGGTAGATTTAGAATCTGATTTAACTGCTGTTAGAGTCAATAAAGAAGTACTTCTGGGGGCATTAAATTAGGCTACTAGAGTTTTATCCAAACTTAGTTCTGTTCATTCCAGTAGGTTTTGGTTTAAGCCTTGTGTGAGCAACTCTGGAATTCATCTTCTGGTAGTGATACCAGGAATTGTTTGACTTCATACCTGTTGAAATACTCAACCTGTGAAGTCATTGAGCTTCATAAATTTCTCAAGGAAAAGATTGCAGTTTCATGTTAGCTGTGCTATCTCTTGTTCAGTGTATGAAAGGGAGAAATTTTTACTTCTCTTATGATGTAGTGGCACATTTAATCTTCAGTCTCCAAATGCAACTCATCTCATATATATCAGATAACAGCTGTTACAAATTCCATTAATTTATATTGCTTTAATACCATGTATTAGAAATTACTGTAATTAGATATTCTTATGAAACACATTAGAGCAGAGAGAACTGCAGTTTTAGAAACACGGGGGAAGATACTCCAGTTGGTTAATTCCTGTCTATAATTCAGTCAGCTAATGACAATTCCTGTATGACATTACTGTCCTCCTTGTGAAGATTTCTTATGAACACATTTTTTCTTCCACAACATATTTTTTTCATAAGGATATTTACTAAACTAACAGAAAAGCTAGAATAAGTGCAGTAAATCCATTGTATTAGAAATGCATTCAGTCTCATGCAATGAAAAGCCATTATTTTATTCAGTTATTACATAATTAGATTTTTAGAGCTTAATTTTTTTTAACTGCAGAATTAAATAACCCATGATGTATTTGGCACAAAACAGAAATAGCGTTAAAAATCCAAGATAAATACAAATGTTTCAAGCCATATATTTCAGTTTGTGAACTGAAAAGCTGCATGGTCTTAGATTTTGTAATTAACAAAGTACATAGAAAAATACCTTTTTATTTTAAATTTTGCACAGATAATTTCATTCAGAGGACCAAACAGAGATACAACAACACACGTTCTTTGTCAACAAAGATGAATCTTGCTGATATGCAGACTGAAATCAAACTGAGGCCACCGTATCAAATTTCAGTGTCAGAGCTTGGTTCAGCCAATGGCTTTTCTCATGTACCTGTGGGGGAGTATAAGGGTACTGGTAAGATATCTGCAGGTAAGTTCCAGACTTGTGTTGTTGCATCCTTAAATGAGACAGATGCAGTAAAATTAATTTTTTTTTCTTTTTAAAAAAAGCTTCTTTTCATGTTTCTAAAACATAAAGCTGATATGACCTTATGTGTATTTTAGCTCAGATGTCTGTTTTGTCTCTTGCTCCAAATACTTACCTTCTCAAGGCACTCAGAGGAAGAAATGGCTCTGTCCATTAGACTGCTTTATTGAAGGGAAAAAGCCCTGTTAATGAAGATGAGCACTTAACAAGAAGATTTTTTTTTGGTTTTGTTTTTTTTTTTTTATCTTTTAGGATTTCTGAGAAGTTTTGATATTTCTGCCCAGTAAGACTCAGTGTTGACACAAGCTGAGAGCAGTGTCAGGAGTCAGAGCAGCTGGAGGGAGAAGCATCTCCTTGGGAAGCCTTTGCCATGGTGAAAATCCAAAGAGCTGTGCTGGCTAGAGATGCACTCTCTAAAATGAATGCCTTATGTACAACGTTAGGAATTGCCATTTTGTATAAAGCTGCCAAATTTATTGAAGTAGTCATTAATTTTTTTAAACTTTAATTTACTTCATGTAGGAGTTAAATGTGGAGTTGTGGGGTTGAGCTGAGTTAAAGGTTTGTGCTGTTCAGTGAATCCTCTGAATGGGTTTGAGGCCCATCTTCAGATGTTTCCCAGCAGGACAGAAACAAAATGCCAAATCCTTGCACTGATACATGGGCTCCACATGTCAAATTGACATCATCTGATTTCAGTCTTCCAAGTTTAGTGAACCAAAATCATAAATAGAATGGAAGGAAGTGTTGATTTTAATTAGTTAATATATTTTCCTTTTTTTCCCAGAAGTACTGCTGTCTATAAATTATCCTGAGCAGGCACACACTGATGCTGTTCACTTTACAGTGTCAGGGTGCAATCATAAATCATAGAATTGCAATCATTAATCTAAACACCTCCTACAATGTTGTAATAAATGTGATTTTATGCAGTTTATGTATATGTAAATGGGATCTCTTTGCCAGTATATTATCCTTATTATGTACTTACTCATGAGAATTACTCTAGAAGATTGAAAACTGCTTTCTATGGAAGATGAAAACCAAACAAAACCAGTAGGGTGCCCTGTTTGTACTCTGGGGCCCTGATTCTGAGAATTCCAGGTGCTATGAGGCAGTGTAGAAATAGCTTACAATCTCTGTATTTGCAATTTAACAGTATTGGAGTTAGAGTCAGGAAAATGATTAAAGGAAAAGTGTGAAGGTGTTTAAATTGTTTTAAAGGGTGGAATTGTCTAAGCAGCACTGTACATACCTTTGTCCTCTTTTAACATGTGTGGGCTCTTTTTAAAGGTATGTAATGCTGTGATACCACTCGTGCCACTTTTGATTCCTATATTGTTGTTTACTCTTAATGTTCTCATATAATCCTGCTTTGTGGAAAGGGTTATGGTGGCAGACAGGGAGCTGGTTAATTCTGAAAATTGTCTAGATTTGAACTTCCTGCAGTTGGAAAAAGAAAAAACAATAAGCATGAGAGAATTCAGTCTGTGTCAAAATTGGCTGTTTTTTAAAAGTTGTCCATGTAGTGGGAGATGTGATTTTTATCACTTTTTTTAAATAAGAATGTTGGAAGATTATATAGACCTAAATTAAAAAACATAGGGACCATTTCCCTTTTAAGTAAAAAAGAAGATTCAACAATAATTGGCAGGTGATTGTCTGTTTTTTTTACTTACCTCTCCACAACTTCTTACAGAAGAAATTCTGTTGTCTTCTTTTCTTTCCATGTAATTTTTCTTCTGTTTCTCTTTCAGTTGCTTTTAACTTTCTTCTTCCTCTGAATTCCATAGATCTCTGTTCAGTTATCCACTTCCTTCCCTGAGTTGCTGTAGAAACTCACCCTCAAAGGGCTGTACATTATGGGAAGCTGGCACTTTGCTACTTCTTCAGCTCTTCACATTTTAGATGCTATTGAATAACAGTGTCTTTTTTAGAAAGTCTGCTAATGGTTTTGTAGTTCTTTACATTCATCACTTCTCTCCACCCTTGAAAAGAACTTTCTCTGGATGTTTGCTGCCCACTCAGTTGGCTGGACTTCCAAGTTTCTCCTTTGCTCTAAGGACAGAGCAAAAAGATTCTCACAAAAAGATGTTTTGCCTAGTGGAATTTCCTGAATATGCTGTACTGTTAAAAAGTAGGACTTTGTGGAGTGAGCTGTGTTAAATGAAGCTGGAGGGCACCCAGAGGTGGGAAGTTAGGTGGATGCAGATCCTGTTTTGTTGTGCAGAAGGGCAGAGTTGGAGGCATTGGCCTGGGCCGTGGGGGAGGCAGTGGCTCTCGCCTGGCACTGCCTGCAGGAGCAGCCTTCTCCCTCTGAGAGCTGTGCAGTGAGGAACAGGGTGATTCTGCATGTGGGAAGCATAAAGTGTGCAGATTATGGATACAGTCTTCCTGCAAAGGTACATGTAGGTGTTGGCAGGCATTAGAAATAGGGTCACAGCATGCTGATGTGTGATGTTTCAGGTTAGGATGAAATTACTGTTTTCTGAGCTTTTTTCAGTGAAGAAACAGTTGTCAGATCAAAGTTAATTTTTGCTTGATAGTGTACTCCATGCTTTTGGTTTGTTTTTTTTTTAACATTTTAGTTTTAAATAAACTTTCTTACAGTAATGTAGTTTCTCATGCCATGTAAATTACCTGATTTTTTTATGTAAATGTCAAATCAACATTAAATTCAGAATTTGTGCTTTATTTGAACTGATAATTTTTGATATGGCACTTAATCATATTTAAAGGTTGATGGATGTACCAATTTGAAGTCAGTTGCCCTTTACCCTGCCTTCTCTGACATTCCTTCTTCATTCTTTGGTTTTGCCTTCATCTTTTTGTGTATAAATGAGTCTTGTTGCTTTGATAGTAACACTAAAATTTGTTACACTCTGGAGAGTTTAATGACATTATTAATGGTTACACAATGTCCTTTATATATTTTTTTTTCATATTTTAACAAGAGAGAAGTTACTATTTTATATACCTTTGTAGACTTTGTTGATTTAGCTGACCACACTCTTTACTTCTCCCCCCATAGTTCTCAAAGAGGTGTTTTAAGTGCTATTTTAGCACACAATGATTTTAAGTTACCCAATACGTGGGGAAAAGGAGATTTTCTGGAGGGCTGCAAGTGGAGAGCAGTGAAATAATTTTATCCACCAGTTAATGGAATGGAATTGCTACTGGCTAAGAACAGTCATATACACCCTCAGCTTTTTTCCACTCTCTAGATGAGATGGTTAAAAAAACCCCAAAACACAATAAACATTTGGGAGTCATTGAAAAAGAGTGGTTTGGTATGCAAATAGCACATCTAGCATATCTAACCTGAACTGAGTGATTGCTGGGAGTAATGTGCTCTACAGTTAGAAAAGCAGTGAGCTCTCTCAGTTAAACATGGGTTATACTTTTGTTTAAAAAAAAACACCCCAACTGATTATACACTATTAAATTCAGCACAAATTAACTGAACTCATCCTGTATATTTTTGTTTTATTGTACACTCTTAATTAGACAGCCCTGCCTGCTTATCAATGTGAAATAGCTTTTTTTGGGGCTTTTTTAGGTTCTGTAACTTCATAAACTGTTTGAAAAACCTTTTTCCTGGGTCTGTGCAATACAAACAACTGGGATTGACACCCCCTCTCTACTAATGTTACAGTTCATTAACCTCATTGTTCACATCTTTACACTTGGTTGATTTGAACAGAATGGAGTACAGCTCAGTAGTCCCATTATTATCCCAGTGTTGCCCAGACTGCTAAGAGTTTTGCATTGTTTTTTCACATTTGCTTTCTGTTATTCATTATGGAAAGGGACAGTAATGAGGAACATACATAACTGTTACATACTTGTCACCCTGGACAAGCTTGAAGGAGTGGGTGTGCATGGAAAGAACGTGGTTTAATTTTAATGTGTGTTACCTGTAAGATGCTAAGCACAATCTGGAAGTCCATATAAGATTGTGGCACAGATGCCAGCTGAGTTTCAGAGCTGTCCCTTCATGTGTGTCTTTGGTAGCACACACTGTGTTTGTAAGGAAGGGAACTGTGATAGCTTTGCCTCAGTGTTCTGTTCAGCAAACAAGCTACATCAGTCTCAATATCTCACTAAGGCATTGGTGTTAAAGGAGAGTGGAGGTTGTGAGAGAAGCTCTTAGGCACATGACTTATTAGCTGTTTACTGGTTATGGGCAGATTTCAGTAGCAAGTGCATCTTTTACTTTTGATTTTCTGGCATGTTTGAGCAGCCATGACTAACATACTGAATAAATGGAACCTATTGAGATAAAGACGAAATATAACAAGACAATTCCATATGTGAACTGGAGGAAAATTTACTTTTTGCTAAACCTTGTGCTGAAACATTTACCATGTTTTGTCTTTTTAGAAAACAGAAATGACATTTTTTGGTTTGCTTCAGCGATCTCTTGAGCTAGAAACCACTGACAAATGAGATTATTATTTTATTGAATTTCTGAAGGCATTGCTCTGACCTTTGATATCTTCTTTTGATCTGCTTTGCAGCTCCTCACCAACGTCTGGAACCTGTGACTCTGCCAGGGATTGTCTCATTTGTGCTTAGTCTGTTATGTGGGGCTTTGAATTTAATCCGTGGCTTCCATGCCATAGAAAGCCTTCTCCAGGTATTGTACATGTTTTTGAATTTAAAAATTATGCATCATAGCAACCACAATTTTCATTTTAGAAGACTCTGTATGAGCTGAGTTGTGCCAGTTTTATTTCAGAAGTACTGTTTGTGAGGTCAGGCCTCTGTTACAAATCCTGTATTGTTTATGATCTGTGTATCCTCCTTGAATGTGCTGCCTCATTCATCGAGGCTGTGAGTTCCAGCAGCAGTGGCAGGTGGGTGGCCAGCTCCTTCCCTGGTACCTTGGGAGCAGTGAGGATGTGAACATAATGTTCTGTTTGCTAAATTTATGCCAGGGTAAGAGGTGTTTAATTTCTATAGATGCTATTTAAAAACCCTTGAGTGAAATGATGAACAGCTTTGAAAGTCTGGGCAGTTTTTTTGGAAAGTCCACAGAGCAAGAATCTTTAAACAGGTTTTGTAAAGTTGTTTCTTAGGAGAACTTTTGTAGTTTTTTGTTTGTATTTAATAAACCTTATTTCTCATTGTGTATTGAAAGGATCAGTGTCAGAAAATTGTCAAGTAATTTCTTCTAAACTCCCCTCACCAAACAACCCCCTCACACCAATTTTTTTTCTGTAAAATCTCTACTATGACCCTCCCTGTAGCCTTTCAGTTTCTTTCTATTCCATTTCTTGTGCTGGTTGTGTTCCCACAAGCTGGTTTATGCTTTCAAGCAACTCAGGTGAATATGCTGCTAGTACTTGGCAGGCATGCACAGAAAGTTCATATGTGTTGCCACAAAAAAAAACCCAAAAACTAGGAATTCCTTACAATTTAATGGTTGTTATTGTGGTGATAGATATAGAAACTAAAAACCCCATGGAACTTTTCTGAGAGAAAATGGTAATCCTCTTGTTTGGCTGGTAGAGAGTCTTTTTATTTTAACATATCTGGACTTCATAGAGTCATTTAGGTTGGAAAAGACCTGAGTCCAACCATAACTCAGCACTGCCAAGTTCACTAAACCATGTTCCAAAGTGCCACATCCACAAGGCTTTTAAATTCCTTCAGGGGTGATGACTCAACCACTTCCCTGGGCAGCTTGACAGCCCTTTCAGTGAAGAAATTTTTCCCCTGATGCAACACGAGGCCATTTCCTCTCATCTTACCCATTGTTACCTGGGAGAAGAGCCCAGCCCCCACCTTGCTACAATTTCATTTCAGGTAGTTGCAGAGAGCAGTAAGTTCTCTCCCAAGCCTCCTCTTCTCCAGGCTAAACAGTCCCAATTTCCTCAGCTGCTCCTTGTAAGTCTTGGTCTCTAGCCCTTTCAGCAGCTAACTGCAATATTTTTGATACCTAATGGGAAATAAGGTAAAGAAGAGTTCCTGTATTCCAGGTTATCTTACATAGTATTGATATATGTAAAGATTGAATAAACAGTACTGTTGAGTGTCAGTATTTTGGGAAGACTAGTTGATAGATGAACAAGATTAATGAAAATGTTCCATGCTGGGTCCTTCTTTCTGAGTTGTCTTTGGTTTGTTTTTTAAAGAAAGACCAAGTGAACCTGCATCTCTACTTTATCCCTAATTAGGTTTTTCTGTGTTGTGCACAATTCTCAGTTTATAAATAGGAATGATTTTAAAGTATGCTGTAGTAAAAGTAGTACTGAACAGATTTGTCAGTTAGTGTGATGTTGCTAAAACTTATTTTGTTACCTTTCTGCAGCTGATTTTTAAAAAAGAACACGAATGTTAGATTAATCTATTTAAGGCATGACAGGACATCCAGTTAATTTTATTCTCTATGTTATTGCATCTGGAGGTAATAGATTGCAGTACAGATGGAAGATAATTTTCATTTCTGACAAATGAGGCACACTAAAAATCCATTAAAATTTCCCTTAGTTTGCTTTATTATGGAAAAGTCCACAGGGTTTAGGGAGAAGTAATCCAAAACACAATTAATGGAACGTGTTCTGAGAAGTCATTCAAAAGCATGTCTCTGAATTACTGTTTGCTTCATAATCAGTGGTTTTATTTGGGTGTTAATAAAATTCTGTTACAATCTGTAACTGTACTCCAGCACATGTGCATTGCACTGGGGCAAAGACACACTGGGTAGAAATTACTGCATTGTGGATGTAACTTCTGTGTGCAGACATGCAAAGTGTTTCCTGGCCAGCACAGGACATGGGAATGCTTCACACTGAGCATAGTCTCAGCAGACACAAGTTGTCCTTGTGGATGGACCACCATCTTCTCAAGTGATATTTGCTCTCAAGGACAAACATTTGCATGAATGCCCGTTGTTTTCCTAGGAAAGTTTTTGGTGGTTGCAGATGTTTGCTAGAAATGCAGTTAGAATAGTCATTGAGCATGGAAATTTACTCTGCTCAGCTCTGTAGGAACTGTAACAACCTGTTGCAATGAAGTTAAAGGGTTTGGTTTGTTTTCAAAACACATAGTAGAAAAATCTGTCACTTCAAGTCAATTTTTCCATCTTTCCTTCAAGAGAACCCTATTTTCCAAGTCTGATAAATTCCTGTGCTGCTGTTAGCTGTCACTGCATGAGCACAGAGCTGCCTTCGTTATTCTCTGTGCAGAGTTTTACCCCACCCTAGTGGCCAGGCTGGGTCCTTTGCTGTTACCTCGTTTCCATTTTGTGAAGCTTTAGGAAGGCACAAATCTATGAAGTTGCTATTAAAGGTAGTTACCAGCGTTTAGACTTGAATTTTCAAAGGCATCTGGAGAGGGTAAATATCCAGTGTTAGAGCTGGACATCTTTAAAGCTTTTGAAGATCTTGGCAGGAGTTTTTTGTTGTGAATAAAAATTTTGGTCAGACTCCAGGACATGATGTTTTTGCAGATATGTAAGTAAGCACTGATTAGTCCTAATTGTTGGTTTAGTGTGGTAAAGGAATTGCTATAATCCCTGTGTGAAACTGTTTTAACATGCAGTAATTCATAACTTTCATACTGTAAATGGCTGGTATTTCACTTGTTTTATTGTAAAACATGGCTTTTTGTTTTATTCTTGCAGAGTGAAGGTGAAGATTTCAGCTATGTTATTGCATTTTTTCTTGGAACCGCAGCCTGTTTGTACCAGGTGTGTTTTTCTGTTTGTATAATTCACTTGAGTTTAAAAACATTACCAGTCATGCATAAGTGTCATCATGTTTTCTTAAATGCCACAGATACTTGAAAAGGGTGATTACAAAAAATATTTTCTGCTCTGTTCTTTTTTCATTAATCATAAACTATCATGTAGTAGTAGATTGATACAAAAGATACAAAGAGCTTCTGTTTGCTGGCATTTTTTTCTCCAGCTGGATGATTGAGATAATTATCTCTAAAGTCACAAGCAGTGGAGGTTATATTATTTTTTGATAATTCTGCACCCCAGAATTTTCCTCACTCTGTACTTTAATGTGCATCTCCTTCCTTTTAAAAGCTTGTGGCCACTTTTCACTGTTTTCCTGCCTTATACTTCTTGTTTTTCTTCTCTGTCAGCTTTCCATTTCTGCATCTGAATTTGACTTTCCTTTATTATTTATAGCAAGGTGCCACTGGCACCTGTCATTCAGTGACACTGCTGTTACATTAACCTCTGTCTGTGTCTCATGCTCAGTTGCAGTTATTATAATTACTTTGACTTTTAATCTTAGGCTTGTGGAGTATCCAGTTTTTGCTTGTTTCTGTGGGCCAGTGTTTAGTGCTGTGTCAGACAGTAATATAAGAAAATGCTTTTCTATCAGTCTTTTGTCTTGTTATCTGTAATCTTCATTCTTTACAATTTATTTCTAGCAAAATGTCCCAGTGCAACTTGTGTTCTCCAACACTTGTTGACTTTGCATTAACTTCTGCCTTAAATAATTTAGATTGGTGTTATTTTCCATGCCAACAGTCTGTTCCATATCAGATAAGGTAGAGCTTCTCCATTATTTTTTGTATAAAAAATAAACTTTTCCCCTCCTTTCCCAAACTGGAAACCTTATTCTTTACAAAGTATTCATGTCTGTCCATTGAGACATCTTTCCTCCACTGTTTGCCTTGAACAGAGCTGTCTGAAAGAATCCACACAACTTGGAATGTAGGCTTTTTATTAATATCCAAAATACATCTGTTGAAACTCTTGTTTCCCACTCTCTGGTATCATTCCTGTAATATGTGATTGGTCAGCTTTCAGAATTGAGGGATGTTGTTTCTCTGGCATGTTCTGATGTTCTCTGGCTCCAGTTAAGGGCTCAGGACATTAATTCCCTGTGTTGTATGGCAGCCCATTTCACTGTCATTCACCCACCAGGTGTCCATCATGCTGCATTGTCCTGGTCAGTTAATTACAACACAGCAGTGTGTCTCTGGTTCCCAAGAAATGTTTATAACTGTGCAGGCAAAAGAACAGGCCTTACATGGAATATGATGTTTTGGACTCACTGACACTGACACTCACTAACACTAGACACTGACATGTCTAGTGTTGCTTCATAGTTTCTAGTCTTTTATAAAGGAGGAAAAGTAATAACTGCCTCAGTTGTACCAGAAGTGCAGAGTATGAGAAGCTGACCCTTCAGTCATCTCTTAACATTCATTAAAAAAAAATCAAAAATCAAAATCTTTGAAGAAGCACAGAGGAGCCTTCTCCATAAAAGCATGCTCAGTATAACACTTCCCTTTAGTAGTAGAAAAACAACCCTCAGGAGTTTCATATCAGTACTTGTTACAGTAAGCTGTTAAAGCTGCACTGTTTTGGCCTTTTGACTGTTTTTTGGCATTTTCATCTGTTCTGTAAGGGGCATGTCCTGACAGCTAGACCAATGAAAGATCCACTTCAGAAAGTGAAAAGTGGAAATGAAAGATCCACTTCCAGTTCTTCAGTAAAATTCAGTCATTGGACATCATGTTATAGTAACATTTTTAAACCACTGTTTTCAAGCCTTTATTAATCATTTTGATGAAGCATATCCTGACTCTTATTTTAATCTTGGAAGCAGTCACACTTGTTTGTACATTGTCAGCGGGAGTGACAACACGAGGAAATTATCTGAATTCTTATTGCTGACATACCAGTGCCAACTAATTGCTCTTTTAGATATGATTTGTGAAGTTGTCAGCACAAGCAGGTTGCATTTACTCTCCTCAAAATGGCCAAGCAGGTTCAGAGCATTTCTGTCTAGATTCTGAAACATGCAGGTTATTAATCTCTAGTTTTACTTTGCTTTGGAGGAAGAACATACAAATCTTACTGATAATTAATGCCAGTCCTCACCTCTCTGACAATATTTAGATACCCAGACACTACAAGTAGCTGTGCTGCTCTCAGCCACAGTTGCAGTGGAAATGCATGCTTTATAACAAAGTGGTAGAGTTCAAATAGAATATAAAGTAACCTCAATAAATTGTATTGTTCAGTTGCCCTTTTTTTGAGGAACATGAAAAATGAAAAGAAAATTAAGTGGAGTTTTTTTGACTGATAAAACATGGCAAATGCCCAGGAAGAACAGAAATGGCATTCAGATAATCTGATGATAGATGCTGTTAAATCTGTGTGACCATAGTTATAAATCCACTGGGAACGGATTTGGAATAGAAAGTAAGCATAAATACTATTGTTATCTGCCTTAAAGCTCAGGAAAAACTTCCTTCAGCAGAAATGACCTGAATCCAGGGAAGGAGCAAAGGAATTTTTTGATTTTGTGGCAGTTAAGGGAGTAGTTCAAACAATAGAAGAAATGAAAATAATGTCTGGATAAAAGCTTTATCCTTTTAGAGATGAAAACTGAGAGAAAAGACTTGAGTAGATTTCCAGTTACAGTAGGAAGTGGGGTGGGTAGGGAACTGTGGGCAGTCCTGATAGACTGTGTTACACCACAGTGTGCAAAACATTGCCTAAAATTACAGGAGAGTACTTGTGTGTCTCTCCAGATGTGATCAGTGCTGCAGCAGCTGAAGCAGGGCAGTGGGTGTGAGCCTCTCCATCTGCCAGGAGACCCTGAGCATCACCCCTGGCAGGACATGGGAGCTGTCTGGGGATTGCCTTGTGCTGGGCTCTGGGGCCCTGGTATTGGCCCTGACCTTTCCCATTGCTTTCCTTTCCTTCTCTTGTTCCTTCTGCACTGCTTGAGTAGAGCAGAGTTTTTGACCAGAGATTGCCAGGAACATCCACTATTCTTTAGTCATGGGCCACTCATGTCAGGCTGTAATTAGTTATTATGAATGAATTGTTCTCAGGGTTTAATGCAAGGCAAATGTAACCTTGTATTGATATCAGATGCTCCTCATCCTTCTATGACTGCTGAATTCATTCTCTTCTTCCATGTGTGATTCCCACTTTTCCTTGGTTTGGGCTGTAATTTTTCAGTGACCTCACAGTTTTTTCTTCAGTAGAAGTTACTTTCCATGAGGTAACCTGATTTGTTTTCTGTCTCCTGGCAGTGTTACCTGTTTGTGTACTACACAGGCTGGAGGAATGCCAAGTCCTTCCTGACGTTTGGCTTGATCTGCCTGTGTAACATGTACCTGTATGAACTGCGCAACCTGTGGCAGCTCTTCTTCCACGTCACCGTGGGCGCCTGGTGCACCCTGCAGATCCGCCTGCGGCAGCCCCAGGGCAAGGCCCCTGACTACAACGTCTGACACCAAGTCTGCTTCCACTCGTTACTCTCAGGAATGTAAAGCTGTTCTCCAAAAGAAGCTGTCTGAATGGGGCTTTTATTTTTTTCTTTTATTTTTAATAAGTCAGTGTAAGATGCCTGTGGACATTCTACACTTGGTGGTTGAGCCTTTTTTAATGATTTTTTTTATTTTCTTGAAAAGGACACAAAAGAATATGGGACTAGAGGAGGAAAGTGAAGTATGTCCATGCAGTGAAATGTATGTAGAATATGAACTGGTGGCATAAAAAAACCTTCATTCATACATTCATGGAGATAATCTGATGTGGAATTATCTGATGGTATTTGATGATCACATTATCTGATGGTAGTGTGGAAGCACATTTGTACATTAATGGAGGAATGTGTAGAGTATGTTCTGCATATTGTGCAAGCTTTTCACTTCCAAGGTCAGTTTTGCCTTTGTGAGGCAGTAGGGAATAGGCTAAATAAATAATAATAATAGTAATGCTATTGCATATTAGCAAACTAGATGTGGCATATGTAAGATACTAAATTTTGGAATGTTTTATTTCACATTGACATATATGTGAATGTTTTCTTAATTAAAATGTAACCTGGAAACTCAGTTTCTAGGGATTGGCTTCACCTGTGGTGCTTTGTCTTGTGCTGTAAGTTCTTTAATGTGTTTTCATTTATGATTTTCTTTTAATTATTCTTTGAAATTGATTTATGTAGATAGGGTTCATTTTTTGTAATTATTCAAAAAGTTCTTCCACTAACCAGGATTCTTGCACACTTCATGTGTTTGGACTCTGGAAGAGTTGAAAGAGAACAGATTGGTGAGTAAATGGAGTGACTTGTACTTGTTGGAGTACTGTTCTTTTTATATGTTCTTCCTTACTCTCAGAAATAGATGAATAATTAGCTCAAACCTGAGACAGACAGCTGGTGACAGGAAAATAATAAACCAGTCTGATTAGCTTAAACAAGAAATTACAGGGGTTGTGTTGGTTCTTTGGGCTTCATGGGTTGGGTGTTTCTGTGCTGGGATAAAACCTCTGTGATTGAGCTGAGAGAACAATTGTATGCTGCTAAAGCTGGTGAATCAACCAGCAAACTCCAACCAACCATAGAGGAGCACCATCACTTACACTGGGGTTTTATTTTTATATGACAGTAATTTATGATGTTTATAATGTACAAATAGATGTAAGTTTTTATCTACAAGTTTTAATCAACCTTAATGGCAGAGAGGTTGCAATGCCCTTGTGTTGCTGGATTTGGGAATGGGCAGAGCTTTGCTGTGCTGTGAAATGTTGGTCCAGACAAATTTTCTTGGGCATTTCATACCAAAGCATTATGTTTCTAATAAGTTAGTTAGTGCAGATTTTATGGCCAGGAAAAAAGGAACTGGCTATCTTATTTTCTTTTTAAATAGATGGAGTGTTAGTTAAGAAAATTGTGCATAATACAACCAAGAAGAATTAGAGAATGAAACTGCAGTGGGAAGTGCTGTGTCTCAGGCTGCTGTCTGAGGTGGAGCCTTTGGTGTGCAGGCTCCAGGGTTGGTGCTCCTCAGTTAATTCTCTTCCCTCCCCACTTAGAGACAGGGAAGAAGAAGGTGTTTATGAACATGAGCAGCAAACAGCCCTTACTTAGCATCCAGAATGGTTTGTATTAGCATCCAGTGCACCATTCTGTAAAGGTGAAAAGCAGTCCTTTACATTTAAAATCGGTGATTAAAAAATAGAGGTATTATGTTTTAAGTATAAAACCAGGTTTTATTTTGCTTACAGTGTCTAGAAGAACCCTTATACCTGTATTTTCACCTCCATTGATAAGCAGGGAAGCTACTATGAATGTCTTAAGTATTGCTAAGATTTTAACTCAGGTTGTTGTGTACATAAGAATTTCTTGTTGCATCATTTCTTGGTTTATATGTTGGCAGAGAATTTTGTTTGCTCTGAGGCACCGTCCCTTCCTGCTATTCCCAAAGATCCATTTTTAAGGAATGAAAACTTCCTTTGTCATAGCATCTGGAGCCATTATTCCATTCCAGTTATGCTGGCATTAAACTAATTGCTGATTAGCAGGTATAATGAACAAATGCAACTGCCAGTGTAACAGAAAACAGTTGGGGTTTTGTTTGCCTGCTTTTATAGCACTGATAAAAATCCCATTTCACAATGAAAAGTTAATGAGCATGACTGTTGTTCATTATGTGGTATTACTAGGTGCTAAAACCACAGCTTCTTAGCATGGTTGAGTTTGTAATATTAGAACTTGCTGACATCTTGCTGTGAGATCAGAACAGCGATACAGCAGGCCAGGCTGGAGGTGAACATTTATTGAAAATTCCCAGGATTTCCTTTTTGCTTACACAAACTCAACACTCAGGCAGGGGCTTCCCTGCTCATTTTACCAGGTACTTGAGTTACCAGACTTAGGAAGATGAATTTAGGAAAGTTGATTACTCTCTTGAACAACAGGCTTTACTTCAGTGTGAAGTGCAGATTACCATTTGTGGTTGCTTGATTGTTCTGTGAGATTTAGTAGCAGCAGAGCCCATTTCATGCTGTATTTATAAAGGAGTGTCCACCATGGAATGTTTATCTTTCAATAAGGTGTCACTGCATTTGCTTTCAGGAAGGAATGAACAAAGGCTTGCCTGACTTAGAAAGGTATGTGTATAATGCCATTTCCAGTAGATGGCAATGGTTATTTGCATCTGAAATTGTTAAGAGGTCTCTGGGGGAAGCTGACTGCAGCTGTTTTCCCCTGGCGATTTTTACTGGAATGCCAGTGCCGTGCTGCCCCTGAGGGCGTGTCAGTGCTGGGCTCTCCTGCTGCGGTGACTCCCTGCTGCCACCCCCGCCCCTTCCCAGCCCTTTTCCCAGGGGAGCCTCGGGACAGGGCTGGCCCCAGCAGTGCAGCCACCTCTGCTTTTCACAGGAAACTCTCTGGCTCCCAAAGGGCAGGAAAATGTTGCTGCTCCTGCCCCCCATCCGGCCTGAAACTCAATTTTCTCAGTCCTCCCCCACCTCCCCAGAGCCTACTTGCTCCTTCAGTTGCAAGGACGAAGTGGGTCAAGAGCAAGGAAACTTGAGTTTTCTCAGCTTTAAAACAGCTGAGCTGCCCTTTTCCCAGCAGCATCCCAAGCTTGCTCTCTCTGACAACTCCTAAACTTCAGTCTGGAAGTGATGGTGCCCTGAGGAGCAGTTGGGAAACTCAACAGAATGAAAATATTTGCCTCTGGGCATATTTTTTGGCCAGGTGTTGGTGTCTGTGGATGTTGTTGATAAACAGCCAGGCTGGAGATACTTGCAGTGGAGGACACACATCTAAGAAATCCAGTGTGTCCCAAATGTATAATTTTATTAAGTGCAAGCAGATACTTGAGGTAGTCAGATCTGTGTTGGGGAGAAGTGGCTAAACACCTAAAATTCATCAAAATGCTTTCTGGGTGGGAAAAAGATGCATTTGGGGAAAACTATACAGCCAGTCTGTGTACAGTAATTGAAATGAGAGAACACTGCATTGGAGACTCCTGCCTTCCCAGCCCAGGGGAATACCCTTCTACAGATAGTTTAAAAAAGTTGCTTCCATCAGGCAATGTCCTAAACTGCTGTTTGTATGATTATGTAGGAGAGCACAGAAAATATTAAATAGTTCTCCTCCATTTTTCATAAAGACTGGTACCTTAAATACTTCATTGCTTTTTGTTCCTGCAGCTGTGTTCTCAGTCCACTCATAAAATCCCTCCTAACCTATAACAGATTGCAGGGCATTTCATTTTCAGCTGCCTGTGTAATGTCTTCTCAACTAAAAGAAGTCAGCTGGAAGCTGTGGAGTTTTGTTCCTCAGCTCTACCTGAGGCTCCTGTTAATTGGAACAGTCGTGTAGTGTTTACTTTTACATGTAAAGATTGGAAATGTTGCACTGGCAGCAGTGCTGCCTTCTTCCAGTGTCCTTGAGAGGACAAGTACCATACCTGGGGTACTCTTTGGCAGAGGTGATGTGCTTTTGTAAATACAAACTTCTTTTTAAATAGGACACACACATTTAAGCTGTTCAGTTATGCTGGTGTATGTTGTCAGCTGCTTGTGACTGATTCCAGGGGCAGCTGGGAGCCCTAGAAGGACCCAGGGGATGTTTGCTGGGTCTGAGCCCTTGGGGCTCCATCCTGGGGCAGTGCAAAGGACCAGGGCATCCATCAGTGCCAGACAAGACCTGGATGTTTCTATTTGCAGATCCAGCATCTCCTACACAAGTGGCATCCCACCAGCCAGCTGCAGCTAAAATAAAACAGAGACACATCACCAGTGAAACAGTGTTTAATATAGTTAAATTACTTAAATAGATTTCAATTTCCATGGGAAATCATAACTGTATCCATTTTTGCAAGATCCAGAGTAAAGAGTGTGTGAATACCCCTTGAAATGATCATGACACACTGTCAACAATCACAGCTAGAGATACTGGGGACTTGAAATTTCATTGACAACACAACTTCATAAGGTGAATCAAAAGTTAAGAAGACTGCAGACTTTTGGAAAGCAGAAAGCAAACCTAAAATCAAGTGTATGGCATGAAGGAAATGAAACTCAGTGAGGGACAAAGGGGATGGGAGGTGGAGGAGGGGACAAAGGCATAACACCGTGATGCAACTTAAGTTTATTTTGCAAACCAGGAAAGATGAAAAGGAGCAAAAGTATAGTACAAGGGCAGACTTGGCAGTTTTACAGAAGTCAATATACTATACTTTTCAGAGATGTTTCCTAGTGGAAGGGAGAAGGAAAGGGGAGATGCCATTTAAGCTCATGTTTAAATGGCTTAATGCTCAGGTCATGCTTAGCAATAGAGCAAATTAATTAAGACAGGTCCATGGATTTTCACTTGTTCTCATTGTTGAGTAGGAAAAAGAAATCGCCACCACCATAGTGCAATCATTATGCTGTGAGTACTACAATAATTCTGCCCTGAGAAGAGTGGAAAAGAAGTTTATTAAATGTCAAAAGATTGGAGTAATTTTTAGTTTTAGCCAAATTCAATATCAAAACCTTCCCCTCATAGAATATAAAAAATATAGCTTTTTAAATAATTTCTTTTTTTAATAAAATATCAAGGGATTTTCTTTCATAGTTAGAAAAGGTACATAAATGATAACAGTGAACTATTCAGAAACCCCCCCACTAGTGATAAAGATGCCCAACACAGTCTCAATGGCACTATTTTAAGGTTAACCACCTCATATACACACTTGCCATCATAATCTTTTTTGAAGATCACCTAATTCCTGAAAATTGAAAATCTGTGAATCAGTTTAAATAAGTGCTTACTACAGGAAAGTAAACTCGATGCTGCAGCACATAGTTCCTTGTAATGTCACATGGCAGTTACAATGTCAGACAACTGTCAGATCAGCAGGATTCTATTAAGACCATCTATGAAAAAGTATTTTTTAAAAAGAAAAGTTCAAATGAGTTTTTTTCCTTTTCTCATAAGAGCTCCTGTTAAGAGTTAGAAGATTTGGGTAGAGCTCTTTTTGACACGTTTGATACCATCTCAGGAGCTAAAACTCAAAGGTCCTGTTTCCATTGGGAAGCCGCCACCCTCCGCTGGAATGCTGCACGGAACAATTCTGTGACTACCGCGGGTTTTTCCTCTTCTTTGGGGTTGTAGATTTTTCTGGAGTTTCATTTTTAAATGCCTCTGATTCAGCCTGGAAACTCACCTGTTTGTTGTTGGTTGATTGTATAGTGATAATCTGAAAACTGCCAAGTCTGTGTTCAGAGTATTACACAGAAAAAAATTACACAAAAGTCTACAGGTTATATACACCTCCCCCCACATCTTGGTGTGGACAGCCTGCCTTCTAATTTATATATAATTTACAAAATATAGAATTTGGTATATCTGTTAGATCTCCATGTTTTCAATATTACAAAATAAAAAATACAAAAAAACCCACAACAAATTTCAGGGGAGTTCCCCCCACAAAGTGTCTCTTGTTTACATCTAGTCTTTCCCATGTAAACTGATAGATACCAAAGAAGAGCACAGACGACTTTTTAATAAATATGGTTGTAGAGCCATCTTCCTTTATCCTGATCTTCCCCTTCATCAGGTGTGCCAGCCCCACTCAGAAGAGCAGTCTTTTAGCCATGGAGAAGAAGGAAAAAGAGGGGGCAAGGCTATAATGTCTTTTCACACTAAAACATTACCAATGCCCTTCTAAAAGGCCTTTTTGTGTGCTGCAACAGTGGGTGTCAGTTTTGAAAGCCCATTCAAAACAGCTAATAAAAGCACAGTGGTACACTTCAAATAGCTGGCAGTATGGGATGGAAACATTATGGGAGTGCAAATCCATTCCAAAATAATGCTTTGTAGTGAATCATACATTCCTTCAACCAAGTAAATGTTGTGTTGCGTCAATAAATACTTAAATAGCTTCTTATGCCATCCTGTGGTAGCAGCCTTTTTAAAAATGCCAAATTCATGTCTTATCTGTGAACTCTGTAGTGCACATCTTTGGTCAGCTTAGCACTCAGCCAGGAACAACTCCAAGGTGGTTTCTTTCTCTTGCCTTTTTCAATGGGTGGCCAAAGAATTTGCTGATACGAGTCATGGGGTGAAATTTCAACTGCGCCAAATGTTCAGCTTCGCTACCAAGAAATGATTCTTCTCCTATTCACAATCCTGGGTAATGCAAAATCCATCTTTGTGTGGCGCTGCAGTCGGTGCTAACTAATTGGAGGCCCTTCATTTAGAAAGTAGGTGGTCATTTCTCCTTTGCCTTTGACCTTTATAACCCCTCGATACTCCAGCTGGTAGTTGTTGGCTGCTAAAACCTGGTACATGTCCGTGGTTACCTGCAGAATAAACAAGAGTGAACAGGTGCTTGCCTTGTCTTCCACACAGTCTTTCCATCTGCTTTTGGAGTAATCCATGGACAACATAAAGTAGGATCAACTGTTTTGTTTCTAAGTCAATCAACGTTTGCACGTCAATCACTAACTGAAAAAGGTTGGCACAAGTTGCTGAACAAACACAACCATTAGAAACTGAGAAAGTACAGGTGTCACACACAGTTCACAACTGGGGAAATTGCATTTTTTTCAAGGAGGTTGCTGGATAAAGTGTAACAAATTAGTCACATTTTTTAAAACACACCAGTCTACTCAAATGGACTCATTGTATCACTGGAGTGGCAGTAGGAAAACAGGTCAAACTTACTAAAATATCCTCAAAAATTACCTAGAAGTTACACAGTACAGCTTAGGAGTCAGGGGTTGTTTTTATGAAGGAGAAGGTAGCGGGTAATGGGAGAGAATTGATCAAATGGAATACTCTAGCCAGCATCCAAATTGTCTCTGCAGATGTCAGTCGAAAATAATCACTTGTGCTGCAGAACAACACAAGTTTAAAGACCATTTCCTGAGGTATTTATTTATTACAATGTGATTTCTCACCCTTTTTCAGGTGGTTTTACAGACCATCTCAAGAGTGATGCACAAATATCGATCCAGTTAACTGACAGGCAAGGAAACAGCATGGCTGCCCCTCTTGGGCTTTACACCAGCTGCTCTATTTTTATAACCCTTCAGTGTTTTCCCAAGGAATGGCATTCTGTTACTGTGGACATTGGCTCAGCAAAAGCAGGACACTGGAATTGAATCACTCACTGGAAAGGTCACATCTGGAGGCTGAGGAGACTGTGATTATCAGACAGGTCCCATTAACCCCTTAAACAATCCTCTCTCTCTGTTGTGTATCCCCATCCTGCTGATGCCTGGACCCTTGCTGGCCTCACGCCTCACATGGCACAGAGAGCAGCAAAGCAAATGACAGAAATACAGGGCTGAATCAGGCCCTTGGAAAATGAAACAAACACCTGACACAGCTGAGCAGCACATGTGAGCAGGGATCAGGCAGGACTGTGCTCAGTGCCAGTGAGGCACACTGGGCCGGAAGCTCAGCTCAGCACTTCCACCCAGAACTAAAGTGCAAGCTTTTAAACAAAGGTTGCAATGTTGGTCACAATTAAAAGAAAAAACTTGCTGGTACCACCAACATTCCCTAAGTGGCTTTTCTTTCAGTTCTGTGTAGGTAAATGTATGGAATAAAGGAATAAAATGAAACCAAAATTTCAATTCTAATTAAGTTTCAAAATGGGCAAGTGACACAGGGCTGGCAGGGTAAGTTTTCCAGGGATTGCCTTACCTGAATCCTGTCAGGCACTCCTGTGCTGTCCATTCTGCTGGCTACATTTACTGTGTTGCCCCAGATGTCGTACTGGGGTTTGCGGGCTCCTATCACCCCAGCCACGACAGGACCAATATTGAGGCCTGGAAGGAGAGGAGAAATATGCTCAGATCCATTTGCTTGAGGCAGGTTATTTTTCAGACAGTAAAAACCCATCCTGAGCCTCCCTGGTTCTAGCTGTGCTTTATTTACCCTGACATCTAAAGCTATGGCCAAACTGTGGGGAGAGAAATGTTAAAATAGCATTTGGCTTCTTTGATCCATGATCCATCATTTATGCCCAGCTGACTGGCAGCTCGGGCTGGATCTGCTCAATCCAGTGCCACATAATGGCATAAAGTTTTTTTGCCACCTGGCTAACAAGCAAACTGCTCACTTGAAGTCAGCACATACCTGCTGCAATGCTGAGGGCCCACAAGGCAGCAGCCCAGAGACTTCCAAAACAAACACCACACTTGACATCCTCAAATTTCTTCTTCCTTTTCTGTCACTTTTTATTCCCTGACTTAAAAGACAATTTAATGTCCAAGACTGCCAGAGCTGGAAGCACAGGGCAAAATGAGCCCAAGGCCAACCACCATGGAAGGCCATGCTGTGGCAGCACCTACACTGCTTCTAATTCCCTAGGAAGCTTCACTGATGCTGCTATAAGCTAAAAAACTACTGTAATGTTTCATAGAGGCCAAAGTGGTCACCAGCCACCAGCCAATCAACATCACTGTACAGCTAATGTAACATCTGTGGTTTTTACTGCCCATAAAATCCCCACCTCAGAATGACCACTACCTACATGGAATCCTGTGAGCACAAGGACATTACCTATCTTCATCTGGAAGTTGTTGAATGAATGCTCATTAATGTATTTCATTTGGTCCATTAACCTCATGGCAAAATCTGCCAGAGCTTTGATGTGTGTCTTCCCTTCCTTGTCATAAGTGGAGTCGTTGAGGCCTGAGGCAGCCATGTAGGTGCTGCCAATGGTCTTGATCTTCTCCAGCTGCCTGAACTGGTCTTCACTTATTATCTGTGTCACAAGAGCAAAAGAAGCAAATAAACCTTGACAAACACACAGGTGCTGGTAATGTCCATGCCATGTGCCCTGCCTTGCTGCAAGTAGTGGACAGAGCCAGGAAGACAGAGGAAGAAAAGGGATTAGATACTCAAAGGCATGACAAGGGAATAGAAGGGATTTCAGTGTCGAAAAAGATAAAACTGAAGACTCCCAGAGTAAAGAGAAATGAACCACGGATTCAATAAACCACCCTCCTCCAGGAGCCCAGCAGAGCCCAACTAAACTCATGCATTCAGCTCACTTTGCTCACCCAGATTTTCTGCGACTTACTTCATCAAAATCAGCAATGATCTCATTGAGCAGCCTCAGACACTCCACCCCTTCGTTGTTGGCTTCCAGCTCCACGTAGAACTCGGAGAAGTTGCTGATGGAGGCGAACATGACGGCCACGCACTCGCAGGACTGGTAGTAGAGCTCGTCGTTGCGCCGCTCCTGCGCCAGGAAATGCGCGGCCACGTCCTTGGGCAGGATGTTGTGCAGCAGGCGCCGGTTATAGGCCTGCAGCTCCTCCATCTCCTCCTTCTCCTCTGTGGCCTAGGGTAGGGGGAGACACAGGGATGCACTTATGCCTTTGGGAGCTGCTCTGGGGAGGGGAAACAAGCTGAAAATTAACTTGCAGCGAGGGCAGAAATAGAATGGGGAAAACTGCAAAGGAGAGCAAAGCCAGAGAGATGCAGAAACTTGTGGTTTGCAGTGGAAAATGTTCCATCTCTTTGTGCACATGTGTATGGAAAAGCAGGCAGAGAATAATGCCAGAATCCAGCATTGTGTTTCTGAGCCCTGAACTGGTTAACCACTCAGCTCACTCCTTCCATTGTTTTACCACTTATAAATGAGGATTACAATGTTTATCTGCTTCCCAAGGAGCTTTAATTAATTGTTGCTTCCTCAGTACCTTGTACTCAAACCACAAAGACCTATAATTAGAATGATGTCCTGCTACCCAGAAGGTAGAAAATCTAAATAAAACCTGCAGTCCTGTGGTCCCCCAGCCATGAGTGCTGGCCAGAGCCCAGGCCTGTCCGGCTCGCTTAGGAATCATATACGAGGCCCCAACATCACTCATGGGCACAAGCAGTGAAAACATTAACAGTGAACCAGTGACAGGAGCACAGTGTGGCATTATCCACAGTGTGTTGGATAGCCAGTACTGATGCCTGGGGGCTAATGAAGGCTGGACATTGAGCCAGTTCCCACTGCTTAACAGGAAAGTGAATGAAAATGCAAATGTGAATCTTTCACACCCTTGAGCGCAGCAAACTAAAGCTCACTGAACTCTGGGAAACAATTCAGCAGTGAATACGAGCTTCCTATATTTACAAATTGTGTTACATTACATGTTCCTGCAGCAGTAACAGCTCAGTTGCCCAAATTCATTAATCTCAATCTTCAGATCTATAACTCTTTACCATGGGGACCATCCAAGGTGCATTTACAAGGAAAAAAGGGGTTGAATAACTGGGATGAGATGCACAGAGTATGCAAAGTACCAAAGAAGAGCAGAGCATTATTAGTATGCCCAGTTATAAGCCAGATTCAGATAAAATTCAAATTTTATCACACTCCTCAACTTGACAGTGAAGAGCTCAGTCATTTTATATTAACACCAAAGACCACATGTGATCCTCCCACAGCCAACACCCACCAACCTGAAGTTTCCAGAGGAAATCAAGCCTTGCAGTGGATTCCACTTGCTGGGCATGCAAGTACAGTGCCAGGACAAAGACAGTGATGATGACAGGGGTCACAATCTTCAGCGCGACTCGTGTTGTCACCGGGGGGCTGCAGCCAAGCAGAGAGACAACTTCCCTGTTACTGGGGGAACACGGCCCTGCCACACCCCACACTGCCCACTTGGAGGCTAACCAACCTCTCAGGCTTTGTTTTTCCTTTCCCCTCAAAGCCTGTGTTGGTAAAGGGACAAACCTTTACAAAAAGCTGGAGACTCTGGCTCACAGGTGCCAGTTTCTAAAGGAGGACTTGGAAATTAGAAAAGTAATCCAGCATCTTGGGAAGGGTTGTCATTGATGTAAAGGGCACTCTGCAGAGAGTGGCTATACATGCTAAGGGTGACAACATGAAATGCTGACAGCTCCTCAGACTGTGTTCATCCTGCCTTCTGCACTAGCTTCCCCAGGCTCCTGAGTAAGGAACTGCTCTAACTCTTGGCTTCTCTAATTAGTCACTTCTTAATGGGCCTTGTTGTGTAAGTGCTCTGTAAGCTGAAAAGAGCACTAAGGCACATTCACACCTCCTCTGACAAGCAGGCAAATAAAAACTGTTAAATATGAATTAGTGAGTTACACAGTATGAAAATATTTTGATAAAACCTTTAAATTGTATTACAAATAATCCCTGAGCTGACATAAGTCCCACAGGAAAGAGGATGCTCTGAGAGTAGCTATCCATACAAAAGGGCAACCCTCAGTCCACTCAGGGCATCTGCACTGTGTTGTACCAGCTCACAGCAATGCACAAACACCAGACACTGCTGGTGAGTCAATGTGCTGCTACTGCACCTTGTGAACAGAAAATATCTACCAACAAAAACCTATAGAATATTTCATGCCAGAGTGACTCACCATGAGGATGTATCATTTGCAGACACGCTGAAAAAAAAAAGCACAAACACAAGGTCAGAGGAGGTTTGGCTCCCTGCAGCTCCTGCCCTTGTGCACATCATTGCACAGCACCTCTGCAGTGTGGCACCTCTAACGCTGTGTGGGGCTGCAGCTCTTTGGAAGCAGAAAACTACCAAAAGATGGGAGGGGGAGGAGAAAACAGACTTCTGAGCTACACTCAGAACTCCAGAGTGATAGTGTGACATGGTTAATGTGGGTAAAATATCAAAGAAGCATTAAGAGTGAGAGAATAATTTGGGATTTTAATGTCAGTGTGGGATGCTTGGCAAATGCCTGTGCATCGATCACTGCTTCATTAGGTCAGACTACAAAATTTGGCCTAAGGAAGAAAGCTTTGGGCTTTTTTATCTTGTGAGGGATAGCTCTTCTCCTTTTATTGTGGCATGGAGATGTGTTTAATTCCTTTAACTGTAATCCTGCTCCCTTCTTCTGCACGTTCCTCACTGCCAGCTTGTGCCCAGCTCTGGGTACCACACACAAGGGCACTGAAGAAAACCCTTTAGCACATTCCTATTACTACTGACAATTCTGCAGAGTACCCACGTGTATCAGAGCTGCTGGGGGAGATGGAAGGTGTGCTTTTTGACACTGAGAGCACAGAACAAGGGAGCTTTCTGGTAGGTAGCAGCTGTCTGAGCTCCTGATTGATTGATTGCTTAATGCTGCTGGCTTTGTTCTTGAGTGTGGGTGGAGTATTAGGTGGCTGAGAACCATGCACAAGCATCTTTTAAAACACTATTGAAATGCAAGGAAAGAGATCAGTGTTTAAATTACTGTAGTGTCATTGATGCAATCAGAACTTTGCAGGCTACCAATGTGATATTAGCCTGAGAATGTGACAGCTCTCTAAAGAGCTTCAGGCCACAGTTTTATGGGGTTGGAGGGAACCTTGCACACAATCAGACATCTAAATAATCAAAATAGGCAAGGAAACCTAACTGGGCATAACATCAAAAAATAAAAGCTTAGTGACTCTCTAACCTTGTTTGTTCCAAGACATTTTCTGCAATTCTGAGCATGGAATTTCTTCTGACATGGATTTTGCAACCCACTGTTGTCTTGCACACAATCTATTGCATGGCTCTTGGCCAGCTCCAGCACTGAACATGAGTGCTTGGACACAGACATGGTTTGGAAAGCCTGGGGACTCCCCCATGGAAGGATCTAGCTGGAGACACTTCCCACATGGAGTATGATTCCCCTGCATCCCTAAATCATCTGGCCAAGGATGACTGACTGCCCTTCCTCATCACTCTCCCTCATGATGGGAGCATGACCTGACCCTTAGTACTGAGGCTGCAGCTCTCTGTGGGTGCTACTCTTGCTCTAAAACCTTCATCAGAGACTCCCACATTGCAGAAGTGCAGCAAACCAGCATTTACAGTAACTCTGGATAAGTGAAGATGCCCAGTGCAGGCAGTAGGGGTTTACATTGGTAGGTTGCTCCCCCATGGAACAGACATTTCCAGTAGCAGATGGTTCTTTAATTACTGGAAGGGAACACAGAGAGAAGCTTGCTAACTACACTCCTGCTCAAGTGAAGTGCACATTTTTAGCAGGAAAGGCAGTTCATTTTAGAGACAGCTCCCACAGGACCAGAGCATCTCACTTTTCCCAGCCACAGTTGCAATGACAGACAGCTGGAACAAAAATGATGGCTTTGATGAACAAATCACAGGGCAAAGCTCTCTGGGCTTCCCTGTGCAGGAACTCAGTTTAGAAGACCACATTGGCCCATCACATCTTTAAAGCAATGCATTAGTTTTGTCTTCTGCAGAGGAAAAGGCAACACGATAGCCCTGTGCATGCAGTGACACTCCCTGTGTCACACACTGGTGTGGCTGCAGCCAAGCCTGGCAATTCCCAACGTGCTGTAATCAGCCCTTCAGCTGCCTGCATGCTGGGCTGGTTTGTACACACAAGTGTGAAGTGACATCTGCATCACTTCCAATTAGTCAGAGTACCACAGTGGCTGCAGAGCAGACACTAATTATGTAGCTACAATGGGCACCCAATTAAAGTAGTATGAGGTCATGGTGGCTTTTCTGTTTTTTTAGTATCAGCTGGACAATGAGGTCCATCTCTGAACTCTGTGCTACATGCTGAGCTCCCATTTCACACAAGTAGCCTTCCAGACACTGGGGCAATAAATAGCCATCCATGGAGCTCTTTAGACAAAACAAATTGTCCTGGATTCCACTGGAATAGAGTTAAATTTCTTCCTAGCTGGGCAGTGCTGTGTCTTGGATTAAGTATGAGAATGATGTTGATAACATGCTGATGTATTAGGTGTTGTTAAGTAGTGTTTATACTAAGTCAAGGACTTTTCAGCTCCTCAACAACCCCAGGGAGCAGGCAGGAGGGACACAGGATGCTGGGAGGGGACACATCCAGGACAGCTGACCCCAACTGGCCAGAAGGAATGTTCCATACCACACGGCATCATGCTCAGTGTGGGAACTGGGGGGAAACCTGGCCTGGGGCTGCTCCTCAGGAACTGGCTGGGCATTGGTTGGCAAATGGTGAGCAACTGGATTGTGCATCACTTGTTTTGTCTATTCTAATTAAATTAATTTTTTTTTCTTTTTTTTTTTTTCTCTCTTTTCTGTCCCTTTAAACTGACTTTATCTCAACCCATGAGTTTTCTCACTTTTCCCCCTCCAACTCTCTCCCCATCCCAGCACAGGGCAGTGAGTGAGTGGCTGTGTGGGGCTGAGCTGCAGCTGGGGCTGAACAAATCCCTTTTAGTGAGAGATAATACAGCACCACAGAAAGCTATTTCTGGGAAAACATGCTAACCTTCTCCACTTTATTACTGACTTTATTACTGACATTCTGATTGTGAAGTGATGTAAATTACACTTCCAAGTGCTGTAATTTTGCTTAGTGCTTGAATTACAAGAATGAAATTATATTTGAGATATAAAATGCTTTTATTTCACTAATTGTGTTAGAAAATGCTAAATAGCTTCTGCTGATGGAACACCTAATATCTGAAAAAAAGGGAAGAAAACCTCATTCTCCCTGTACCTCCCCACAGAAAGCTCCATGGGGTTTCCTACCTAATTTCACTCCATTGAGTTAACAAAATATTTTAAGTGATTACTGCCAATGGCAGCAAAAGCTACACTTCCATTAACTGGCAATGGCAGCAAAAGCTGAATATCCATTAATTATTGCTGGGCACATGGGAGTGCTGAAATCATGGAACAGTCATGTGAAGGAGAGGAGTAACCAGATGCATTGGGCTTGAAGGGCTGATGGTTAATGGCCATCCTGAAATCTGAGCAGCTAGAGAAGGTATTTCACAACACACTGGGAAGGGCCAGGGAATCTTCTCAGCCTCCTTCCAAGGCAGGAACAACCACAGCTATCAGCCTTGAGAAATAGTTCACCTAAACTGGCATTATTTGATTCACTCACCTGTAAGTACAATTGTTGCCTACAAGGGGAAATCATCAAAACAAGGAGTTAACACAACAGAGCAATTTCCAACGAGAAACAAAACTTGTGGAGGAGGACAGGCTTGTGGATGTGCCAAACTTCCCTCCCTGGTGTGGGGAGCCCCAGGAGATGGGGAACCACCACAGCAGTGGAAGGAGCTGCCACCAGGATTAATGTGTGACCTGATGACAAGCAGCTTTTGTAAGCAAAAGGGCACCTGCCCATTCCCACTGAGCCCAGCCCCTCCTGCTGGGAATTGTGCTGAGCCCAGCTGTGATCCTGGCTTTTCAAACAAGGACATTTGTCCTGGAAGCAACTGGAAGCAGATCACTGGCCAAACATCAAGCACCACCACCCCAAGCTGGGTTTGATGTATTGTGGTGGCTCACATCACATCCCTGAGCGAGCTCAAGTTTGTTGGAGGATTTTTTTTTTCTTATTTGAGAAATGACATTTCTATATTGAGAGTGTAATACCAGCATAAAGAATGACTAACTCCACTCCCCATTTCTGGAAAAAAGGAAATACAGATCCACTCTGATTCCAGTTATATTCTGTTATTAATAGATAGTTCATTAGTCAAGTCCCACATTAAAAAGGTCTTAAAGGGAACTGTATTCTCCTACTCTTCAGAGGCAGAGCACAGCATGCACGTCCCTGGCTTGCACCACAGCCTTGGCACTCCCATCCACCTAATGCCACACTGGAATCACTGTGTGAAAAAAATCAGGCAAAGATTTCAGAAGTGAAAGGCACTTACTAGGTGTTGGCTGTAACCAGAAGATCTGCATTGTCAAAAAGGTTGACCCCTGGCACTTCCACAATGAGAACATATATAAATTCAATTATTAACATAAGGATCAATTTTCCAATACAGCTGATCTGAAGGAACACAGAGCAGGCCAGGAGACTCAATAAGACACTGTAGGTAAAGTACTGTATAAAGACAAAAATGGGGAAAAAAACCAAAAGAGAGATGAATGTCAGCTGGATAAATCAAAACTGAAAATAAAGGAAACTAAACACAGGGATAGAAAGGGATTGGTAGTTATGTAGTTGAGTTGACCAAACATATAAACCTGGGGCTGCCTGTGGAATTCTCCCACATTACAGAAGCTTAAACTGAATGGATGAACAGGAAAACTGTGGCTTTCTTCTCCAGGCATTACATGCTTCACTCTCAAGGGGCACAGGCCTCACCCAAGCTGGACACCCAAGGCTGTGATGCAGCTTTTCCCTGGACACAGCTACTACCAGTTCTGCTGGATTAAGTCATGCTTTAAAGTCACATTCTAGGCTTAAATATCTGTACCACCCATAGGACCAAAGGTATTGGCAATTCACCCCCCTGGGCAGATGCCCACCTGAGGACAATGGGGAAGCACTGTCCCCTCCAGTGTCACACACTGGCTCCATCAGCAAGGTACAGGCTGGACAAATGTCCCCATGCCCACCCCATGATAATTTGTCCAGCCAGCAGCTGCAGAGGTGCAGATGTGCAGCACCTCTGGCACAGCTGGGTGGTGCAGCAGCAGCTCCTGCCAGGCTGGGAGCTGAGTGTTCAGCATGCCAGTGCTTCCCAGTGTGACTGTGGGTGCCATTTATGGCTCCTGGGAAAGACAGCAGGGATGCAAAATGAAGAGAGGCATGTTATCCAGCTCACCACCTTCCTGCTATCAAATCTGTGAAGATTCAAGCTTCCACTCTGTCTGGACAGGCCTATTTCTGGCAAAAACCCCATATCATGTGCCTGAGGCAATCCATCCTTTCAGTTAAAAGCAAGCCCTAGTTGAAGCAGAAATATGCTTATGTTCTGAGCTCATTTATTAATAGTCTGATATATTAAATTAGAGAAAATAACTTGTACAGCTCGTTCTTGGCTCCTCACTCTTGACTGAGGGTAGGATTCCACTGTCTCCTGTGTGGACACTGGGAGCAACAGGCAACCCCTGTAGCAGATCCAAGATGTGCAGAGTGCAGCTGAGGGACTCCTCACTTCTTAGCCCACTGAACAGAAGGACCTGGCTAAAGGCTGCCAGAGCAACCTCAGTGTGCAAAATGGTAATTCCTCATTGCTTAAAGTTCCTCTCTGTCCTGGGCCAGCACTCTGTACAAATTCATGGTGGGCACAGACTGTTCCTAGATCTGCACTGTGCCAGATTCTGCTCCTGGGTCTTTCTGCAGAAAGCCTCTGCACACTAAAGCCTCTGCAAGGTTGAAAGTTGCAGTAATGGTGGTCTCAGAAACCTCACTGAATCACACAGGGACCATATTCCTGTTAAGTTAAAAGGAAATATGTTCAGTGGGACACCAGGACTTTCAGTAGCACCTTGGACATCTGGATGGTAACAGATCCACCATAAATCTGTCAGGTCCCCATAAACCCAGATGACCTTGACATAAGTTCTACCTCCATCCTAGACAGAGCTGTTTTTCCTTTCAAATTTCCAGTAAAAAACACATGTAACAACCATGACCTAAAGCTCTGAGAAAGGTCTTGAATAGCTATGCAAAAAGAGAATTTTTTTTTTTCTTTGTAAAGTATTCTATCAATGTGAAAAACATATTTGGGCTGGTTTGGGTTGTGGGTTGTATTGGGTTTTTTTCCCATTAGAAGCATTTTAACTTTTTCTAAATGAGATGTCCTGAAGACACAGGAATTGCACTGGAAATTGAAGCAGACCATTGTCTGATCTGTCTGAGGCCAGACCTACCATACCTTGGGAAAGAATATATAAGCCAAGTTTTTCATCAGGATATAAAACAATGGAGGGAAGCATCAAATCTATGACTAGACACTGATGTTCAGAGAACTGATTTTTAAAACTGAGCACCCACAAACTCCTTTGAAATGACTTTCAGTTCTGCATGCCATTAAGGACCTCTTGGAGAGGGACATTTTCCCTGCTACAGACAGGACCCAACTATTTTAAAAGCCTACTAATTATTCAGCCCTGAAGGAACTTAAACATGAATGTGGATTCATGATAATAACTTCAGACACTTAAGTCTGCCTGTGTCAGTTCTGTAATGTCAGTCAAGAACAACCTTGTTTTCCTCAGAATCACCGAGATTTACCAAAAAGGTTTGATAGCCTTTTTCCAGACAGACCTCTGAAACCCATTTTTTCCAAGCAATACCTCTGGAAAGTTGCAGCTGGGCAAAGGGCTGTCACAGAACCCCTGCCAGGTGCCCAGGCTGTAGTTGGAAGTCAGATTGCTGATAAGGCAAATGTCCACCCGGTCTGGAGTGATGTTGTATTCAGCAGCCATGCAGCTGGCAAGATCCACAGTGCTGCACATGAACTGCAAAACAAAGTTGGCATTAAGCTCCACACCACAGACAAAGAGAAGAAAACAAAATAGTTTATATCAGTTTAAAAGCCCCTTGGAAATGGCTGTAGCAAAATACGCAAGATGAAATCATCAGCTTAGGTTTTACTGCATGTGCAGTAGCTATGATTTTTCTTCCCCAAAATATGAATTAACAAAATCCATGCCCCAGAGAACAGCCACCTCAGTCCCAAAAGTGCACCTCAAAGTAGAGTCACCACCGTGCCCATGAGCTGATCCCTGCCCTTGGAGCAGGAGGCAGCCCCGTGCAGGGCTGGCACCAAGCCCAAGGAACACTTATGTCCCACTCAGTATGGTGGGAGTTATTACAGTGTGTGTTATTTAACACTTCAGCCTCGTGCCAGCCCTTCCTGCACGGATCTGCATCAGGTGGGCTCCTGTACTTGGAGCAGAAGCATTTAAAAAATCACAAAAGGACCTGGGCACAAATCAGTGCCAGGCATATAATGGGCTTTGGGGATGGAGCTGTTGGCCTCCCATTTCTTTTCTGTGCCCAAAAAGCAAAGGGCACCAACCTCAGATGTTGTCAGTCCTAGGCAGGGTCATGTTAAATTCAGTGGTTTTAAGTGTCACAATGCTGCAGAGCATCAATAAGAGAACAATGCAGAACTGGATGGATCAAAAGGAAATAATGGACATACCATGTTGACAAAGGCAGACAGAAAAACCAGGATAATGGCAAAGACACCAACTAAGGTACTGTTGGTCCTAGACTGTACAATCTTCTTAGAAAGAGTCTGGAGAGGAACTGGGAAAAGCTGCAAGAGAGAAAAAAAATCAAATAGACACATCAAATCCTCGCTTGTTTTACAGATTACAACCTGCATTTGAGCTGCCTGCATCCTTCAGCGTGGGTCTGTGTGGATGGAGGATGTGATGGGGGATGGCAGCTCTGGGACAAGGGCAGGCAGAGACGTGTCTGCCTCGTGGCAGCAGGCCCAGCTGGCTCTCCAAATCTACTTAGCCTTCCTAATGGGAGTGATGGCTCCTGAGCCCAGATAGCATGGCTTGCAGGGCTGTGCTCATCCTGTCGTGAGAAGCAAACCACAAGCCATCTGTAACTGAAATAGCCAGGAGCTTGAGCCTGGAAATTACTGGAGCAAAAATTTACAAACGCAGAAATGAGAGTGCATGTCATGTCCCTTTGATCACCAAGGCGTGTCGTGGGGCTCTCTGGTGCCATTTCAGACACTGACTGAAACCAGCCCAGGCCAGCCCTGTGATGTGTCAGGCCCTCTGCAGAGATCAGCTGGTGCAGGCTGGGCTGTGGCACTCTGCTCCACACTCACAGTGACAAAAATCCCCCTGGCTGAGGGCAGTCAGGGAGCCCAGCTGGCCCAGGGACTCCTGCTGATGGCTACTGACTGCAGCATCCACTGCAGATGGAAAGCAGAGCTGACCCTGCCCTTCCCAGCCTGGCCACCCCTGGCATGGCCTGAGGCCTCCCTGCACTGCTCTGGCTGCAAGTGTCCAGGACACAGCCAAGGCACCCCTGTCCCTTCACGTGGCACCGCTGTATGTCACAGACATCTTCTATGAAAAATCTTTTCTTTAAGATTTTTCCTCCTGAGAAGCTGAAAGGCCTCAGGAACAAAATGTAAATAATGATTATCTGCTGCTGTGGAATGCAACAGGTAGATCTGTAATTAGTGTCATGTAGTTGTTTCTAATTAATGGCCAATCACAGTGAGCTGGCTCAGACTCTCTGTCCGAGCCACCAGCCTTTGTTATCATTCCTTCTTATTCTATTCTTAGCTGGCCTTCTGATGAAATCCTTTCTTCTATTCTTTTAGTATAGTTTTAATATAATATATATAATAAAATAATAAATCAAACCTTCTGAAACATGGAGTCAAATCCTCATCTCTTCCCTTATCCTCGGACCCCTGTGAGCACAGCCACAGCTGTGCCAGTGGGAGCTCAGGGCTGGAGCAGGAATGCCAGGAAACCCTTGTGCTCCCGAGGGAGATTGTCCTCCCACAGTGCCCTGCCCCTCCACACCACCCCACCAGGGCAGAGGGGCCCTGCCCAGCACCACCAGAGCCTTTTCCAGAGCCCAGCTCTCCCCTCCCTTACTCACTCCACTAGAGGGTATTTTTAGAGACACAAAGAAACAGCAGCACAGCGCCATGGCACTGCAATTTAACTATGACTAATGTTTCTATTAAAAGTCTTGCTTTTCCCTTTTATCCTTCACTCTTACATCTTTGGGTATGCAACATTTTGTCAGCACTGTGCTTCCCACACAGTAGCCCTGCAGTGTAATTACCGAGTGCTGCAGCTGATTAGCTGGAGACTCTTCACAGAGGCAGGGAGAGGCTGTGGCAAGAGTTTTGAAAGAGTTGATTTCACCTGCTACCACCACATGCTCCAGGTGAAAGGAGAGAACAAGGCTCTGTGGGGGACTGGAGAAAAGGGGAAAGGGGGGTTGTAACTTATTTGCACTGAATGAGGATTGATTGAAACGCACTGGAAGCTTATGCAATCCTTCAGGCTCGGTGGCAGCCACTATAAAACAAAGGAAAACACCTTTTTCTCACAAATAAACCCTGGTGACATAGAAATCCTTAGCTTTGTTGATAAGCCATGAACCAAATATCCCTTTGCCCTACCATGTCCAGCTGCTTCCACACAGATGTCATCTAGCAGATCCCTACTAGAACTGGGTTATGGAAAATCCAATGGGGCTTTCCTCTGCTCTAGCCCCTTCAGGATTTGAAAGGAGGAGGATGTGTACTGCATTTAGACAGTTTTCTCACTAGATTAGAGCAGGACAGGTTTTCCTGCCATCTCTTTGTTTAGGCCTCAAGGCCAAGCTCCACAAAGGTATTCAGGGATCTAACTTCCATCTGCAATCTCTGGGAAATCAGGCACCTAAATAAAACTTTGGAGTTTTTTGTTGTGGATCTTGGCTCAAGCCCCTGCTGCCAACAATCCCAAAAAAGCCTGACTTTGAACCAAGCCTGAGATATCAAGCAAAGCAATCAGTGGAAGACACTTGAATTCTAATGAAAACATGTTTTCTTTGTATTAATCTTGGTTCTCATTACTTTGCAAACTAGGAAAAATTTTATGTCAGTAAACAAGTACAGCTGGGAAAAGTCCTGAAGAAGAAAGAAATGCCAAAGCCCATTGGAGGTCAGGGCTACAGTTGAGAGTGCAACAGCACAGTCATGCCATGCCTCTGAGGAACCTCAGCCTCATGAACACTCGTGGGGGCCCTGTCACATAAATCACGCTCTCCCCGTTTCACGGAGGCAGCTGGACACCAGGAACACCTGCAGCTTGAAGGATTTCTATGACAGACATGGGGAGCCTATCTCAGGTCTGACAATTCAGCTCCATTCATGCAGTGCTTCTCCCATAAAAACATCCACAAGTCAGGGGTATAGCACAAAAGTAGAAAAAAAGGAAAGAAGATGACTTTCCCTCCCATTTTCGAAAAAACAAAAATAAGACCTCTTCTGTGCTCATAAAAGAAGCAGAGTATCAGGACAGTACAGTGAAAATCCAAGCAGCACTGCTGGTGGGCCATTGGCTTGTACTGTCCAAAGGGACACTCAAATCCTGCCTGAGTGACAAACAGGGATCTGATGTAATGGCAGCTCCCAGACCCATCTGCACTCCTGAGAAGGGGCTGAGAGCAAGGATGTGATCCATCTGGGCAGCTGAGATCCATGTTTGGGCAGCCACACAAGGTGAGGTCACTCATTAGCACTCTTAAATCCCCATGTAAAGAAATATAACCACAATGGGAAAAAAGAAAATTGGATTGTCCAGTTGATTCCAGCTCACTCTGAATTGAAATGTGTAAGTGCAGGTAAAGAAAGGAAACTGCTGTGCAGGTGAAAGTATAAGTTTAAAAAGTGATCCAACAAGAAGTGTGTGACACTGAAAATAATCCATAACCTCCAGTCATTTGCATGATGAAATTACTCTAAAGAAAGTAAACTCCTTGGAACAACAGCTGATGTAGGACAGAAGAGAAATATTTCTTCTTTTTGTCTTCTTAACATCTAGTGTGGGTATGGAAAACTGCTTAGATAATTGCTGTTATGTTGTAAGATGAGGTCTTTAAGGTCTGATTTTTCAATTTGTAATAAAAGCCTTTGAGTCATTTTGAAGTACATTAAGATGCTTCTGCAGTAAAAGACAACATCTCCAGGCAACTTGATGTTGCAAGTCCATTTCTGTAACTTATTTCACAGTGATTTATTAGTCTATTAAAAAAGTACAGTTTTCAGAGGGTTTTATTTTCCTGATTGAGACAAAAAACCCAAATGCTTTAGGAACATCTAGACCAGCTTTTGGAGGCAAAGAATGTGATTGGCAAGCTACACCTATGTAGAGCTACAGAAAAGCTTATTTTCTCATAAAGGATAACTTGAAATTTCTCTCCTGTGTTCTCCCAGAACCATGCAAGAAGTTGAATTCCACACAGCAGTGTAGATACCAGAAGTTAAAGGATTTTAAGAAAAAACCACAAACTTGATAAGTTAGTAGCAAAACAGATGTCTGTCAGCAGAGTATTTGAGAAGGGACCCTGGTTCCCATGACCTTAGACTCTACTGGGAAGGGACACCACCTCACAGTGGCCAAGACTTCATGGAGCATCAAAGCAAAGAACTGGAACTCTCTTGTTTATTACAGCTGAAGAAACTTGGAAAGCCAAGCTGGCTGTGCTGGCAGTTCCAGGATCAACTTCTAGTCCGTGGAGAATTTTATAGTGGAAGATAATAATGACAGCAAAAGAAAATAAAACATGATCAAGCTGTTCAGAACAAGCCTGCTGGCCACTGTCAAAGGCAGAGCTGGGGAGGCCAAACAGGGAGGGGAAATCTCACATGAAAGCTGGAAAGAGGAAGAAAAAAGAGACACTTATCATGCAACAGCACAGCAAACAGGCAAAAGTTGTGCTTATGCTGGTGTCCTGGGGTGAACACCTGCTTTCCAACTTCATGTGGAATGAACCACTGGTATTTAAAACACATGCTCTCCTCTCCCACATCTGAGTGTGAAACAAAACAAACAATGCTGACATCTCTGTCTTTAGGGGTTTCATCTGAAGGATCTGCAAAACTGCCTTCCTTCTGCAGGTGTGTGTTTCCTGGAGCAATGAGGAGTACAGAAATAAAATAACACCCCTTATCCAAGGGCTGGGTAAACTCACTGCTTAAAAATCAAAGACTTGAAACACAAAGATGTTGTTCTGGATGACAGAAGTGGGCTGCAGCTATTAGGAGCTGCTGCCATCAGACATGGAGCTGACAAGCTAGAAGTACCTGTTCCCTAAACAAGCCATCTCATAATCAGGTGTTGTCAGCAGAGGCTAATTTGGAGCACTAAGAAGAGGTAATCAGAAAGGAACCTGAGCTAGAAGGCTCAATATTTTCAATATTTGCAATCTCTGCAGAGAAGCCACACTGGATGTCATACGTGAGTATGTTGTGGGGATGAAAACTCACTGCTGGAAATGTCAGGGGCTTCAGAAAATCCCATTAAATTCTGATGTTATTCTGAATTCCCTCTGATGTCTTGTGCATCCAGAGCCTATGCACTGAGGCAAAGCCAGCCTAGAAACAGTTGGAGGCACCACTGAACAGACCTACAGACCTCTTCTAGAGGAATTTGGAAGATCAAGACAAAGAAAGCAAGAATGAAATCTGCCTAACATCCCAGGGACTGAAAAGTCCTGTGTGCCTTTTAAATTCATCAGTAATTAAGACCAGCAATAATTTTAACCAAAAAGCCCAAACCATAACCAGAGGATTTGAATGATGACAGAAGAACTGAGTGCTGCTGTCAGGATGTGGCAGTGGCCTGTAAATGCCACTGGGTGACAAACAGCTCTGAGCCTTGGATCAGGCAGCTGGGGTGCTCCAGGGCTCCAGGGCTCCCCCAGCTCCTGTCCCAGCAGAACCAGGAACCTGGGGTGGCCCTGCTTGGCTGGCAGAGTGCTGGGATGGTGCTGCCAGAGACCTGCAGCACGAAATTCCCAAGTTCACTGTGGCTGTGAACTGTGAACTGAATCTTGTCACATTGGTGGTTAATTAACTGCTAATCACATGAACTGCTGACACCTGTTTACAAATGGATGACTTTCAGTAGCATCCTCAAGTGCAATGGACACAGCAAGTACAACCAGGCATCTGTTGGGTACCATACAGGGCACCCAAGCCTTCCTATCAGCAGTGTTATTTCTGACTCTGCTTCTCATTGCTGGTAAACAAGCCCAACCAATGGGATGCTGCACTTAGAAACTAGGCTCCCTTTAATATTGTCATAAGGCCAAAGGAAACCCTGTGAGTGAGTCGTTAACTTCAAATAGAAGTTGAAGATTCTGTCACTGGGAACACTCTGCAGCTCTCATTATATGAGAAAGCAAGGCTTAATTTCCAAATTTAACTTAAAAAAAAATCAAAAAGACATGTAAGGTGCAAGTCTGTCAAGAGCACCCACATTCAACTGTTGAAAATGGCACAGAGAAGATAATTAAAGTGAGACAAATCATCTGCCTGACATTATCCATTACCCCACTGTTTCTTCTGCTGGAAACATAATGCTACTGAGCTATTTTATTTCAGGCACTGAGGAACAAAGCTAAGCTTGGGCTAAGGAACCCGAATCTGAGTGTGTTCCATGTTCAGACACTTCTAGGCTAGAAGGATCCCTAAACCTGAAACACATCCATGTTTTTAATAGGAACACCTTTGAGTGAAATGGATGAGCACAGCACCCTTCCCACAGTGCTCAGTGCCAGTTTACCACAGGCTGACAACAAGAATTAATATGTTTTTGGACTTCACACAATGTATTTATTTTCTGATCAAAGGCAGCTACAAGAAAGAGCCCAGCGAATGTTGGAAGCTCTGTACACTCATGTGAGAAAGGCTGATAAAATTCTATATGTTTATGGCTTTTACTTCCCTCCAGGACATTTTTCCTTGATGATATTCTGCTTCTGATTATCTGCCTACCCAAACAGGCATATGCAGCAGGGGCCAGCACACAGGCAACGCTGCAGGAAGTTTACAGGGAGGAAATGAATGGTCAGGGCTTGGTCCCACATTGGAAAATGTGCTCTTCTGATATCAATATGAGAGTGTCTGCAGGGGACTTAATAGACATGCAGATCCACAGAGTGATTACTTCTTGCTGAGCTACAGAGATGCCAGCCCTAGCATCTGTTTGCAGTTCATTCTGCCTTATCAAAGGCTTTTTCTGTAACCCTTATCACATAGTGTGGAAAGGATGGCTAACAAAACACACTCTGTTAGCTGAAGAAGCAGATTGCTGATCTGGTTATCTTATGCAGAGGACTACAAAGAAACCACAGTACTCACCTTTACACAGGAGTAAATGACTGACACAAACACCACCGTGGTCAGGATCAGGAAACAGGTCAGGAAAAAACCCAGCATAAATGTAGAGCTGAAATCAAAGAGAGGTTTGGTTGGTTTTGTTTTGTTTTTTAAATGCACATTGTGTAGAATAGCTGCAGCTCTGCTCTCCAGAACACATTTGTACAAGCTATGACACACTGCACAGGCTTTCCAATTAGGATAGCTGTGGGAGACACGAGGTGCCTGGAATACCAACAGACCCTCTGGCCTATTTACAATTATTCAGACAGGCTGCAGAACAGAGAATGCTGCATCTTTTACAGCAATCACCTTCCTGCTGGGGTGACAGAGGTGGGACTGAAACACATTTCGTGCACTAGAGGAGGTGACAGAAGAACTTGTTGTGGCAGGTCAGCCCCCAGCTGGCTGTGGGCAGGGCACCCCTGGGAAGGAAGGCAGGCTGAGTGCTGAGGTGCAGCTGGGTGGGAATAATCTCAGTGGGAATGGCTTCCTGTCTTGCACAGGGAATGTCTGTGCAGCACCACTCTCTGTGCTCTGTCTGGTGCTGGGATGTGAGCAAGCACAGCATAAGGATAGTCAGGGATAACAGCCTTATCTTGGCCAGCCTGAGAGGTTCCTGCTCCTCCCAACTTTGAAGTACAAAGAGGATTCCAGGGCCAACTTTGTTCTGTGAATTTTCATCTGTTTTCCTCACAAAGAGATTCAACACCAATATCCCAGTGATTGGTCTCAGTGTGACAGGATAGGCCTCCTCCCAGGAGTCAGCCTTGTTCATAATCTAAAGGAAGTACTCTTGCAATGTGACATTGAGGGCAACAACACCAAAGCCAGCTGTTCTCTGTGTTCTCTCGTGACTACTAGGATAATTGTACTTGCTAATTCTCTGTTTGAGCATTTTTTTAAATTCCTTAAAGCAATTCTTCTTTATCCTAATAAATTGACACTGACATTCTGTCTCTATTTCAAATTCTGATTCCACGGTGTGTCTTTCATGAAGCTCTGATGGTGACACATATGCACCTGTGGTTTCACTTGGTGTTCAATAAAAGACCAAAGCTATGCAGCTGAAATATAAGGAGAAGCAAAGCAAAAGGTGAAGGGAAGTGTATCTGACCTACAGTTAAAATATAAGATTTTATTTACTCTTGAACCAAACAGACAGGCCAGGCTGACTAAGGACACTTCAGAACTTGCAAAAAAAAAAAAAACCAAATAAACAACCACCCTCCTTATGGGCAGCATGGGAGAAGACTGAACAGCACAACATTTACACCACACTGCCATAAGGGATGGCTCCTGCATAATACAAAGGAGGCAGCCATATGGCTGCCACACATGAGAAATTGTCAAGTTGTCATTTAAATGTTAAACTGGGTTTTATGGAAACAGCATAGGGGCTGCTTAGGGAGCTTGATGAGCAACACAGGGCTGGTAGAGGGCCTCTGCAGGTGTGAAGTTATCACAGCAATATTTAGAAGTCCAAAGTGTAAGCCACTGTTAAATTAGTTACTCTCAGAGAACATTTTTGGATGTAATTAACATTGCATTAATTGCTAAGAATTATCTAGTTCCAATTTTGAGCCTCTTTCAGCTTCACTTGCAGTTTCCCAAAGCAGACCTGTCTGTTTACATTGTGCATTTGTCCTGATGTTGTTTCGCTGATTCAATCCTTCTGTGAGCACTTGTGCCTGGGAGAGTGAATGATAAACATCAGACTATGTGTTATTTCTGTGACCTTCTGAATATCTGATCCGAACACTGCAAACCAGTCTCCAGCCTAAAAAGAGTGGTGGGAACAGACATAGAAAACAGTTGTGATGGCACAAAATAGTGCTGGAGCTCTCTTTAGGGACAATTTTTTGTCTTGTAAGGAAGATAAATTTGGAGCCTTTTCATAGCTTCTGCGATCTTGTTCTTCAGTTTAAAAATTACTCTAAATTTATTTCCAACACAGCATTGCTCAGTGAATGGTGTATTATTGCTACTAAACCAGATTATAGGAAATACCCACATGCTGTAATTTTAAGTGACTTTTAAAGAACTCTTTGAGAAGTCCCATTTCTGCAGAGCTCACTCACTGCTGGAAGAGATTTAGTGAGTTGAGCTGTGCCTTGCAGGCAAAGCTGCAGACCAGTGCAGTGGGCCAAGAGCACTGTGCCCCATAGCCCTGAGGAGCTTTTGCCATTCTTGCCAGGGAAAAGAAATGACAGCAACCCTGAAACCTGGAGTGAGCCACAAGCTCAGGCATGTGCAGCTCAATCTCCTCTCTATCTCTTCTCTTGCCCAGCTGCTCTGAGTCCAGAAGAATAAATGTATGAGAGATTATCCTCCTTTGCAAAGCAGATCCTGAGACTCAGTGCTCTGAGCAATGAGGCTGTGATGGGTTTCCACCTCCCTGTCCCAATGTGTTTAGACAAGAGGGCAGCCCAGACTTGTGCTGTGAGTGTGTGCTATGCCTTGGTAGCCAGTCCTTCCTACTCAGTGATATTTGTTTTCCACAGGCTTATAAATGTGCTGAACTGAATTTCCTAAGACCAAGGTAAATTATAAGAGAAATCACTTTGGGGAAACAGAAATCCTCACATGCCAGTGAAGAGGTTTTAATCTGCACTAGAAATGGGTAAAACAATAAGCACCATGCATCACTTGAGCATGAATTATTTAAGGATTTTTGTCTTCCCCTTGGAGTTCTGAATTTTCAAGGAAAAAACAAAGAAAAGTAGGCTGGAATAGAGGAGGGGAGCAGATGGGAACAAAGGGATGAACGGGTACTCACTGTGGCACGATTATGATTTGAACAAAGCAGATGAAGAGGAAGACTAGGGAGGCACAAGCCACATAGGCTCCAAACCTGTCATCCACCTGCTTGGAGTACTGCAAAAAAACCACAGTTATTATGTTAGTGGGAAATATGACTGGCTGCCATAAAAAACTTCTTACTTGGCTTTTGTCTAGGTCCTTGGAAAGCAGTGCTGGTATAAAACAACATTCCCAGCTCCCCTTCTCTCCCAGGCAATCTGTAAGGGCAAGAACAGGCCCAAAGGCCAGGGCAGAAACCCACAGAGCTGGGTGAAGAGAGGATTCACCAGCTGCCCCTTGCACGAGAGGAACAGAAATGCATTATCTGGGACCAAGATTCTAGGTCACTGTCATCAGACCTAAACTTCTCGCATGGGAAGTTTCCTCCAAGAGGGACAAATGCTGCTGATGAGAAAACCTTGCATTTGTGCAGATGACTTATTCTAATGGCAGTGCAAGGCTGCTGTGCTTGTCACACAGTCACTCCTTCCAGCTTCTTGTCATCGTATCAGCCACGTGGGAGCTGCACCCCATTCCCAGAGATGCTTTCTTTAGCTTGGAGCTCAGTTCTCAGCACAGACCATATCAGTGTTTGAACCACAAAATAAAAGGTGCTCTGAACAGGTGAACTGCTGATTTCCCTAGCAGTTTTCAGGTATAAAATTGAAGAGGAGGAGTGGGGGGAAATTACATGCTCGAGCTTTTTTCCAGTCCCACACTGATTCATTGAACAGCTGTAAATCCTCAAAAGCTCTGCTTTTGTAATAGGTAGTCATTCTTGTCAAGGAAAGACCATTTCTAAATAAAATTATAAAATAATTAGTGCAGACTTATTATGAAGTGTTTTCCATGGAATAACGAGTTTAACCCACAGACCACTCAAGCATCCTAAGGATATGTGCTTGAATAAAAAATGAAAGAAAAAAAGGATCACTTCCTTTGTGCAATTAAACCCATCATTTCTCATGGTACCTTTAATAATGTCATCCAGGTACCTCTAGACTTAGAAATTAGACTTGGAAATTTAACTTTGCAGCCATCTAGAGCTGATGATAATGGATAGTCTCTACTATATAGTCAGGGATAGTCTCTACTATATAGTCTTTGCCTGACAGCAATATCTAAAACCAGATCAGGATGAAATCAACTGCTCATGAGCTTGAGGTGTGTTACTCCCCTTTCTCACATTTGTGGGATAGAGAACTATTTCTTGCTTAAAATGGGCTCCTAAAAATATCCAGAGTACAGACTGCATCCCAATGAGCCCTAATAGTACTTGGGGCTCTATGGGGACAAAGGCAGAGGAGTCCCTCCAGAGGAGCTTAGGTAGGCTGAAATGGGTTTCTCCAGTGATTTGAAGGAGATAAGGGGTGACTGCAATCTCAGTTTGGAGTCTCAAAGTCAGAGAAAAAAAACCTGGTTTATTCTGGATTCCCTTTACTGCTTATCACTGCACATTCATGTGTGTCTGATAGAAATGACTTTCCTGGCCAGTGCTCCCTTCAGCTGACTGTGATTCTTTTACGACAAGTTATATTAAAGTTTCCGTGAAGAAGCATGGATTTTTTAAAATCACAACCCCACCTCCAGCACCCAAACTATAGCTTAAACCCTAGATATAACAGCCTGACCTTCTGCAGGAGGATAAAAACTCCTAACAAGCCTGGCTGACCCACTGCAATGGTTTCTGGACAGCGTTACCTTTTTCTCCAGGTCAGGCTCCCTGAATGTTAAGAGGAATTTGCGCACGTGCTCCGAGCGTAACCGATCGATGCTTCTGGCGTCGATGGCCCGGCCCAGAAACTCATCCACTTCATCCTCTGGGTTCATGCTCTCCTGGGTGCTCCTGGGGATGCCATGGAAAGGGAGCACAAGAGCACAAGATGATTTCTGCCTCTGCACTGTGTGTTATTGCAGTGCATAATGAGCTAGAGGTTAATGGCATTTTGCTCCAGCTGGGAAAGGGACTGGGAGCAGAGAGGGAGTGGTACCAGCTCTAGAGGTCACTGCCAGTCCCAAGTCATTACTACAAGGCTTCTATTTATTTGTCCTGTCTCTATACTACATTCCTTGCACTCAGGTCTCATTTCCATCCCTCATTATCTAAAACCACTGGGTAGCCTCCTTCCCCTTGTCCTCTGACTTATGCTTCCCTTCACTGCTCTACTGCTGTAGCTGTTAGTGCCTGCACTGAAAAAAATGATTTATGCCTCCAGTCATATTTCATGCTTTCTAATAACAATTTCTGTAAATATTATTAAGAAAATTTCCAAACTTGAACAATTTTCCCTTTTTGAGAAAAAATTGTTTACAGAACAAATATTTGAGGAAAAAATGTGGCCTGACTCCCCTTCACACAGTTCACTTATGAGTATAAAGCATAAAACAGAAAGAAAAATCTGTTCACAAGATATTTACTAAAGGAAAGGTTGCAGAAGAAAAAGGCAACAGAAAAAAAATACAAATTTGATTCTACTTTCTAAATATGTGGAACAAGATTATAATATTTTGTGCCACTGTTTTTCTGAATCTCTGTGTAGCTAGAGAAAAATGAAGCTGATTTTCAAAAACTGTTGAGAAAAAAATAACACTGTAAACTTAATTGTCCTGAGGCGTTTTGCACTGAGGATGAGGAAACCCGAAGCACCTCCCCAGATTCTAGTTATTTTTAAAATCTAACAGTATTTTAATGACTTGATGCTGTCACTTTAATGGCCTGCCCTCAGACAAGCTATAGGCAGAAATTAAAATCTAATCCTGATGTGCTGTTTTTCTGCTCTGCTTGCATGATTGCCCAGGTTATACCCAGGGATTGCCAATAGTTATCCACTGGAATATGCTCCTCCCTTGCACAAGGGTATATTGCCGCAGAAAACTATTTCTGTGTGCAAATCCCAGGGTGCCACAGCAACCCTGGGCTCCTGCTGTGTGACCCTCCCCAGCTCTGGAGGAAAAATCCTGGGGTCTGACAAGCACGATGAAAAGCTACTCTGCTTTATTTCCCTGTTTCATTTGTACTGCACCAGAGCACACAATGCACCCTGTGTTGCAGCCAGCAGGCTCCCACAGGTAAGGCTGTGCTGGAAAGCAGCTCACAAATCAGATTGTGCCTCTGTTTTAAAAGTTAAAGGTCCCTTTCCAAAAGGAAGGCTCTTTCAAAGCTTTCTGCAAAACTGGATCAGATTTTAAGAAGAAGACAAAAATAAATCAGGTCTTTCTGCTCATTTCCATTCTACCACTCCTTGACCCAGCTAGCAAGCTAAATGTGTCTGCTCCTTACCTGGGTCATGACAGCACAGCAGTGGCATCTACTCAGTGGCCATACAGCAGTTACAAGCCTAGTTTTCTCAAGGTCCAATCTCTATTTTAGTCAACCTTAGTATCAAAGGGGTTGGGGGAAAGAGTTTTTTATTTTGGGGCTCTAGAAGTTATTTAGTTCCTAGAAATTCATATAATCAGCTTTGCAAATAAAAGTGGTTTTTTTCCTACAAGGTCAGGACATTCAATTTACTTCCTCAGAGGAAGTACATCTGCTTGAGCATTCAAGGGGATGCTGCTTTGCTTCACTCAGTCCTTGCAGCGTCTTCTGGGCTCATAAAAACGAGCAAGGAAATCATTAGGCTTTGTATTTACAGAATGCCTTCCAAGGCCCTGTGAGTTTGTACACACTGGGGCCATTCCCATTTCCCCGCTCCGCACACAGGATGCGCTCTGCGCTGCAACCCAGCCCAGGGGCAGCTCAGCAGCTGGCAAAGAGCACTCACATTTCCAGTTCCAGTCTCAAGAACCTGCCTGCTTGGTGTCCACTTCAGCTGCCTGCAGGTCTGTACTAGGTTGTTTTACTGCTCAGGGTGTTTCTAACACTACAGTAAGCTCCAAGCTTGCAGGCTGTGTGGAGTTACCCCTGCAGGTTTGAAATTGCCTTGCTGGGACATTGGCAGTGGGCAGCCACCCTCACACAGACTGCAGGGAAGCTCAGTCACCTCGCACAGCCTCAGCTGTTCAGGTGACTTTCACAGCCCATTGTACCCAAGCTAAATTACAGTGCAGCAAGTTGGGGTACATTTGCATAAATGTAATTTTAAATTGGCATACTAAAGTTCCCAGTTCTAAGGAGTGCCCTGGAGGCAGTGCCTGTAAGTCAGAGCTGAGCTACTGCCACAGATTAATGAAATTCATATGTCAAAATGCCTTTTGATATAGTATGGTTGATGGAGGGGAGGGTGGAATGAGGATTTCAGGCTGCCATGACACTTCCAAAAACACATCCTAAAAGCAGTGCTGAGGTTTCATCAAATGTAGCCAACAGAAAATTGTGTCAAGGGACAGAACAGCACAAACAAGAGCTTGTAGCAACTTTTTCAAATGTGAATGCTACCAATTAACCCAGAGATTCTGGCTTCAGAGTGGTCCAAAAATGTGCTGCTGATTTAATTACTCTCTGCCAATGCAGAGTGTGACCACTGCCAAAACTACATGTGTGCCATAATTTTAAATGCTTCATGCTTAGGTTGAGTAACTAAACCTGCACTCATGCACATGAGGTTTGGTCCTGTTTTCAGGGATGTGTGCTGCCCACGTCTTCCCTTGCTGCCAGACAAAAGTATTGACCCTAAGTATTTCTGCACATGAAGGAACTGCCTCAGGACCTGACATGGTTTAGATATCTAATTTTAACCATTCTCACCATGAACATACTCTGCTAGAGATTTATTTTTGCCAAATCTTTGTACTTGAGTTAAACAGATTTCTGGATAAAGAGAACCAGAGGCAAGTAGTAGCTTCTTTTGGTACTGAACAGCAATGCAAAAATCCTGAAATCTGTATAATAAGCTGGTGCCACCGTGAGTGAGACAGCTCAGCTATTGTAACAGCCCAAGGAACTTTTCAAACTATAGGATGGAGAACAGAGATTATGGCCCTTGGAGCAACAGAGGAGATGCTGCTCCTCAGCTGTTGGGTGGCTCTGCTGAGGACCAGCACTGAGGCAGCTGATTTCTGTGTTTTCTAGCAGAAACTATGAGGAAAAATACTATTTCATGAGGGATACTGAAAATTTCTGTATTCCTATGAATTATTTTGTTGTAATCTGTTAACTCTTTTCAACATCAATGGAGCTTCCCAACATCCCTGGATACAACAGGAAACAGTGAACAGTGGCACTAGAGAGACATCCCAGGGTGCACAGAGCTAAATATCACAAAAAAACAGTTTGCAGGGAAGGGCAAGGGAAGGAGAGAATGACTCTTAATATTGCCAGGTTCAAACTTATCACTTTCCATTTATGCAGCTGCTCTCCACCATAATGTGAATTTTCCCACAGCTGGATGCCTAGAGCTCACAGAAGCATTTACCTGTCCCAGCTCACAGAAATCCATTCAGCCTGAGAAACATGACAAAGAGCAACAGCAACATAATTTAGGCATCAGTCTCCTCTACTGTTGCCTGACTCGCTCTAAGCAAGTTTGTAATTAATGCCATTCAGCAGGACTGAACATGAAATTATTCTAAACAACTTCAACACAGGAAATGCTTTTGTTGTGTCCAGTTGTAGAAGTTAAAACGTGAATGTGCTTGGGTTTTTTCCTCTAAAGGTAAATTTTCAAAATATCACTCTCATTAAATTGTTTTAATAATTTCTCTAAAGTTCTCTAGGAAAAAAAATGAAAATGCTGCTAAAATTTGGCTATATTTTAGACCACTAAACTTTGAATTTACTTTTTCAAACAAGTTATAATTTCTGAGTTTATTTTTATATGTAGAAATAAGTAATATGCAATAATGAGTAATATAAAATATAAACAAACTCAGAAATTATACAGGCATTTCAATACACACATAAACCCTTCTTATTGGAAATGTCCAACACTTGTATATACTTTAGAGGAAGATTTTGTCTTGGGTTATTTTCAAAGAGTAGAGATTATTTGGGGCAAGGGGAAATGCAGCAAAAGCATTTTAATTATAAAAGCAAGTTAGAAGCACCAAACAAATAAATGTTTTGAGGGCAGTGGCTGTTCTGAATGCACATCAGTCAATCCTGTGCCCTCAGCTGGCTGTCCCTCCAGGACAAACCTCTGGGGAGCCCAAGCATTATTTTTGGCTTCCGGGCATCAATTTTTGTCCTGTTTTAATATGAGAAAAAAATCCCAAACGTGTAAACATAACAGTGTATGACAGAAGTAAATTTGCTTACTTGTCCTTGGGGTCCTCGAAACCCTGAAAGAAAGGAAAAGAGCACAAGGGTGAGCAAACAGGCTGACCTTGAGAACACAAAGCATCCCGGGAACAGATTTCACAGGGGACTTTCCAGGGCACTCATTTGTTAGGTGTGGATGGACAGCTTTTCCCACCCACAACAAAATTTTGTGCAGCCCTGCCAGCGGGCAGACAGAGCAGCTTTGGAAAAACACATTCCTTCAGATATAAATTCTTGGAAGTGCAGATAAAGGAAATGTTTCAGCTGACTGCTGGCACACTTTATTTCAGGTGTCTTCTTTTTAGCAGTCACCATTACAAATGACACAATGGAAATTGTATTGATATTGTAACTGAGGATGTGTTTTGCTTGAAACAAAACTCAGAACAATAACATAAATCAACCCCTGTATTCAACAAGGCTGCATCTCTTTATGTCAGGGCTCAGCTAAGGGCAATGGATGCATTTTGGTTTTCATCTCTGCCAGGGGTTTCCCTGCTCCTCCCCTCATCACATGCACACACAGAACACGTTTTCTTGAATGAGATTTCAGGAATTATTTATATTATTTGCAATGGCCCAAATATTCACAATTCTTTCAGGACCACCTGAATGGATTAAGTATTTATGAGTCATCCATAGTTGTCATGGCTAGAAGGCCTTAGACAAAATTTTATATGGGGGCAAAAGTTTATTTGCTTAGCATTAACATACCTAACAGACCAAATTACATCAAAATTGCCATTTTGCATGGGCTGAAACAAAATGTGCCCTCTGACATCTTGGCTTAAATTTAACTGTAGTTAAGAAAAGTTGTATATTTGACAAATAGGGTCAAATACTAAGGCACAGAGTTTGTACCCTGTGTTCCAAAACATAAAACAAATGTAGCTGGGAGATATGAAGAATTGCTTTTGTTTTTCTCCCAGGGACCTCAGGCCAAAACTGCTCAGGGCACGTGAGGATATTCCAGCTGCTGGACCTGCAGCAGCAGCCATTCTGGGGGCAGCACACTGAAATCCATCCTGACTGTGGAAAATCAAACATCTTTGGGCAAAAGTCTTCCCACAGGGGCCTTGTCCAAAACCATCAGAAACAACAACATTGACCAGATACTAAATGAGAACATATTTTGCCCTTGCAGTGAGTTAGCAGTGTGGCCACATGGCAGAAGGAAAGCCAACACACCAGCTTTGCCAGAGGGAAAAACTGAGGTCTGTCACTCAGGTCAGCAGCCAGGACTGTGATTCACTGAGAGAGCAATTCCCATTTTTGCATACTCTGTTTCAGACTAAAACCACACTCCTAAACAGAAACTGCCACTCCAATTTAACCCATCGAAAATTCAGGTCAAGGAAGTCTCTCAGTCCCATGTCACAGCCACCAGCAGATTCAGTGGGAAGAAGGAAATAATAATGCTGATTAGCATGTTAGCATGGCTAGTTATTCAAGTCAAAAAAAGAAAAGTACTTTCTGATTTCTTGTTAAAGAGTGATCATTCAACTTTTTGTTGGGTGGTTTTTTTCCTTCTTCTTTTGCCTAATTATTTTACAGTTGTCAGAAATATCTGATTGATTTATTTATTTATCCTCTAAGTAATCCTACCACACAGTGCCAAAACTGAAAGCTCACTGATTAATCATGGAGACAAAATGCTCACTAATTTGTCTGGTGTCATTGTCAGTTAGGCTGGGAAAAAAAAACCAAAAAAAGTCAACTGAACATGAATAGCTACCAGCCAAGAAATAAGCAGAGGGAAGGGATGAGAAAACAGCCAGTAGTTTATTAGACAGATATGAAGGTCACTAACTTTTTCAAGCTTAGGCAGTTGGGAACTGGATGACTGACTGCAGTGGGAGAGTCCCCTAAAATGGTCTGATTTTCACCACCAGCTGTGTAACCCTCCATCCCACTGAATTCCTCAAACTAAACACAGATCTCACACTCCTGCCTTTGGGATGCACAAGTTTGAGGACACAGGCTGACCAGGTCAAGTTACTAGAACACCTCAGCAAGCATATCCTCAAAAATTTCCCCAATATTTCAAGTATGGATAATATTTAACTGGCCATTTATATGGGTGAACACTTAACCCATATGGAGTTTGATTCTGCTCTGCTTCTCTCCCTCAGCAAAACTGTTACAAGGAAAGTTTCTAAAATAAAAGAGAATTAATTGATCTGGCTTTTCAATTTACAATACTAAATTGTATTTGAAATTCTGGAAATTATTCTTGATGGTAACACAAATTAAACTGGTGCTTCAAAACTAAAGACCAAAAAAACACATATTTCAAGTAAAGCAGAAAAGAAAAAGACTATCATAATTTCTTTCCTGGATCTTCATTTAACAAGGCTAAATATTTAAGAGTGACTTGAACTTTAATTAGAGAGAATCAGCTTAAAATTAAATGTTGTAGGAACCTGTTTAAGTTAAGCAAATTAAATGATTCACTTCAAACGCACCCATTTCATACTAAAGATTCTTCAAGCAGAATTGCCAAAAATGGAATTGTTCTAGAGAAAGGTCTGTGGGATTATTTTAGGAAGAAAATCCTTAAACACAGCTTATTAAAATCTGGTCATTTATTACAGGATAGCTTTCTTATTTGCACTGGAAGACTTTGCCAGGATATAGAGCAAATACACCTCTAGGACCTGGCTATGACCAAAGCTTTTCCTCCCTCTCCACTAAAGCATCCCTGTTTCACTCACTCACCAAGAAGCCTTTCAGGCAGAGGAGGTGATCAGGTGCTCAGGGTCATGCTGCTCACCCTGCTTTGGGTTGGGAGAGGAATTCCCCCTGGGTTTTGGTTAATGTGCTTTCACCTCTCCCACTCTTGCGGGCATGCTCGGTTCATTGAAGAATTTGCACTTCAGATTATTTCCTTCCCCTTGCACAAGGCTTGAGCACTAATGACATATTGGTCTTTTTTCCTTCTCCCCAGCTGGCAAATAGTTTAGTATCTTCAGGAGTCAGATGTTTTGCTCCAGCCAATGGCTCAGAGTAAGGCCGCTCCCATCAATTGCCATGGTCTGTGTTATACACAGGATAAACACACAACCAAGCCTGCAGGAATAGGGCCTACATGGATTTTTCTTCATTCCTACTCATAATCTGGTAGCCAAAATTCCAAACTCTAGAGAATTATGAGGGGCTAAAGGCACTGTTCAGCACCCCTCATGTGATCCACTGGAGGCTGGACAGCTGGGCTGGGGCTGGGCTCAGCCTGTTTGGGTACTGCTGCACAGATATGTCAAAATTGACATTTCTGCACAAACATATTCAGAAATCTGACCACATTCCCCCCAAAAAGCTGATAAAAATGAGATGCTTGTCATTTAGGAGAGGGAGTGTAAAGGGATAGGAAGAGGAATAACCAATTCCTGGAGTTAAGAATATAAATCCCCTCTTGGCTGCTCATGGATTTGTACCCAGCAGACTGAAACAATGCCAGTGGTTTTCTAGGGAGCTATGAAGAAAAGGCTGGGAATTGTCAGCAGGAGTGAAAATGACAAAAGCGACGATGGCTACAAGAATCAGACAGATATGAATTTGCAGGAGTTCAAGGATAGCTCCATAATCATGATGATAAAGTTGCTCTTGTTCAGGCCAAAATTCCTTCCTTCTGGAAGGGACCATAAGGCATGAGATAGGTCTGACCACAGTACAGTACTAATGGACTGCTGCACATAGGACCTCATGCAAATTTTATTCAGTCTCATTTTAAATATCCCTGATACTGGTGTTTTCCTCGTTCCCCCATGAAGCTGTATTACTCTGCCATCAGATTGCAAAAGCAAAGGTAATAGCATTTAATAATTCCTCTGAGACTAAGACAAGTCCTCTCTTTGACTTCAGGAACAACCTAAATTCAGCTGAATCAACTCCCTTCAAGGCTCTGCTCTTTTGTCTTTTCTACAGGAGATTATTTGAAAAGCTTCATTGTTTTATGGCAGGTCAGGTGACTCAGAATCCACACTGACATCCTCAGTGGGAGCAGATGTGCAGGAGGAAGAAAAGAGGGAATATTACTGCCTCAGTCCCTATGGCCCCTAAGGCTTACTACTTTATGGGGGATATTTTATGAATATCTATTGTGCTAAAAGCTCATATGACTGCCATCTCTCAGCTTGACTTCTAAATTAACTAAGCCCTTTTCTTTGAAGATTAAAACTGATTCCTTAAATAGAATGACAAAGTGTTTGTCAAAGACATGACAAACTGATTGCTACACCATAACACTTCAAATCAAGAACAATTAGAAATAATAATTCTAACTTTGAGAACACTGGCTGCAATTATTAACATATCGTAAATATGCAAAGAAAATTGGAGTAGATTTTATATGCTTTTAACTTTTCATTTAACTCCAAAAATAAGGCAGTAGAGGGGCTGATGAGCTTCATGACCTCCTTAATGGCAATGTGTGTGGGAAGCATAAATTCCACCCTTAAAAACTTCGTTCTCAACTCCAGCAAAGATCTTGGGAGCAAAAATGACAAAGAAACTGAATTTTCTTACCCTGTTTCCATCTCCAGAACAAAGTCAAAATAGAACTTACATGATGTTAAAGCAGAAATTGAAATAACTTTGAACTTAGGGACAAAATGAGCTTTGTAAGAGTTAAGGCCAACTTGCAGAGGTGCTTCCCAGAGACAGGGACCATGGAAAACAGAAAGGGAGAGTGACAGGCTGAGAGTAGATGTTGATAAAAACAAACTGACTTTGGGTCTACCACAAAACTAATTATTCACATCTATTTTCAGCACAGTTGTACCTTCTGCTTTGTCCCTGTGGTCAAAAAGACAAGGCTATGAAGACAGATGCTGTCAGGTGTAAATGCAGAAGCAAAACTGAAGGACTTCAAAGCGCTCAAGCCAAAAATAACACAATTTCTGTTTCCAGAGTCCAGAAAGAATAAAGCCAGATAGGAAGGATATTTAACAAGCATCTAAGTGCAGAACAACAGACTGGCAGAAAAACAGTTTATGAAACAGATTAAATGATGAGTGTGTCTGCTATAGCTGGAACAGAGACTAATGAGGTCTGAAAAGGAAAGCTGAAGTGCTCCTTTTCTGCAGCCCACCCCACTTGATAAAAAGACTTTAATTCCACGGCACTGGCCACAGATGGTGAAACCCTCTGTTTTCTTCAACTCAAAATGATTCTGTAGAGAGTCCTCAGCTGGCAGACCAGACCTGGCCAATGCCATGAATTTATCTGGGCCATCAGATTTAAATCTATAGATCACAAGGGGTTACTTTGGCTGAAATAGGCTTTCTTTACCTTACTTTTAATTAACTTCTGGCTCTGAACTCACACCTCTGAAAAGTGCAGGTTGCTCACAGTTTTCTGTGAACTCTGAATCCAAATCGCTCCAGTACAAAGGTCACATTTTCAAGTGAAATGGTTTCTGGTTCTGTGCCTCATTTGTGAACAGTTTTTAGAACTTGCAAAACAGACATAAAAATAAGCAGTCCTAGAAATGCTCTGAATCAGTTCCTGGCTCCATAATCTCTGCCCTCCCATGTCTACTCTCCAAATGATGATAAACACCACAAACTTCTGCAGAAACTACTGTTTGCCTTCTAATCAGATGCAGACAGACTGGATCCCAGCCTAACCAGCCTTAATTGAAATTGCCCACTGGTGCTGGCCAGAGCTGCTCACCCTCTCTGAAACCCAGACCCAAACCTGACCTGCAGCATTTTGACATTAAGGCTTAGTGCCTGCTTGAGGAAGCTTTGGAAATCATTCTGGGAAGTGCCACAAATCCACCTGTGCAATGCTTCCCTGAATATTGGAAGAAGTGTTTCTGTGAAAAAAAAGGAATTGTATCTTTATTTCTGCAGGCTAAATTTAGCTCCAGTCAAAACCAGTCTGACACATTTTAGTACTGTCTCAATCCAAATGACCTTTCCCATACAAGTAAAATTTATTCTAGAAAAGGGTACTGAATGGTGGGAAAATTATCAGCGCAAGGCTTCCAAGCAAATATCAAACTCTGTCTAGGTTTCTCAATAGCAGCTGCAGATCTGCTGTTGCATTGATTAGTTCTTTAAAAGAGAGATTCTTATCCCTCTTTTAAAGAAGTAATCAAGGATGATTGCAAGTCCTGATCAGGTAGAATAAAAGGCTAGCAGATGGGGATACCAAACAGTGTAAAGCCCCTGACAATTTGAGCAATGTACATTGTACATCCAGTCATTTATGTGAGATCCCATGGATCATGTGAATCAGGAAACCCTTTTTCCAGGTGAGCACCAAAGCAATTATACAGCATAACTGCTGGATGGGATTCCTCCCCTTGCTGTTTGAGAGCTATCAAAACCAAACTGGCTCTATAAAACCCAGACTAGACTAACAATTTCCTCCCAGATCTATAGCAATATGTGGAGATTACAGCAGAAAGGATTTTGTGAGTTTCTCCCTGCTTGATTACAAGTTAAATTACTACAACAGCAGTGAAAAAATAGTGGGTCAAATTCTTCTCCATTGGGGGCCCCTGCCCAGCTTTGCTGACGTCAGTGTTGCAATTACCAGATTTAGCAGATGATTGCTGGAAAAGAGGATAATGGTGACCTGCAGTTAAATGAAACCTTTCAGAGGAGGGTGAACCCTCAGTGCCTAATTCATGGACTCAAATCCAATTCTCTTTGACAGAGATGACTAAGGAAAACTTGTCCTATGGAGCTTTTATTTTCTATTTTCATTACTTCTGATATTTTAGAGGTAGAATTGGCACAGAACCAGCTATGGCATCTGTTCCACTGAGGCACCTGTTCCCCAGTTTTGATTTCCAAGTAACAAGATCTATTGTAAGGGCAACTTGGAGACATAAAGAGAGGAAATTAGCTGTATTAACAATGCAAAATGCAAAGAACTGCTTGATTTAGGACAGGGGGAACAGGAGAAAGAATTATTTTATTGTGGAATGACCCTGCTTGTAGATGAGTACTGTTTCATTAGAAAACAAACACCAAGCAATGAAATATCACATAGAAGGATGTGCAGAGGTCTGAGCAGCACCACAAGGAATCAGGACTGATTCCCTTTATCATGCCAGCCAGGATCCATTTTTATAACCTTGTCTCACATCTTTAACATAGGCATGCAGTAGTATTTCCTACACATATATAATCTCTATTTGATTTTATGTCAGTTTTTTACTTTGTAACTAACATTGACTTCATACACAATTTCACTGCAAATTAAATGGTTCATTAGCTGCACCCAGACTCATGACAGAAGCATGGTCAGACTGGAACCAGCATTGCAACCAGGGAACAAACTTGATGAGGGAATCAGAGCTGTGCAGAGACATGGTAATAGTCTTCAACCACAGAGAAGATAATTGTAAAGGAGAGGAAATTAAACTGTCTTCTATCTACTGTGAATAGCTCATGCAGCACCATGGTTTCAAACTGAAGTGAGGACATGTGAAGTGAAACATCAACCAAAATCATAAAACTGTTGAAGAGAATGCCCAGCAAGACTTTCCATCCTTTCAGGTCTTTAAACAAGGGCTAGACAAGTCTCTGTCAGCAATGTTGGGGGTACAGCTGGCTCGTGTACAAAGGGGGGAGATTGATGCATGAAGCTCCATGCCCAGATCAGAAACTTTCTAAAATCTTTACATGTATCTCATATTATTAATATATTATTTTTTCCCTATACATTCTCCTAATAGAGTCTTTTTAACCTTATTGTTTCAATATTTGCAAAGGATTTTGTGATGTCACTCCAGACTTAAAAGCCCTGAATAAAATAATTAGAAATTGTTAATGAAGATCAGGGATTTCACAAGCTTCTTATACAGCCTGTTCCTTGCATCTAAGTTTTTTTCTTAATTTAGACCCTCATTTCACCAAATTAGGATGATTATTTTTAAACCTGCACTTTACAGTCATGGAGAATGATTTATCATTATTTTTTGTCCTTAAAAATGTTCCTGTATTTGAAGACTTTTACTTCTAATCAGTTTTCTCCCTTCTAGGTTAGAGCAAACACAATATTTCAACATTTTCAGAGGACACACTGTTGAAACTCTGCTTATTTGGAATTTTGTCCACTAGATTAACTCATCCACATCTCCTAAATTATTGTAATCCCAAACTGGATGTGCTTTTCTGGATACAAACTTAATAATGTTGAGCAGAGTAAAAGATGCAAGAAAATAATTTGTCAGAACAGCCCTGTAATTTTGGAAAGTATCAACATTTCCCTTTTTATTGCTGTTTACAACAAACCTCTTTCAGTTTACAGTCGACTACAATCCCCAAATTGGTTTTTCTTTAATAGCAATTTTGTTTTGCTGATGAAAACTGAGACACGAGTATTATTTCCAGAAGTCTAAAATTCATCAATATTTATAAAAGCGCTCTGAAATATATACTGGGAAAAGCAAAGTATTTCTCAGTGGTGTATAAATATTGTACTAGCTATAAATATACCTGTACTCTCTCAAATGCTTTTAAGTTCACTTATTTTTGACCCTCTTGCAATTACAAACTGGACTAGAGAGACAGTGGGGAAGGCAAGGCTGGTGTATGGAGACCTGGGAGAATGAGCAGCACAAAAGTCTCCATTTCCACAGAGATACAGTCACTGGTGCTGGACTGATTGCTTTTGTTTAGGAAACGAGAAGTCAAGCTGCAAAAGGCAATAAAAATAGCAAGCAGCTCTGCTGTTGAGCCAGGCTGCGGCTCAGTTCCTGCTCTGTGTGCAGCCCTGAGCTGATGCTGTGCAGGTTCCCCTGCCCTGGAGCTGCCCCCAGCCCCTGCAGCCCCTTGGGCTCCCAGAGCAGGGCTCCAGCAGAGGCTGCCAGCTCAGGGCAGGGCTCTTGGCCCTCCCAGGGCATTTGGGTCTGACTTCCCCTGCACAGTTACCAGTCTGCTCGGGGCTGGGGCTCCTGCAGCAGCTAATGGAGGTCAGCGTCAGCAGTGTGCAGCATTGATGAGTCTGGGCTGCTGCCTCCCTGCAGCTCTGCAGGGGGAGGAAGGCCACTGCTAAGCAATGGGAAGGGAAAAAGAAGGATGTGTGATGGTCTGGAGAGAAGACCAGTGCACAAGTAAAGCGCTGGATGGGATGAGCTGACACAGTTGCAACTCCTTGACTCAGGCCCCAGATAGCCAGGGTAGGAGTAGGAAAGTGACTCCTGCTTTCCAGGACATTTTAGATTACCACCACATGGACACATGTAGGATAATTAACTTATCATATGTGTCTGAAAAAACTCCTGTATGCAAAAGGGAAAAACTTTAACTAGAAACATCGTGGAAAATCGGCTGGACCTGGTGCAGGTTAAGGTCCAAGCCACAACATGGAGAGAAGCAGGGACCAAAGGTGCCCCATGTCACTGCCCACGCTGCCATTCCACACAAACCCCACCAGCTGCACTGGTGATGTGCCCAGACATGGCAGCACATGGGAATGATGTGACAAAAGAGGAGAAGGAGGAGGAAAAAAGGAATAAAGGGCTACATTTGATGCTACTCCATCTCCTCTCAGACTACTGCTAATATATCCTAAGAATAGAGACAGCTACCAGAGCCAGCATTCACTGGAAAGAAAAATGGCCAAAATAATTCTGTTTTCTATTAAATATAACAGCGCCTTCCAAAAATGCAATTCAGGGAACTTTAATATTCTCTTTCAGGGAATTGTAAGTAGAGACTCAAAAAAAAAAGTGTCTATTTTTTTTTCTGAAAATATGGTTGTCTTTAAAATGCAAAATGTTTTACATTTGTGACAAAACCCAGTGCCCTTCATACCCATCTCTATTATTCCCTACACACAAATGTATTCATATCTACACATTAATACAATGGAACTGCACATCACTGCAATGTTACCTGGCTCCTGCCTGAGGACAGTCTCACCATTACCCTTATAAATACCTGTTTCGAAATTACAGAGCTAAGGAGCTCCAGGTCTTCAAGAGAAAGGCAATGTTGCACTGCCCACCTTTGGCATAATACTTTGACTAATCCAACCTTACATGTTCACAACTTCCAAGAAGAAAGACTATATATAACAACATGCAAAAGGTCTGGTGGGTGATGTGGAACAAAGAGCACATTTTCAGGAGGTTTGAGAGCTGGTGCTGCTTACCAAGATCAATGACATGTCATCCCAGAGGAGCACTGATAAAAGCTTCTGTAGCTCTGCTCCCCTTCTGTCTCTCTGCATTTTGTATTTCTAAGCAGGCAGTTTGCAGCCAGCATGCACTCTGCATGCATTAAGCACACACAGCATATGTGTAACACAATGTTAGAGATGACAAAGCACTCTGCAAAGCTGGGTGGTACAAAAAAATGCATATTTAAATTAGAAGTTTACTCTGAGTTGAGATAGGAGATGGAGAAATTGCTCCTGTGTTCTAATCACTAATATATCCATCTAGCAGATATTAAAATGGGAGGCCATGGGGAGGATGTTTGCATTTTCACTAATGCATCTCAAATGTAACAGATCTGTAAATCTGCAAATAACAGGTTTTAAAAAACAGTCCATAAGAACAACAAAAAGTCTAGCTGAAAATAATACATCTGAATCAGGTTTCAGTTGGTTTTCAAGGAACAGCCTGATGCATGCAACATCAGCTTCTCAAAAGAGAGCTTAGTACAAGAGGCAGATTGAGTAGAAGGGACTTTCTGAGATGCTGAATTTTCAAGAAGGTAAATAGCATTACAGGGAAAGGCTGAAGATAAGTTAAAAAAAGGTAAGTCTTTCCTCCTACAAGTGAGGAGCAATGAAGTTTTTAGGACTCAGCTTGGTATTTCAATAAATAATTATGTTTTTACAACTGAACAACCAGCTAGACATGGCAAACTGTAATTAACACCAAGAAGCATAATACCATTTGGCATGCATACACCTTGTTTCTGAACAGGAGGCTTCAAGAACCCCTTAAAAGCTATTCAAAGAAATTTATAATTATGTGCTAGTGTGATTAGTCTCTTCTAATAATGTCATGCCTATTGAGCACACCCTATTGAAAAGCCCACATAAAAAAATGCACAGTTCCACTGATCTGTATGCTCATGTCAGAAGCCCTCATTTGGAGATCTGAGAAATGAAAGAAACATTAGTATTACTAAGAAATTTGGTTTTGCACTGTAAAATAATATTAAGATTGAGTAATCTTAGCATCAACTACTAATAAAAGTGCCAGCATTTCCCTTTAAAAGATACCATATGCAGTTTCTTATAGCTATGACCAAATTTTTAAACTGTGGGACTGAATCTCATGTTCATATATTTTTTTAAATACTTAATGGCTTTGGTGACCTGGAGCAGAACTTTGACTATAGACAACAAAGTGAGTAACAAATAGACACTTTTAACTGTGCATAAAGGGTCAAAACAACATAAATAAAGTTACAGAACAATCTGATTATGCACGCAATTATAGAGGTGTTAAATGTTTCTATTGTTATTAAAAATAGCCACTATAATATAAGCTACCTTCTTAATCTTTATTGCAGAAAACAAAGATATCATCTACACCTTTTATGTAAAATAAGCCATAAAAGTCCTCTCAGTGCAACTGAATTGGTAATTAGCTCTTGTTCATTTTAATTTAGAAAGACTGTGAAAGGTACAAGAAAGAAATGAAGATGCCTGCTACCTGAGGCCAATTAATCCATGTATTCGAGGATGTGTTCTCCAGGATTAAACATGGCAGTGACATCCCTGGGGCCTCACAGCACACAGACAGGAGAACAGCACCTGGCTGTGACAATGCAAGAACCCTCTGCAGGTACTGAGCTAACAGAAATGTCAGTCAGATGCCTCTTGAACGCCTGGGTTATGGAGCAGTTTTTGCAGATAATGACATCTTCTCACACAGCCTGGATGAGTGCTCAGAATGTGGGACAAGTCAGACAAAAGATCCTTCTTTGAGCCATTCAGCCTCCCTTCCCCTCTCAAACAACCTTGTGCCTCATCTCACAATCACTCACCTCCAGATGTACCCATTACTGTTATTTCTGGAGTCAAAGTCGAATTTTCCACCCCCATTTGGAAAACGCCCTTGGGGGCTGTAAAAACCTTCAGACAAAGCAGGAGGGATATATAACACCCTATTAAGAAGAAAATGAATTAATGTCCATAGAGCAAGGCATTACCATTCTCTTCATCTCCTTGGAGACCTGGTGGCCCCCCAGGTGGTTGTAGAAGGGCCGGTCAACACCCCAGTGAGGCGGGTTATGGCTGATGGAGTTGGCGCGCTGCCGGTTCATCTTGGCTATCGTGGCTTTCTCGTCTTTCTGGAATACAAACCACAGAGAAATGCATGATACATCTCCAAACATTTACACAGCAGTCATTCCCAAAGCATCTCTCACTTCTGATCTCTCGCTCCAAAATCTGGCTTGGCACCTTGAACTCTGTGAAGCAGTCACTGATCAGCAGCACAGTCAGCATCTCTTTCTCTTATTTTTAGAACACTTTACTCTAAATGTTGCCCATCATTTTATTCCTTTACTTGTTCTGAACAACCACCATGACCTGTGTAAACATGGGTAGTATTCAAAAATGGAGACATCTGTTTTCTTTATTAGCACATTGAATAAAACACAACAATTTCAGATAGAAAATTGCGGCTCCAAGATGAGATGCTACACAGAGGATCCTCAAAAAGCCAAAGAACAGTTACATCTAGAAGAGAAACAACAGACAGAGTGATTTCATTGAAGAACAGAAGCCTTGAAGCTCCTTGAAGCAATGGGAATACAGAATTGGGTGTTATATATACCTTTCTCCATAGGCACAAGCAAATAATTTTCCACACTTGCAAGAGCATACGCCCCGACATGCTAAGGAAAGCATGTAAATCTTGCAAACAACTGGTCTCATGTTAAGGGTAATGCAATTGCAGAATGTGACAAAATGGTCCTCCCAACTCTAATGCTACCTTCCAATTTGACAGTGACACAAATTCTCCTGAAGTTTGGACAGAGTCTTTGTATTTGTTATCAAGGCTTTGCCTCTTGGCTGCAATGGGAGCTTACTGTGAGGTTAGCACAGATCTGTCAGACAGGTTTCATTCCAGCTCAGTGCCAGTCTCAAGAGCACAGAAGTGCAACCTGTGACTAGGCTCAACAACAGGTAGATTATTTCCTTATTTTGAATATAGTCCCTAGCCAAAAAGACAGGCATGTTTCCACAAGGAATGTGCTCTGTGGACACAAGTCCCTCTAGCAAGGGCTGCACTGCAGACTGGCTCTGGGAGGATTGTGTGATTTACCTGTACTGACTCAGAAGGGTGGCAATTTCTATATCCTTGCTTAAAACAGACAAACTCTGGAGAGATTGAAAATTCAGAAGGTATGGATTGTTGTTTATTACTTGAGGGATTAAACTTTTTCAAGAGAATTGCTGCTTCAATGACATTAGAGAAGAAAACAGACTTAATAGTTAATTTTAGATTTCCAGACAAATGAGTTATTTAAAAAGAAAGCCTCTATTGCTTTCAACTCTAGAGTTTTGGTTCAAGTGTTATTTGACAATACAAGTTGGTCTGCTGCTTTTCTTGCCTGGAGTCTGCATTCCATATCTATTTATTTTGATTCCCCACTATTCAATGTAACTTGTACCTTTCAGGAGTTTGCAAAATACCTGGTGTTATCTCCATGGTAACCACAGAGTTAAATGTCAAGTGCCATGCTGCCTTAAATTAGGGTTTTTAAAAAGAAATTTAAAAAGGCTTGCTGAAATTCAGTGCTGGAGAAAGCTGCCTGACTGACAAGCATGGGAAATCATCTTCTCTCTCCTTGCAAGGAAGAGTCAGCTGCAATGACAGCCTTTCCCTGGAGACCACAGCTCACCACACGGGCACCCAACATTGCAGAGCACGTGGGGCTGCAGCTCCATGGCCATGGGCTGGGGACATGGGGCCACCTGGGACAGAGCCCTGTGCCCCACAGCCAGCTGGCCCGTGACAGTGAGCAGCAGTGGTCCTGCAAAGACCTTCACCCAGCCAGGAGGACAGGTGTAGGGTCACAAGGAAACCCTGTGGGAGCAGGATGACCATCAGGAGAACCATAGGTGCTCCCACATGGATGCCCCCAGGACAGCAAGTGCCTCCCATATCTCCTCTTCCCCACACTGAACCCACCACTGGTTCATCTGAAAAGTCTGAAAATTGCAGCACTTGGCACCAGCTGAGTTTCACATCAGCCACCATGACAGAGCCACTGGATAATCTCCAGGAGAGACTTCTTTTAAATGTTTCTATAAATACATTAATGTGATGAAATCTTGATGTCCAGATTTGAGTTGGTTTGAGGTTTTGTTTTTTAAGACTCGCTGCTCTTTATACTCATTGCCATAATTTTTAATACTTTCTTGTGGCTTTTTTCAGTTATGCAATCTTTTTCATAGTTATGCTTCTTTCTTTTATGATGTGATGCCAGAAAACTGGTAGGAAATACAGTTTCATTATCTCCAAGCAAATAGATATTGTTTTTCAATAACAGAAGTGACATTGTCAATCCATTTTATTCCAGCTAAGGGGAGGGTTTTCAGCCAAATGGAATAAAATATCCCAGATGTTGAAACTAGTCTGGGGACCCATAAAAGCAAAACTATTTGATTACTTTACAAATGCCTTTACATCAACAGATGATAAAAGTGATGTACAGCAGGTTTTTGCCCCATGAGTTAGTAAATTTGGTTAGAGTTTGAGAAAAGGCTTAATGCCAAAGTCCATGAAGACATACTTCCCCTCTCAGCCCATGAGTGATCCTCATACCTGCTGCAAGTGCTAGTGGGTCTGGAGCACTGCTTGATGAATTTGAAGGAAATTAATGACCTCATACATATTTATTGACACATCTGGACTGAGGTAAGAACAGGAAAATGGGTAAACATGTAATTCTGAGATTGTTTGTAACCATGAGGTCAGGTGCCATAAATTTTCCATGGCTTCTTGAACTCTGGCAGTATTTTACCCCCCCACCTCTTGTAGGAAGTTTCCACTGGATTGTGGACAATGTTTCAGCAATATTTCCAATCAGATTAAAACACATACATACAAGCACAGTGCACTGCTGCTTTTCCACATTACATAATGTGGTACGAGGTCATCTTGAATAATAGGGCTTTGCTGCTAACATCAACACTTATTAAAGAAAAAATTAAACCTGTTGTTTTAAAAACTTGAGATAATTTATTTTCTGCAAAATCACTTGTTCAGTGGGTGATGAAAATAACAAACACTAAAAATGAAGCATTAGATGGGTCACAGCTCCTCTGTGGAAATTTATGAGGATGCCTCCTCTGTTTCTTCCTGGCTAAGTGACAGCATAAGGACAACTTGCACACAAAGCTGCCTAAGGCATAACAAGACTGGAAAAGAAGAATAAAGAAAGAGAAGGGATGATACCTTTCAGTCCTACTCATTACAGGTACTACCAACAAGAGAAGGTGCAAAAGTTTCTGACAGCAATGAGTTTTTCAGATTTTAGGTGGCTAAACTCCAGAAAGCTGTTGTGGGAACTTTTCAAATCTGGACTCACAAAGAGACTGTAAATCTGATTCCCAGGGGTTTTATTGTGTTCCCACCACCAGTTCCCACACACTGAGCTACAGTAATGTTACTGCAGAAAGAGCTGGGGTTTTCTTGTACTTATCAATTCAATCAAGAATGCCTGTTATTTCTTTAGTGTGTGTGTAATAGGATTTTCCAACATATTGATCACTATCAGTGCAACAGTGAAATCTGATTATGGATCAGCCATATCAGATTTAGCTACATATTATTTAGATTTTCTTGAAGTCCTTCTGACATGTGCATGATGTTTCTGGTAGTGTTACATGCTCCAAACCACTGCCTTCATAAATCTACATAAGTGGAACCCTGCTGAGCTCTGATTAAATGACTTAAATTGAGGAATCATCACATTAGATTGATTGTGTTTTAGGAGAGTCACATGCTCAACATTTAAAGGACCATTTTGTTTCTTCAGCTGGACGGAATTCCAGGGCGCTATTTAGAAAAGAATGAGAATTGTTTTTCTAGGAGTTACAGCCAAAATTTTGTTGAGCTGTTTTAAGGCCACCATCAACAATCATTTCTGAAACTGATGTGTACCTGCTATTGTTAAAAGAAACACCCAAGTGTAATCAATTGTAAGACATTAGAAAAAATAAACATTTTTTCCCTTGCAGACTTTGTGCAGTCAGCCCAGTGTGTTTGGTCAGCAGTATTGCTCATCTGTTTGCAGGCACATTTTGTTTCTACTCATGTCCAAAGCAAAGCATTCCCCATGATTCCTGACAATGTTGAGGATGATAAAGCTAGCTGTAAAACTGTGTGCTGTTAAAATCTTATTCCTCTTAAGGTCTGTTTCCCACTCCTCCAAATACACACTTTTCCATCCTTCTCAGAGTAAAGCTTTGAAGTGCTGGGAAGAGGAGTTGTGATGGTTCTGCAAATTAGAGCAGCACCTGATCACAGAGAAGAGCAGAAAGTGAGCAACAACCAGAGTGACATGCTGCTGTACAGACACCAGAAACTTGGGCAGCACAAGAACTGGGAATAAGTAAATGGAGTACTGTAAGAATATCAGGGAAGTGATAAGATAGCAATAATGACTGGGACAAATGCTTTGAATAAGATTCAGAAGGGCAGATATAAAAGTTGTGATGGTGGAGGATCAGAGCTATGCAATATGAACGCTACAGTCTGCAGGGTAAGCTAAAAAACATGGATAAAACAAAACCACTCTGTAGAAGGCTAAATACATTGCTCTGCAGGCCATTGCAATGCCTAGGGGTTACGTTTGGGAAGTATTAAAACGTGGGCAACAGTTTTAGTAATTCTAGCTGATAAATTGCTGTTTATCTGTTAATACAGAGTTTCAGGTAAAGAATGAAGCCAGTAAGGAAGAAAGGCAAGGATCTCCTTGGAGAATTCCTGTATTTCTACCATGCTAATGTGTTCAGTCCATTAGAAACACATATCCAAATGATTGTGAAAATTAACTGGATAAGAATCAAAGTTACCCTGTGCAAATCACCCTATACCATATGAGGATAACAGAAACTTCAATTCTTCATTACTGTAGAATAGAAAGAGCAGATTGGTTTTTTCCAGGTAATCACTGCTGCCTCAGTGGAGGTAAAAGGAAGAAGGCTCATAAGCACAAGGTTATAAATGGAAAACTGAATTATAGAATCATTTAGGTTGCATTTAAGATCATTAAATACAGCACTGCCAAGTCCCACAAAATCATGTCTGGAAGCAAAACTTGAAGTGTGATGTGCTGAAGTCAGAAAGACAACCTCCATTCCAGATCTGTGGAAAACTGCCAACTTCCATGTCAGTTCTGGTAACAGATATTTTTAATAACTATTTAGTCAGTGATCATGACACATAGCCTGTAGAGCAGCAAATGCTGGGTTTGGATTAACAGACTGGAATCCAAGTTTTTCTAAAGAGAAAAGAAATGCAGCAGCTCTCACTGGCTTTGTTTCTTCCATAGAGCTTTGACAGAGTGCTGTGTTGGAGAGTAAGGGCTAAGACAGATGGGGAACATGAAGCTGGGAAAAGAGCTTGTTTCTAGTGAAATGGCAAGAGACAGTGTTGAACAAGGAATTATTAGTCTGGATAGAAGTTACAAGCAGAGTTACTCAGTTACTACTCTTAGGGCAGATTTCATTAATTTTTTTTCTTATCTCACCTGGCAGCAAGTGAGCAATGATTTGGCTAATGGGAGAAGCAGAGGTGCATTTGATAGTTATGAAGAAAGGGAGTATTAGCACCCAACATTTGAGGACTAATAGTGTACGAAATGCATCATTCCCTTAGAGATCACAGACAGAAACTTCATTTCATTATCAGGAATCACATTAGTTCACCACAGAATAAACAGAAGACACTGAGATAATCCAACTTTGCAAAAGGTAAAGGCTTCCTTTGAGGAGCAGGAAAATATGAGAGATATGATTGTCTCCTCTTTGTTGTGTGAAAACATAAGAAGCGTCTGCCTCAGGAGAAAAAAGGAGAGGGAGAGGGGGTACAATTGCTGACAGACAACCAGAGCAATCCAGGTTTTAGAGCAGTCCAGTGTTAACAGTAATGGGAGCAAACAAACCACAGCAAAAGATTCAACACACCTTTATGGCAGAACCTGCTAATTTCATCTTTTCAGGCAAGTGCTCACCCATGAGGGCAGCAGAATCACAGGACAGGGCAAACAGAAAGGTGAAAGCAGATCTGGAGGTAAAGATGAGGAGAAAAAAATCCAAAAAGACTGGATTTTAAAACTTTGCATTTTGTTGTCTTTCAATAGAAAGCAACTCTTCTGTGTATCAGACAGAAAACAAGGACTACATTTTCAGGTCTAGCAATATTATTAAAGACTGAGGGAGAAGAATCTAGCTTTTTCCCCTCCTAAAACCACACTGACTATATTCCAGTTAATAGCATTTTTTAAAAGGAAAAAGCAAAAAAAATTTTTTTCAAAGAAGAAGCTATTTTCAGTTCCTGGAACAAAAATATTAGATTGATGTTCCTCCCATTTTGTGCCCAAGAAATGGCATTAACACAATGAAAAAGTTAAACAAATAAAAAAGACAGAAAATTCAAAGTTGCGGCTCCCTGTGGCAGTAGTAAGAAGAAAGAGTAGGGATCACATACCCTTACATTTTATCTATTTATCAAAACTCATGGTATTGTTGGGTTTTGATGGCTGTGGGACTGATGCAGCAGGTATCCAGATAATTCTGCTATGTGAAGTACGGAACAGCTCAGGCAGTTACTTGGCTCTGCTCTCAGGTCAATACTAATGCCAAGCCTTATGTGCAAGGACAGCAGGAACCCAGACACAACTCACAGCAACTCTTCACTAAGCCAGGTGAACATTTTATGGCCATTACTGGAACAGAATGAACTGAAAACCTGGCTAAATACATCCCAAGAAGTCATTAAAATCAAGCAGAAATGAAAGGAAAAAGTATAGTACCAGAACTTTGCCTGCCATCAGGCAAAAAGTTCAAGACTACTGAACTGAAAATGGGCAAAAGCTTTTCTCACTTCATGATCTCCATGATCTTCTCACTTTCTGATCTTTGTGTTGTGTGAAAATGAGTTTTTGAACAGGGAGAGAACTTTAAACACTGGACTAAGTTGTCAGGAGAAACAGAGGATGTCCCATCCCTGCAAGTGTCCAAGGCCAGGCTGGATGGAGCTTTGAGCAACCTGGTCTAATGGAGGGTGTCCTTGCCCTGACAGGGGGGTGGGACAAGATAATCTTTAAGGTCCTTTCTTCAAGCCTTAAGGTCAAGGCCTCCTATGATTCTATGAAACCATTCACAAAGAGATAAAATACAGCTATGAGAGCACAAAAGTTACAGCAGTGTGGGCAAACCAGAAACTCCTCAAACTCCAAACACCTAATGCCCATGACACTGCATAGCTGCTTTTTAATGTCTCAGTTTAGCCTAATAATTACATAAGTCATCCAAATGTCCCAGTTGTTAGCTACTCTGGGATGCAGCATGTTGCAGCAGCTTTATAGTAGTGCTCAGAGACTTCAGCTAAGGGCTACACTAGGTAACAGAGCTGCAATAAATACATATAAAGCAGTGAAAGAATGGCCCATTTCATTTTCCTATGGCACATCAAGGCATAAAGATGCAAATTCCTCAAAACCTATGTCTGGAATGGAATCCACATCTCTTATGAGTCTCTGTCCAATCTCCTACTCAAAACACATCCTGTGTTCAGAAATGAAGACAGGTGCCAAGCACTCTGAAGTGCTTATCGCTTCATCTTATCTCCAGAGAAACTTCTGGTTCTCTACAAAAACATGCAGACAACCAGGTATGATTTAAGAGTCAGTATAGGGTCTCCACTCCAGGAGATGGGGTCTGACCACAGCAGTATTTTGGCTTATATTCTTAAATCTGCCCAGCAAAGAGGAAGTGACTTAGATACCTAAAACATCAGCTGGCTCACTGACAGGCAGTGATGCTCAGGAACAATAATCTTGCCCTGCAAGTTCTAATCCTCTTTTGAAGATTGACATTGTTAATGAGATTTATTTTATGAGCAGATAGAGACCAAAACATCAGCTTCTCTCTTTAGAAGATGATAAGGGATTTTCTTGGAGATTTTTTACACAATATCTATTAAGGAGATTTGAGACTTCCATTCTCTCAGGAAATGAGGCAATGGTGGCAAAGTCTTTCTATACAGGTGTTGGTTATTCAAATCAACTGTGCTGTTGCAACATGTCACAAACACTAATTCACTTAATCTCATAGCAGTCATATTTATAGATGTGGGAAGGTTTACTTGGTTTTAGATTCAGAAACATATTAATTTATTTTCAATTCAGGTCAATCTGTGTATGCTTGCCCATACTGTGAATAGCAAAGTAGGGGCTACAGTGCAGAAATTACTAAGAGAAATATTATTGGCTATGCTCAACTAGATCAAAAAGGTCCTTTTCTAGTATTTCTATAATTTTTAAAAAGAATACAAACTAGTGATAGTTTGTTATTGACAGTCTCACAAAAAGAAGATTTATTGGTTGACTTTATTGGTTGATGTCCACTTGAGTTTGACTCGATTCAAGTTCAAGTCAGTAATGCCCTCATAGCCTTATTTTGTGCAGCCTGGCCCATGTCACAGTTGGTATGATCTCATCTTACTGCCGCAATGATGACTGATCATTACAGTGGACCAGTTTTTCTCATCTTCAGAAAGACAGGCTGAAAAGCAATGATAGGAACTGCTCTAATCTTCATGTTCATTCATCTGGTTGAGCAGGCAGACAAAATCACCTCTGTAATCTGTCAGAGAAAAGATCTCTGTGGTTTTAATCTATGCCTTTAAGTATTTCTACAAAATGCATATCTATATTAATAACATTTTTCAACATGATTTTGAAAACAACTGAGGACAATTTCTTTGAAAGAATTAGAAAGAGCTTGATGCAGACACTTTTGTAGATGGTGGCTATTCCCTCCTGTGCACATAAAAGTTCGGGAAGAGGAGAAAGAAACAGGAAATTTTGTCACTGAGTGTCAACTGTCTCATCTATAAAGGCTCTACTTTTGTGTCTCAGAGACATCAAGTTATGAAAGGTACCTAAACCTGCGTTAGTTTGCTTGGCCTTACCCTCTTCTGGCTGCACCTCACAATCAGGAAGGTCTCAATGCTGTGCTCTTTCAGGTAAGCGTTGCGCTCCCCTCCGAAGCCCAGCTCCACCTCGTAGTCTCCATTGAGATAGTTCAGGGTTGCCTTTGTTATGTGGATGCGCCTTCAATGAGACAAAAGACAAGGAAGTTTTGTAGACTCTGTAAAGTGATCACCTAAAAAGCCAGGTCCTGTCAGGGATGGGTTCCGTGAACTGGAACAAACAAGCAATGAACCCCAATTGATTTAGCCATGCCACTACTCTTACACATTCAGTGTGGGAGTTTAATGGATAAACACAAGAGCTTGGATGAAGCAACTTACCCAGCTTTGCCCCCTGCTTCCATGTGGTTGGCTAAGGTGACATCGTTGGACCACACATCAAACTGCCACTTCCTGAGGCCCAGGACCCCGCAGTGAACTCTGCCACTGTGGATCCCAACCCTCATGTTGACATTCACACCCGTCACCTCACGGACCAGCCTGAGAAGAGACAGGGGGGAGAAGGGCCTTTACTAACAGCTGAATGGCTGCAGTCAGCAGCACAAACTTGCACCCAGAACATAAAAATCCATCATGATCCATAAATTATTCACAGATACACATGGCACAGCTCATCCACATCAACAGGACAGCAGAACAAAACTGGACGAGCTGTACTGCTCTTGGATGGCCAGGCTGGCCAAGATGAGCCCTAATAAGAACATGGAGCTCTTGGAGTAAATCCATGTACACTGAACTCAGGACCAAGTTGAGAACTCATAAAAAAATTATCTCTGGGCCAGTAAAAGGATTAAAGCGCTGGTCTCTGATTTCCATACCAAAGCTGGACATAACCTGCCAGCACTTGGCCTCATTAAGAGTAATAGCATGTTGCAAAGAGAAAAAGGAAATGATTTCAGAGATCTTAATTTGTCTGTATGGCACCAAGCATCAACTCTTCCACAGATGAAATATGATATGTATGTAAAATACCCCACTGAAGCTGGAAAGCTTGAACAGGCTTTACAGCAGCAAAACCAGAGAACCACATCTATTGCAGTCACTCCAAACAGGCAGCTACAAATACTCAGGTTCTGAATGTAATGAGGTTTGGATGCTCTGCTTACTCCCAAAAAGACTGCTGGAATACTTTGTGAGTTTTCCCCTTCAGGGCAAAAGTTAACTTCAAGAACTGTTCACATGAGAAATATATTTAGGACAGTGGGTAGGGAAAAGCCTTGATGAGGCCTTCAGAACAACTCTGCTTCTCATTATTGCCAATCACATCACTCCCAGAACATCCATGCTTCACAGGCCAATTCACCTCCATCACATACCACTGTCCCTTCCTTTGAGTAGTAAGTTTCTTACACAAGGAAGTACTTTATACCTATCAGATTTCAGTCTCTTCAGTTTTCAGGTCCATCCAGTCCTTTCTAGATAACATCATCTGGATAGGTAAGTCCTCCCAACTCCTTAACATCAACACAGTCCTAATATTTATGCTTTAGTTATGAATGGAATTTCATTAATAAAGATAGACCAGTTCTGGACTCCAATTCCCTCCTAACAGTGCAATATGTCCCTTAAAACAGTGTCCAAGATGACTTCTTGTTGAAACAGCTCCTATCCTCTTCGAGTTCCTTTCTCTTTATGATCCCTATCTTATGTTTCACTATCTTCTCACTGAAGAGAAGATTAATTATTTTTATTAACAAGCAGCAGAGATTGTCTAGCAGGTAAAGGAAGCTGATATGGGCAAGGTGTTACAGGCTTAAGAACTGAAGAATCTCCAACCACAATACTTGAGAAAGAAACAGGAGCTGGAGTAATACAAATGTAGCTGCACCCATAAACCTGATAGAAACAACACAACTGCAGTTCCTCCCTCCACTGGGTGCTACAAGCCCTCCTGCACCCCTGCCAAGCCATGTTACTGACACAATACCAGGGAACTTCTCTCAGTAGAGTCATTGATGACCAGGTGACTTTGTCCAGACTTTGTAGCAAACAAATAAGTTTGGTTATTCATTGGATAAATGAAATATCCTTTGTTAACTTCCTTTTTTTCAGCTCATTTATACCAGTGGTACAGTGAATACAATTTTCATGAAGTCTTTCCTATTTGGGGTAACACTCCCTGCTGTTATTAGACACAGATGAAATCAGCCTACAGGCAGGGCCCAGTGCTGGTGAAGTCGGCAATCAAATGTTCAGTAGTTATTTGTTACCTGCAATCAAATGTTCAGTAGCTATTGGTTACCTTAATTGTGAAACCTCTTATCTTGATCCTTAGAGGAGGAGGGGGGAAGAGAAAGAGCAGGGGTAGTGAGAACAGAATCACCTTCCAGACTTATTAAGAGATAAGATTGTTAAATGCATTCATTATACAGTGAGTGGGAAACAAGTTTTAAAGGCTGCTGAAGAGCTATTTGTAAACAAACACTGAGTGCACCTCAGCTCTGTGTTTATTCCAGTAAGGTGGGTTGCAACTAATCAATGAAGTCTGGACTTCCTGGTGTTATTTAGCCTTGTGGGGAATTATACAGCAACATGTGAAAGCCTCTGGATTTCATCAGGCCAACAACTGGGCAATGAACACAATATTCTGTGGGGCTGGTGGCCAAGGATTGCTGCTTCTTGTGTTTGACAGGACCCTTTGTCACCTGCTACTTAACTGTATCTCACATGGAAGAAAGAGCATTCTTTCAAGGGCTGCTGGGAACTAGTTACTTGCAATTCCTCTTATTTTGCACATTGCATACAAACCTAAAAAGGAGATTGGCACAAGACAATGGAGTTTAAAAACAGGAAAGAAAAGGTAGAAAGTCCTGACAGTGTACACTGTATACAAAGCAAGGGAATGCTGTTGCATGCTGTACTTTGAATGGGATCTCCTGGGCGAAAACACTGCTTTTTACCCTGTGTATTTGTGTTATGAAAATGAGGTTGAAAACTCTGGGGGTGTATTGATGTCTTTGCAGAAATTCAAATGGTAAAGGATGTACTGTACCAAGCTCAGGAGGGAGGTATCTCTAGATTTTATCAAGCTGAAGTGGAAACTCCATCAATTTACTGCATAGAATAAGTGGAGAACACTGAGAGATCTTCTACTTCTCTGTTGGTACCACTAATACTTCAGAATATACTTTCAGAAAATAAAAAACAAAAGAGAAGGGAAAGAGCAGGAGAGTCTGTGCAGCAGAGATGGTGTAGATATCAAGGTCAGCTCAGCTACCATCCAAAACTGACTGAACTTTGCACCTGAACTTGCATACACTCAAGATGACCAAATAAATCTTCCTTCCCTGAATTCTGAAAGAATTGGCCTGTGAAAGCACATGTATGATGCAAACAATATTCAATACTGTCTGTAATCCTCCAAGCAATAAAACTAGACATGGATCTCCTCTTTGTTACTCTTGAAAGACAGGAATGGTCTGGACTAACACAGCTGCTAGTCTGACCTCAGGAGCAGGCAAAGCCCCACCACATGTTTTAAAAGAAAAAAATACAGATGGGGAAGTAAATAGAAATAAAGCAAAAAGACCAATCTGTGTCAGTAATTAATTTAACTAAAGTAAGAAAGGCTTGAATCTGACCCTTTTTGCATAGAGGGACACATAGAGAAGGATTTGTTGAACTAGACAAGACAGACCTTAGCAAAGCAATTTTCAGGTGAGTAAAAAACTGGTTTAAAGACACAAATGAATAGCAACTGAAATTTAATGAAGCTATTATTAACCCTCTGAATTCACAATTCTGCAATCCACTGGAATCTCCTTTGGGAATGAGACTTCCAGTAATTACAGTAACCTTTGCCTTTTCCATCAAGAGGCTGAGCTCTGATATCCACATGATTGTATTGACACGAGTGGCTGTTTTGCTGCTGTCAAACCTTAACAGCATTTTGGTTTTTTGTTCCAGCTGTTTTCCCTTTTTGCTGGCCAGAGTTCCCTGGTTAGGTTACCTTGCTCCTAATATTAAGAACTAACAGGAAAGAGAATCTACTTGCATTTGTTTTGAGCTTCTGTCTGGGGAATATGGTACTTACGAGATGGCCTCTATCATATCCATTCCCATTTCAACACAGCAGTGTGCATGGTCAGCTCTTGCTTCTGGCAACCCAGACACACAGTAATAGCAATCACCCAGGATCTTGATCCGTAAACAGTGGTTCTCCTTAAAAAAAATAAGAATAATAAAGGAGAAAGAAGTATTCAGCTTATATTCATGCTTGCAATAGCTTGCCTTTTAGGGCAGTGAATATTTAAGAAATCCAGTGAACCAGCACAGTATGTCATTCTTGCAACAGGAGAATGAAAACAAGAGGAAACAAAATTATAATAGAAAACTTACAGCTGCAAGTTTATCGAATCTGGCAAAGAGCTCGTTCAGTGTCATGACCAGCTCCTGAGCAGTGCACTGGGAGGCCAGGCTGGTGAAACCCTCTATGTCTGCAAAGAGGATGCTGGGGAAAAGAGAGGGGGAAAACAAAAAAAAAAGTGTTACAACATTTGTTGCTGATATTTGTGTAAATGTAAATTGCACATAGAAGTCTGGGATGGGAAGGCATGTGGGGTGTCCCAGCCCCACAGCAACAAGGAGATAAGCAGCTCGAATGTACCTTAGGATGCAGCCCCTACCCCACCTGTAGCTCCCAGGAGCTCCTCCCAGTAAGGCTGCAAGCCCAAATGTGGGAACCCAGATCATCCCTCTGGCCAAAAGATCCCGAGATCCAAAATGACCAATGTGCTGCCAAATGACAATTGCAGACCTTGCCAGCTGAGGCAAACTGGCAAGGATCTGCAATTAGGATATCTCTGCAATTAGGATATCTCTGCATAAGGATATCACATCACAGGTCCACCCAAGAGGGACTGGGAAAGCCCTGTGAAAGCAGCCTGGACTGTTTTGAAAGCACAATTATTTGAATCACAAGTATTATTAATGACTCTTTGATTTCAGTGAATCAATATTAATGTTGTGCTGCAAGGACAGCAGTGGGTTGTGGGTTTTTAAAAAACTGCACAAAGATTTTGTCTCATTGATAATTACAACATGGAAAATACTGACTTGCAATCAAACCCAGCCATTATGGCAAATTTAAAACTATTCAGTAAAACAAGCAGCAGACTTTATCTTTATAGATCCAAGATAAAATGTAGATATGCACACACAGTTATATAAATAGAAAATTCATGAGTTCTACTTGTGTATTGGAATATTTATCCAGTGGTTGATTTGTTCTTTGAAGTTGATTATTGCCATCAAGATGTACTTGGAAAAGAAATTAAAAGTATAAATAACAACCACTTTGGAATTGTTTCTTCTTTGTAAAATAAAACTCCAACACGTTTTAGGCAAATTGCAGAGGTATGTTTTCAGTTGGAATTCCCTGCAATGCCTTCAATCAGAAAGCAAAACCAACAAAAATATTTTCACAAGCATTTTTTGCAAAAATTCCAAAACACATTTCAATTCTGGCATGCTTTTCATATTTTCCTTCTACATTTCAACTCCAATAAATCACCAACCAAACATATTATTGCATTAAATACTTTGTTAGTCACACTGATGCTAAAATGTACAAGAGAAAAACAAGATGAATGCAGGGATGTCTGAATCAAAATATACTTTGCCATTTTTAAACACTTGAGAAAACACACAAAAATAAATCAAGATTCCACATATTTACAAATAAAAGTAAACCTCCTGAAGAAACACACTTGAAATCAAATGAAAGCTTAGACAAGTCCGTACTGCTCATAAGCAATTGAAGTACATGCTAATATGTAATGTACAAATGGGAAATGTCTCCAGTTCTATGGCAGTAACCAAATATGTCTTGTTGAAAGCACGTTCCTCTTCCAACATAGGGCAAATTGCAAATTAATAATTTTTGAACATGTTCACACTCTGCTTGTGTGCATGTTGCAATAGCCTTGTGTTAGAACAGGAGAAATCAAGATCAGCTGCTGCCCTGACATTCAGATTTCTGCGGTGTATCTGAAAATACTACACAGGGATGCCCTGAGCCTTCTCCCCATGCCTAATAAATGTGAATAAATGACTGAGGTTGCTCTCTTCATTCCCCATTTACCATTCCAGATAAATGGATCAGACATTTCTAGAAGTGGAATGGTGGCAATATTTCAACCACACAAATGAAGCAATCAGCAGAGCCCTATGGAGCTGTTCTGCACACAGATTTGTGTTAGCTAACCAAGCACCTGGGTGCATTACAGCCAGCCAGCTGTGTGACCTGCTCTGCCACCCAACAGCCACACTGCTGAGCTATCAGCAGACACTCTCTGGGACACATGGGCTGCAGGGAATGGAAAACCTCACCAGGGTATGGAAAGGACTGCATGTGAGATGGCTGAGGACTGAAGATGGAGAGGACAGACACACATTTGTGCCAAGTAACTGGAGAAAGAACAGGACACAAGAGTCAAAGAAAACAGTCCTTGACAACTGGAACCCAGCCTGAAGCCTCTGTCCTCTGCTCTCAGCAAGGTACTCTGAAAGCCACTAAATCCCATTTTACTCCTCTGCCCAATCTGCCCCCTCCACACACTCCTGCTAGCACTGCAGCTCCAGCAGCAGAGACTCCTGGCAGGTTTGTCAGTCCCAGCCCCTCCTGCGAGGGAGGAATGGGGACTGAGGAAGTTCTGCTCCTGCTGTTATTAACCCTTGTAACCCTTACATTCTGCCTGCTCCCTATAAAATACCCAACAACCCAGAAGTGACAAGGAAAAGAGTTGTCTCTTACAGCAGCCATCATGGAACAGCCCATGATCCTCATCCTGTGTTTAGTCAGAGCTGTTATTTGAAAAGAAGCTTGTTATATCTATGTGCTTATACACACAACACACACAGTGAGATGTCTGAAGCACCTCCAGACCCTGCCAGTGCATCTTACCCAGACTAGCAGCCTTAGAGGTTAAACACACAGATTCCCACTACTCTCAACTCCTTACTCCACGCTTCAGCCATGTCAATGACTACCCTCAGCAGTGAAAAGGTTTTATTACAGGACCGTGGTGTTGGTGATTGTGATGAAGGGCCCAACTCATACCAACTATTTGTCAGTCTTCAGAGGTCATGGCATTTCCTTGCTGGTGGGAGGACAATGCCAGTAACAGCCTCCCTTGTGCCAAATGGTGCAGCAAATGACAATGGGTCAAAAAAAGGTCAAAGGAAATAAATATTACAGCTATAAAATATCGTGAGATGAGTAAAGCAGTGGTTTAGCTGTACGATTAGCTGGAGCAGATTAGAAGGGATTGACCACACAATCTGCAGCCTGGACATCAGCAACTATTATCAGCCCTGAGTCCCAGTCCCTTCATCTGGGAGGCTACTGCTTTGTGGAAAAACCAGTTAGCATGTAATTAAAATGTTGTAATGGTTTCAGAGTTCTTGATATATTTTCCACTCCATCACTGTCTTCAGATTTACCATCTGATTGGGTTTTGTCCAGCAGTAACCAGGGTATGACCTCAAAAAATACAGAAAATGGTTTATTTCTGGGAAAGACAGGGAAGAAAAGAGGAGTTATCATTAATTTTATATGTCTTTCTAAATTATTTCTGTTTTATTTTGGTTGAAAAGTACCACAAATTGTGTTTTAGGGTAGAGGTGAATACTTTCCTAAGCTCCTATTTCAGTTCCTATTTCCAGCAAGGACTGGCTCAAGATTTCATAGCTGTACAAGGCAAGCTCAGTTTTGTGGCTGTTGCCCTGCATGGCTCATGATGCTGACAGGAAAAAAGGATGAAAAAGAGCCTGATGGCAGATCCTGCCATCCTCCCCTCTGCTTAAGGACAAGCCTGACACCTGCCTGGTCGCACCCAAACCCCAGGCAAGGGAAGATGAAAGGGAGATACAGGGACTGGATCACCCCATAGCTGCTGGCTCCTATGCATTCCACCATGTCTGAAGGGCAGCACAGGGCAGGCTGGGCTCATGGTTCCAGCTGCTGCTGCCATGGGAATGCCAGCTCTGCCTGAGCTTGGCTCTTCCCAAAACCACCAGGACACAGTGAACTGCAAGGATGTCTGGGTGCTCTGTGCACAGTGCCTCAACAGAACTGCAAAGGCAGACTGAGCTGAAATGGAGGGAACACAGTCAGGATGCAGAGACAAGAGGAGAAAATTCCCATCCTGCTGAGTTCAGCTTTCCCATTTTTTGGTCTGTAATGCATTCACACAACAGTTAAGATACCTGTTGACAAGCAGCTCTGGAACCAGCAGGAGCCTCAGTGCAACATCCCAGAGACCAACTCAGGTCTACCCCCCTACTGCATCAAGTCCTACCACTGCAGGTCCTTTGAAACTATCTCCTGTAAGGTGATCCTTGCACTACTGATGCAGAAGCACCACAGGATCTTTGGGATGGCAAAAGATGGCAGAGAACTTTTTTTGCAAGTGTGCAGGAAGGGGAGAGGTATGGCAGAAAGCAAAGAACATAAGGAATAAGAAGAGCTGAGGACAAGGTGGGAAGCAAGAAACCATGAGATGTTTAAAAACCACACACATCTACAGGGAATGATTTTGCAATGCAGACTTAAATGTCTGAAGCTAATACAGTTATTAAAGGAGGGACACGACACAAGTTTCCCTGCAAATGCAGGATTATTCAAAATGCGAAATTAAATCATGAGTGCCTCTAATGTAAAAACAAAAAAACCCAGCCATGTTCTATTTCAAGCCATGTGCGTGCCATGCACGCCAGCCACAACATAAATCAAGCAAGGCAAGAAACACAAACCCTATCACCATCACAACGGTGATGCCAGTCAGGAATATAAACACCATGTGTTGCTGGAAACCAAACGCCACAGGCACTGCATGGGAAACAGAACAAAACCCCACACTCTGAGAGCTTTAATGCCTTATAATAACTGCAAAGTGCTTTTGGCTGGATCTGAACCATGGTATTTTACCACAATGAACACTAGCTACAAGAGAAGAAAGAGTTCATGTGCCATGATGAAATAATCATTGTTCACTAGAAGCAAGCATTCACAAGCAAAGGTGTAAGAAGAATGCCACTGACTTAGGACAGTCTGCCCTTGCCAGTGAGCTCACTAAGCTAATGGGGGAGGACAGGGTCTCAGGGTGCTACAACACCATCTGCTGCAATTGGTGTTGCATGCCATTGAGTCATTCTGTGAACAAGGAAGAACAAAGAAAAAGGATGGACCAGGATGAAGCTAATAAAACTCTCACTTGAAAGGCTGGGTGAAGCTCTTTACACCAAAGCAGGCTTTCAGAGAACCACAGTAATGGTGAAGTTGGAAGGGACCTCTGGAGGTCACCTCATTTAACCCTCTGCTCAAGCAGGGCCACCTAGAGATGATTACCAAGACCATGTTCAGATGTCTTGTGAGTATATCCAGGGTGGATATCCAGTATACTCTTCAGCATTTTGGTAAACAAGTTAATTTTTACACTTGGACATCTGTTTAAAAGCCAGTTCCTCTCTTGCACTGTAAGCCCAGAATTATTTTCCACCTCCAGTGGCACAAACAAAGTATTAAGTTCATTCAGAAGTTCCTGGAATACACAAGACATCAAGATAAATCCCATCTCTCCTTCTTAGCTACTTGGGGATAGGATGGCACAGAGATCCTCTGTGTCTTCTACTCACCCTGTGCACAAGATAGGATTCCAGCTTCCAGAAACACTGAGAACATCTCATCATGCTCTTTCCCTACTGAATTTGACATCAGCAACAACAAAAGGACAAACCAAAACAAGCTGAGGACAAGTTCCCAGCAGTGCCACAGTGGCCATGGTCAGGCAGCAGCGTGTCTGGGAAAAGCAGCGCCAATGTGAGCAAGGGTAGCAGAGCCCACCTAGGGAGGGTGAAGGGGCCCACACTGATCACTGTGCTGAGTGACAGCCCAGGGACCAGCCCAGCAAGCTGCTTCTAAACCATCTCAGGTCTCAACAGCACATCAGCCTTGCTCTCTTGGGATGTCTGTGTGACAGGCTAAAGACATAGCCTTAGTAATGCAAAAAATGTTCTCCAGAACAGCAGGACATCAGACAGACCAGAGGTTAAAATTTTTCCTTTTCCTACAGTCATGGGAAAAAAGCAAACACAACAGCAAAAAGATACATGCTCTATCCTCAACTTATATGGTCATTTTGGAGAAGATCCATTTAGTACTGGAAATCACCTATTGTTTAAAATGAGTCCAAGCACCGCTGTGACACAGGAGCTGGCACAGCTCCCCCCTGGAAAGGAGGACTCCGTCTTGCACCATGTTCCACATTGAGATCATTCATACTGGCTCCCACTTGCTCAAGAGGGTGAGAAGGGGCACATGTACACAAATGTTGTGATAAGCAAACGAGTACTGGTGAGAGAGAGGAAAACACAAAGTAGGCAGATATACACAAAAAAACCCTACAAAACCAAACCCCTGAAAAACCGTGAGCCTTTTCACCTTTTTCTTTACAACAAAAGGCAGAAAACCTCAAAGTTTCCAAAAACGTAAAACAGGCTCACATGCCATATATGAAAACTTCACTCTGCAAGGCAATACTAAGTGAATCTGGTGGCAGCAAAAACCAGCCAAGAAGCAGGAGACCAGATGGCTCTGGGAGACACTGGTGGCAATGTGCAGACTGCCATCCACAGCCACTGCACGAAGACAGCCAGGCTCTTTGCAAAGACACAAACTGCAGAGCCCTGCTTTGGCTTGATTTTCCTGTGCTTGCTCTCAGGTGAGTGTTACTGGAGGTCAGAACTGCCTGAGGGGCTCATCTGGGAGATGTACATCTGCAGCACAAACATGCCACATTTGTGGCTGCAGCTCTGTCTGCATTAGCAGGGCTGGGAATGCCCTATGGAAAGGTTCTGGCCCTGCTGATGCTCAGGAGCTGCTGAGAAAAATGGCACCAGACTGTCCATCATGGTCATCTCCTCACCTCAGTGGTCTGTCCCTCACTGACAGCACAGGAAATGAGAAGAAATTTAGATCCTGAAATCACTAACCAGAAGGGGGAAAATGCACCAGCCATGCAAAGAAAAGTTTTTCCATGACCTCCCTAGGTTTGCAGTTTACAAGCATGAGTAGCATTCCCAGTTACTGGAATTTAGCTATAGCTAGGCAACATCAGTACTCCCTTTTTTATTTTAAACATGAAAAACTTGCTATCCTCTCCTTCTAAACATTTTGAGTTACAAGATTTTCCTATTTCAGCAGACTATATTTAACCAGATTGATTTTTCACTGGAAACAGGAGTAATAAATAGTCTTTTGGGAAGAAAGGCTACTTGAGGAAGGCAAAACCAAATAAAAATAGATATGCAGCAGCTACCAGCCAAACTATAGGCGTGACACACTATGGATGGCTTTGAGATGACTGAAAGAAATTTTAATCCTCCGTCATTGCCAGCTAAATTAGATACTTCTGTCTGTCAAACCTAAAAAGGAGATCCAACCATTCTAAATAAGACTTTGTGTTATAAAGAAGGAGGAAATTTAGACCTTTTTTATTTAAAAAGGGACTGATGGGAATGCCATTTTTTTTCCAATTTCTCTGGTCAGGGAAAAAAAATCATGTAAATGCAAAAGATGCCAACTCCATTCCATCTCCAAGGAAGCTTAAGAGGGCAAAGCTGAAGGACAGGGCCTTTTGCAGGAAGGACCCATGCACAGTGCTGACCCCAACCATGTGCCTTTGCTGTGGCTCTGAGCAAGCCCAAACCCACCCAGCTCTGCCTGAGCAGTCCAAAAGAGCTGGCAGGTCTGTCCAAACTGGAGCTGAATCCAGTCCACACCAAAATAAATCTCAGATGTTCCACAAGACAGGAAATCCAGAACTGCAGGTAAAAGAGAAAGGAAAAGCCATATTCTGGTTTTCAAACTTCAGGTGTGCTTTTTCCTTTGAGCATTCCTGCAGCCTGTTTTCTGAGCTTGGAGCAATCTCTGATATGAAAATCCTGCTGTAAACCAATAAGTAGGACAGCAGAGCTAAGAGAATTCTGAAAAAAGGGACCAGCACAGTTGTAATTCTGTTCAGGGCAGGAAGGCACTATTCCTTCCTGCCTTCTCTTTGAGACAATACCTTTCAAAATTGACTGAAGCTACAGAAGCAGCATGGTAAGAAAGAGAAACAACTGAAAATTTAAGGATTAAAGCAAAAGCAAACCTGTTGCAAAGGGGCCGTGTGCCAGCAATCCTCGGTTGTCAGAGGAGGCAAGAGAGAAATGTATTTTGTCACAGTTAACAGTTTCACAAGTGCATCCTGGCTCAGGCACATGGCACAGAGATGAAATTGCTTCTAATCAGGTTTGTGATGCTTTCTGTTATGTATTGCTCAGGTCTTTGTATTTGATGGAGAAAGAATGAGCTCTTCATAGCTGTGAAAACTGCCTTCAGTCTGTTCTTCTCTGGTATCATGGATATTCAGGCTAACAATGATGCTTTTGTAGTCCCTAACCAAAAAGCTGCAGTGATTCTGCATGCAGCCAGCACTTCAGTCTAACCGTACTTCTTCAATTTTTCCCAACATTCTGTCTTTTGGGATTTATTTACTTTGTCATTTCAGCAAGTCAGGGTTTTCCCTCTGGAAAGTCACTACAGAATGAAAACGTAACATTAGTATATAAATGTCATCATTTAAAACATTAAGGAGCAATTGTGCATTTCCCAAAGTGGGTAGGTAGCAAAATGCACAGACTCCCAATGGATCAGCTGAGAAGGAACAAGTGCTGTGATGTTCTGTGTACATGATTTCCATGGGCAGCTTATTAGATCAATAACACAAAGTGGCCATTTGGTGGGAAAACAGTGCTGAGGAGCACAAACATGAGTCTTCCTGCCCTTTTTGGAACAGTCAGCATGAGTGGACTCACCGTCCCCCCTTCTATACTTTAAAATGTAGTTGAGCAGTTGTGTTTTTAAAATTACACTGATGAAACTGTAAAGAGAAATGGGCCCAAAGCATTCAGAGAAATGGGCCCAAAGCATTCAGAGACACTTAACTGTGCACACTTTATAATGGTCACTTTTCTGAGAAACACTAATGAACATCAGTGGAGAGGAATTGTAAAATGAAGACATAATTCTTCATCAGGTACTTTGAAAGTTAAAATGGCTGCCCAAAGAAAATGGCACAGCTCATTAACTGAGGGATCAATGTAATTTGATTAATAAACAAATCTGATAATAAATTTAATAATAAACCACATTCATGTTTTCAGTGACAAGGGAGATTGGCTGCAATGTCAGAATCAAATGAAAAGGAAAAAATCCTGCAGGAAATTGAACTTGTTATCTGGTTGTTGTACACTGCATTAATTTTCCTTACTTGATAAGAACCAGTAATGAATAGATACCCTCAACTTGCAACTAAAGTCTCCCAACTTTACAAGAGCTATAATTTAACATTAAGGGTTTTTTCCCCTTTTTAAGATGTCACCTACCATCACATCTGAATTGCCCAGTGGCACTTAGGTTGATATCTATTTTTGGTTCCTTTTGGTGACACAGAAAACTCCAGCTTCCATGGAGAAACAAGGTAAATATAATTAAATTCTGTACAATTGCTATCAGCAGTAGAACCACTCCTCCTCAGAAGGCAGTTCAGGTGAATATAAGGATTTCTATGCAAAGACGGTCCTTGAACAGGAAATATAAAATTCCATGCACCTCTTCAGCCCTAACATATCTCATATTCCAAATACTTGGCATATTTCCATGATTTCATAGAGAGTAAGCAGCGACACTGAGCAACTGTTGAAATGCCATTGGTGCTAGAGAAGCAACAATACACTATTTTCTAGAGACAGCAGTATGGTCTACAAATAAAATACAGAAAGATGCTCAAGGTGACATGGGAAAACCCTGGCAAAGCATGAATGTGAATCCTGGCCTCCCAAGCCCAGGAAACATCCACACAAACCCCACTCCTGACATGCTGGAGCAGGAATCATGGTGAAGGCAGGTCTGCTCACTGCAAATGTCTCTCCAACTTTCCCCTAAATCTCCCCTGATTTTTGCACTCAGTGGTTTCTTCTCATAATGAAGCAGACATATAATTTTAACTTGATTTCAAGAGAATTACTGTAATTGCCACCAACAGAATAATAGATCTGCATATAAAGAAATGGCTTTTCTCTTGCCTTTTCCATTGGAAAATTTAATTTCTGTGTTAATGCATTAAGATATTTCACTAAGCCTTTTGCTTGCTACTCTCAATATTCACAAAATATTATTACCAAATGTAGTTTCTGCAAACAGCTATTAGTTTACCAGTGTTCTAATATCAATAAACTCAGTAGAATCTGACCAGGTCTTTTCTACAGCATAGAAAGCCACCTTGGAGACGACTTAAACCATATAATATGGTAATGTGTCTCATAGCATAAAAATAAGAGGAAAGTTGCTGTTTCAGATCTTTCTACATCTATGCAAAACCAGTCTAGCTAATTTCTGTTTACTTTCTATGCCAGCACAGTAGCAGCAATTTTGGTTTTCACAAAGCTGCATGGAATGGAATTTAAGTGCCAGGGAGGACACATGCCCATGTGAAGTCTAGCAAAGCTGGCAAGAAAATTGTGGCTGACGAGTCACAGGACAGACAGGCTGGGACTTCTCCCCTTGGGGATCTGGGGAATCCAGAGCCGAATTCAGTTCCAGAGAAGGAAGGAGTTTGAGCAAACTGCCCCAAGTGAAATGTCTGTTAGAATACCCATGTTAACAGCCACACTGATCCTGTCCCCAGCACTGACACATTCAGGTTTCTAACAGATGCCTGGGATTAGAGTGATTTGCTCCTCCAGACAGGAGTAGGCATGGCTGAGGTGAAGTGTTCCTCAAACAACACATCTGTGCTCTCCCTGGGGTCTGTGCTGGGGCTGCATGGACTGATGTGGCACCAGGTCCAGCACTGAGCAGAGCCTGGGGCTGTCAGGCACATCTGGAGCAGAGGGCAGTGGGAGGAAATGGAGCATGCAAACACAACACAAACCCTAAAGATCTTTGAACAGCCTGCAACTTGCAAGATGCTCACTAAGGCAAAGTGCAGCTGTGCTATTTGGTGCTTGTGTGGCTGGGTTAAATGTTCCTGCAGTTCAGATATCAGGAGATGATTCCCTATTCCTACACACCAAGCCACTCTCCGGAAGCCAGAAAATGCTTAGCACAGCTACTCTATTTCTTAAACACCACAATAAACAAACTTGCAGAAGTACTGGATTCTAATAGCCACTGCACAGAAAGAAAGCAAGAGGGGAGGAGGGGAAGTGCAGCAGCCCACACAACATCAAATGCTGGTAGGCTCAGTGCTAAATAGCAGATGATTCTTACTGAATAAGTGCCCTAGATTTTGCAAACAATACAGGGAACAAAAATAGAAACCCATTTACATATTGCTGTTAATAACTTTATTTATAGTGTCACAGCTAGAGCACAATAACTGCAGCCATGGCTTAACTTGAAAGCCATTCACTGTGGAGGAGTCAGACAGATACTGTTTTCTCAATCCTTATGCAACTGAAAAAAAATCCTGCTAACAACATCCAGTCACCAGAGTCCTTGTAAACAGAATATGAAAAGAAGTTAACAGCATTCAAATCCAAAAGCAAATCATCCCTGGGATCCTCTTGGCTTCTGCACCTTCTGGTTTCTTAGGACATGCTGTGGTTAATCAAAGACCACCAGAGCTAGAAACCCTGGTAAGCAATTTTTCACTTCAGTTTGAGCCTCGTGATAGCACCTTACAGGAATATTCGACTGCTGTTTAATTTATTTCTTTGGTTGTTTTTTGTTTGTTTGAATTAAGAGGTACAGACAGGGCTCAGACTAGGTCAGCAGCTACAATAAGAAACAGTATGTGTCCAGAATTAAAGAGAATCCCTCCCACATCTGTGCTGCCATCTACATGACTGTAGCCAAATCTTACCTGGGAGCCAAGATTCCTGCCAGATAAAATATCACTGGCCTGACACAAAACACTGGCATATCTTTAAGGTACAGAAATTTGTATCCTTGATTCCATAGTATTTTGCAAATGCCTGCTATTTATAAGTAAATGGAGTGAAACTGAAAGCAAGAAAACCATCTCCTATGACCCATCACCCAAAATGTGAGAAAACATGGATCTAATTTTCCCTCTGCTTGAATCCAGCCTGAACTGGACAACTGGCTATTTTGGACTGGGAACAGGGGTGCCCTCAGGACCTCATGCTGCAGCTGCTCATTACATATAAAATACTCAGAATAATTAGAGGCAGAGACGGCGAGCGCTCCTCTCTACCCTGCTGATTATGGTGCACGCTGTGACATGGGACAGTGGGATTCAAGCTGCTGCTCCAGGGTTTGATTCTTTTATATAGAAAAATGAAACAGAATTAACAAAAGAAAATGAGGATGCCTTCTTCATTTATGGCCTCTCCTAGGAGATGTGGCCTCAAATGCCCTCTGGTACATGGGAAAACCAAATTCAGATTAGCTACCCTGGCAGTGGGCTCCTGATGAGCATGGTGTGCCTCATCCCTTGTGCCTCTTCAGGTCTTTGCTACCTCTGTGTTGTCGTTTCTGCCACATGGAATGTCAACTGAATTATTAATTCTCTAGGTTTCCATTTTAGTGAGGAACAGGAAGATGCCCCTTTGGCCTGGCAGCCCAGGCATGCCCTGCTCGCTCCCCTGCACCCATGAGAAGTGCCCAGCACAGAGATTTTTTTGTGTGTGTGTTTGTATGTGTGTTTGTGTGTGTGTCTGTGTGTGCGTCTGTGTGTGTTTGTGTGTGTGTTTTTGTGTCTGTGTGTGTGTGTGTTTGTGTGTGTGTGTTTTTGTGTTTGTGTGTGTGAGTCTGTGTGTGTGTTTGTGTGTGTGTTTTTGTGTCTGTGTGTGTGTGTGTTTTTGTGTCTGTGTGTTTTTGTGTCTGTGCATGCTCCCTGCTGGCTCCTTAGGCACAGCTGCTCAGAGCCTGCACCACACAGACATCAGGACATTTCTGCAATAGGAGCCAAGCATGTCTGAGCTCTGATCAGCCTAACCACCAAGTCAAATTAAAGAACTCATTGTCTGTCACAGGTTTTAACTTTTCAGGCAAGATACCATTTTCAGTTTACTTCTTCCCCCACTGATACTTCAAGGAAAAGCAGCTCAGCAGGTAAGCTACACCTGCAATTTTAGTGTCCCTGGGCTTTGCAAGAAATTTGTAATCACTTCCAATTTCAACAGAAAAATTTTACTCAGTTTGCAGCTGAAAATTATAAAGAGTACTAGATAGTAAGAACAGAATATCACTTAGAATTTACATTCTGTAACATAGCTTTGTCTCTACATGAGACCTGTCCTCCTAAACTGTGACCTGATGGCCACCATGCCACAGAAGGGAAGAATCTTAGGGAAGAAAGGCGAGGACGTGAGTTTTTTCTCATTTTAAATTGAAACAAAGTAGAACTATTAAATGAAAAGGCCTCTTTTTCTCTTGCCTGGAAAGGAAATTAATCTCACAAAGGGGCTTACAGTAGTTTTGAATGCAATCCAGAACAAAAGGTTCCAAATGAAACAGAATAATTATACTTTTATGGATCAGCTCTTGGCATTTGTTGAAGCCTGATCTGTAACTGCAATGCTCAAGTTCCCCTGAGCAGAAGCCAAAGTTTTGTTTGTTTTGTTCTACAAATTGATTCTTATTAGCTCATTCTTTGGAAACAGCCATGGCACAAAGCAGTGGTGCATTGGTGTGCAGGTTCCTGGGAATGGAGGCTTCCACCAATTCTGCTATGGCACATAACTGTCCACCTGCTTGCATCTGGTTTCCACTGCCCTTTCTTTTTTCCTCCAGAGATCCTAAAAATTGGTAAATTTGCTCCTTTCTTTCCAATCTTTTTTTTTCCTTCCCCCTATTTTTTGCCTACCTCTCTCCTCCCCACTAATATCCCATCAGCTCTGTGACACAGGTTCCCTCAGTTTCTTCATGGTCCAGGGAGGTACAAAGCACTTTTCTGAATTGCTGCTTCATTCAGCACTGATGTATGGGTCTGCCAAGCCTTGGGGATAACAGAAATTAAATAGTTGTGAGAAGAAGGAGGGTTGTCCTAGTAACCCTCTATTAGCAGCATTCCCCACAGTGAGCAGGAATGGAGCCAGTGCATGATCACACTCTGCAAAGAATCATGCTTACATGAAAAAAACCTAGCCAAAACACACCATCAAAACACCCCAAAACAATGAGCTGACATGGTGGATTAAACTGTCACTACTGTAACTCTGCTGGGACAATTCCCCACTGCTTCCTACCTGCACCTTCCCCTTCATGTGGGAGGACAAGTCGTGCTTCCAGGTGCTTTGCACAGCTGCTGCTGGGACACACAGGCATTTACAGATGATCCTACAACTCAACAAAGCCCTGGACACCCAGCCTTCTGCATGCCACTTACTGGGGAGGTCTCTGCAACAGGAGGCTAGGAGAAAATACTTTGCTGATGGTCACACAGATCCAAGTTTTATAAATACTTTTATAAATATTTATAAATAGCACACCAGGTTTTTCATCTTGGGGGATAAGTTCTGTAAAACTGCAGATGAGGAAGTTGATTTTGAATGTTGATGATCCTCTTATATGTTTAAGGCATCAATTTAGGAGGTTGATTCAAAAAATGGACATAGTTACTGGTCAAGAATCTCCTTAGATTTTCTCAGTGCCTTTGAGAGCCTCAGATATTTGCTAAAATCACACACAACAATCACAAAGAGGTTTGCTGGTCATGATATCAAGGAAGATAACACCTACAGTGCTATATTTTGGTTGCTTTTTAACTAGCATCACACAGACACTTCCCAGTCTCTGAAAGCTACCTGCAATCTTCCAAGTCCCCAGAATCTACACAAATTTACAAATCCTTATTCCCACCATTTAAAATTATGTTCATCTTTCTTGGGCTTTGTAACAAAAACACAAATGGGCACAGAAAAATCTCAGTTTTCTAAAAAGAGCCCTTCTATCATTCCACAGGGGCAATGCCATGCCAATGGGATGTGTGTGATGAAATTAATTAAACCTTCGGGTCTTTTGCCTCCTTTACTCTTTTGTGCAGTCCTCTGTTTCTCCTCATTTCTGTCAGTTTGTTTCTGAAGTGACCTGTTCTTAGCTTGGTTTCTTACGAAAACCCCACTAACAGAATTATGCAGACTGCACAGTCAGTACCAACCTCTCCCCAACTTTTTCACCACTTAGCATAAGGCAAAGCTAATAAAAAAGGGAAACTTTAGAAACTACACTATGACTTTCATTTACTGAAGGACATAGACTGAAGTTAGCAGTGGTACTAACTTGAGTCACAGGATGCCAGACCACTCAAGAGCTCTTCTCCATTAATTGGTTCCAGCTTTTGTCTCCTTCATTACTTATCCACTGTCAAAATTATACATACACCAGTAGGAACAGATGCACAAATTAGCAGCAATTGTTGAGGGATATAAATACAGTATAAAACAAGAGAAGTTAATCCATCCCCATCAAAAACTGTGTCTCTGTTTTATAGCTTCTGTAAGAGAGCTTCAAATAGTTTTGCAAAGTTTCCTGCATTACAGAATAAAAAGTTTAACTAATTTTTGCTTTTCAGTCATTATCATCTAGGGAGGAAGCAAAAAGGTGGGATGATGATTTTAATAAAAACCTCTTCAAATGTTACATAAACTCAATGTTCTTAAAACCACTTTGCATGTTAACTACATGACAAAGCAGTTCATCAACTGAAATCTCACGAAGTCTTTACAGGAGAAAAGCAACTCTGTAAAAGCAAGTCTTCACAAAAGAAAAGTTTTGTTCAGAGAATACTCAACTTTTCTTGTCAAGGTTACTCCAGATTACAGAGGACTGGGAGTGAATTAGCTGAATAAATGTAATATGATGGCGGTTTTTACCATAAATTTGATACATTTGTTTTTATCAGACCAATCAGCAGTCATACATTTTTTAAAAATCAATTTCTTCTTAGTACTACTGAAGAAAAAAGAGAATCCAGACAACCTTGATGAGTTAAAATTCTGCTCTGTAAACTTCTGCAGGCACCTTCATTATTCTCTCCAAATTACTCTTCACAGTATTTCATCATTAAAACATCTAACACTCTTCAATCCATCGCCCTGTGAACTTCACAGACCCTTGTGTACACTCAGATAGCAGGGTGTGAATTATACATCACAGGCCCTTCCTAATTGCTGCTGCCTGGCTGGTGGCTGCAGATCTGCAGTCACCTGGCAGGCTGCACCCCTGGGACCTCATCCTGACTGCAGCACACGTGCTCAGGACGGGGTGCCTTGCGCCAGGAATTTATCTGCCTTGTTCTGCACAGGGTACAAGGCTCACTCACAGCCCTGAAAACACCAGGGGCTCCCAGCAGGAACTAGGATCACAATATATTGCCAGCTCAAAGAGGAAGATCACAGAGCAAATGAATACTTCAACGAGTTAGCATGTATTTGTTCTTAAAGGTTGCTGTGCACATGCACAAAGAGGTAGATTTGCTAAAATACAGAAAACTGCCGTCCTTATTGGCTTAGAAGTTTTCATGGCTGAACCATCATCAGGATCACTCCCTTTCTGCTGTTCTGGTGATCCCTGTCTGGATCACTCCCTCTCCATTCATTATGGTGAGGGAGTGATCCTGGGTTGAAACATCCCCTGTAATATCAACACCCAGACTTACTGCACAGCTTTGAGGTTTGTCAAGGCTGCAATAAATGAATTTCTTTACATATGAATTTTAGTATGATTGAAAATCTCCAAAAGATAAGTGACTTTCTCCTCTCCAAAACAACAAATTGATTAGGAAGAGACAAGTGATTAGTGGTGGTAAGAGCAGAGTATTTCACCTTCATCCCTGGGTGAAACTTACTTCTGCACTTCCTCAAACTTATTGCTAACTTGAAAAAAAAAAAGAAAAATCTGCAACCTTAAAAAGCAAAGATTCACATCTGCCAGGCATAGGTGAAACTCCCAGGAGCTGGTTCTTGACAGAGAGAGTTCCCATTTAGGTAAAATTCCCTGCTGTCATTTGGGGAAAGATGTGGGCAGGCTCATTTCCCTCCTACTCACTTTTCTCATCCTACAGCTTCAACCAGAAGTTACAGCAATTAAATGCTCTAAACTCCCATGAAACCCACAGTTACCCCCACCTACAGGCAAAAATAACTTTCTACTGCTCGTGGGCACATGCCTTGAACAAGGAAAAGGAGGGAGAGGTCTTGCCAAGCCTCGATTCTGAGAAACAACCAACCAACCCATCAACACACTTTGGAGGAAATTGAAGCTCAGGGACTGGCACAGAGAGCAGCAGCAAGGATGGAAAATATGGATAAAAGTGGCTCTTGGGCTTTCTCCTTCTTAATGCTGGTCTTCTTTGTTTTTAAACAGAAGCCATCAATTTTCATTCTGCCTCCCCACAGAAAGGAAAGAAGACAAGGAGGAAGATGGATTATACAGTAAATATTTTAAAAAGTTACTGCTCCTGCCCTTTCCTGGCAATGAGGCCTTCCAGAGAAATTAAAGCTACACAGACTTTGGCTGAGATGAGGGACTGTGTAATATTTGAAAATATCCCTGTCAGAATTGCCAGAAATTTATACCTGCCATAATGTAACTCTTTTATTAAGGAGCATTAAGTCCTTCACCACCAAGAAACATTAAGAATGGATGTCCTGTGTGTGAGGAGAGTGGGAGGAGGGAAGAAAAAGATGTTTGCTTAGTTAAATTTTTCCTTAAATGTCCTAGTTCACAATTCCATAGAACCTCGCAACCCGGGAATTTAAAAAACTTCCTAAGCGACTAATAAGGCATCACAGCACCTAAAAGGTGAAGAGGTTTAGTTGACACAGCTGGTCTGAATACCCTGACACTCAGCCAAAATGGAACTCTGGTCATTTTCAAGGGGAGAACTTTTGGGTGTTACAATATCATTAAATCAGAAGACAAGTTACAAATGCTTTTCATTTAAAAAGCCGAAAGCAAATGGTCTTGTTTCATTTCTGCAAATGGTTTAGTTCAAGTTGTCAAGAAGTTTAAGAAACTCTGAAAGCAGGTTAATGTTGTTGAGTACATGATTCATAAGAATTATGTGAAGGGGTGAAGAGAGGAAACTGTCACTTTTACTGCACTTGGATGCCAGCCCTAAAATAAGCTTCTTGAAACAGTTCATTAAAGGAATTTCAATGACAAAGCCAACCTTTATCCGTTCACAGAGGACTTCAAGCCTCCTTTTATAGCACAGAGATTACTATATTTGGCCAAACCTAGATAACATTAAAGCCATTATCACTGCAGTGAGACACTATAAATAGCAATAGTAATGTAAAACACTTAAAATTCTGTCTGGGAAGCATGATAGATAAACAATATTATCTATGCATAATTTAGGGCTTGTCTATCAGCCATAATCTCATTCATGATAACATGAACAAATTTAGTTACATAATTCACCTTTTTGCTTACCCAAAATTACTTGCATAGTCTTGGGAACTCCTTTCCTGATGGCTTTTGACAATAGACTTTATATTTAACACACACACATATGTGGGAAAGGTCAAATCATGCTCTGAGGTTCTGGATTTGTCAAAGTTAATTCTCATTCAATAAATCAGGACAGGAAAATGTTTCATTCTCTGTTTAAAGGTTCTGTTCATGTGCATTGAAAAAGAGGGTATTAACCTCAAACATTTGCATCTTTGTTTTGTCACCACTAAAATTTTCAGAAGAACATGATCCTGAACCAAATTTTGCTGCCAAAAATTACAGGAAATTATATTTTCATTGTAGATAAATTAGTCTCTGAACTTTACTTTCCGTAACAATAATCAGGAGATTATGAACTCATTTGCAGGAAATCCAGATAAAAAGATTTGCTCAAAAATAGTTGACTTTTACCCATTCAGATCAAAAGTACCACAGTATTTTGCATTTAAAAAATCATCTTTCCCTTATGGAGATACAGCCCACCCTCTAAGGGAAGTGTACCACAGTAAGAAATATCATAGCAGAACTGCTCCTTATGGAAGGAAGACTTACTGCTGCTGCTTAAGGAAGATCTCTTCTACACAGGTTTAAACTGACTTATTTTTTCCTTAAACAAACAAGAAAGAAAAAAATAGAGAAGTGTGTAACCTCTTTTTCTAAAAAAAAAAAAAAAACCCACACAGAAAAACTCCACAAAAAAAAAAAAAAAAAAAAAAAAACACCAAACCCCAAAAAAACCTGAACCATGTAACCTAGAGTCTAAAACTAAGCATATAAAAGCAGAACTGTAAAGTTAAGGACACTTCATTTTTAAACTAGCAAAGAAAACTTACACACATTAACTTCACATAATTTTAGATTAACGTTTTCTGCTGGTAGAGTGGTTTGGGTTTGGTTTTTAATTAAAATTAGAGGTGGTCCCAAAAGCCCAGACCCAATCATCCCTGAAAATTAAAATATTTAATCTTGTCTGGAAGAGAATTTAGCAAGCCACTTCTCCCACACAAAATGTCAAACCAGGCTAAGTGCACCAGGCTGTGCTCCAGTGCCTCCTGAGTTCAAAGGACCCAAGTTAAAGCCATCTGGTTGGAAACCTCCAGAGCCTCATTATTTCCTTATTGACAGTGGGTTTGGAAAGCCACCTCACTCTGAAGATCCAGTAAAAATCAAGATGTTGCATTCCAAGCTTTAAGATGACAATCAAACTTTTAAATTAATAGTTAACAAAAATTCCCATCCATTATACTTTCATTAAAATCTGCCTTTATACACAATCTTGGGGAATGGCAGGAGAAAGCATCACTGAATACAGCTGATGGAGAAGGAAAACCCACAGCTCTGTGCAGACTTTCCCACTCCTGTGAGCTGCAGAGGAAATGCTCCTGCTGATAAATCATCAACAGGAAGCCAGATTCAATGGCTGGGCACAGCACCCTTGCACTGACTTCACATACTTCTCAATTGCCTTGACACAATAACCTTTAGCTCATAAAACCTTAGCTCTTATGACATTTTTGAATAGTGACAAACACAAACCAGAATTGCTTGGAGGGTTCTCCTCTCAAAAGCCTCTCCTTAAGCATTTCCCTATGCAAAGTAAAGAGCCTGCTTGCTTTTATTCAGCCAGTTCATTAATCAGCATCCCTGAGATGCTGCCTCCCCCCTCCAGGGTGTTTCTGTGTGCACATAAATGCTTCAAAATCATCCCCAGCCATTCCCACTAGAGGTGGTTTCAGTGCACCCAGGCAAGAGCAGAGGCTCCGTGCTGAACTCCTGGTGTGAAATGAGTCATTTGTTCCAAATCATGTTTCCTTTCTTCAATATTCGCACTTAGTTATTCATTTCCCTAAAGATGAGATGTTCCTGAGTTATTTTCTATTTGCTCTCAGCATATACACTATTTTATTCCTATTTCTTATCTCACTTTTCCAGCCTTTTCCATGATTTCAGTGGGCTGTGATTTAGGACCTCACAGGCACAGACAACAAAGCCCACACTTTGAGGAAGATATCATTTATGTTGTTTCCTCTTAAGATCTTTTGAGACCTTAGAGTCCCTTTGCACTGGAGCTGGTTGGTACCTGCAAGGGCCTGATTCCTAAACACTCATTAGCATGAGGAATAAAGTCAAAATTCCTTGTAAGCAGCAGAAGTGACACTATTACATAAATGCTTGTATTATTCAATAAATATGCAAGATATGAAAATTAAATGTTTGCCAGAGTTCTGCTAGCTACTCATCAGGAACTGACTGGTGCACATAGCCATTTATGTATTTGTGTTTCACCTTTCATGTTTCTTCACAGCCATAGCTGAAAATCATAGCTCTTCTCTCTTTCTATACACTTAGCCATGTGCCATTTTTTGATGCATCTTTTGAGATCTCCATACCAGCCATTATCTTTGGTCTATTTTTCTTCCAGTCACAATTGTTATATCAGATTCCCCTTCCCCCTTTAAAATTTTTCATTTGCAAACTTAGTTCGTTTATTTTTTTTTTGCATATGTAATCATATAGATTAAAATTTCAAATCAGTATCATCCTAAAGAGACAATCAGCTTTACTAAGATTTGACCACTGAACCACTTTCAAACCTGCAAAATAATGACTTGGAAATTGATGTGGAAGACTAAAATACCATAGTCTTATGGCATGCTAATGAATTGCACATAGTTTGAATGTCAGGTTGACCTTTGAGTAATGGAAAAAAGTAATTCACAATCAGCATCTATCACAAGTAATTTACACACCTACTTGAACAAGCTCAGTGTCATTAAGGAAAAAATGAATGTGAAGACACAAAATGTAATTTACTGTAGACTCTCCCTGATTTCAGTGAGCTTTATATAAGACTACATTCAACACTGAGCAAGCTCCCAATTTTCTGCTTGTACATTGCCTCTCCCAGCTACCCTCAATCCTAAGGTAAAGTCTTAAAATGCATCAGAATTTCATGTGATTTTTTTTCATGTCAGCTATTGGAGGGTGCAGTATGTTAGAAACTCACTTTTACGTGTTAAGCCTAAAGTGTCAGAAAATATAATTCAACCACGTACTAAAGCTGCACGAGAGAGAAAAGCTACAGAGGGAGTTCACAGGAAAAACTCTTGTTGTAAGGGGAGATGGAAAAGGGAAGCTCTCTGTCCCCAGTCCCTGTGTCTCAAAAGAAGCATTTATAGACTGACAGAGCTGTTACACAGTTCCAGGACCTGGCTTAGCTGAGACATAAATGTTCTCCAAAGAGATCAGGTACAACAGCAGAGGTGAAATGCATTAAGACCAGGTTAAACTTTGCAAGTGCAGCCTATAAAACTATCAAGCCACCTGAAGTACTACATTATTGCATCTTCCCTGGGAAACAGGCCAGGGGAACCAGGAGATGCTCAGAAGCTCCTGGGGCTGGACTACCCCAGCAGCACAGGCTGAGTTTGATTTTGCATGACTTGCCAGAGATTGGATATCAAACTCTTCTCCTCATCCAGGTAGACCAAGGAGCAACACATTGCTGGGTGACTGAGCAGGTATCAAGGCTGTCACTAATGGACCCCCTGCTTGTAATTCCAAACTGCCAGAAACCACTCCAGAAAATGTAGACCTTAGCCAGGCTCTGCAATTCACCCTGTGGGAAGTGCTCCCAATTTTTAAATTGCATTCCATCATCTCTTATCAGAGGGGCGCTTGTAATTGTCCAGAAATAACTCACCCCCAGTATAACACCGTCTCAAAACCATCAACAACTACTCCAGCAAAGAAATAAGGAAAAAAAAAAAGGAAAACGTAAGGGAAGTTCAAGTAGCTTCTCAAAGAAAGATATTGTTTGAATGAGGCAATCCTTCCACCATCTTATAAACAAACTTTCAAAAGTCAGCTAGCAACACTTCAGAGCCTTTACACTGATTTTGGATTATGTGTCATTGACATCTTCATCCCTGGGCATTCAGGGCAAAGCACTGGGAGGGTCCCTCCTCCCCTATGGCTGGGAGACAGGCTGCTGTTCTTACCTGACATTGTCATGCTTCTGGATGTAGATCTTATGAAACATCATGTCTTCCTGTTTGGCATTAATGTCAGCTTTCATCTCCATGGCAACATGTCGAGGAAGTACAGAGAGCAGGAGACGCTCCTGTGGAGTCAGACAGATGAACCAATTAAAACACCTGCTGCCCAGTTAACAAACACACTTTGTTCCTTACTGGGGAGAAATGACTCATCAGTTTGGTGAGAGATGAGTACAGCCAAGCAAAATGGGCTCCATAACCCCAGGAGCTGATCCCCTAACCAGTCATATGCAATTGCCTTCCCAACCCCACAATAAGAATTCAGTGGTTTCAGAAGAAATGTATTATGTTGCATTCCAGGTGCACTGGGCTTACAATTCATGGTTGCCAATTCTCATGCCAACCATGCAACTCAAAGAGTGTCCGTGCACCATTCTTGGAAGGACTCTGATAAATGAGATTGTCTGACCTCCCACACAGTCTCTGCACACCACCACCAAGTCTTCCTTCACCTAACACCAGAGGAATGATACCCCAACACCCTTGGGCACTACTTAAAATTCCTTCCTTGCTTATCTAATTATCTAAGCACATTCCCCCAGCAGGCACAAACCTGCTCTTAGCAGCTAAAATGTCGTAGAAACGCCCCAATAACACAGCACGAGAAGTGTTACTGCTACACTTTAAACTGCTGGTAGTGCCCAATTGCATTAAGATCTGTAAACCCACCCACTCACCTACCAAAATTATTTTCAATAACCACAAACCACCAACAGTTTGTGGCTCTCCTTGCCCCTCAATTGGCACTTTCATTTACTGATCACAGATTTTGTGTGACTTTCGTAACATTACTTTACAAGCTGTTCCTACAGAGTATGCAAAAATTGACAAAATGATGACTTCCTGGTGATTTTCCTAAAAGCTCACATAAAAGCAAGTGCTTTTTATTATTCTAAATTTGATGCCAATTTCACACAGAAATTATAGAATTGAAATCTGCAGGTAATTTGTGCCCCAGGGATGCGTTTTTGTATATCAGGAATCACACCTGAGAATTCTGCCCAGAGCTGCATTCTATTCCCAGTCACACCCCGTGAAGTTCAAAAGGTTTTGCTATGGCTCATGAAGGTGCGGAGCATCTCCTTTGGGATCAGCTCTGCTGTGGTCTGGTCCAACCTGCAGGCAGTGCTCTGGAATAGCTGAAAAATCCCAAAAGTGGGATTTTTTTTTCTTGTGTCACTCTTTTCTTTATTTTTCCTTCCCTGCAGTGAGCAGGAGGAAGAGAAGGGCCTTCCTTCTTGATGACACAGAAGGAAGGTCCCCAGCCTTATCTAATAGCTCATTAATTCTCAACAACACAGGGAGCAGCAGGGTTCAAACTCAGGCCTCACTCAGAGGGGTCAGCAATCCTGTCCCAAGTACTCACATCACCAAACCACTTGTCCAAGCTGCAGTTATAGGCAGCTTTTTGGCTTCTAATTCCTAGCTTTAACTGAAATTTCACCATTTTTTTCTTCCTCTAAGGAGAGAGAGGAATCCTGGGGGAACCAGAGGAAGATGAATTCACTGAAAATGTGCTCAGCATGCACTGAGACATTTTATAGTCTGTAGCACTGCCCAGTATTTCTTTTAACCATAAAGAGAGCCTGCCTTCAGTCTTTGAAGAGATAGTAATAACACAGAAGATGTGTTGGAGGGATTTCTATCTCTGCTTAAAACTGCAGCAGTCATGAAAAGACACTTGTTTTTTAAAGTACTGTCACCATCACTAGCATACTGCAGGTGCTAACAGTTACATATCCTTATTTTTTTTTTTTTAAAGCAGCTCATGAATCATGCACATGTCCTTAGGCTTCTGTCAGCTATTGGTGCACTCCTTGAGTGGAAAAGCACAACACATTTGTATGCTTTCCAGAGTAAATGCTGCATACCCTGTTGTCATTTGCATATTCTAATAGGCATCCTCAAATGTGTGAAAGCTGCTATTTTATGTGTGATTTTACACATCCTCTAAATAACTTGGAGCTTTACAGGAGGTTTGGGGGCACCCACAGGTTTGGAACACTCCCTGTGGGCGCATGGGCATGGAGCATTACTCGCTTCCAAAACAGAGAGAGGAGCCTGAGTGTCTGTTTGGAGCATTCCAGGAGATTGTCACCTACATTTCCGAGTAGCTTTTACTTGAGAGCCCCCACCCCTACTCTTCCTGGCACCACAGGAACTTGCCAGATTAAATCACCAATATTTTCAAGACACTTGAGATCTCCAGGAGCTGCACTACTGCTGCTCTGAGCTAATAATCAGGAGATGAGATAGGCTCATCAGGTGAAACAAATGCACGTGGCACAACATCCCTTCATGCAGCTACTAATTAGGAGGTTGAGCTGTGTTACAGAGCTGAGCATTATCTTTATTCTGTTTGCTTGGAGTCATCACAATCACTGAAAATAACCTCTGAAGGAAAGGAGAAGGCTATAACAGGAGGCTATAACAAGTGCATTTGTAAGGCATAAGCCACATGAAAAGGCCTTCAAAACAACACAATCCCTGTGTTTTATTTCAAATGGAGCAGAAAAATGAGGGTCTCCACTAGAGAACAATTTTCGTTTTGCTTCAATAACTAGAAAGTGCTGCAGCCCTCGCTGTAAAATCCTGTATTAGGCACCAGTGAGGTGACCAGGACTGGTGTTTTACAAGGATAACAAGGCAGCATTCTGACCTGATAAAAATGCAAGAGCAAATCCATATATAATTCTCCCTTCAAAATAACATGCAAGTATAGTTCCACTGAATTATACATTAAACAACTGCATCCCAAGGACAACTAGTCTCTAAAACAGGCACATAGATGAAGGAGCTCAAACAGATCTACCCTGTTTACATACGTACACGTGGATATATTTGTGCATGGGCACACTCATCCTCACAATGACTCTGCAAAGAAATTTTAACTATTTATGAAGTCCTCTCCCAAGATGACCTCAAATCACTGTGAATATTTAGTATGTTAGGATTTTCCATTTCTCCTCAGATATAGTAACAGTTAGTTTTTACCAGAAGTGATGCTGAGATGAAAAAAAGGAGAGAACAACTTTACAGAGACAGAAGACATGCAATGCTAGAATTAAGACAGTGCAGTCCCAACAACCCATCTCTTACCCAAATGCTATTTGCTCTCTACACAATGTGGAGAACACATGATTTTTCATCCAAGAATATTTTGTTTTGGGCAAACAACACCAATTCCTGTTATGGCTCTGTCCTAGCTTATCTCAAGTAATGAAATCACAAGTCATCTTTTTTCTGCATTGGATATTCTGGAATTTCTATTTACTTTTAGGCTAATTCTGGGTGCTGTAGATGCTTAATAAAGGAAAATACAAGGTCATTTGCCTGAGAAAATCTGCCTGCCTTTATAAGAGAACAGCACACAGGAGCACCATCAATCTCCAGAAAAAGACAAGCAACTATAAATAACAGTGTTGGGCTGTGCAGTTGTGTTTTCCTCCACCCCTGTTTGGACATGTGGGCTGAGCTGTCCTTATTTGTGTCTGCTGTCACCTCGTGCTTATCTCAATGCATTATGCATGGAGTCATCTGAACTGAACCTGGAGATCAATGTCAGCCCAGGCTGTGGCAGCAAATAATCTCATTAGGAGTCTCCAGCTGCCAGGACCCACAGCCACTGCTGCAGGCACTGAGGAGCACTTGGCAGGGACTGGCTTTGACCCATGGTTTTCTGATGTCCTGGCTATCTTATGTGTGCTATGCTTCCTAGAGAGGGGGAGAAGAAAAAAGCATCAAGACAGGGCATTTGTCAGGGCTGCTCCAGGGAGCTGCTTCTGAGACAGAAGTGCCCAAATGCAGCAGAGTACAGGCATCTGAGCCACACTGCTCAGGCTGCCTCTCAGCAGGGAGCACAGGGCTGAAGTCAATGAGTAAAATGGCACATTCTCTTGGCTCAGTCCTTTCCTCCACTTCAAGGTGTGGAAGGAATAGGCTGCTCATTTCATCTTTCTGATACAATATTTGTTGCAAAGGAAAAAGGAGTCTTGAGTGTGAATCTTGTTTTCATACAGAAAGCACCAAATAAGCACATGCACATGTTATTTCACAGTAAGGATTGAACAGCAGCTATGTCAGCCAGAGGTACCTCATGAAACACTGCCAAAACACAAATCCATAGATGCAGATGGGCTGAGACATGAAGGAAAATGAAACTGAGTTGCCACAAAGATGCAAAGACTCCCCAGCTGATTAATTCCCCCGACCTCTCCCCAAACCCACAACCAAGCTCTGAGATATCTCCCAAGGGATGAATGGAAGTCCCATTTCATGATTAATTTCAAATTGGACTGAACAGACCACTATGAGATGTAGTGCAGGGCAGAGATGTGTGTTAGTTAGCAAGGGAATAGTTAAGCTGCCCCAAAAGACCTTCTGTGTCTAATTCTGAGACACAAGAGATTCATTGCAAGAGAACCCACAAATGAATTAGGGGAGCACATACATTCAGCACCCTGACAACTAAGCTGTATGTTGGCAGCAAGAGAGCTTTTTTAGCAAAAAAACAATGAAGCTCATGATGAATCCCAATTTTTGAACAAATACAATTAATTTGAAGACAATAGGATACAGAGAGGTGTGTAAGCAGGTAGGAACCTTTGATAAAGGAGGGAAGAGGATCTTCTTTGGAGGCATCAAGGAACATTACATTGTGTGGACCAATTCTTGCCTGCCTTACAGCTCTCTTTTGGCCGTGGCTTGACATGACAATCATGCCAGGCTTTGACCTTACAAAGAGGGTCAGTCCAAAGCCTGTGTGTTGCATCTGCATTTAACACTTGGCAGCAATGATGGGTGCAAAATCTATGCAGACTCTTTGTGTAATGTGTAATTTTAATCCACGGAGCACATGCCACTGGATATGTAGCTTGTCTCTGGAAAAGTCCATCAGAGTATTAGACAAGAACTACACCCCTGAGCTTTCTTCCAAACCCTTAAAAATCCTGTCCTCTAACAACAACCTATTCTTGCCTGGATTACTCATGAAGCAAGAAGCCTGCAATGCCATCCTACAGGAACAATTTGCATGTTAATTCTGTTTCAGCATTTTCATGCTTTATTTCCAACTGTTGCTCTTACCTGCTGCTGGTTTTCCCTTTGAGAATGCAGCCTGGCTTGTATGCATTCCCTGGTCTCCTGGAAAGCCTGTCTTTGGGACACCTCTGCTGGGTAGTGGGTACACACGCCTACAATGTTTGTACAGGAGAAGATGAGAACATTGGAGACCAGCTGCAAAAAAAGAAAACAAAAAAAACAAAAAAAAACAAAAAAAAAAAAAAAAAAAAAAAAAGAGAGAAAAGAAAAAGAGAGAAAAATATTTGGTTACACTTTGGAAAACTGCCATTGGTAACAAAACACCAGCCAGAATCCAGCCCCTTCCATGACTCCTTAAACAAACACATATTTAAACCTCAGGCTCTTAATTTTAATGAATTTTATCTCTCTAGTCTTTAAAATATAAAACTTCCATATATGACCTCAAATATAGGTTCTTTCCACTGTGTACTACTTCACAAATAAAAGATACAATTTGACTGGTAATTCTGCAATCTTGCCTTTGGTTATCTATTATCTGGGAACTACTGAGACACAAATCAATCTAAAGTGCATCATTGCTCCATCACTGGAGGTCACATATAACTCATGCAGAGAGATCTGGCAGAGGAACACTAATATTTTCATGTTTGTGCACCTACATATTTGGCTCAAAAACATTTCAAAGGTACACTAACCATTGTTTTGAAATAGTGCTTAAAATACTGAATGTAAAGTGTTGGTATTCACAAGGTTTCAGAGTTGTTTTTATAATCTAGTTCCAACTCAAAATTTTATGTTTCTAGATAAAAACATATGTTTTTTACATTTCTATGGATGAGTACAGAAATGAGTTGCTAAGTCTGAAGCATATTTCAGTTGGACAAGCATGAAGGAAGAGCTATATCACTCTTCCACTCCCATGCATGTTATGTTTTGTAAGGAAGCAATCACATAACTTTTGCTGAAAACTTGTGTTGCAACCTTTTCTTTCCCAACTATTTTTTAATAAAAAGGAAAAAATATTCATGCCCATTGCTGGTATTTGTTTCAAGCAGAATGCTCAAAGCCTGTTCTGATGGCTTAATGTAAACATTTCCCTTAGCAGAGGCCAGTCCCCATAGGACTTTTTGAGACTTGCACAAGCTGGACTGGATCACCCTTTGAGGACAGACTTACTTGAAACACCTCTGATCTCTTCCAGTGGAAAAGACAGTCAGACCTCCAAGATTCTTAATAATACAGATCTTTGCTCTATTCCCTAATGAGCCCAAATATATCCTTTGCCTTTATTAATTTTTTACTTGCAGAATAAAAAAAGCAGTTTCTAGCCCAGCCCATTCCCTGAAAATATGGAGACACTCTGAAGGGCAGGAGAGCTGCAGGGCACCCCTCAAGCCCTGAGCTCACAGGGGGTGCTCAGAACTCCCCAGACCAACTTGGACACCATGGAGGAGAGAGGAGCTGCCTCCATCTCAAACATGGACTCACATCCCCAGAGTAACAACCTCTCTGTAAAAATCTGACTAGTATTACCCCAACTGTCTTATTACATTCCCATGCTAAGGACAGCAACAATTCTTTTATTGAGAACTCCAACTCGAAACAGGATTTAGACAGAAAAACCTCATCTTTCAGCTCAAAATAAGCAACACCATCAACCACAGGCCTTAAACAGTCAGGTTGTGCTGTTCAGGGTGTGTGGTTCATACTGGACACTGAGACAGGGAGTACAAAAAACACCATCAGAACTGACACTATTGATAACATTTTTGGAACACCAAGCAATTTAACTTTTCTGCACTCACTAATGTCACTATACACAAACCCAAGGGACTTCACAGACTGATTTACAGATGACCATGCTTCATCAAGTTGGAACAAAAACTATATTGCAATGTAATTTTCAAGTAGTGGGGGGACAGGTATCTGTATTTATTCTGTTTAGCTGGAGCTCATTTAAATTACAGTATGGCATCTTTGCAACACCCTGAAACACAAGGAGTGAAATTACTCTGTATTATCTCTGTTACTGTGTAACTTTTCTGTGAAAATATTAAAGATCTGCAGAGATTTAAAACTGAAGCTCCTTTTATTTGCAGCCACACTTGTTAGTGAGAATGAGAATTTTGTTCAATATCTGTTCACAATAATTTTCTACACAGCCATTTTAAAATACAATAAAGGAAAAAAAATCCTAGGAGCAACCATTTTTTTTTTTCACAGTCCTCTGTCTTAACAAAATAAATTTATATCCTGTTTGCCAAATGGTACTACTTGCTTATCAGCTTCCTTGCCATTTTGCTATGGTAACCAGCTTCAGTCCCAGGAGGAAAGAGATGATGTAGATACTAAAAATCTGATTCCCTAAGCTCCATGGCCTGAAAAGTAAAAACATATTATGGCAGCTATTTCAGACAATCTGTGCTTGAAGAGCTGTTCAAGGCAATGGAAAGATAAAATTGTCTGTTTTGTAGTTGACTTCCTTCCCCTGCCTAACTAGAGATTTAAAGTAAGAAGATTGCTACCTTTCTGCTTTTGGAATACAATAGTTTATAAAGACCATTTAATTACATGTAACTCCTAGGTAAGTTAATAAACCTGCCTGCAGTATTGGCACATGTGATATTTCATAAACTAACACGTTCACTCCTCCATGACCTGGGTGAGGCAGAGAAATGCTGCTCTCCTGCTGCCACCAAGGCAGAGCTCTTCCAAGGTGATTCAGCACCTAAGGAAGAGCTGTGTGCTATGAGGGGCTTTCAAAAACCACAGTGGCTCCTTAGTGCCACTGAAATAATAGATCCCTCCATCTCAGACAACAAAACAGTTTCCAGTGGCTTTGATTTCATCGCACAAACAGAGCACTGCAACGCCTTTGTTGAATCTCCCGCAGGAAACTGTTTTCAATAATTTTTTCCCCTGGTGACTGAAAGGGAAAAAAGAAAAGAGATGGAAACAGTTTAGTTCCACATGTTCTAGGAGTTATGAAAACCTGGTATTACAAAATCAAAATGGAGAGCTAAATTTGGCCTGACACCAGTGCTATAAAATTGGTGTTTTGGGCACCTCAGGCCAAGCTGAGGAAGAAGCAGGATGTCTCAGTGGCCAGGAGAGAGCCTCCAGACCACCACAGCAGAAAAAGTATCAGCTTGCAGCAATACTGCCACACTTCCCCCTGCTGTGTTTCTATTCGATAATTCTTCAAACACCAGATGCTATTCAATATGTAATTAAGAGACAACAACATGCTTAAGAGAAATAGCATCAAGATAAATTTAGTTAGTTCCCTACCTCTGCCAGAGCAAACAAGGCTGGCTACTGACATGAGAAGGTGGGCCATGTTCCTTGCAATAGCATTGCTTATTATAAAAGTCACAGCTTATGTTTTTTTTTGCCAAGTTACTCTGCTTTGGTGCACCTCTGTTGAAGAGGCTCAGGGTTATTTCTGCTCTAAGATCACAGCATTAGGCTATTCCTTTTAGTTTCCAACACCACCAACCACTATTCTGGTTTTCTATTTATTTTTCATTTAAATCAAAATACTGTTTCAATATTTTCATAAGGTCCTGTTTTGCAAACAATTACTTTTGAAGCTTTTACTGTGAAGCAATAAAACTGTCACAAGGAGAAATAAAGCACATATATGGAGATTTAGAAGTCATAGGAAACAACCTGCAACAAACACCAAACTATGTACCCCCTCTTTCCAGTGTGACACTGCTCTGCCTCAGCTTTCCAACTCTCATGATAGTCAGCCAGTAGCAAATTGTTTGCTAAAGTGATCATCTGTGCAACTGCCAGATTAAAAGCAGCTAACACTTGACTTTCTAAGCTGCATTTCAAAGTGGTTGTATATTGAATTAGCAAAGTGGTCCAATTATTAATTGCAGGGGCAGACACTGAGATTATCTATACTTTTGAGAGTTACTTTTTAACCTTTAAAAATTATTATGAAATCTTGAATACTTACTGTAAACAATGTAAGAACAAAAACATGACGATTACAAAAGCTCCAACTATCCAAGACAATTCTGCTACACCAATATGTGCAATCATGAATTAGAAGTATGGATGAATTCTAAAGACAAAAAGCACCAACATTATGAGAAAGTGTTATTGTTATAAGATATAGCTGGTGCTGTTTTTTAAACACTCTCCCTGAACTGCAATTAACCCTCTCTTGCCTCTTTATACACTACTGTCTAATAAAAAAATTGGAGCAGCTACAGAGCCAAAGGCATAATGAAAATTAAAATGAAAGACAACATCAGCTGGCTCCAAGATCAAATTACTCGTGTATTTGTGTTGTATATACAACAACATCTTTCATTTCCCAGAGCTACAGCCAGCAGAGTACTAAGATAGTGAAAATTTGTAGATTATGCTAGAAAGATAATTAAACAGTTAAAGTCACATGGTCTTCTCCAGTTTTTGGCTAGTAAAGAACAGTGTAAGTACTAGTGAAGAAATCAGGAGGTTTCAATTTCAAATGTTGCAAGTACTTCTACTGAGTAACGAGGGAGTAAACTGCAATATCCAAAGATTACACCAATACACCAGAGCCTCAGAACAAATTTTCTGAAGGTGCTGTGTGCTGCCTTCCCTCTGTTCTGCACAGTAGCCACTGCTTGGATCTTGAGCAGAACAGAAAAGCAGTGACAGCCACCACCTTCCAGAGGCTTCTGTGACACAAGAGCAGTGCTGCTGAAGCCAGTGTCACGAGTTTAAATGCCTCCCTAAGTCATAGCTGAACTATTGCAAAGCAGCAGAATTCTTTAGAGAGCGATGTTCTACATGTGCACTAAATCTCTTCAGCTGATGGAGAGAACAAAAAATGTCTCTGCAGAAACACTTCTGAAACTTTTCTGATGTGCCTTCTGTTTGGTGAGCCGACAAGGAACAAAAGCTGCCCACTTCACTCTTTCAACTAGATTCTATATTTGGCACAAAGTTACTTGCTGAGAGTGACCTGTGGTATTTTGGCTGAAAACACTAAGAGAGCCTTTATGCCACTTGTGAATATCTCTGTTCAAGGACTGCAGTCAATAAAAACATTCATCTGATGCCATCCATTCTGTGCATTTCAGTGACCAGCTCACCTTTCCAGCCCCAATGTACACTGATCCCTCAAACGTGATGCTGTTCTCCCAAATGAAAGCCAAACAAGTATTTTGCTCCACATAAGTTCATTCTTTCCTTGAAAAGGAAAATAATTACTATCTAATTTACCTTTTAAATACATAGCTGCATGTGGAGACATAATACACTATAACCCTAACCCAGAGGAAAAAAAGAAAGATATTTATGTTTTTCAATTCTCTTAATTGTTTCAGAAGATATAAAAATCTTTGATGAGGCATTCTTAATTGTAATGCTTTCTACCTTATTCTATATAATTTTAATTCATTTAATGATTGTTGCAACTGCAAACCTTCTGTGCACTCTTGCCCAACAATATTTGTACTGTCATGCAGAATACAGTATTTATGATTTGGGGTTTTTTATCATTAAAACCTTTAAGTCCTACTTTTATTATTAAAGAACAAAATATTATTATTACAGATTTTTTAAATAAAGCTTCTAAAAGGAAAAAATCTTACATAAAATGGATAAATTCTACTTCCCTAACAGTGTTTTATTAATTTTTCTGCTGGAATTTCATTTTCTTTCATTACTGACTGATAAAATTAAGAAGTGGAAAATATATTGTCCTAACCAAATCTTGGTGTAACATCAGCTAAAAGAAATATTTGTGTGTCTAAGTTTTCCTGGAACTCTATCACAACCCCAGAAAAGCATCCTTTGCATGGTGGTGGGGGGAGGGAATGCTGCCCTTCTCTAGCAATAAAACAGTAGGGAAGGAGATTCCTGGGTCTGCCATCCACCCTCCACAAATCTCTGCGGCAAACAAGTTTTTCTTCATCTCCACACTTAACATAATTTAAAAGGTACAAATCAGCACTGGTTTTCAAGAAAGGATCCTCCCTTGATGGTGATCCAGATGAAGCCAGGCAAAAGCTGCCTGGGCATTCCAGGGAAACACCTTGGCCCTTGGATGCAAGAGTGAGACTCTGAAACAACTTAGGGGGAGGCTTCCTCCACTAAAACAGGGACATTTCCCCTTTCCTTTCTTCTGCTGACAATTCAGCCCCTGCTTTTTAAATTTAAATTACCACCTAAGTCTTTGCAACCAGGCTGTCTCCTTGAAATCCAGTGACTTCTTATCTTAAGAGATGGAACACCAGCCAGATGCTCCTGCTGAGCACAAGCTGCAAGTTTGGTCTGTTTCAGATCTGCTGTGGCAGCCTCCAGAAGAAACACCATGATAGAAATGGAGGACCTGGATTGAAACACATCTCATGAGCAGTACTGTGCAGTGTTTTTAACAATTTAACCCTCCAGCTCACTTAACCTGACCCTAGTAAAGAAGCATTTGTACCAGGAGTGAATTCATCTCCCTGGAAGTGTGTTTATTTCTGACCCACAGAGGTGACAAAGACTTCAACAACCAAATAAATTCTTGCCAAAATAAAAACCCTTGAAACAGGCCTTGAAACATGAGGTACTTCTCCTTGAGGATGTGAAAGTGGATGAAAGCTTCTAGACTTTCTGTGCATGACTCACAGCTGTCATTGGGTAAACATCTTCCCATAAAAAACATGTCAAGATAATTTTGACAACTGTACAACATTTTCCCAGATGCATGAGAGCTTAGGCAATTTAGACAACGACTTTAGTTAAGAAAATTAAGCAAAGCTCTGATATTCCAGCAAAATCAATTGTTCTGTGAATGATTGTAATAACGTTTGAGTTATTTTCATGCCAGTCCCACCTGTCCCTGTGCTCCCAAGACACGAGGAGTTGGTAAGATAAGAGATACAATAGGTATTAATAGAAAAATATTAACATTAAAATATTTAATTAAAAATATTAATTAAAGTAATTGAATAGAAGCTGGATTAAGATGTCTGGTTATCCAGATTCTGCACAATGTCTCTGAAGCTAAAGGGAGGTCTAATCAATGAGGAGAAAAGTCAAGAAATGTGCTTTATTCATCATTTATATCCCATTTCCTTCTCTATCTGATGGGACAGAAGACAAATGCCTAGGTTTTCTATCAGGCTCTCTTAAAAATAGTCTGCTACACTGAAACACACATGAAAGTCCATTAATACACACCAACTAACTCAACCAGCAAATACATAAACTGCTCTAAGCCATGGTGGAAGCAAGATTATGTTTACTTTCCTTTTCTGTATTTTTTTCCCCTTTGGAACGGATTGTGCCTGGCAGCCATGCCAAGTACATGATCTCAGCAGAGGAGACTTGTGAGGTCCAGGATCCCAGTCCTTCACAGTCACCCCCATGGCTGCCACTAAATCCCCTCCCCATCCTCCTGCCCAGGGGAGCTCTGCCTCTCCCAACACCCTGCACAGTGCCAGCAAATGCTCCACAGAGAATGCCTGAGACTTGTGCTTGCATTCAATGGCTTTGGGAGAAAATGGCTGTATTAAATAGGCAAAATCATGAAGACAAACATCCCTCTGCTTCCCCCTGTCACAGTGAATCCTAGTCCTTAGTATTCCTGGGAATATTTCAGGGGGCCCTGGACTCAGATACAGGCAATGCATCACGTCCCTTATCTTCCATCGTCATTTAAGCATAGGAGTCACCTCCAGGTCACTGGGAAAACAAAAATATTTATCTAGTTACATGAAAGACTTATTTATCTGGGAAAAAGGAACATTCTCCACTTGCTCAGCAGGCAGAAATGAGAGCCCTAAATATGGTCTGTAAGATATAAAAATTACTATTTCCCAAGCATTTAGAATGTGTGTTTTTGGGAGATGGTGAGTTAGACTGGTTTTGTTTGTTTGTGTGGGAAGAAATGTAAAATTGGAGAAAGAATGGAATACAGATGGGTATTTTGGTTTTGATTTAAAAAATACCTCCTTTCTTCTTCTGTTGCTGGATTGCAAATCAAACCAGAGCAGCTTGCCCACAATCTCTCTTCCTTCCTATTAACATCCCTATCCCAACATATATTTTTAATAAACAAAACTTCCCAAGCACCACCAGCAAAGTTTGAACTCTTGAACTGAAGCAGTGGCTTGCACTAGATGAGGTGAAGGAGCAGCATTCATAGGAGATTGCAAAGATTGTGCACAGCCACCACAAACATCCAAGCCAATCTGTGAGGGACCTGGCTGGATCACATCCTCTCCTCCCAAGGCTGCTGTGGGTTTTGCCAGCAGTTACAGTAAACTGGGCTCACTTCTGCACCACAGGGGCTGCACACAGGTCTGAGATTTGTTATCACATCTGGCTGCTCCAGCAGCTGAGTATACTGATCTCTAAACAGATTTGGATTCAGCAACACAAAAACTCAGTAAGCAAATTCCTGACCAAATTTTAACTGAGCCCAGTGATCAGCTCGAAGGAGCATTCCTTGGCCTTCAGCTTTGTCACGCTGAATTTCAAAGGTCTACACTAATATAATAAAGATTTCATGGAGAAGCTCTGAAAGACACTTCAGAACTGTTTATGAAGGCAAGGGTAAAACAACCCAATGACATTGGTTATGATTGGTTTTGTTTATAATACAAATTACAACATAATTTAGCCTGCCTCCATTTCACTGTGCACAACCCCTCTCCTCTGTGCCTTTGGAGCTGCCCTACTGCACTCTCCATGAGTCTTTCATTCTGCCACACATTTACAACAGTAAATCCTATTTGTTTCCACCTTGCACTTTCTCCTCAGCTCCCCAGCTCTGTTTGTCCCCAGACACACACACAAATGCCTCACGACTCCAGGATCAAACCAAAATGACTGCTTGTAAATTAGCCAAGATGAACCTTGTTCTGTTCCAATAGCATCAACAATTTGGTTACTCACTACTATGTGAGTTTTTCACAGCATATTCTGCAAGTCACAATTTACATTGCCTTGCAGAATCTGAAGCAAATAATTTCAAGCTAAATTTTCAAGGTATATGCATTGGAAACATTATCCAAGCCCCATACTCCAAGATTGCACCATTAATTTCTGTAAGTATTATGAAATGGCAGGAAACTGGATTCTTGAATCAAGATATGCTAAAGGCAAAGAATATTTTGGTAGGATCTTAAACCTGCTTTTTCTTCCTGTCAAATGTGTAAGATGAATATACTGAAAATACTGGAATTACAATACTGTAAAAAATTCACTCTTTAACAGAAATAAACAAATTAACCTCACTTTCCTGGAGAAGTACAGTTTGGAAGAGCCTTTGAATTCTGACAATGGAAATAAGTTGGGTTGGCTGGGAATTGGGTAGGATATAAAGAAACTAAATCTAAATTTCTGCTGCTAGTGGAAAATTTTGAGCCTGTAATTGAGCATGTACTTTTATTCTCCCCAAGATCATTACCAGAGATTATGCAGCTGAATAGGTTTTCTGAGGTGAACCTAAAATAGACTGAATATCATACTAACCTCCCCAAGAGGATACTGTACACCACAGAATTGAACTTTGAAAAACAATAAATAACAATTATTTAAAGCAACCTAATATGAGGAAGACAGACAGAAAAAATTAGAGAGTACTTATTTTCAGAATTTTTTGTAATATGACAACAAGACAGGACCTAAGAGATCTCCTGGACTATAGAGCTCATTTCCCAGTTGCCTCTTAAAAATTGTCATAACCAAAAAACTGATAGCACAATTCTGTTGAAGTTTGAAGTCCTCTTAATAGCAGTAATTGCTTTTCTCATATTATATATATTACGTCTCTTAATACATTCCAAAGAGACATTTTTCCTGGAGTGGACAATATTCACAATAAACAAGTTAGCTTGCACTCTTCTTTCCCTGTCATCATCATCTGTTGCACCAGTGCTTAAATATTAAGTCATGGTATCAGATTTTTAATTCCCAAGAATACAGCTCCTGTGCACTTGGCCTTGCCTAGTAAGCCTTTCACAAATCAGCCCTTGTATCATGTGCAGATTTACTAGTTCACTTCAAAACAAAATGAGTTTATGGAAAGTACTTCAAACGTGGAAGATAACTGGATAAACAATTGCCTAAAGAGGAAAAACAGCTGAGATGTTTTGCTATCTACTGAAAATGTCTAGGGAATGAAAGTCACACAAATGAAGAATTTAGCAGGAGATCATAATAAAGAAGTGGTGTGAAATGTTTCAGGGTGTGATCAGATCCATGACTGTGGCTTGAAATCCTTAACTGGTTCTTTGCCATGCTACTGTAATGTGATAGCATTTGTCAGTTTAAATCCAATAGGGAGCTCCTAAACCATTTTGATAGGATAAAGATATTGGAAGCAGTTGTCTACTCTTATCAGTTTAACTGTATCAGCTTAAGACAGATAGAACTAGGGAAAATTATTAATTATATTTCTAAGATGTTATTTCATCACACACTTCTTTGTGCTTTCTGATGAAACAAATAGGAGCTATTCCTTCAAATGTGAAGTAGGTGGTCCTTGACAGCAGTGATAACTGGCACATCCTGCTGCAGAGCTGGTAAAATAACAGTAAACAGAAGAAAAAGTGAAAGGATGGCAAAAATCACAAATCCAGATATGGAATGGAAAGTGGGATAATACAGAAACATAACAGACTAAATCAAAAGACTTAAATGGGCCATTTTTTTCATCAACTTGATTCATCCACTGAGGTCTACAAGACAACCTTTAAAAGAAGCCAACAGCTCTATGAGAACAGCAAGCACAAAACAAACTAACTCAGATGAACATTGTCTGCCTATGAACAAAAAAAGTCCAACCTATTCCCTTTAAAGAAACAATTTTGGAAATTCATAGCAGAAATCAACTTGTAAACACAGCTAGTCCAGCAATCAGGCACTAAGCTGTTGGCATAACATCAGGCATCACAAGCAGTAGTGACCACTGCTAAGTTTGTCTGATGCTTTTGTTATTACCATAACCTGCTTGACAATTTCTCATGTGGTTATCATCCACCAGCTTTCTTCTTGCATTCATGCTTAACTGAAAAGTTCACAAAGTCTTTGCAGTTCTGGAAAACACACACACACACAAAAGACACATGGAAAAGAGAGTGCAGTTAAACCTCAGAAGGGGCAGAACCCACACCAAATGAGACAGAAGAAAGAAATGGAGATCAGAACAGAGGATTAAGAGTGGTAAGTCATGGACAAAGAAGCACAAACAGCTTTTTGGAATGATTACATATTTCCTCCCTATGGAACCTGAAATCAAACCACTAATTTTTTCCCACTGTTTTTTTTTCTGCCTCAAAACCAACTTCTGCTCAATAACAAACTACACATACAGTCCCTTCAACCAGCAGGTCTGCAAATGACCAAATGGACTCTGTTGCCATCCCTTGCACAGACAATGTAAGTATTAAACACTGTATGTGTCCTGAGACTGTCTTGAATCAGAGAAGTGAATTGAGGCTGCAGCAGCAAATACCTAAATGCTGAATAATGTTCATCAGCTCACAGGCAAGTTTTTATCTTCTTCAAGCAAGACTCAGTGGGCAATGTGTCACATTTCCAAGCATGAGTATCCAACTTCAGAGATTCCATTTGCCCTTAAAATATCACTTTTACAACGCAATATTTCTGTATCTGATTATCAGCACTGCACAGATCACAAAGAACTCTCTTAAAAATGGCTGTTTAATTACTTCAGAACAAGCTGTGTTCTTTTGGATTGAAAGATCAGCATCATATTTTACTGGACTTTCAATATGTGCATGAGACAGCTCAATATCCAGGACTTGGACTCCAAGAAGAATATTTACATTCCCCACTGTTCTCTACCACTATGGACGGGTCAGATGCCAGATATCATCCAACTATGCACACATGAATTTCAAACAAGAATTAAAATACTAGAAGTTACCTCTCCACAAGAAGAATTAGAATTAGAGATTGAAAACAACAGAAACAGGAAGATAAATTGGCTTACTACACATGTGTTTCTTTAATTCAAGAAACATGAGCAGCACGATTTCTTGCAGGAAGGGAAAGTGAGAGAAAAGAAAGACTCAAAATTGTTCATTGTCCTAAGTGCACTGCCCTACAAACTGTCATAAAAGCCACTCCAGAATTGGAGTCAGTGTGGCTGACACTGAGTAAAGAGCAAAACAGTTTGGTGGATCATGGAGAGCCTGTCTGCAAGCATGCCTCCTCTGCTCTGCTCCTGGCAGCCTGAGTGTCAAACATCAGCTCCTGCACCAAAGGAACAAAAGATACACCTGGCAGGAACAGCTTCCACTTCAGGGAGAAGAAAGTCAGCCCTTGGACTGAATGCAGATGGAAAATGTGCTCAAGTACACTGATTCCAAAGCTGTCTGGAAGCAGATGAAGATCCCTGACATTGAAAATCATCTTATTAACAGCAGGTGCAATTCCCTCAGGGGACGTGAATAACTCCATGCAATGGTATCTCAGTATTTCCCCAGCTCTACAGAATTGCCTCAGCCCAGATACACTTAAATCTCACCCACCAGGCGTTCCATCAAGCCCCCTTTTTACCTCCTCTGTCTGTAACAGCTGCATTAAACAGAAAATACACATTTCTTCATGTTACCTTACACTTTGTGTAGTCTAGAAGTTTGTGCTAAGACCCATAAAATATTGTCACTAGTGCTTTATTCAGAGAGAATTTATTTAATCCCTGAAGCTATTCCCACTACTTTTTACAGCTATCACAGGGAGGGGTATCTTTTAAAGAAATTATGTTTCTCAAAATAACTTTTTGTCATATATTCCCCCTTTCACCACAGTCTGCTCTGATCTTGAGGCCTCAATTACACTGTTTTCTGTGCTCCAGAGTATAATTCTAGCTCTTTTCCATTTAGCAAAATATACAGAAAGTGGATTTACAGTCTAGACCTCCAGGATTATGATTCAAACAGAATTTTAGCACATCCAGGAGACTTTTACTTACCAGATATCACTATACCACATCCCTTACTATGTCTATTTTGCTAAATCAGACCTTCCTGTCCTTTTTTGGCTATTGCCTCCTTTTCTCACTGTGTGCACTACAGAGCGCAGTTTTAATTGCTCTGTAACAGCTGATTTAAGACTATCTTGGGCATATTCAAGGTATGCACATTAGAAATATGCTCTAGATCTCATGCTGCAGGTACTCAGTCACTAATCCATTTAAGCAGCATGAAGTGATAGGAAAGTCACATGCAAATTCAACCAGAAGATTTTAAAAATTGCCTTTTTCTCCTGGTCCCACAGGGAAACACATTTTTGGCATTTCTGCCCACACACTCAAAGATCTTTCAGGTGTATAGCTGTCACCAGTTCATTAAGATGCTTTGATGAGGTGTTTTTAGGATCTAAAACTCAGGATCATAGTTTAAACAAATGAGCTGCTCCCACAGTAAAGCATTTACTTTGGGCATCCAATATCAAATGCAATTAATGAACGTTTTTAAATGCTCAGAAAAACTTTAGTTCTCATTCCCCTGCATATTCTGGTTGAGCAGTTATATCCTGAGTTTCGATGAAGACACACACTGAAAGGTATTAACAAACAGTGAGGGTCACTGTTCAGAAGAGGAGAGGCTGTTGATTTTATTTCCCACTGGAATCTACTGGGAATAAATGAACTAAAGGATTCCAGAAGAACAGCTTGTTCTCTGGGCCTTGCTCAGTTCAAACAGGAAAAACATAAGTTATTAAAATATATACACAGAGCATGAGGACTGGAAACAGGCTGTGGGTTCTTTTGCTCTCCAAATCACAAGTGTAGACCAAATGCCTTTACTCTTACTGCTTTACTGCTTTTTATTACTACTAGTGACATGTCAGCACTTCTGTCCATGCTACCTCCCTCACCATACTGTCAGAGACTGCCCATACCACAGAGGTTCCCATTCAAACCAGGTTTTTATAGTGGTTTCATAGCAAGGGAGCTAATGACTGAATAAAGGGACAGCAGTCCCCTTCAAACAGGCTCAGTTTTCCAAACCAGCACACAAACCACCAGGTACCGCTACCTCTGCTAGACAGCAAAACTCCAATCCTAATATTTCAAAGAAACACACTTCAAGAAATTCAATGTTAGAACAATGTGTCACTACAATAACCCACACAATATTCCTCCAAGAGCCCATTATTTTGGTATTAACTCTTCAGCATCATGGTTAATGTTTCTTTTGCTATCCTAAATGCAATATGCAATAGGACGAGGGAGCACTGATCTCAGCCAGTCCTCTTGGTACTTACCTTCTACAATCCCTGCCCTACCACCCAACTCTAGATTTACTTTGTGATTTTAGATATAGAAAGGATAGAGTTAATCTATCCTTTCTACATCTAATACTAACAAGTGTTAAACAATTTCCTACTTGATCATTAACCTGTCAAATTCAGCATAATAAAACCATCACCAGTTTAAGGAACTACAAAGGACTTGTCATGGAGAGAATTTTAAGAACACGACAATCATGTATAAATTTAAAAAAGTAATGATGATCCTTTCTACAGCTCGATCCTGAAGAATAATTTCCCACCTTCACACAGTACAAGCAAATCTTCTGCAATAAGTTTTTTTTTCTTTTAAAAAAACTTCTTGAAACTTTCTGAGCCTTCTTGCAAAGAACACATTTGAATCACAGAGTCAGTTGATGCGACACTTTAATGCTTTTCAGGAACTAGGCAGTGGTCTGGTATACTTTAAGTTTATGAATTATATTTCCTTGTAGTCTATCACAACCTATTACAACTATCAACAAGAGTTAAGGTGGGAGAACTAACACAGTAATTTTCCATCTACAATATGCCAGCTCTCAAATGCCAGACCTGTACTCCTGGTGTGTCTGCAGAGCCTGCAGAGGCAGTGGAGGGAGTATATTGCAATCTCAGCTGTGAGCAAGTTACTGCTGGCCAATTTTCTAATACAGCGTTAAAATGCAAGAGATAATTTCAGGATCTCCACAAGCAGTAGGAGGAGGACAGTGTTCCAGGCACAGTTTGCACTCCTGAGTTTGGAAACATCTGCACTATCAGATAAAGAGCCTTTTATAAGCAGCACTAAGTTAATGAATTTCTATGAAGTATAAAGAGAGCCACAAAACAGAGATCCTTAAGTGGTAGCACACTGACAGATGAGGCCTATAATTTTGTGGGAGGAATTTCAGTGTGACTGCTTTTCCCTCACTCTGTTGTTTCTTCTGGTGACCAGCTCCACTACCTACACCCTTCCTAGAAAGAGGGCTGGCAGGGCAGCCAGGGCTTTCAGGCTCCAGGATCCACCTGACCACCCTGGGCTTAGCACAGGAGTCACTGACAGAAACCGGGAGGCTCAGACCCACAAAAAAAGGTTTGTCCTCAGGACTCAAGAAAAGAGAGCCTTCAAGGTCACTTCAGAAGGCTTCCTCTCCTTATTCTGAATAAATGACACACTGAGCCCTTTGGGTACTCACAGAAAGGAGGGCTGCTGGCTGAGGTCTGGGTGTCTCCCTTGAGCACGTCTGAACATAGGCAACAATTCCAGTGGTGAAGTGGGCAGACAATCTTAGGGTGGCCTTGTCTGATAGTCATGGACGAGACTGTTCTGTCTCATTCACTCACTTCTCCACTTGTAGCCCTGCTTGGTTTATTTGTAGCAGCAATACATTAATGTTATCTGACAGCTACTATTAAAGTGTCACAAGCATGTGTATGCAATAACACAGATGCTGCAGGGAATTTGCTGCAGGCCACCAGCTCCTAGGCACAGAAAGCAAGGGGAGGAAGGGGAAATACCTTATAAAACAGAGATCCACTCCTTATTCCTCTTATTCAGAAAGAAAATTGACAAGGAAAACTACTACAGAGACCAAACACAGGCAGAAGGCATGGTAACATTCAGACAAAATTAATGCTCCAAGTTTTCCCACCTGTGTCCTGATAACTACAAAACCCAGCAAAAACAAAACTCAACACAGGATGTTGGAATAGCAGGAGACACAAGAAAAATCTTCTCTCTTCACTTTTTTTTTTTTTTCTTTACAGTGGTGTACAAGCATGGTGATAACATTTGGTTGATGACATTTCCTGCCTCCATGACCCCTCAAGTACTTACAGATCTATTCTTACACCAGGCTTGAAAATGACAGCCATAGACCCTCATGTCTCATACACGCAGAACAAGCAAATATTGAGTCCAAGGTCACAGCAAAAAACAGCAGCAAAGCCAGGATTTGCATACAGATTTCTCAAGCAACAGATTATCCAGTACTTTAATAAAAGCACTCACCAGATTCTTTGTCTGAGTCTCTGAGACAAAGCTAAACAGGGAGAACTAAGCAAAATATTCCTGGTGTGTCACCTGAAGTCAGAAATGTTACAGAATTTGCCTGAACCATATCCTCTGTGAGTTCTGAGAAGGGAAAGTGACCCCAGGTCACTCATGAAGGGCTGGAAACACTTGACAGCTGCAAAAATCTCAGATACTGAGGAATAAAATCACTTTGACCTAAAGAACGCGACTTTGTAACAAGAACCAAAGAATTATTTCTGTTCTGCATGAGACAGAGCTTTTCATCTGCAAGTATGTGGAGGACATGTAAGAATCTCCTTGGCCCTTTTTCATGGCCTCACTGAAACCATAAAGTATTTTGTCCTCAATATTCATGGATTATGGATCAGAATGATCATTACTATATTCACTGAAATTCAGTGAATCAGATAAAACAGTATAGTTCTGTTAATTCTTCAAGGAATTAACAGAATGCTGACATGGCCTCTAGAAAGACAGTATGAAATGGGCTGTTTGTCACCTGTCAAACATACAAAAACCTCTTAATTTTATGATTAGGAGAAATGTCTTCTGTCCTCTGCTTCCATACTTTAAAAAGCTAACACTACAAAGCACTACTTTCTATCACACAACTACATTTTCAAAAATTTATCTTCATGTTGCTTGAGTGACTTGACTGAGCCAACTGATGTGGCTTGCTACTCACAGAATGTAGCAACATTCATAATTGAGCAGAATATAAAGCAAGGTCAAAAAAAGGTGCTGCTCAGTATTTTTTGGTGCCTGTGCCACCATTTTGATGTGGTTTGCTAAAGATTCTACCACACAGGGCCTAGCAAATGCACAGCTGGAAAGGTTACTACATCTTCTAAGTCAGAAGACTCTTAAACCATCAGCACAGTGCTCTTTGCCCATCCACCCCCATCACCATCCTCCAAGCACCTTTCCTTCTCCTCAGCAGGATGGCTGATGCCCCAAGGATTGACAGGGAAACAAGCTGTAACCTATTAACTGCATAATCTACTTTCTCTCCTTTTAGAGCTAATATGGTCAAAAAAAGGGTATGGGTCAGATTTGCACAAGTATTTAGGCCAGATGTGCAGATAAGCTGTTAGACTATGTAGACATACATTAAATCACATTAAGTGCCTATCTGCACCGTTTTGAACTGAGCTTCTTTCCCTTTATCAGATTCATAGTAATTTAATTGGAGCTGATTAGAAATTAAGGTCTCCAGGGCCAATAGAAAAAGTTTACATCAGATCACTCCAAGCCACGCTGCCAGCCACAAACTGCTTGCTGTTGTGTAAGCAGAGGCCCAGGGCCTGCAAAGAGGTGCCAGGCAAGGGAACTGGGGAGGGGGGACACTGGAGGTGTGGGGGACACGAACCCTGAAGCCAGCTCTGCAGAGCAGCAGAAGAGGAGCCTGGTGATGGCTCTGTTCCTGTGCTGCAGCCAGCTACATCTCAAGCTGTGCCTTGGCTTCAAGTGCCCCAAGGGGTAAAAGTGCACTAAAAACAAAGGCCAAATAAAACATGCTTTAATTCACAGCCATTAAAACCCCAGCTGCAAATATAACTGAAGCATGTTTCTTCTTAAAGAAGCAACACAACACTTTCTCCCTACAGCCCTGTTGACTTCAAAGGCTTCAAAAGTAACTTGATGCCATGACTAGAGGCAAAGCTGCCATTAAGTGCCAACTCCCGCAGTTCCAGCTTTTGAGGCCCTGAATTCTGTTTTGATTATTTACCTTCAAATGAATTTTAAAAACAAAAAAAAAGAGAAAGAAACAATGAAAGTAAGATGGGAGGCAGTTTCCAGCATGGCTGCCTGCATGGCTGCCTGTATGACAAGAGCTGGTGGCAGGTGAGTAAATGCACAGAACTCGCAGTTGTAAGACATAACCTTACAAATACTTCTGATACACTCTAGTGAGGACCATCCCTCCCTAGTACTACATATAGCTCTCCACAAAGGATTTCTTATATCCCTGTCCCCTCTTTTATTAGAGTTTGTTCTACCAGCCTTGATCAAGTTGAGCACTTGCAGAAAACAAGCCTGAAACTCCTTTTAAAGTGACTTCTCTGGTGTGCATATGTCATAGGTCGCTGGGTTTAAGTCAGCAGAGCTTTAATCCATGGCTTAGCAAATCAAAAAAACAGAGTTCCTGCATCCACATCACACACACAGAATCCTTGAATTCAGCTTGCATGGCCTGCCCTGGTTCCTGATTCAGCCTCATGGAACCCTCCCCTGAGCTGGAGCCACAGGCCAGGGCCAGGTGAGCTGTAAGTTTAGAAAATGAAAGGCAAAGGGTGACAAGGCACCCGCCACATTGCGCTGTGACAGCGCTGCCAGTCCTTCCACCTCTGAAAAGCAACCAGAGCACCAGGCCCTGCCTTGTCAGGACTGCTGCACTGCAGCCCAGGCTCTGCTGGCATGGCCACATGCTCAGCTACAGAGAACTAAGAGAGAGGAGAGGGAGGGAGGAAAAAATAACAAGAAAGGGAAGAAGCCCTGTGGTTACCATGTTCATTGAAGAAGGATTTGTTCCTTGCTTATGCTGTTGATGTTCTGGTACAGACTGCACATGAACAAGCTTTAAATTTATTTTGGTGTTCCCAACAAGCACAAACATAAAAGTTACACTTCAGAATTTCCTGTCCCTGCATATTTAAAATAATGCAGCCACAACAAAACTCCTTGGCCACTGCCAGGTCTGTGGAGAGAAGAATCAATTCAGACAATAGCCCCTTTTCAATTTCCAATTCTCCATCAAACAGATGAGGGAGAGAAAAAAAGCTGAGGAGCAAATAGCTGAGTTGACTCATGTCTTCTAAGTGTCTTCTAAAAATGACCAAGTAACTATTCCTTAGCCCAAACTAGAATGAATACAAGTGTTCATATAAAAGTATCTTGCATAATGACAGATGCTGATCACAAAAGCCTAAGTTCAAACTAAACACACTCCTATTTGTGCATCCTATTTGTGCCAGTGCAATACACAAGAATCTTGCAATCTCTCAGTTACAGTAATAGGGGTAGTAGAGGATTGAGAGCAAATAGTCTTGAGGGAAAAAGCTGTAATCCAGTCACACTTGCACGTGCATCTACACCCTCCTCTGGACAAGACCTGATCGAATAAATTAGAGCAGTTAAGTCAGAACAAAAATAATAAAGAATTAATATTTTTTTAGCACATAATGACAGCACAGAAGACTTCAGCCCAGCTTCCTCCTCTGCAGCAGACCTACTGTACAACCCACAGCTACTCACTTAATATCATTATGAGCCAGAGCTTGGTTGTGGATTATTTTTGTTTCATATCCCTTCTCATATTTAACCAGGCCTCTCAGAGAACAGTTTACAGTTTGTTACTATGCAGCTCCACAGCCTCTAGCACAATGCAGCTCCAGTCCTGGTCCTACAGAGAACAGTTTAATAACCATTTATTACAAACAGTGTGGCCGGCCAGTGGCAGCAGGGAAAGGCTGCAGCAAGGCACAGCATACACAGAGCAATTACTCTTCATGATTTAACCCCACAGTCCTGTCCCTTGGACAAAGTCTTAGTGCCTTCAGCTGGTCAGAGTAATTTCTTAATTTCTACAAAAAATAAATCAATGCACTTTCAGTAGCATCATTAAATAGCTGTTTCCTATCACCTACCTCTAAAACCTCAACCTGTTGAATCCCCTCTGCCACCCAAAGGCCCAACCAATGTGCTGAGTCACAACAGGCAGCCATGAAGGCTATCTTCAAATAGCAACTCAAAATATAATTTCTTCCTTCCAGGCCTCCCTTGTCTCTCTCTGAGATGTGTTTTCCTATGACAACAAATAAAATCTGTTTTACTTGTGTTCCACTTAAAAGCAATTTGTAAAAAAGAAGCAGTGAAAATAAGAAACAGACAATGCCTTTTTCTTTAAATCTTTCCAGCATAAAATAGGAAAAAATGCCTAAAGGTTTCCAGGCCAGCACAGTTTTCTTGTTTTGTTTGTTTATTTTAACATAAGTAATTCAGAAAGCATGAGATCAGGACGTACTGGTACCAACTATGTTATCTCAGCAGTGCTGCAATTTCCCATAGCCTACACTATCTGCAGGACCTCTGTTTCTTTATGGTCATGAATTCAGAAACAATGATAGAGCTGAATAAAACCATGAGCCTTGATGAATAATAAAGCACAGAAATCCTGCATTTGACCAAGGCTTCCTGGCTGGTGCTTTACAGAAAAAGGCTGGCATGGGAGATGCCTTATAAACTCAAGTACTTACTATTCAGAAGACAGACAAAACAAAACCTATACTGCCCTGAACCCAACCTTATCACCAGTCTCAACTTTTCCTCACTACCTTTCATCTGCAAAGGGCACTGAGCGTGCTGAGTACGCCCACAGTGTATTCACAGCCAGAACTAATGAGTGCCATGGATGGTGCAGGCAGCAATAAAACCATGTGGGTGCGCTAATGCCAGCAGTGGCTCTCTTGAATGCAGCTCAGGACCCTGGCAGCACAGCCACACAAATCCTAGCTGGCCCAGGCAGCAGGATTTGCTGCAGATCTTCGCTGCCTGCAGAGATCTTGCAGATGTAGCCTATTTCTGTCTGTCGAGGCTGGAGAGCCTTTCCACTGAGCAGGACAGCCTGAGCAGCAGGAACAAGGAATGTCAGGGGCTGACCAGCTGAGCCTTGCTTTCTTCAGAAGTCACAGCAATTTTGCACTGACAAGCAGCTCTGCATTGTGAATGAACAGCACACCTGAGAACCTGGTGGGGGAGATCTCCACAAGAATTCACTTGATTTTACGGTGTAGTAGGGAAAAGTGCATTTCCCCAGTTCAGGAAAGGCTAAATGAGAGGGGGTGAACCTCCCATATTCTGCCATTGCCTAAGTCTACAAAACAGCAAGTTAGCAGCAGCACAGTGGAGCTCACAGTGTAATTTCCCTCCAGACTACTCTAAACTTGGAATGGGGGTTTTTCCAAATTTATTGCTTCTCTGATTTCATAACAAATTAGCTCCATGTACCATTACAAAAATCGCTTTGCTGTCAGCCCTGGAGGCTTAATTTGGGGTCTGGGAAGCAGAGGGCTCTTCCCTTCTCACACATTGTCAACAGCCACACAAGGTTTTGAACACTGAGTTCCACCCACGCTTGTCCTTGTACAACCCCAGTGAGGCCTTTCACAAGGTTGGACAGGTGTAAAATGACAGAACCTGACCTAAAACAGCACTAAAAAGACAAAGCTGGGGGGGTGGGGAGGGGGGAAGCTGTTACTCCAACATTACTTAATAGACTTGAATTGACTACATTTTCTGGGGTTTTTTTTTGTTTCCGCTTTGTTTGGTTTTTTAAAATAATATTTTTAAAAGAATATCAACGTATCAAATCAGTATGAAGATAACTGAAGGAAAGGGGTAGGAGGAAAGAGAATTGCTGCCAACAGTCAAGGCAATACTACTGTTTTCATAGAGCATGTGTTCCCTTTAAAAGGGCCTGCTAAGCCATGCTGCTACTCCAGCACTGTGGGAATGCAGAAGGGATGGTTGGAAACTGGGCCCATGGTGTCACAGGCAATCTCCAGCAGATTTATGTAGGTGACTCTTGAATCTAATTAACTTTTTCCATCTCTACTATGCAAATCTCTCACTGATCATAAATACTATGCATCCAGCCAGCACAGAAAGAACTCCTGTTGGGTGCCTGCTCTACCTGGTGCAACGCTCCTATTGGCAGGCAAACAAGAACAAAGGCTCAGGATTAAAATAATCCAAATTAGGTTCGGATGTAGTTGCATGCACTAATTGAAATGATTGCCCCAAAGCTGCAGTAGTCCTGAACACACTGAGTACACATGCAAGCAAGCATGCTGTCATGATGCTGACAGATGATGAATTTGTTTGTGTGGTGAATACATACAAGGAAGAAGCAGCTGGAAATGCATTGTAATGCATGCTCTGTATGAATCTAATCTCTGCTAATTTTCTGCGGATTCCAGCTGCTGTCCAGATGGGTGCAACTGTGACATCTTTGGGATAAATTTCTGTTTGTGACTAAAGGACCAAAGAACTTTAGCTGAAGGGCAGATATTTGAGGAAGGGCCAGCATAGGCTATCCTAAAATAATATTGTTTGAAGGCATAGAAACAACAATATTCAGCTCGAATTAACTCGCAGCCACACATTTTTTTGTTTGAATACTCTCCTCTGGTTTAACTCAGTCTTCTCCTGCTCTTAGTAGAAACAGGGTAAACAACTATATTTTAAAATATATATTCAGTGTTACTTTTTTGTAATTTAGGAGAAGCTATTTCCTTTTAATTTCCCTGTGTGACAGAGCAGCTCTCCATTCCTTAACTAACCGCTTCTTCTCCTATACATCTAATTTCAGGAAATTAATTCCCAAGCCTGGCTAGCCAAACCTGTATGCAGTATCCCCAACTCCACAGGGTCTCATTCAGTGTGCAACAGAACTGCTAATCCCCCCTTGGATAGGGAGCATTCACTAAATGCATCCCAGGGTTGTACTTGTCTTTCACGGCTGCACCAGCAGCAGCTTAGTCATTCTCAGACTGACTCATGCACTGTGGTCTTTTTCCTTTTCTGTCATTTCCAGCTGATGAAGGCTAAGCATGGAGCTGAAATGGAATCTCTGTGATGATTTAACGCCTATCAACTCAGAAGACCCTACCTCTAGGGTGTGCACTCCTCTAGAAAGCGTGGGCAGCTGTAAAACAGGGTTTGAGGCCAAGGTTTCTCTTTGTCAATAAACGTCACAACAGAGATCACCCAGAAGACATCCTAAAAGTTCACTCAGATGAATTTCTCTTCTCAGATATCCATCTGTATTTGCCATCCTTCAGACCTATGGCATCCTCTCCAAAATAAATCATTCCTTAAAACTCCTTGTAATTCAGTGTACTACCATTTGCCTGTTACAATTTCTTTATTCATTTTTCTCCCTATCTCCACTTCAGCATGCTTAAAACTTGCTTTTATTTAAATATGTCAATTACACCATCACTTCTCCATATCTCTTCCTTAGCAATGTTCCTTTCACCTCTTCTCTCCCTCTCCTCTGTCGTTCAGCGGAATTGTCCTGAGGCAAAACAGTTATTCACCTTTAATCCATTCCTAGGTGGTCTTTAATTCAAACCCAGCCTTGGCAGCTGCTATTCTTCCCTTGCTCTATTTTTATCTTGGTAAATATGTTCAGGCAGGCAAAAAAAAAAAAAAAAAGAACAGGATTACTGCAATGAGGTGGGTAGTTAAATGACACTGTGTGATGAAGAAAGCCAGTTTGTAACACCTCAGAACCTCGTGTTCTGTAACCCAACAAGAACTGAACCAAGAGGCAGAAACCCTGACCAGGGACAGGTGAGATACTGATCACAGCTCTGCCACAAACATCAGCTTGCTCCTAAGAAATAACAGGGTACAGCTGCTATCCTTGTATTGTAGTTACAACTCACTGTATTCAGTTACAACTTCACTGGCTGGTGGTTCACCTCGTGTTTTTGATTCTTGTTCAGATCCATTTTTTCTGCTTTTGCAAGAGCTCTAAGAAATAATAAAAAACTTATTCACACTAACAAACCTCGAAGCAGTCAGAGAGCATGGAATCTTTTGGCAGCATATCTGGAACTAAATATTTACTGAACACATTTCTAATCTAGGGACTTGGCCAAAATGAGACAGAAGGCATGTGAAGCCAGCATTTTCCAAAGCAAGCATAAAACCTCACACACACAATGCCACACATCCCCTGCTGAGAGATCACAGAAACCTGGCTGCCGCAGAGATCATTCATCTGAAAGGAAAAACAAGAGTGGACTGGTAGGCTGGGAGGCACATCAGCCAGCCAGCTCAGCTGTGCTGTGCCAAGGAAAGGCTGCTGTGACCCTGCCCCATGCTCCTTTTTCTCCAGCAAATATTGCTCCTTGCTCCCCTGAGGCAGAACTCCAGCAATGTTTACACTCTGCAGGACTAAGGTGAGGTTTAGAACACCCCATTGCACATGGTCCTGTTGTTGTGATGAGAATGTGTGGTTGCCACCATGGGCTGAAACGAGCTGCTTATTTTTGTTATCACCTTCCTTTTCCCACAGCAACCCTTTCCAATCGAGTAACCCTAACTGATCTTGGAAATCAATCAAACTTCTATTATGTTTACATACAATAGACCACCATGACTCACTTTCATCTGCAATCCTTAAGCTTCAAACACCGGTTTAAAACAGGCCACAGATTATTATAATCATGTTTACACAAGAAGTGTAATATGCCAACCTGTCAAAATATTGTCAATATTTATTCCACATAAAGCCATCCCCCCCAAAATGGAAGCAAAACTTAATGAAAGATTAAAACTGAGGCAGGCTGGAAAAAAGGTAGAAGCAAATATTTGAATCAAACACTACCAATAGAAGGATGAAGCTAAAAAAAACACCCCAAAACTGAGCATCAAAAAGAGACACTTGTCCCAAATAAATTGGGCAGCATCAACTAGCATAAAGCATGTGAAATTAAAAATTCATGACCTATGGAAGACATCAATTCCAAAGAGGAAGGATGGCAGACTGCCCTTAAGAGTCAGGAGAGAGAAGTGCAGTGCAAACCTGTGTAAGAGGAGGACAAAAGGCTACCTGCATAGAAAAGCAGCGAGAAAAGCAAGAAAGGAACATGCCTTGCTTTCAAAGGATGAAAGAATATAACTAGATGGCCAAACATCATGACAAGATGAGGTATATTTCTATAAAAGTGGAAATTGGACATGCCTTTTTCACTGCCACTCCTCAAGGAAAAGTTCATGTGGGAAGGGGTTATGTTATGCTGAAAGGCTGCAAGGAATCTTTAAAAACAAACTAAGCTCATTAAGCTACTCCATGTTTCATGTCTCCTCAAGGACCTATATTTTCTATTACATATGGGGAAAACCAGAGCTGATTTCCACATCATTTAGTGGCACTTTTTCTGAGAGATTCTGCTTGTCCCATGCAATGCAAGCTTGGGTGGATTTCAGCGGCAGTTAGAAAGTGAAGTTTGCATACAAATGTCAGGAAGGAACTCCATGTTATTTGTACCTAATCTTATTTTTCCATGTGAAGTCATCTGGGGCAGTTTTGTTCCTGCTGGAACCCTGCAGTCCAGGGGAGTTTCAGGTAATCCATATCTTGAATTAAACACTGCACAAACAAAAGGGCTGACACATGGAAAAGTTAACCTTCTTTCTGCCTTCCCCAAGTTCAAATCTGTATAATATGGGGTGATACAAAATGAACTTGAAGGGCTCATAAACTAGTTCTTATTTCCATAGACTTTAATGGAAATAATCCATACTCTCAGCTTTGCTGCACAACTCTCAGTTTACAATAAAATCCTGAAAGTGTAAAAATGTGACACTAAGATGAATTCAGTGGTTCAGAACATGAAAACAAATAGAGTATTAACACTGCCTACTAGTAATCCCATACATTCCTATGGGCTAGGAAACATCTCTGACAGAAGTTACAGAATATTCTGAGTTAAAAGGGACACACAAGGATCATCAAATCCAGATCTTAAATGAATGGCCTGCATGGGGATCTCTTGTTAGGAGTTTGCAAAGTGCAAGGTCCTGATCCCTCACTACACACTTACAGAAATTAAGATCCGTAAGGAACCATTTAGTGGTCATGTCAGTCCCCCCCAACACAAACAAACAAATTTGTGGAGATAAAATTCTTTCACAATATCAGTTATTCTTATACCCATTCTCTGCTGTTACCTTTTCAATTTCAAAGGCCCACTACAAATCAGTGTCTTTTCATTACCAAGTTATTTTGACTGACTTCTGATATCTTTCCCAGTTTCTCTAAAATTCTTAGGATCTTCAATATCTACAATGACATACACATACGTGTGTTGCCAACAGAGTTTGCAGCATTGAATGAAAAATTTGTGGGTTTTTTACTCTTGCTTCAAGAATATGGCACAACCAGCATCCATTTATTTTTAAATTTTTCCTTGTTTAGTTTGCTCCTCAATATTCAAATTTGTCCCAGTTGGGACCTAAAGCCTATACAGAACTGATCACTAATAATGTCAGTTTGATTTTTTGTTGTATCAGATATAAAATGACCTGTAATGTATCTAATCCATACAAAAATCAATGCAAGTCTGAGAAGTTTTTGATCATGGATCAGTAATTATCCAGTAATTGATCATGCATGGTAACAGATAAAGAAGAAGAGCAGGAAACTCTCCAGAGAAAAAATAGGACGATAAACTGCATACAGAAGGAAGCTTCCTCTTAACCTCCATCACTCACCATAATTCATGGTCTGAATCAGAGAAGTTCTCTATAAAGTAAAAAGGGGGAAGTTACTGGTGGATATGTTCCAAACCTTGGGTAGGCATCATTTTGTTCAGACCTCATTACTTTTCTACTAAAGGTGCAGCATTACTAGAATGGAATTAGTGACAGAAAATGCCTACTAATAGTAAAGGAAAATATTATTTGCTGTCCTCTTCTGACTTATGTTCTGTTAGATCACCACGATACAATGAGCTGACATGCTCATTCAGCTTCCCACAGAGGAAGCTCCAGAAATAAATAATTTTTCTTTCCTAAAAATATTTTTCCACCCACAAACAATGGCTGTTAATTTAAAATTGCCCAACGTGCACAAATCAGTCTTTTTACTCTTTGTTCTGTGACAAAAATGCATTTCATATACCACCATGTCCATTCCTCTCATTTTGCCCTAATCTTCATTAACCTCTGCAATTCCCTGCCATATTGAACTACTCCCTATGCTCCATCACATTTTCCCAATTATATTCGTCGTGTCCATGCATCACAACATGAAATACTTGACTTTGTACAAAAGGAAGTATTCCTAAACTCACTGTTTCTCAAAGTAATGCTACCATTAGAAGCTGCAGCAACTCAGCAAAGAAGATAACAATGTTAGTAATTTCACCAGCAGATTGTGACCTAGGGGACTCCCCACACGTAATACAATTATTGGCTTCAGAAAAAATGGAGAACAATGATGTTTGCAATCCAACATTTAAGGAAACTTTGTGCCCTTTGGCATCAGGGCCAGCTGGGTGATGCCAACTTCACTCAGCTTTCCAGTAGCTGGACAGATCTAAAACATGAAGGAAGTATGGGCCTTTGAATTCCTCTATTCCTTGGCAAAGGAATCCTATGGGTAGAGCTGGGGATGAGTGGGGTGCTAAATTGGATGAGTATTTGGTGAGGAGCTAAAATACAAAGAAGTATTTCTTCACTGAGAACTAAATCCTGCTGAATGTTCCACAATTCTGTTGGACAATGACCTCAGGCATTAGCCTGACTTGGGAACAAAAAGCTGGGATAAGTTACAGAGCAGTCTTGCCTTCTCTCCCATGCCAGGGAAACCACATTCTCCAATGTGCTATTTCAAGACAATGTGAGAAGCTTAGAAAACTCCTTTAATCCTCTATTCCCAAGAGTTGGCTTTGGGTGGGCCAGCACTATTTATGCCCCAATATCTCCTGGTCACTTCTCTGGCTCACATCACTTCACAAGACATCAGCAGGGATGAAAGTAAACACCTCCTTAAAACTCCCATTGCAATCCAAACAACAGCTGCTATTCCTTCTGAGGATGGCACACGTTTTTCAGCCCGGTTATTTCCCTCATCTCTTTTAAATTCACACATGTTAGAAGATTTGGATTTTTCCTCCAATAAATGTTCAGTTATACCCTGAAGCTTTTTCCTTCAGAACAGGTACAACAATAAAGACAGTGGGTCTCTGCTTTTGCTTTGCTGCTAAAGGAGTAACACATTTCATGTTGCCCTGGATTGCTGGGTTTGCCTTTCAAAGTGACAGTATGATACATCACTTCAGCTTCTGAGCCTGATCCTTCAGCACAGTGTGCTCTGCACACATCCCAGAGCTGCACAAGAGACCATGGCAGCCTTCAGTCCTGCAGCTGTTCCTTGAGAGGTTCAGATCTTGGTAACACTTTTGGTCATGGATGAAAGATGAGCCAAACACCCATTTCTTTGACTAATTCACCAGTACATAGTAGAGATCATCATTTGGCCATAACTCTGAGCAGTTCTATGAAGCTTTAACACATGCCCAATTCCGCTTGAGTGCTGGTTGTAATACAGAATTAATGCTTAATCTATTATGTCTATATAATTTTCCAATTTCAATCCTCTCTGTGTCACCTGTGGTCCAAAATGCACTGAAGAAGATAAAATCTTTTACAGTTGCTTTCAGTTTAGATCATGAGACCTGCATGATTATCAATCTTAACACCTATTTGCAGAATTTTTCACTAGGAAACAAATTTTAAATTAGAGGTGCTGAAGTAGTTTTATTCTGAGTGATTTCTTACAGGAGAAGGAATAGATTAAGCTGTAAAGAAATACCCTAATGGGAAATTTAAAGTCTACCATATTTTTAAAATTATGCATTTATTATAACTATCTATGCTTTCCTTCTCTTGCATTTTTTAGCATTAAGATGAACATTTGCATTATGGTAAACGGTTAGTGAGGTCTAATACAGAAGCAATGTTTGCAAATATTAAGATAATAAGCAAGAACTTCATTAGTCTGAATTTTCTTATTTATTTCTCTGGTTTATTCCTCATCTAAATTTCTATGCAGTTTTTCTACCTGAAACTGAAGTACTGTGAGTTTGACACCTTTCACAGTGAAAATGCTTAGGGAATCACAAAAGAAGATGATAAACTGTGAAAGAACAGAGTGCTAGTCATGCAAATTTCCTTTTGGAGAGATGGAGTTCCAGCACATGGGCCTGGAATGTTGGTTTACCTGAAGACATCTTGTATCCCCTAGGTTCAAGATTGCATTAGTTTAACAACACTGCCAAACTCTCCCAAGTGCTTCTCTTCTTTCAGCTTTCAAGCAGTCCTTTATCTCCTTTAGATTTGCCATCAAATAAAAATTTATGGGCGTTATATTCAATTTATGGCCATACACAGAAATCTTAAGTTGTTCATCTTTTAGGACATCTGTGAGGCAGTGGACAAGTTTACATGACACCATGACAGTGCAAACAGACATGAGTTATTGCTGGCCCAAGGCAATATGTCTGGCATGGCATAGTGCAAAGCCATCTAAGTCTTATTAACTCTAGTTTAAGGTGAGTTTATTAGGTTGCACTAATGCTAATTTAAGGAGGTCATTAGTCAGTGACATTCAACCTGACTGCAGCCAGCCAGCTCAGGTGTCTTTGCACTGAATTCCTCAGCATTGTAGGCTGCAAGGACAATAGAGACAAAAGTGCAAGTTGTTGGAAAGATGGAAATTATGTTTCCTCATGTCTTCAGTGGCAGCACTGATAGGCAATTTTACAGCCAATCTCTTTAAGTTTCTATCATTCTCTCCAAGTCAATCAACTCAGGCTGTGGTACCTTCTGCATTTTTATATTCCAGCTGAACTCATCTCAAGAACATGAGGAATACTGAGATGTCATGGTACTAATGATATTGCAAAAATGTTCTGATGCTTAACAAAATCAAGATCCAGATTTATGCTGGAAACAGTCCAGAGATCATTGCTGAAAGAATCATTTCACCACATTAAGAATAGAGAAAACCACAATACTACAAGACCATGTGAGACAGTAATTTGTAATTATTAATGTGAATCAATTCTAAACCAATAGAACACAAGATAAATGGTAAAAAACATAGTTGCTACAATTTCTACTAGCTTTCCTCTATTCCAGCTTTTTATTTCTCCATTGTCCCCACTCTAATTTCAACCTCATCTGATTTGCTTTGAACAAGATCTGTTGGGATTTTTTTCCTGAAAACAAGATAAATCAACCATTTGCAAAGATGTGAGCAGTTTCTTTGATTTATGTCAGCAGCCACAAGCCGCTATCATTAGGACTCTCCCTCCCTGGAGATGCTCTAAAGCTATCTGGACACCATCCAGAGTAATGTGCTCCAGAGGACCCTGCTGAGCAGGGAGGTTGGATTAGATGACCTCCAGCTGTCTCTTCAAACCTTACCCAGTCTGTGATTCTGTGAAATAGACAAGGTGAATATTTACCAATGTTCCCTATAAGAACTAAAGCAAAACTGTAATGTCAGGAAAACAACATATAAATTACAAAAATACTCATTCCCCCTTTATATACCATAATCCAACATCTTCACCTCTTTTTTGTAAGCTACATGATGCAGTCGACGTATATTTCATCACGTGATATGAAATTAAGTCAAATATTTAAAAAAAAAAAAAACCAACAGAAACTCTGGTACTGGTATATAAATAGGAACCTGGTCTGCATGACACAGACAGCAATGCTGCCATTCTCCTCCAACACGAGAACACAGGTCACTAAAGTAATACTGTAAGACGTAGACAGTTGCAAGACTGACATTTTAATATATGAAAAGCTACTGCAAAAACAAGGAAAATCATCTGTTCTGTTCTTCATGTTCTTCACTGTTAGCCAGGACAAGAACTTAATAGCACAAAAAAAAAAAAAAAGCAGATTTTCATCATTAGTTTTCTTCTCTTTTTTAAAGGAACAAACACAACTTTCTAAATGTGAAGATAATTAAGCAGTGCAACAGATTGCCTTGGAAAGCTGGGAAATCTCAAACTCCAGAGATGCTACATAATAATTGAGACAGGTCAAAAATGACACTTAAGCCTTCCATCTTGCTTTTTTTAATTACTATCTTATGAGCATGACTTTTTAAATGGCACAGTTTCTTAATAAATACAGTGTGTCAATTGACATGTCTGAGGATTATACATCTCAGTTGGCTTATGCTAGGAGAATGAAACATTAAATAAATACTGAAATGATTTTATTTATTAGAAAACACTTGTTTTCTAATAAGGAGGAAAATGCACTCTTGCTTGTATAACTAAGGGATTCAGCAGTGTTCCCAATGAGGCCAAAACTCTTCCCATTTCAGTGAGATAGCAGTAATTATGAGCATCATCATCTACATAAGACTTTTTAATACAAAATCAAAAGAAAAAGCAAACAGAACAGTCTTTTGCTTAAGAAGAGAGAAAGCACCCTCATGCTTTGCCAAAAGAGGTTGGCATGGATGACAAGTTCCTGCTGGATGAGAGAGAGAACAACATACTAGCTTCTCCCTACAATGTGCTTATTTTCTTAATTACATTACATAAAAGGAATTTCATTCCATCTGCTTCATTGGTGACAATTTGCTCGTATTATGGAGTTACTACAAAAGTCAATGACACAAACATAACAAATGTGAAACAATAAAACACATGCAAAGTAAGAATGACTCTATTAGTTTAAATGTTCAGGCTGGTTTTCATGTCCAGTTCCACATTATAATAAAAAAAATTGCTCATCTTGCTAATCACATAATTTTTAATATGGTTTTGTTCACTTCTACAATTTAATCTCTTGAGACACTGAAGTCTTTATAGGACAGAAATCATTTATCTGCTTAAAGCAATCTCAGTATTGCAATTTGGGTTCTGATGGGGCTCTGCTTCACTAAGATCTTCATACTTAATCACTGAATATCTAAAATGAGAATTTTGTATCAGCAGGGCTTAAGGACAGAGCTGTGGAAAAGGAAACTCATCCATCTTCCAAAGGATAAGTGTTCCCTTTCCATAAAGTGGGGAGAAAGACTTGTTTAAACCAAAGGTTCTCTCTCATTTAGAAGACTGAAGCATTCTCTCTATTAAAAAAAAGAAAAAAGAGCTTTCCAGTATTTATAAACAAATGACAATGATCAAGGGCACGGTAGGAAAAGGTGTTCTCACAAAATGACATGGGAGACTGGAACTTCATAGCTGAAGTAAGAAAGTGACTGACGCAATTATGTGCTGTCACAAAATGCCAGCAGAATGGATATCAGAATCCTTTACTCTTTCACAACTGAAGTCCAAAGGGTTATGCAAAAGTTTTCCAGGCCCTTAGTAAAGCTTGAAAAATACTAATGATGCTAATGAAGCCAAAGTCTGATTGAGGTTCAAGGAAAAATTGGACCCATCTCTGGACAGTTAATCACAGAGGTGTCCAGAAATGAAGTTCAGAAATGGCAAGGGGTGAAGGAGTTACGTGTCTAACACTTTAGAATTTATGTTAACCTCAAAGCTATTGGCTTTCAGAAGAGTAACTTCCTTGGGCAGAGTAACTGCTTTCTTCTGAGTTCTGTAAATTGACCTCTGAAACACCCAGGACTGGTTACTGTCAAACACTCTGCAGATGTAATACCATATGCTCCTTCCTACGCTTTGTTTTCAGAAACAATGCCATGGAGATGCCCTGAAAATGCCCACTAACTGGTGTTTTTCCTCAAAGAAGAAATTCTTTCTGCTAAGTTTCCTAAAAAGACAACTGAATCATTACCATTTGAGTAAACCTGTGGTTTAAAATCAATGCAACATTACAACAATCAAATGTTGCTCATATTATTTAACCATTAAACAGAAACATAAGAAGCTGAAGTTGTAATAACATTTCCATTGTAAGCGGAGTTCACATGTCAAGTGACTTAGTCTATTCTAGTTTGTGACTGCATACTAAGAGGTGTTATAACATGTTTGGCCACCAACCTCAAAATTATTAAATCCTCCCCACTTATTTCAATATGGAATACTCAGCTGCATTCAAAATACATTCTTCCCATGAACTTCCAGTTTACTTGTGCTGTGCAGTCAGTCTTTCTGCAAACTGCAGAAAGATTCTACGTGAGGAGAAAAATCCTTTCCCCCCCATTTCTGCCACACAGCAGATTCCCACACCTTAGGATGAAAAAGGTCTTTGAAAGCTAAGCCTGTTGCCTCCATGTAGTAAGCAAATGTGACCTTGCTGGAACTAACAGCAAGTCCATGATACCTAAGGCTGTGTATGGGTGAATATTATTTAAACTAACCTCATTAATTTAAAAAGAGAGTTTCGTCCTGTGGAATGCACAATGACAAAATACCTTCTGGGTTGAGTTCTTAAAACCTCACTGCAATAGCTTTTCTAACTGTCTTTCAAAAGGAATTTTAATTCTGCCTCAAATTCATCTGTTTATTAAAAAGGGATGCTACTTCCTCACTTTAAAGAGAAAGGGAAAAGTAGTGTTAATTTGTAGTAGTCCTAATGCACGAACCGTTGCCCTCTTGGGTGCAATACTGCCACTGGAAAAGCCATGTGAGATGTTATCACTGCAGTAATAAAACCAAGAAAACATTTCACAACAGCAGAGTGCCTTAATCCCCCAGGCTTTACAGAGATACCAGTACAGGAATTGCAGCTCTCTGAAATGCAGTCACACACACTCAACTTGGTGCCATTGGATGAACCTGCTGCATAAGGCTGAGGCAGCTCAGCCACTCACAGGACAGCAGAGAGGAGGAATTGAACCATCTCTGGGAAATCAGCTGGGAAATTCCAATGGAAATTTAGGTAGATTGAATACAACCTGGTACCTTAACAGATCTAACATTTCCAATTGTACAATTTTAATAATAAATATTCAACATGTGACACAACTCCCAATTTTCAATCTGTTGTTGGATAAACTGGTCTCATATTTAAATGACCTCGAAGAGAAAAAACCCTATCCACTGTCAAGGTTGGAAAACAGATACTTGGGACAAAAACATCCCACGAAGTCCTGTAGATGTTAACTGGCCTTTGAGAAGTCATTAAATACTAGTATGACTGACAAGCTTTAAAACAGAAAAGTGCCAGACAGAAAACAATCTAAGCATCAGTATCTCAAAGGACAGAAAACACTGTCTTCAGCTGTAAAATATATTGTTCCAAAGCTTTTGTGCATGAATCATGGCTTTTTTGTTTGGTTTACTTGTAATGCAGTGATGAGCAGGAAGACGAAGGAAGGAGACAGCAAAGCAGAAGGCACTCCTATCTTACCAGCAGGCCCCTAAAAGAGCTCTCAGTTCATTAGAAAAGCCCTGGAGAGTCCCCTTCTCTCGAGCTAATCATCCTGGAGAGCTCATTTCTCTGCAGTCTGTCTGTCCAAGACCAACAGAACGACCATTTTTAATCTGTGCAGGTTAAATTGAACCAACGGGGGCTGGCTGAATCATTAAATTAATGAATCATTAAAGTTTGTTTTTTGTGAGAAGCAAGTGTCTGAGTAGAAAAATAACAATAAGAAAGGCAAGAGCTCTGAAGTGCAGTGGTTTCCTGCTGGCTGCACAATATCCATCATAGCAGGACTCAGGAATCCATCTTCACATAATGTTTCACCCCACTCTCAGTAAGGCCCTGGATAAGTCCCATCTCTCAAAGTCATATAAGTCAAACTGTACTTATTACTAATTCAGGCTGAGCAGAGCAACAGTATTAACTCTAGCATGAAATACCAAAAGCAGCAGATGTCCAGCAACAACTCTTTTCCTACAAATAAACAAACTAGAGTGTTGAATTCTTGAGTAGCATCTAAAGAACACCAAACTTCACTCAGGGACCCAGCAGAGAACTAAAACAAAGCAAAGAATACTGCTGTGAGATGCTGAACTTCCTTATAGGGGCAAAAAATGTCTAAGAAAGTCAAATGAAATCAAATTTATATCCTAGAAAGGAGGAGGAGGAGGAAGAAAATATCCATAGATTGAAATAGCTTATTTTATTGAACTTTATGTAAATAAAGATGAGCTTATGTAAGTCCATCATTTTTCACAAAGAAATTCTCAGTGACGATTCAGTAAAACCACTTTAATTACTACTTTGAGTAGACACTTTTTTCATGTAATTATTTCAGGCACTATTCTCTAAAAACAGAGTTATCAGCTTCACAAAAGGTGGGGATTAAAAGACTGAAGAATCAAATGATTCCTTTTGTTTAGAGCAACTTGCTAAACTCCCATTTTCCCCCAGCTGCCATACATAGCTTTCCCATAAAAGGAAACTACTTTGGCTAACTTGAGTTCAGAAGCAAAAAAGTCTTTTTGACCCTGACCTGAAAAGTACCTGTAGCAAAACTTCCAAAGAATGGAAGAGGAAATTTCACTATGAGACCTAACGTTCTCTGCATGATGGGACATGGTGGGCTGAGGCACAAAGAGGAGTTCTCAGCTAAGAGAACTTGGGTGAATGCAGTGCTATTACAAAACCATTCTGGGATTCACACCCACACAGAGACATTGGATGCAAGAGACTTCGAGGCACAGAGTGACTGCTACATCTTCAGCATCCCCAACTCAGTCAGGACCAGATAACCCTACTGATTTTGTGCACCATGTGCCAGAGATTTCTATGCTGCACTCAGTTTGAAACAAGGGAATCAGGAAACCCTATTAATGCTGAGCTATCAGTCAAGACCACAAAGTGTTCCTTGTTTTACACCTGGAGGTTCAGGGGATGAACAGCAAAGTTCCTCTTGCAGCATTCCCACTTTTGCAATACAACACTCTGCTTGGGCACTTCACTGTGCCCATATTTATTGTGCTGTGCAGTGGAATAGGCCTCACTCCTGAGGAGGATGACTGTGCTTTGGGATGGTGAGAAACACAGCACATACTGAGCACTACAACTGCTCCCTGCTGATGGAATTTGGTACCTTCATTCCTTGATACCGAGCCACACTACCATGATGAGTTACCACGAGCTAGCTAGTGCCATTGCTTAACTGGTTTTATGCCACTGCCCTCACAAAAGCAAATATTTCCTTAAATATAATTCCTGTGTGCATTTTCCACAGCTGCCTTGTGAGAAGAGAAAACATTCCTCCACTCAGGAGCGCTTTTCTTTGGCAGAGAAATGATGCAGAACTCTATTCCTGCTACAAAACCATCACACTACCATCTTTTCCCTCTTTCCTGCAAAAAACTGCTCAGTGTTGGCTGAACAAGCCAGCTCCACACAACACTGCCAGATACCAGCCACAAACACTTCACAGATTTGACTGCAAATGCTTTCTAGAATCCGTGTCCAGAGCTATGTCTCTCAGAAACATCACCACAGTATTTTAAGTGACATTTAGACCTCAGACACTAAAGGAGCATGTTCTACATCAGTGGCACCACTATCTCATTTAATATATAGGGCAGCTGTTGAGTTACATGTCCCTCCACAGCACTCACATACCCATTAGATTGCCTGGGGCTCCTCTCTTTGAGTCTGCTAAAGGCAAACTAGTTTGCTAACAGCATGTACTGTATGTGAAATACAGCCAGGAAGAGAAGGAAAGAATCTAAGGGAGAATATCCTCAAACATAAATGCTAAAGAAAAAATAATCTTATGCTTTTTATTTATTTACAACAAAGCTGCTCAATTTAGAAAAGACAGATGTCATCCACATTCACAATCTTAAAAATATATGTATAAATAAAGAGTGCACCTGGCAGCTAAAGTTATTGATTTTCAAATTCCTGTGGTACAATAAATCTGAATAAATTGAATTAGGCACTTTAAAAAGACAAACTACTTTGTTCCTGTAAAATCAGTGCAGGGTATAGAAATGAAAGCTTTTGATTTCCATTTCATCTTGATACAAATAGCAGAGATACTTTCTATCAAAAAGTACATGAGATGTGAAAGCTTCCTGCCGGAAAACACTGCTAAAAGAAGAGATGGATCCTCTTAATTAATGTTGTCTTGTATTTGTCTCCATAAAACAGACATGATCAATAAGTGCAGAATAAAATTGATTGCTGCAGCACATTTCATTAGGTGAAGCAAATGTCTCCATAGAGATTAAGCATGTCTTTAATATCTAAAGGTGGTAACACCTGTCTGCTTGAAATTGTGATCTCTCTGCGGCAAGGTTAAAAACCCCAAACCTACCCAGATTACTAGTGGCTGCATAATTCCTACTGCTGCCTCCCCCACTCCAAATCAGCAAACCCCACATTACAGGAATTATCTTTACCTTATCTAATTGACCCTTTGTACTAGCACTAAATGGCACATCCACCCCTAGCAACAGCGCCTCTCCTGAGCAAGGTCCTGTCTGTCACACATGTCTCTGCATCAGGGTCACCCTGGAGCTCCAGCAAAAAGCAGCTGGGGGGACAGGGAATGATGCTCCTGCATGGCCAAGACAGGCAGGGGAGGAGGGATTCTGCATGCTGGAGGCGTGGGGGGAGCAGCAAAGGCACCCTGCCAGAGGAAGACAAATGATGAGGACAGTTCCCAAGGAAAAGGCTGAGCACAGATTCACTGCCCTTCCCGCCCCGTGTGTGCCTTCTCCCAGCTTCCTCTCACCCTGCTTTTTTTCCCACATTGCCAAGTCTCTGTTTTAAAAGGAATGCAGCCAAATGGTGAATAATGTGCCAGTGCAAGGGAATGAGTCAGGCAGGGATGGATGGATGGATGGATGGATGGATGGATGGATGGATGGATGGATGGATGGATGGATCACACACACTCCACTGCATATGGGGACTCTGATTTGGTGAGCTTTGCCCTTGGTTCTTATTTCCAAAAGTGGTCCTTGGTTACTTTTCTGTTTTCTGAATGAGAATGCAGAAGAGGGGTCTGGCACCACAGGAAGTGTTTTGCAGCAGTGTAAATGACTAACAGAGGATGTGAAGCCCTGAAAAGCCAATCCCACTATTGTTTTATGTTTTCTTTCACAGAAGGATAAATAAAAATGCTTCTTGGAAGCCAAACAATAGGAAGGATCAGAACAAAAAGCAGCTGAACAAGCATTACCCCTTCATCCTGCACCTTTGCTGAAGTGAGAACTATTATAGGACTCAAGCTACTTGGAATGGCATGAAGCAATTTTCTGCCAGCAAACGCCCTGAGCTGAGGAATTACTCTGCACCCGGGCTCAGATCCCTCTAGAGCTTCCACACAGCCAAAGATTAATGAAGCGTTCCTCCACCCATGTTGAAGGAATTGTTTTCATTGTAACTACAGTCACACCATCTGTCTGAGTTGCCTAAACAGTACCATGTGCACATTTTGAGCTGCCCTCTCAGTACAGATATTTACATGCTCTTGCACAATACACTTACTGAAAGATGGATGAAAAGGAGGCATAATCCTACGGAGGAAGCTGCAGGGAAGATTTAGGGAGAGGCACTTGGATTTAGCATGACTTGGGATGTTCAGCAAATCATTAAAACATCCTCATCAACAATCCACAAACACATCCACATCCCTGTTTGATGGGAAGGTAGAGGCCTGGGAAACAACATTCCCACTTTCCCCACTCCTACTGAAATTTACACTTCTGTTGCCAACTAAAAGTTTAAGTCCTGCAAGAGATGACTAAAAGGTGGTGAGTTCTTCACTACATGTGGATGCTGACTTGAGAAAATTTCAGCCAACTTCTGACACTGACTTTGAAGAACCATCATTGTAAATAAGTCACTTGTTAATGAAGCCTTTTCTGAAGTAAGTTTTATAGCACTTCACTCTTGTCATGTTTTCCCTTCAGACCCGCTGCAAACCAGCAATGAAAAAACACAATTGGTACTTAAGCAAAACCCACAGAACTCACATGGAAAGACTAAGAGGGTAACTGCAAGCACCAACCACCAGTTTGTGGGGCTGAGGTTTGTGTCTTCACACTCTCAAACCTGAGAAATCCATGACAAACAGTTTTTCTGGGTTGTGACTAATCATTCCCAGTGAAAGGAGATATTGGCCAGTCTTGTCTAAACAAACCAGATGAGGCATGTTCAGGAAAGGTGTTAGCTAACGTTTTAAACACCACTTAGATCCTACTTTAGTTAAACAGTTTAGCTAAAGCAGTTGGTAAACACTGGCCATTTTCCCAGTCTGGACAGTGGCAGAAGTTGCTCGGTCCAGTTTTTCACTCAGGTGATTTATATGAACTATTTTGCTTTAAACAATTCCTCAAATGGATTTGGCCGTGATGTCCACCAGGAATTTTCTTCTCAGGTGTGGCAGGAGTACACCACAGCATCAGTGGGCACATCCATGTCTTCCCCTTCTTTACCACCTACCCAGAAATAACAGGCTTCTGCTGGGGTGGGATGAAGTAAGCACATCCTCCAAGATAAAACAAGGCTTGTACATTGAGGGAAAATGTTTTGTTGAGCTGACATAGCAGAAAAAGCGACTTTGAGACACATAAGCTGTTTTCTTCACTTCTTCTGTTCCTGCCCTTGGATCATCCCACCTCCAATAAAATTTCTTCCTCTAATAAGATGAACTGCCCTACTGGTACTTGTTACTTACCATTGTCTAGATCACCCAGAAGTACTGCCTAGATAGCACCAAGGTTTTAGGGATCTACATCCACATTTAAATAATATGAATCTCAAACAGGTGACAATTTATTTAAAGGAGACTCACTTATAATGGGACTGACTCTTTTTCAAACCTGCAGGAAGTTACAATAGAGGTGGTTCTGATGAAGTTCTGGTTTACAGGGAAGAACCTTCTCAGGGTTCAGAAGGGAAAGGTGACTAAATCTTCTGAGTATACAGGCAAAGAATAAAAGCAAGGAAATGAGGATAATGGGACTTTAAAAAGCTTCACTAAATTCAGAGAACTAGCTTTAGAAATAAAACACTGGAAAGCTGCCAGAGGGAAAGGATAGAAGCAGGACAGAAGCAGGAGAGTAGACAAGAAGGTATTTGCTTCTCAGATTCACAAGTTTTGAAAATCCAACACAGAAACCACTTCTTGTGGCCCAGTATGAATGTGAAGTAACAGCAAACCTCCCTTACCCCAAAAGCAGAACCTACATCACAAGAGCAATGCATGTACTGAGGGACATGAAAGATGAAAAGGGAATATTCTATAAATATATCAGAAGGAAGGAATAAGTGATTGAGAGAGACTAAAGTAATCCATGCTTTTATTGCTTCCATGTCTAAAAGAGCTTATCTATGGCCAGAACCTTCACACAATTCCAAAAATCTGTCAAAAACACAAACAAGAATAAAGAAGGAAGCAGCTAAAAAATGTAAGACAGAGTAAGTGCAGTCAAGCCTGCAGTTCTGGTGAAACCCAATACTGAATTTAATCAGAAAAACACAAACTTGTGAATCATGGCCAATCATCTTCAAAAATCTCCCATTAACATTAAACACTCAGCAAAATGGGAAAGTGGAATGTTGCAATTCTCTCTAGGAAAGGAAGGCTTTGGGGAATAATTAGAAGCACAGGATGAAAGATCTGGATTAGCTTAAGAAGAAGGGATGTGAGAGGCCACAGTAACTTCATATATTTTAGCAATATTTAAAAAGACAGCAATTAATTGTTCATCACATTCACAGAGTAAAAGATGAGTAGTTGGCTCTATCTGCAGTTGAGAAGATTTATTAAGGTCAGACTCTGGGGAATTTTTCCGTAAATATGGACAGTTGAGGATGGGAACATGTCCCAGGAATACTTGTTGACCTATGTTCACTAGAAATGCTTATGAATAAAAAAAACAACTTTCAGGAACATCTTGGGATATTCAGCTGTGCCACAAAAAAGGGGAGTGAGTCATGAAAGATGAAGCTCTGTAGTTTCTTGAAGTCCCTTCCAGGGGTAGATTAAATTTCTGATTCCCAGAGGCTTCAGGAACAAACCTGAGCTGATATTGGGGGGGAAGGGAATAAAAGAAGAAAGCAGCAGAAAGCAAAGCCCACCTGCAGGTAGCTGCTGGTCTCACAACTTCTGGCTCTTTTAGAAAAGCTGAACTGACTTTGCAAAAGGATTCAGAAGAGTATGCTTTTTTTGGACAGTGGGTCAAACCTGAATCTGTGCTATGGGTGCTCTGAACTGCTCCCAGAAAAGCCTCCTAGCTGGCTCTTTGGGCTGAGAAAAAAGCCTTCACACAAACCAACCCTCCTTAACTACTTTACCTGAAAAACAAGCAAAATCCTGCTTGCAATGAGGGGCAATGTATGTGACCCATATTAGACTGGACTGGACCAGAGTTCTCTTTCTCTAAGCTGCCAGCAGCTCACAGACCCCTGCATTTAATCAACTACTGCAGCTGGGGAAACATTTCCTTTGCCTGAGCATTGCTGAAGTGACATCACTGGTGTGAAGAAAAGAATTTGCACCATGACTGCAACCAGAGGTTTCTGTGCCATTGGTGGTGTTTAGAACAACTAAGCAGAAAGGCTCTCTTGATAGAGATGTGCTGCTTTATTATCTGCTGGACAACAAAATTTACTGACAAAGTCTTTGGTGAACGAACTCAAAAATGAAAGCTTCTTTCCTGTCCCAAGACAAAAACATCACTCCGGTGAAAACAATTTTTTCTCTTGCTTTTTTTTAAAAAAAAAATCACAAGTGTTTTTTGCAGGGGCAGGTTCCTACAACAGGAGGAGGCACATCTATGCCAGACATCATACTATTACCATAAAATACCTTCCACAAGTGAGTCCTCTTCTACCTGAGTAAAGGACAATACTGCTTACACCACCAGCTCCTGGCTGCATGCCCTGTAGGACTCAGAGATCATCTTTCCTCTGGCCAGGACTAGTAAGTGTTTCTAATTATAGCTAAAAAACCTCCAGTATGGAGGGAAGTCGCTGTCTGCCATAACATTTAGAGTAGTTATACACATTAAAATGTTGGAGAAACATGATCTAGTGATAGAGTGAAACTGGCTCAGTAAGAATTGCTGTGAGATTGGGAGGCTGATACAGAGGTATTTTTAAGCAAGCAGTTAAAAGCAGCCCTCCAACAGTTTGCTGCTCATGAAATTAGTAAGGCACACAAACAAAAATATTTTGGGAAATTTAACTTCAGGATTGTTTTTGTGGAAAGAAGAACACGTTCCACATAACTGAGGCTTTAGTAAGTTTAATGCTGACCATGTATTGTAAATACTCTTCTATAAAGGCACACAGCTACAACCCAGTGTGGTGAACACACACTGTGTGCAAAGTTTAACATGTTCAGTTTGTATGCAGATGGAACATCAAGCTATGAGTAAACCTGCTTTATGTTCCTTTTCTTCTGACTATTCTTGTGAAACACAATGAACTGAAAAAACCCTGAATTATAGGCTGAATTGAGATCTGTATCTTATTTTGGATTACTTAAGCTGCATCTCTGGATTTTTACTGTACTATTCTATAGTTATTACAAACATAACAGATGCTCAGTGTACTTCCATTGCCATCAGCAGCTCTGCATATTCCTACAGTTATCCTGAAACACAAATACTTAGCAAAGCTGTCTGGGGAAGCTCTTCAGCTTGTGGGTTGGTTAAAGGAAAAATGGGAATTATAAGCATGTACCTTACAAAACAGCAGTATAAAAATTAAATTTATCCAAGTAGTAAATGGAACAACTATCAAAGGAGAGAAACAAAATTCAACAAGAAGCCCAGTTCAGTGGCTCCTACCCACTTATACCTGTACATTATCTCTAGTACAGTATTATCTTGAAAAAGTGCCTTCACACTATAGTTTCTTGAACTACAAAATTTCCACAATTTCCACACAATAAACAAAACCCAGCTGCAGATACTCTGAAGGGAAATTAACATTAAAGAAAGAAGCCCTAACAGAAAATACAGTTCCATTCAGTGAGGAATGATACAGAAAACACTTTCAGGCCATTGCATAGCCGAAAATCTGTGCTAAAAAAATCCCTCAGGAGGGGAATGTGAAAATTCTTTTCTATACCTTCAGCTTGGACTCCACAAATGCCATTGAGGGATCCACTGAGGCTGTCTCTCAGCAGTTACTCTACGGGCAGCACGTGGTCTATGCATCACATCACCATCACTCTGTGGTTCTGATACTGGACTATTAGAAGCCCTAAAGCCAGGCTTACTCTACTATCAATCAGTGTCTCTGAAAAAGCTGAATTTATAACACAATTTTAATGAATGTTTTGTCATTAAATGGCTTCCAATGTCTAATATCAGAGAAGTCCTAAAAAGTTTAGTTTCAATAAAAATCCTATAAATATGTTTATGCTGTGTATAAAAAAGCATAGCCCAGTGAAGAATACAACATCATTTCCCCAAATCTGTCAGCTTTGACTGCCAGAACTTAACTTTCAAGCCACACAACTGGGAGATGCCTATGCTCACTAGTTGTAAAGATTCTGTTTTAACAATTATTTTACTTTTTGTTTCGAAAATAAATATTGTTTATGAAAGCTTTCTGTATATTCCCCAAGTTCAGGAAAAAAATTAAAAGGGAAGCTACAAACCTAGATGAATATATTTTCAGTGATGCACTCTGAGACATTGCTTTCACTTTGAGACATTGATTTCACTTATGAGACACTGCTTATTTTTTGCAAAAAAACCCACACTTAAGCTTAAGAAGAGGCATTCCTCTCTGGCTCACGTGGTACACAGCATTGCAGAGTGGAGTATTTTCTCAACTTTGAAAAAGTGGGTTTTGCTAGCAACGCTGCTCATGGATGGCCCTCCATCCCTTTGGTCACAAATAATTGCCATGTCTTTGCAATTTGGGGAGAATTTGGTGGAATCAGCTGCTAAAAGTTTCTGAAAGTGGCAATTGGAAAGCACCTCCTTGGCACAAACTTGGCTTCCCCATGTCCCTCACCCAGCTCAAGGCAGTGTGATTCTGGAGACAGAGCTGCACCAAAGTGACTCTGCAGTGTTCAGAGCAAGCTGCCCAGAGAGCAGAGAAACCTGGGCTCTCACCTCATAGACACCTGCTTTGGTGTCTCCACAGCATTTCTGGGACACATCCACCCTCCCCAGGAGGATGCATCTGCACCTGGACCAACAGGGACAAACTCTCACCGTGACAAGGGAGCCACAGGCAATGCTACAAATGGCAACTTCACTTTCAGTTTCCCAGGAATGTGCAGGAGAGGTTTATGCTGGCTCCACTGGAAGTTGTGCTGCAAACAGGGCTTTCACAAGACTGTCTCATGTCCCTGGAAAAACACTTTATTTTCTAGCAGATATCATGGGAACAGGTTAAGAGCAGGAACACTGGCATGCTCCTCCAATGCTCAGCAGAAGGTGGCTTTGTGTCCCCTTACCCTACTGCCAGCAGGGAATGGGGCAGGGAGGGGACACAGGGACCTCACTGCACCAAGCAGGATTTTTAGCTCATGAACACAGATGCTGATTACAGGCTAGCTGGGATCATGGCCTTTTCCATCATTCCAATGCATTTCCTGCCTCAAAGGCTCTGGTTATGTGAATTAAACTGTGACTGGAGAGACCCTGAGGTGGCAGAGCAGGATTCCAAATCCCACTGTCCACCATCTCCCTCCCTCATGAGGCCATGCCTTGTGTGGTGACCTAAGTGCCAAACCCTGATTTTTCAGTAAACTCAACTCCTTAGAAGCTTTGTGTAAAAGGAAAGCACAAGTGAGTGCAGACATTGAGCAAGTCAGCTGAAGAAGCAAAGGAGACAGCCAAAGTTCAGAACACAAGGAGGGGTTGATTTACACATCCTACACAATTTCTGCTCTTACTGTAGTACCCCACTGCCCTGCCCCCTGGCAAGGAAGGGCTGTCCAGGGCTGGTTCGCTGCAGTGGCCACAGGGCCACCACCCCCTTCACACTGGGCACCCAACTTCTGCTTCTGCCCCCGTCTTGCCTGTACCCTAAGCAGGCATGAACATGGGTTGCCCCCTCTCCCCAGATACTATTTTACACAATTTCTGGGAGCCTCAGCCACTTTTGAGACCTCTTCTGCATTGTCAGACATGGTAGAGAACCAGCAAGCTGGTTTAAATCTATCCTGCTGAGGGAAGGAGGTGAATTCACAGACAGTGTGATCACACAGCCTGATTTGCTTGAAAGTCAGGCTGAAAATCCCAAACAGAAACAGAAAAGCCTGTCAAAGGTTGTTTCTAACATCTGCTGGAATGAGAGTGTGGGTTCTGAGGAAGAGCTGCAGGAGCTGGCCTGCTTCCTCCCCCATCCCACGCTCAGGGCTATGGCTGAAGGCACCCCTCTCCAGCACTGTGGGGACTGCACCCCTTGGCCTGGCCCAGAGGGGAGGGGAACAGGAGACCAAGCCCCCCACAGAAAACAAGCAGACACAGTGAGGGAAGGTAAGCAGGCCCGTCCTGAGGTACAAAAATCACATTCCTTCAGACCCCAGTGTTCTCTCCAGGCACGGTTGGACTTTTTCCCCAATATAAACAACAGACTTTGCCTTTTTAAAAATGAAATTCAGAACAAAGCCCATCAGTACCCTGCAATCCAGAAGGCAGAGGGGTTTCCAGTTTTGTTTTCCTCAGCCCTCCACAGTCCCCCTCTGCAGGGTCACCTCCTCCTCACACGTGTCCACCCTTGGCATTAAAAAATAACAGGAAAATCCCCAGCACCCAGGTGAGCCCAAATCACTGGCACTGTGCACCTGCACTCCAGACAGGACTAAACACAAGGCACAATGCTGATTTGTTTCTAGTAGTACACCAATTTACTAGAAAAAACCTCACAAGTAAAACAGGGAGAAGCTCCAGGCATTCACAAACTGCTCACAGAAATACAGCCACGCTAGCGGGGCTTCATTTGTTGTTTAAGCATATGCAGTCTCGGATCCCTAAACTATCAGCAATTCCACTGGCATACATACAGCTGACAAAACCACTCAGCCTCTTCTGCAAAAATTTCCAGTCCTCCCATGATGTTCCAATTAGATCAGCTACTAATAACTGTCAGCTTTGCAAATAATTTCACATCATTCACTTGGGCAGAAATCTTCCTTACAAATCCATGACTGGGATTGAAATAACCGACCCTCACTCACTCTCACACCATACCACAGCCACATTTCATCCCATTAACTTTCCCTTCAATGCCCCACAGTGCTGCCCTAGTGATGCTTTTCCATGTGTTTGTTGAGTTACAATATACACAGAAACATGTGAAAGTAGGAGGACCCAGGGCAGCCAATAATCACCTTTGGGTCTGGTACAGCTTTCTGCACAGCTGAAGGACTGCCCTAAGGATAGCCTTTCTTAAGGACCTTCTTCCATATGGAATTCAGGAGAGCATATCCACTCTTTAACTGATGCTATCAGTCTATCTTCTTCCTAATCTGGCAAAACGATTAAGAGTTGTGAAAACCACAAAAGCACAGATATTAAAACGTGCTCAACAGTTCCAAAAGCATGATGAGGTGCAAATCTGACCTGTTTGTAATGGTAACGTTTTTCTCTACTTTCTAATTTACTTCAACTCAGAGAAAATACATGGCAGCCAGTGCAGCATGGGCCTAGCAATCAGAGACAAAGCAGTCAACAAAAGCTGAAGAATTTCTTTCATCTCCTGGTTTTTGTTTTAAGAAATGCGTATCTACTTTGAGCTTTAGATTGGGAAGCTTTTGATCTTGCAGGGCAATGGAAAGGAAACCTCTGCAGAAGTTTGCAGCTCATGCTCTGTTGGCAGAGGGCAAACTTTCCTTATCAGAGCAGGCATAGGACAGGAGGACGCCTCTTTGCCCCCAAATTGCAGCTGTGGGCTGGGATACATTTATATTGCTACCTGCCCTGAACTATCACAGTATTGCACACAGTAGTGCAATACTCTTCTAGTAAGTGGCCACATTCCTTTTCAGAGGTGGGTGCAATGACTCATTTTCTATATATAGACTCGTTGAAGTACAAAACGCTGCTGCTTTTTTTTTTTTTCTTGTAGTTGTTCTCAACATATGCTTTTCCATGTCTAATTATTATGTTATTGAAACAGTATGATGAATATTTATGAGACTGAAATAAAAGTTAACTGTGCCATTCCTCATAAATGTAGATTTAAAAAGTTTTTGGTCTTTATTGTGAAATTTTCATGATTCAAAAGTAATCTAACAAGAGCATTCCCAGACAAATAATTTCCTCTACCAGTTTTGTCAGATCCAGTTTAGTTGTTCAAGCATTACAGGATTTTAAAAAAAAATCCATCTATGTTTATATATAGTAGTACATTAGAATATAATAGAATCCAGTCAACAAGGTAAATCTCTTTTGTGTATTCTCCACTTGTCTGTGAACCATCTGCAGCTGGGAAGTTTCATTGTTAGAGGTCCATTAATGAGATCAATGCAAGCTATAACCACAAAGGATTAGTTGGCTCATATGCTATTGAAAGACTCTTGGGTTCAGCAAACTGTTTTGGTTCTCATGTGCAGTTTAGGCTAACCATGCCCCTCCTTTCCTCCTCCAGCAATCCAAAACCTGGAAATGGAAGCATTCCCCTTTTCCTCAGTATCAACTTACACACACAAAACTCAGGCAACAAAAAGATTCAGGGATTTTAAATTTATATTCAGTGGATACTCTGGGAATGATGGGGGATGGGTATGTAAAAGGAAAGGCTCTCTGCCAGATATTGCATCTACTGTAGTTATTAACTGACTTTTTCCCTGCTTTCCTTTGTGACTTATCTTAGGTCTAGTTATGCATTCAGCAGTTTTAATTCTGGTTCCTGAGCAAGCTCAGCTGCAGTTGCTGCCACCTCATATCAATAGCACTTCATGGCTCTCCTGTACCCTCTACTCATACCCAAAAAGTGATAATTTCTATTTCTGGATAATAATAGAAGCAGGTGAAAAAAAATTAATAGCAGCAATAATTTTTAAAGCACTCCCTCCACTTTCATCCCCTAGTGTAAAGCAGCAGAAGGACAATAAACACAGAGCTGCAGAGAACAAAAGTCTTCTTGTTCCTCTGGGGAAGAAAAAACCATCAAAATGTGCATTTGCCTTAGAAGAAATACTGCCTTTCTGGTTGTGTCTGAACTCACATGACAGATACAAGTTGACATAATGCTGCAGTTATTTATCACACAGATGTTTAAAGATGTCTCTTAAATAAAACACAGTAATCACACACAGTACCACAAATCCACCAGACCAGGAAAGCTAATATTTACTCAATACTAAATACCTGATGACCATGCAAGCCTCTGAGGAACCAAATTTGGTTACTGCTTTGCTACTTGGAAAGCCAGAGCTTCAGAGAAAATAGATTATTTGGATTTTTTAGCAAGCTGTTCAGCTTTACATTTTCCATCAAACAGCCAGTCCCAGCACACAAGTTTTCTGTTCCCAGAAATACTGTGCCTTTCAGCATGTCAAATGCCAGTAAAATTGATTTTTACCTTTGCATTTAGTTTTGCATTGGTTTAGCACTCATCCAGAAGCAGGAGAGAGAAAGGGTTTGCAGAACAAAGCAGACCTTGACCCAAGTCATGTCTGTGCACCAGGAGGTAAGGAAGGAGCTGGAGGAAAGCAGGGTCCCTTGCTGCACCCTTTGTCCTTTGCTTGCACCCCTCTTTTCCTGCCCAGGTGGCATTTCCTGCCTGGCCTTTGCGAGGGACAGCATGAAGAAGCCTTCATCCACATTTGATCTGTTTATTAATGAATTTACATAGTCATACTCTGGCCCTACATATACTACATCACCTTTAATGGTTTGGGGTTTTTTTAATGTATTGTTAGCTGCAATTTTTATCACTCAGATAGAAAAGTGTTACTGAGAGACAGCTTTCCTCTTGGACCAGTTTCTGTGCAGGCAGAGCATCCTAGCACAGTGCAGGGCTGTGTTAGCACTCCAGAGCTAGCTTGGATCCAGGAAAAGCACAAACAGATCAGTGTGGTTTTTTGCTTAAGTAAATGGCTCATTTCCCCCTCACCACTTGGTGTTGCTTTGTACAGCAGTGGAAAAACCTGTATTTGAAGAAATTGCAATTCAACTGAAACAGGCAACAACTGAGGCAAAAATCTTCCCATACATTATTTGCTCAGTTCTACCCATTAGGCAAAGATACGCTCTATAAACTGCAGGAAGGAAGAAGGCTGCTGTGGGATACTGGGAATTACAGTGTCACTAAATGCAGTGGGCTATACATGGAGAAAACCCAGAGAGTTTCTGCAGACACAGTTATGTGATCTAAGTCACCCTTTCTTACTCAGGAGAGAGATCTTGAAATCACAACATGGAATTCTCTGAAAACTGCCAAATTGAATGCTTGGGGATGGTAAAAGGGAAAAACAGTGTCAGGGATGATTACAGAAGAAACAGAGAACATCATCTGTCTGCATATAAACTGAGCGTTGCCCACATCTTCATTAACGGGTGCTGTTCTGAAATAGATTTGGGATAATTAGAAAAAGACAGGGAGAAGGAAGACATAAAAAGCAGAGGTACAAATCAGCCTTTTTTACTAGAAGAGATTACCCAGATGAGGACTTTGCAGCCTGCAAGAAACATCACTGTGGAGAAGAATATGATTATGGTTTAGTATCAGGAACAGCACAGAGACACTGAGCAGGAACAACTGTTCTCATGATGCAAGAAATAGGGGGCACCAAATGAAATGGTCAGACAGTTTGCTTAAAACAAGAGGGGCCAATTTTATTTTTTTTTTTTATTATACACTACATAATTAAGTTGTGGAACTTATTGCCACAGGATGTTTTGAAAGCCAAAAGCATAAATGGATTAAAAGAAAAGCAATTAGAGAAATTCATGGAAGAAAGGTCCACCATGGGCTATTAAATACAATGATGCAGATACAACCTCTGGCTGAAGCAGAACCCAAATGGCTGGCTGCCAGAAGCTGGGAAAGAATACTGCTGCTGCTGCTGCTGCTCTACACTGGCCAGCAGCAGATGCTTTGGGAAAAGAAAATGAAGGGCTGAGCTCTTGTCTGAGTCACAGAAGGTCTTTCCTGTGACCCAGTGTAGCTGTTTCAATGCTCTTCTGAAATGGACAAATTTGTCTTTGATAATCTGATGCTTATTAATATCCAAATTTAATTCCTTCCCTATACCACAAATTAACAGAAATATTACAAAGAGCAATTATTTAAAGTAATGTGATTACCTATACTTCATACTTTTAGATTTTCTTTTATCTGGGCATTGCTACATGACTTAAAAGCCACTTCAGCTAAACCTACTGCTGCATGAAATTTCATGTCCATGACAAAAGGTTTCTATGCCACTACAATAATGCTTCCATGTTGAAACCAGAAAAACATCTTGCTAAATGCACAACAGTCATTGCTTGGAGGAAGAGAAATGTATCAAAGCAATGAAAGGTCCCATCTTCTTTCATATATATATCAGTATAAAGTAAATCCAGTGCAATGAATTTCCCTGGATCAGCAGTGCCATAGAAGGTCAGGATCACTGCATAAAAGCCATTAAAGACATGCTAGATTGTCTCAACAATACAAATGAACAATTGTGCTCTTGAAGGTTTCTCTAAGGGCAGTGCAAATATGCAGAAAAATCAATTACTGAAATAACAGCTAATCAATAATTCAGGGCTATGCAGAAATGCATATGCACGAAGCAATACAAATCACTGTCAGCTTCTGGAATTCTTTGTCTGTTTCTGCTTTAATGTTTCCCTAGCATAGTTTTAGAATACTGAGTTATTCAGGTGCTTAAGGAACAAGATGAAGCAATTTTATCAAAGTGAGATTTATTCCTCCTCTGCATTTTCAAAAAACAGGGAAGATGAGATTCAGGTAGGTGGACAGGTTTGAAGTGAGAGCAATTCGCATTAAACTTTTTACAACTTTGTAAGAGTTTTCAATATTTGAAAAGTGTCCATTCCACTTATCTTTTAGACACTCATCACAAAACAGGCTGGAGAGGGCCCTGTTCTCATACATTCGACAAAATATTTTTTGGGAAAAGTATATACATAGAAAAATTGTTAAACAAAGGAAAATGTTTTATCATCCTAAAGGGATAGCTCTTAAATTCAAGACTCACATTCAAAAGACTTAACATGGTTGGCTTCTAAAGCAAGGCCCTAAAATAAGCAGTAATAATGAGCTATTGGGCATAAAAGGCACAGCTTAACCCCAACTCCACCTTCTCTGGTTCTCCTGCCTGGAGTACAAGGTCTGTGTAGGTCTGTGAAGGGATGGTTGTACACTCCCTCCTTTGAGAGGAGCAAAGGGGAGCACTGGGGCAGTCAGCTCCCAACCTCCAGCGGCAGATGCTACTCTGACACAATGCTGTAGGTTGTCTATAGATGATAGATAGATGCCCTGTACTCACTCTGATAATGGTGTATGTAGAGCTCATTCTCAGAGGCTGCACTTCCCAGAGTGCATGCAGGGGAGAAGTGGAACCCCACAGCTGCACTGTCAGTATGGTCCTATTGCTAAAATTCCCAAAGCCCACAAAGCTTCATGGGGTTTCTGCAGCATCTTTGCAGCTAAGAGAAACAAGGTTCTGCCTTGTGCTGAAAAATCTCTTATCCACACCATTGTGATTCAAACATAATGAGCTCTTAATGCTCGATGAAAAACTTGTAGTAAGGGACCATAGGAAAGGCACAGCTTCAGCTTCCACTCCATCTCTGGGTAAAACAGCTCAGTTACCATGGGAACACATCTTCCCACAGTACCATAATCTCCCATCTACCACGATGAGTGCAATCCAGCACCCCACAACAACCCCTGCTTGGAACAGTTCCCCCTCTCCTTGCACAGCACACAGAAGCATGCATGCACACACAGGCACAGAAAACTCTGTGCTGCACTGGCTGGATGCACAAGTACAAGAGAGACAGAGCTGTGCATTAAGTGAGGGAAAAGCTCAAGGAAAATGCTTTATATTTTCACCATCAGATATCAATCTAAGGCCACCTCAACCACAGCTTCTCCAAAGAAAATCAAGGGATGCTAGCTAAGAAAATGCAGCTTGATAGCCTTTTTCACCTACCAACCTTGTTCTTGCAAAGAGCCTGAAACTTTCTCAACTGACCATCACCATAAGAATATGAATTTATTTTTTTAAAATCTCTTCACAACTAGGGTATATTCATGGCATTTGGGAGCAGCAGCCTTCCTCTGAGACTGTGACATACTACAGCAAGAATCAGTGAATTATTTAAATCCATACCACCTCCTGCTTTAAACACACATGATGATTCTATATCAGTAATTGTAGTGATATGCAGCTGATTAGCTATCTATCTCCAGACCTATAAACACTGAAACTATTAAGGAATCAGTATGATCCTAGACAATAGGGCAGGAATCCAATGACTGAGGGAAGTAACTTTATCAACAAATAGATGTCAGATTTAACACCAATAGTCTATGACCCCTTTTATCTCTGAGCCTCAGAGCACTTTAACAACATTAATTAGCCTTGTGAGATAGCTCTGACACTCATTTTATGAGCACAGAGCAATTATGTCCACTTTATGGGCAACAGCAGTTAAGTGGCACCCACGAGGTCAAAGGAGAGTTCCGGTATCCAGCCACCAAATCCATCCAGCAGCTCACTCCACTAGGAATAATTTAACCCCTATTTATTAGATCAGTTCCCATGCTTGGATGGACAATCTGAGTGAAGGTTCAAGGATCTGATATTTCCCACAAGCAGACAGCCAGGAACTGCAAAGCATTCTCCATAGTGTAAATCTACACCAAAATGCCACTGAATGGCAAGTCTCAGAACCAGCATCTGGAGCCTTAGAAGTCTTGTTTTTCCCAGAACTGAAGTGAGTATTTAATGGAGATTAAATACTAAACTACACTTCTAATGCCATACAGATATCACAGTGCATTCATTCCCTCCCTAATCTGCAACCACTGACTAGAACTGAGACCATAACCAGCCAACACCACTGGAAAATTCAGTTTGGCATAAATGGTTGTCAACGAACTGTGGCTGAGAGGAGCAGGGGGTGTTACCACAGCACAAGGAAGGAGCCTTAATACCCCACTTTGCTAAAGTGTGGCACAGGCACAAGGAGGAGATCAGCTCAGTCTGTCAGCCCCAGGCCTGTGTTTTCCTCTCCTGCAGAGCTGAGAGGGAGCAGTGATCAAGGCACCCAAATGGGTAACATGTTCAGTTCCATCACCAGCTTGTCTTTTGGCGTGCTACTTTACTCTTGTGATTGTTCCTTCTTTAATAAAAATCTGAGAAATCAACTTTTTTCCAAAGTTTTTCCAAATTCAGCCTCCTCTGCTCTTAAGTTTGGGAGATAACCCCCCAGTCATTCAGCCACTCAATGTGCATAGAGCTGCACGGATCAAAGATGTTTCCTTTTTTTGAAAAAGCTGTAACCAAATAATCAAAAATCATACCCAAATACATTCTTTTTGCTTGCTTGGGGACTTTTTTGATTGTTTGGTTGGGCTTTTTTTGTTGAGGTTCCCAAGCTTTATTATTATTGTTATTATTATTATTAGCTTCAGATATCTAGATCTCTTTTTAGGGTTCAGATCAATTTAAAGGTAAAGACATGGCTTCAAAACAAAACAGAAAATGCAATTTACCTCTCCTCTCAGCTGTTTTTCTTCTTAGACAAATCTGAGTGAATGAGTTCATCAGCTCCATCTCAAAACCAGAATTTTCTGTCTACTTACAAAGAAAACAAATCAGTATTTCATTACAGAATCACAGAATAACTAGGTTGGAAGAGATCTTTAAGATCATTGAGTCCAACCCATGCTCTAACACCTCCACTAAAGTAAACCATGGCACTGAGTGCCACATCCAACCTTTTTTTAGGTACATGTGATACAAGAACTATTGTGTGGTTGCACCATGTAGAGATTAAGAATATCTTCATGCATCACAGCTACTCCAAGCTCTCTCAGACTTAGATGCTGACATTTGGTAATTGTAAATACATGACATGCCACAATCCCCCTTCCCCAAATACTGCCTGTAAGCACTGACTAAACAACAGGATCTGGGGCACATTTGCAGGTATGCAGAGTGCAGAAAGTGCTCTTGGACTGACACATTGGAAGGGGGACTGGATACTGCTATATAAGAACAGAGCACCTTTTTTTCCTTGCAACTGTATCTCAGGTTGCTTAACCATCAGGACTTGCATGGGAAGATGATCTGTTTATTTAGCCTGCTTAAATTCTGTAACTGACTGTGAATTATAACTTCTCAACAAATATACAAATCAATGGTGTAAATACCAGGCAGTTTCACCCCAAGAAGAAAGTGTCAGAAAGGGGCAAGGATTGAACAAAACCTTTTTACAAGTACAGTGACAGCCCCTATTGGTGAAGAAGCTCAGGACTTCAGGCCTATCAACACCCAGGGAAGTATAGCTGTGAGACCAGTGATTTGAGGAAAGAAAGGTTAGAGAAAAACTCATGACAATGAACAACTTCAGTTCCCTTGGGAGAACTGTCCTACGCCTTCTGTCCTAGCCCTGCTCCACTCTGTCCTGCCCTTTCTCAGTTTTTTTTCACACTGTGACCACCAGTGACTGTTCACCCTGTCCTGGTGACACCATGCCACAAGGTTCAAAAGCCACTCACTACTCTCAACTGGCACAAGACACCACACCTGGGCTGTCATTTCCCCCAGATCAGAGAAAGGCAGGGAGGCAAAAAGATGTATACAGGGTGGTAGGTGCTTCCAGGATTTTCCTGTAGCCTGGTGAGTGGAGAGATTTTAGCAGATGAAAGCCGTTCCCTGCTCTGCACTGTCATCTTCTACACAAATCATGCACAAACAAGGGAACAAAAGAGATGTGTTTGTTCCAGTTCTGTTAGAAACACAAAGACATTGTTTTGGTGGACAATTTGTTTGCTCAGGAAAGCTCAGCTCAATTGCAGGAGTAGCAATTGCTGTGAGGTCCTGCAGATGATTGAAACAGATAAAGCTAAAAATCCCCCGTTCAAATATCATAGGCCTTATTTTTATCATCACAGAGAAGTGACCCTGGTTTGCTTGTGCAACTTTTCCATTAAAATAATAAACATGAAAAGACAAAGCTTCCCTTTAGATTAACTTGTACAGTCATTAACTGTATTCATAAGATGCTGCACCCACAACAGATATTCATCCTTCTTGGAAATGGGACTTGCACTAATTCTTCCAAAGTTTTGGTCATATACAAACAGCTTCCACTGGCTTGGCTTTGTCTATTTTGTTGCTTAATCCTTAGCTGACACATTATGCATGGATGTTTTACATTGTTTATATTCCAGACTTTCCCAGCAAAAATGCACAAAATCTAGGAAAACAAGCACATTTTTTAGAAGTTGTTAGATGCATTCACTTATAAAGAAAAAGCAGTCACATCTGTGCTACATAAGATGTGTTAGAAGGCCAAGATGTAATTATCTCATTGGTGGTTTAAATATAGCTTTCACCAGAGAGAGTTCATCTTCACCCATGCTGTAAATTGGGTTAATTTTTCAGCATGCCAAATGGCAATTTGTTCTCTTAACATGAATGGCTTTAGTAGCATCAGCTGCAGCTTCACAATATTAACATGAACCCTTTAGAACTCTGAAAAATGAATTATTCACCCTACCTTCAACAACTGCTTCATTCTCAAATCAAACAGGCAACATTAACCCTAAATTATTCTGCATTAGAGTAAGCAAGAGCTGTCTGAAACAGAGATGAAGTCAGTATTTACTCCACTGAAAAATCAAGCATCTGTTTAGACATGCAAGTCTGTGACAGTGTTACCTACGGGAGCGAGAAGCGCTGAGTTGTGAATGTGCAAAATTTTGCAAAGGGATTGCTCAGTTAGAATAGCATTGCCTTAGCCCACATAGGATACAGCAAAGTATGTATTTATTTAAATGAATTGCAAACTCATAGTGGAATAGTGGGCACTTCCATAAATGTAACAGAAAATTATGGAGAGTTTGAAGAGATGCAGCTAGTCTGCCTTTCTGACAAGGCAACTTTAAAGCAAACTTTTACTGATTGCAGTGGAAGTTCCATGATACAACAAACAAACAAACAAGCCAACAAAACCCCCCAAAACAAACAAACAAATATCCCAGAAATGTTTATCTTTTTTTTCCTCCAGTGGCAAATCAGATTCTAAAACACTATTTTCTAAAACAGGAAGAATTTCTGGATGTTTTACTGGAAGCTGCCCTATTCAGTTTGGTTTTTTTTTTCCCAGCATTTTATCCTGGTTTTAAAAAAATATATTTATATTTGAGGGCTAGACTACTTTTATGTACAATAAGCTGTGACCACTTAACTCTACATAAAACAGATAATAATCCTACCTCTAGGTATATGATGTCTTAAAAATATGTTTGGAAATTATTTTCAAGGACAACCTTTTCTGATGAAAAAAGCTGATGAAACTACAGGTGTTCCAAAGGCAGTATTTACTATCAGACCTGGTCTGAAGAATTGGGGTTATCTAACCTAATCTTTTTGTAAAGCCACCTTCATCTGGGAAGAAGGGGAATTAATTCCACAAAAAGACAACTGATAACATGAGGACAATTCAGTGCAAAGCAGCAGTGCAAACGTCAAGGGTTATAATTGCTGCAGTGAAATATCTCTTTCAGAAGGGTCCCCTCTGAGCCCTGTCTCCTTACACACAACACTTCACTATTCTCATGCTTCTTCTGCCCATCTTTCCCTGACTACAGGTAAGCATATATTTACACAAATATTAGCAACAAAAGGTCCTCACTGTGACTTAATGAAAGGGAATTTAACTTCAGAGTCTGAGTAATTGCCAGAAATAAAATCTGGTTTAAATATTATGGCTCATTTAACATCCCTCTTATTCAAAATGTAGTGCCCTATTTACAACCTAATTAGAAAGTTTTGTAGTGTTTAAAGAAAAGCTATTCCCATTAGGAAGCCATCAACAACACAAATCTTGTGCAGATGTCTATAAGCCATCCAACAGAAGCTGGCAGCATCAGTCACCTGTCTTCACTGTCAGTATAGAAATAAATTATTAGTATAGCACACTAGTTGAGCACAAAACCCCCAGATTTAACCTAGAAAACAATTGAAAGAAAACAACTGAACCAACAACCACCTTCTCCAGACCCCTGAATATTGACCCATGAAACAAAAATCTCAAGGTTCTACTTTTTACCTTTTGTTGGCATTGTTTGAGACAGAACAAATTAATGTAAGATACTGACAGGTCTACAAAATAAACTTGCATTGTCCATCACAAGCAGAAGCAGTTTTAAAGCCTCGCCTAGGCTATCTTGAGTTTGCAACTGACAGTAAAAACACATTTTCAATACATAATTCCTTCTAGGTCTTTGAAAAATATGTCACCATAATCTATTGACCTTGGAAACCCATCAGGAACACGGAACACATGTGTGAGTGAAAAGCCAGTCTCTAACCTCTCTGTAATGCATCTTTGGGTGTGATCCTCCCACCCAAAACCATCTGAACACTCCAGACATAAAGCCTGCCTGGCTGCCATGCATTTTCCAGCCTGTTTCCTAAGGGATAAGAAACAATCTTTGCAGAGCCTGACAGTGGGGCTCTTCCTGTGAAAGGTGAGTTTTACACTGATAAAGGTGTAGCTGCTTGGGTGCCATTCTGCCCTCTTCTCACACTCTGCCTATGATGCTAAAAGGGCAATCAGATCAGGCATCTGCAACCCAGCCCCATCCTTCTTTTGGGTCACAGAGCTCAGCATGCACACAGTCCCTACAGGCAGTAAAGGTGTGCCTAGGAGCTCCCTGATTAAAATCCTCTCAGGCAACACACACATTTCAGTAATGTGAAATGACAGACCACTGCACTGTAGCTACAAATCATCTGCACCACGCTGAACTGTGATTTTAGCCTATTTGTTTGCAATGCAATCTGGGTCTCTGTAACAGAACCATTTTGTATCAGCAATTGCATGTGGGAGGAGGTGTGGGGGAGTGGATGGCAGGTGCAGTATAATAAAGCCACAAACTATGCAGTGATGAGGTTGCCCATAAATAAAAAAGGCCCTCAGGTAGCCATATTTCTCAAGAGCACTGACAATCAATCAGCCTTAAACAGATGACCTGGAAACATCTCTTGCATTCCATTTTATCTGCACTTCTCTCAGTATTTTTCTTACCCCCTATTCTGAAAAGGAAGACTTTAAATCCTCTGTCCCAAGATAATCAAGCTTTCCAGTGAGCAAATAAACAGTGAGTGCACATTCAAGAGATAGAAGTGGAAATAAGATAAGAGGCCATGGGCAGAAACTGATGCACAGGAAGTTCCACCTGAATATAAAAACTTCTTTACTGTGTGGGTGACTGGGCACTGGACAGATTGCCCAGAGAGGGTGTGGAGTCTCCCTTACTGGAGATATTTCAGAGCTGTGTGGACACAATCCTGTGCCATGTGTCCTGGGATGACCCTGCTTTACCCAGTGTGGTCCCTTCCAACCCTACCCATGCTGTGATTCTGTGAAATGTGCCCACAGGCCAATGAGCAAGATCTGCAAGCACACCTGCGCACAAAGATGAAATTGCAGCCTAAGGTGAGTTCCCTATCACATGATAGGGAACTGAACTGCATTATTGATTGTTGTGGCTCTCTCTCATCACTGTGTTACAGAACACTTGAGAGACCTCCTAGTGCAAACTAATCAGCACAGAAACTGGAATATGTCCCACTGAGCACTAGGCTTCCAGTGCCAGGGACTACTCTCCCAGTCTGTTTCACTTGTGTTCCCAGCTTGACTGTCTTTTTGGTTATTCCAGTTTCAGTATTTCTAAGGTTATTCTCCCTCAGAAGGTTTATCTACAGCAAGCCTTGATTCTGGAATGAGGCATAGTTTTAAAGTGCAACACCCATTTCAGAAAATGAAATAAAATGTTGCTCTTGCAAAGTACTTTACTGTACAATACCTGCTTGGGTCAGCTTCCTGCAGAAGAACTTGCTGTGGTTGTACAGGAAAGAACAAGATGAAGGAATGCATCCCTTCCCCATGCCAGAACAGATTTCTTTACGTGCCAGTTCAAATTAGTTCAATTTCGAGTGTCACAAAACTTTGGCTGTGAAGAGATACCACCTCTTAGAATCTGCTGTTGCAATGAGAAGGATCACCAGCCCTGCCCAGAGCTGCCCATGAACTCCAGCCCTCCCAGGGCTGTCCATGAGCTCCAGCCCAGAGCTGTCCATGTGCTCCAGCCCTCCCAGGGCTGTCCATCAGCACTGCAGGTTCAGGTGGTGCCATCGGGTGTCAGCCCAAGGTACTGTCCATCCACGGAGCACACTGCACACATCCTGCCCTGCAAAGCAGCGTCACAAGGCCTGCCCAGGGAGTCAGTGCATGGAAAAAACAAAGATGACCCCTGACAAAGTTTCTGTGCTTCCCACAGGCCTTTCCCCTGTACATCAAGTCACGCTGTCCCCTTCAGAAATCAAACAATTCAGTTTTTCTGACACAACACCCTGTCTGTTAATCCCACCTGCGTTATGCTCCTATTTATGTAAAGCTGGTCTTTTGCCTTTTTTATTTCCCTCCAAACATTCTCTGGAGCCTGATGAAATCCCAGGCCCTCACCCTTTCAATCACCTCTTCCTCCTCAACAGAGAGGCTGGGATGTCTCTCACATTTGACCTTGCCCCTACACAAATATGCAGAGCTGCTTCGTTTCCCTTTTGTGGTGTCTCTGCTTATTGCTGACAGTGGTAATTTTAGTTTGTATCAAATCACAGCTAGATTGCTATCCCATAATGTTTACAGTCTCCTGTAATGTATATTTTGGAAATGCTAATGAAAACAATTTTTAAAGAGGAGAAAGGAATGGCATTCAAATTGCTCACAGAGCATGAAGAAAAAAGCCCCATCTTGTCAAGATTAGCTGTGGGTCTCTAATATTACCCTTTATTATCTAATGGCAGTCATAGGCTCCCATGGGGAAAAACACACTTCTGAGCCTTCTGAAAATCCCAACCCATTGTTTAGATTTGAAGTTTTAAAGGGTGTGGGCTTTGAACCTGTCCCTCATAACAAATCTGATCACTGTTTGCGCATGAAAATATTGTTTTAATCAAAAGCTGGAATTGTCTTTCCAAGAAGCAACACGTGCACTGAATAGAGAAGCTTTTCCAGGGGATGCCACTAACACCTGAGAAGAAGCAAAAAATACAACTATGGCTACAGAATAGCTGGATGCTGCATTCTACTGCCTTTGAAAGGAATGCCCCGCACAAAGGTACAAAACTGGTTACATTCTCCTCTGCACAGACCTCAAAGCTCATGTTCCAGTCTAAATTAACATAGATCTACAGGATCATACTCTTAAAGAAAACTAATGAACTATTCTGTATTCATCTTTCTCATTACAGATCTGCTGCAGATTATCACATGAATAATATTCCAGCTCTTAAGGGGGGAAATCCCTCCCTGTGCCAGAGAAAAAGTATCTTAAATTCTCACAGGTACTTAAACACTAAGTTAATGAAACAGTAATAAGTCATACAAGTTACTTTTAAGCTGCTAACACAAGATGAACGCCAGCTTTGCTGTGCACAAGATGATTTTTTTAATGGTATTCTCTCTAGCTGTTACCACTGATAAGGTTTCTGCAACAGCTTTAGAAAGAAATGGATGTAATTTTGCAGCATTATGCATTATTCTGGGAGTGAAATAAGGGCAAGATTTCATCCTACATCTATAGAGAGGAGCAGTTCAGAATTCAGAGCCTAAGGGTAGGACAAACCAGAGAGAGTTTGTGTCACCTGTTGGCACTCCTGCTTGTGCTCTGCTGGCTGCTCTGACCTTTGGGCCTTTCTGAGTTATGGTAATCGTGTGAGGATGCCCCATGGGCCACAGCCCTGCTCAGAGGCTGTGCTGCATTAGGGACTGTGGATGTGTCTAATCACATCAGCCCTGCCTAGAAAATCACTGCCCTCAGAAGCTTTCATGCTGGAGGGATGCTGCTGCAGCTGCACATGGAATTAGAGCATTTACAGTCCCTGCTAGCAGTTTGAGATTGGAGGAGTGTCAAAGGGCAAGGATTTCAGCCAAAAGAGCCAGCAAAATGGCACTCACAAACACCATGCAGTGTGCTCAGGCTCATTCAGTCTGCCACTCAAAGAATAACATGAGGCTACAGTTAAAAGCTGATAACTATGCATTAGGGAGTACAGTTCAGACCTATCCCTATCTATGCAAAGCTGACAACGTGTATGCAAGCTTCATGTACACAACCACAGCCTTTCTGGCCTAGATACTTGATTGAATTTATTGTTAATGCGGTTAAAAATAAGAGCAGTCCCAGAAAATCTTGTCTCCTGAGGCAGGCAGATGCTGAATTTTCATTCTGAGTCAATACAGAATTGGAAGAGCCTGAAATCAGCAGGTTTCAAGTCTACTGCACCAGAACTAGTTGTCACCAGAACCTGAAAGTTGCGTCTCCAGCAGAACAAGAAAAACAATTTTAAAGGTTACAGCTAAATACATTAGACTGGCACATCTGAATGCATTTCACTGTCACCAAGGTTTTTGTTATACCAGTGGCTGCCATCTGCCTTCTGGAGAAAAATACAAGCAAAACCTTCTCCTGTGTCCACAAGAAACAGCTCTGACAAAGGAAGAGCAGACTGTGAAAAACATCTTTAGAGGTGTACCAGGACTGAGCTGGCTCTGGACCTCACAGGCACCAATGGATTAGAGAGTCCCACGACAAACAAGGCACTGGACTGGTCACTGAAGATGTACAACTGAATATCAGCTCTGCCTACAACTCCAGGCAAATCACTCTGTTGATCATACCCTCCTCTATTTCAAGTGTAAAAATGAAATGACAGAATACCTTCTCTCTAAATTTAAATTTAATTTGTTGCTGACAGTGAAGATTCAGAGCCTATATTTCAGTTAGGGCATTGAAGCACTCAAGTGACAACAGCATGGTGTTTAGAAATCATCCTTGAAGCACAATAGTGATAGTTGCTATCCCAGTGAGCCTTTAAGAAGGCCTCCATATGCTCAATAAGTTTACCTGTCCAAAATTGTTACCATCCCTGAGTTATTTTAGATTCATGGACTGTCTATGAATCTTTGCTATCTTGATCAGCTGAAAAGCTTGAAATGACCAAGATTGATATGAAGGGTTTAATTTGGATTAGAAATGGATCTCAGAGTCCACTTCAAATACTGTGGCATCTTTTCTAAATACAATAAATGATTTCTAACCCAAACTTTTTCTTAGGTGTCCTTTATTCAAACTAATAGTAATTTATTAAAACTTCAAATACACATTTTCCCTGATTATCAAACAGCTTCAATTCTCTAGTCAAAAGGATAAACACATGCAACATATAATCACTGGTTTTTGCCCACTCTGGCATAGATGTAGCTAATTAGATCACTAGAGCAGCAACTTGTTCAAAGTGAAACTAATTTCTCAAAGATATCAAACAGCAATTTCTAAACAATATAAAGACCACAGCTTTCATCTCCAAAGATCATAAACCCAACTGGAAAGAGAAACTGAGGGAGATGGAGGGGTTTTTTCAAGTGTTCAAAAGCTGATTGATGATGTCTGACCTCAGCAGCATGGATCAGTCAAAAAATTATAGCATTTTTAAGTTTCCTTTTAGAACCACAGACCCAAGAGAAACCATAAGAAGTCACAGCTGTGGGACTTTTCCAAGGTGGTTAAGTTTCCATGTTCATTTAAAGTGACAAGCAGCTACAAGATTCCTAATATCTGAATACATTAAATCAAACTACTTTAAGATATATAAAACTGACCAGTGTGCAAATGAAGCTCCAATAATTTTTTCTGAACAATATTTATTTTTTAAAACTTCAAAGTTTTTAGAATTTGTGACTTCCAGGTTGTTTTAGTGTCTAAGAAAGTCACTCCCAGAACATCACTGTAAGTAGTTCTCCCTATATAAATAATACAACTCGATACAGCAAGCAGCATATACCAAAAAAATATTCATTCTCCTAAAGGTTTTATACATTTAAAAGTTCCAACCAACTCTGTAGGCCACCACAATAGCATTAGTATTGTTTCTGCAGAGGTAAAGAATTGCTTCAAGATATTAGAGATCAAAAGGAAGATTAATCTGTGCTAAAATACATGGTAGGCTTTCTGAAGACCTGTGAAATCTTGACTGTTCTGTTTATTTTAATGCAGGGTGGATCTTTCAGTAAAATGGGAACTGCAGTTTTAAATTCCTGCTTGCTAGTTTGAGGTTTTAAAGGAGATATGTCAATTATACTGTTATTTATTTAGGAAATACTTCTTTGAATGAACACAAAAGGAAGCTTAAAAGGCATTACTCCATTTTGTGAATTTGAATACATAACATTACATTACAAGATTTATGGTAGTTATACCCAGCAGTAATATACTTTTTTTATTGGATATATGCTCAGATAACTCTCTCCCCTCCTCATCTTTTTCCCTAGTTTCCCCATTTCTGTGGACTAAGTTTAGTTTCTGCTTGCCCCATCTTCAGATGTCCTTTTTTAGTTGTCTGCCCTTTCTTCATAACCTTTTCTTCTTATTCTTGCACTTCCTTATGCCAGCAGTACCAGCACATAAGATCTTTCCACGAGAAGCACAGCTGACTGAAAAGCTGCTAAAAACCCAGAAGCTCACAGAAGCTGAAAACCACAATATCAATACATTCATAAACAGATGATGTTTTGGACAGTGGGTAATGTGAAAATCTGGGAGTAGATTCCAATCCATTATCTTTCCCTTGGAAATGACAGAATAATAATTTTGGAGCTTGAATCCACCCTTAACCTTTGCCCTCCACTTCTATACTTTAAAATCACAATCATCACAGTTACCAGAGAGAATTGCTTTAACTGCAGCCTTGAAGAGTGCTGTTTCAAGCTCATATCATGCTTTGAGGCAAACCACTCTACTCTGGGCTCGTTAAGTTTGACAAAGTTCATTTTTCCTAAGCATTTTCTGGAACTCATCACTGGGTAAAAATAGTAAAGAGTTGGCCTGAGCAGCATTTTTTCCTGCCCGTTAATGTATTTCCTGCTAGCTCTGTCTTGTGAAGTTAAACATGTCTCAGAAAGGAGTCTGTGCTAAAGAACCTTCCAATAGCTCACCAGTTTGAAGCAGACAATTCATTTCATCTGACGAAGTATCACCCCTGCCTTGAGCAGTCCAGCAGCCTTTTTATCACATGGTGTATGAAACATCTGTACAGCAAGGCCGAGCTGCTCCTGCTGGGTTCATCATTTCGGTCGCTTCCCAGGCAAAATTAACTGCTTTGTCACTGTGTTCATTTTGGCTTCCCCACAGATTAAAGCCATCAGTAATCACTCCCCATCCCTGCAGCACTGTCCAGGGCAGTGGACTGTTTGTTCCCACACTATCTTCAAGAGGTGGGGTTGTGGCCCTGCTGATGCAAGGAGCTGGTCAGTTTTACAGCGGGTGTGTTATCGTCTGCTGCGCAATCCGTGACCGCCCTCCCTCCTGCCGTCGGCACAGACCTGCCCATCACACTGCCCACACAAACTTCTGATTAGAAACACTTCTGCAAAAATTAGATGATAAAGCATCATGGCACAAGATAGACTGAGTAAGAGACAAGTCTTATAATACGCAAGACCATATCTAAATAAGACATTTAGCCAGATGTTATATGGACTAATTTTCGAGGATCCTTAACACTACCCACAAGTGAAATGTGAATCGGTGTTTTGCAGAGGAGCCATTAGCCAGGCTGGGATCTTACTGTACACTCCAGGACTGTAAAATAATAACCATGTCTAACTGAAGTAAATTATAGTTTAATATCTATGGTTACATGACTAACAGAAGAGAGGTTAGTGGGCAAGAGGGACCAAAGAAATGCCAGGATGCTTCAGTACTAACACAAGTTTAAACTTACTAAATTTGTTTTCATTTCAAATCACTGTATCATTTGAAGACTGTTATGGCAGACAGCTCGCTCACCTTGGATGCTGGTCCTAGGAGCTGGCTCTGTTTCCCAACTTCAGTCACCATCCCATATCATCCTTACACTGCACGGAAATTAAGTTACAGGGATCTGTTCACCAGCTACAGGAAAGTAAAGGCAAAGGGAAGCGGGGAAGCAAGGGACGAATTCTTCAGAGACCAGCCTCACTGTGTGGTGCACTGCTCATCAGGGCAATCTGAAAGCTTTAGTCAAAGTCAAGCCTACCAAACTAGCTGGGTACCTTTTGTGTCATGGCAAGATTTGAATCAGCACTTCTGAGTCTATCCTGAAGCTTTATGATCTTAACACTGAGAGACCAGTTCATGTGACAGTGGCTGAGTCAAGGAGATGAGGACCCTTATACCACAAAACAAACACTGCTCTGTGGATCAAGATCTCATTCAAGTAGTAGATGAAATAGCACAGCAGGACACTGGCTGTCAGCCTCAGTGCAATCCACAGAAAAGGATGCTTTTAGCACAGATTAACCAAAAAACATACAAAGGAGGAGTTTGGCTGAACTCCACAGGCATAAGCAGAGTTCTATTAAATGAGAGTCTGGTCGAATATAGCAAACAGTTATTTGCAGGACATCCTTGCAAATTAACAACCCAGAGAAGCTTCAACAATTCTACTTTTTAACTTTTTCTCCCCATGTTTCCAATCAAAAAGTTTCATAGGCAAAGGTCACCAAGAAAACTTTTTAAAAAGTAGCAAGTGTATTTCGCATTTTGATATTTCCATGGAAACCTTTAATACCTTGTGTAGCACAATATGTTCTTTAAACCCAGTAAGCTCATGAGAGACTGCATTTTGTCAAGAGAAATGGATAGTCTTGTATTACTGCTGGCAACACTCTTAAAATAAACAATGTCTTGCACTTTCCTTCAAGTGTGTTTATCCTACATTTTCCTCTGAAAGAAAATGATCACACAACATAGGAAACGGATATCGAAGCCCAGCAAATGGTTTAGGGCTCCCTCGTGCAGCAGAACTGCCCAGTACAATTCCTCTGTGCAGACTGCTGCAGCATGGCTCAGACAGCTGATCTCTGACACTGGTCTGGTGACAGATTTCTCCCTGGCAATTTGTCCATAAAAATAACTGGCATTCTTATTAGCATGGCTGGCCAAGGCCTGGGTGGGTGTGCAAACTGAAGCTGCAGGGCTCCTTGTTCCAGGTCAAGGAGCAGACACCTGGAGATGGCCCTCCTTGCTCCTGCCTCATGCTGCATAAATAGAGTTAAACTTCACTTGCCAGAGGGGTTGGTCCAATGCAAGTCACAAACATTAAGAAGTCGTCATTGTTATAAATTACAACCAGAGCTGCCAACTGGAAAAAGCTTTGCATAGCTGTAACTGATAATTGTGCAATGCTGTCAAAACTCTATCAGAAACTAGATTATCACACACACCCTAAAAAAGTATCCTGTTCCACCTCATTTTTGTTTTAAATGGTGTGAAGAAATTGCAGTTTCCAAAGAAACACATACTTTTTCCTGTTAATCTCTGCTATGTTTGAACACACACACATTCATGACTACCAAGGATTTTCTGTTTGCTCCTGTAGCACACCCACTACACACAAGGCACATGCACACACTGCACTTGTACTTCCACCTGCTGTAAATAACATAATAAGTTTGCAAAACAAAAGATCAATAAAGGTTATAACTAGATATTACAACTAATAAATTTAAGCATAATGAATAAATTTAAGCATTTAGGAATAGTTTAAGCAGCCTCTTGTTTGTCACTGGTAGAAAAATGTTTTAAAATGACGAGTCAGCTTTTATAGAAGCTGTATTCCTAATGCAAGCACTATTTGGGGAACTGTCTAATCAGCATTACTTCTTTAAAACCACATTTTTTGTAACCTAGTGAATATTTGTTTGAGTTGTAGTTAGATGGGTGGGGTAAAAATAGACAAATTAAGGGAGGATAAAAAGGATGCCAACACATCAGTATATCACCACAGAGCTGTTTTTCAGGGACAAGGTGAACCACCAGGACTCTTTCTGTCTTTTTTTAAAATTCACTCCCCTTGAGCCTAAATCTTCTATAGGTAAGGGGCAACAGCCTTATTGACTTCTGGTGGGAGCAGAATGAGGTCAAAAATGAGTGTTTCTGAAAGATTTTTTCCATCAATACAACATCAAGAACTTTTCCTGTCTAATATATCATTACAATGAGATATTAACGGCCTGTGGGATTCACTATCTAAATAAGCAGAAAAGGTAAAGATTTTCATGTAAATTGTCCAAAATGGCAGAAGGAGCCTTTGGCAGAACTACCACCACAGACTTCTCCAGTGCTGTAGAACCACGTTCAGTCTTGCTGCTCCACCTCCATCAGCATTTCATGCTCTCTGCCTTGATAAAAATGTTAACAACAACTTCACACTTTTTCCTGGTAAAAGCTAAGAAAGCTCCTTCCAGAAATGAGTTTTAGCACCAAGACAAAAAAATCAATCTGATAAAAGCTTGGGGAACCCACACTGGTCTGCACAGACACACCCCATAAGCCATCAAGCCATAGCTTTATAGCTATCAAGCTCTAAAGCCATCAAGCTTGGGCAGCCAGGACTATTTATATGAATGACAGCTGTGTATCAGATCCTCCAATGCTCCACCTCACCCACACAGGCTCAGTTAGCTCAGCCTCACTCCCAAAACTACAGCCACAGATAATACACAAGGAAGTAAACAAGAAAAAAAAAACCAACCACTTAATTTCTTTTTTAAGAAGGCTTTGTTAGAGAGGCTCCTAATGAAAAAAAAAAAAATGGCAGCAAGAAAAGAATTTTATAGGGACACAGCTTTGTTCCATCCAAAGTCTTCAAAGGATAGCTTTGCAAAAGAGGAAAGAGTTTAATCACCAAGTCCAGTATTGCAGTTAAGAACATAAATCTACTGTATTTATACCCTAGAGACTTCGTGTCTTCCCTTGTAACAATGTGCCAGTCCATTCCTTGGATGCTTGTTCCTGTTCAAGATCCTTCTCTCTTAAGCAATAAATCCAGTGGGCTTGTGCTCTGGCAGACGCTCAGGTTTTGTGTGTTTCCAGAAACAGACATGTTTCTGGCTTGTTTTCCTGCTGCCAACATTCTTGTGCCTCCAAGGGAGCCTTTGTAAACACGATGTTAGGAATAGCTTTTGAGACACTTCCCCAGGTAGAAAATGACAAATACAGACCCAGTGAAACACTGGCAAAACAATTCCCAAAAACTAAACCAAAAACAAACAAACAAACAAAAAAATCCAAACAAAAAATAGGGACTAAAAATGACTTGCTGCACTGATTAAACTGCCAAGTGAGACAGAGCAGTCCATTAAGACTTTCTCTGTATCAGTACCTTACTGTCAGTTTTCTCTATTTCATGTGAATTTTACATCAAAAGAAATACCAGGAGAGAAAGCTGAACTTCTCCACCTTCTGAATCTTACATATTTAAATGGAATAAGACTTATATATGTATTTCTATCTTTATCAGTTAGATACGAGACACTTATCTCTATCACAGCAACACAAATCCCACTAAGTACAAAGTCTCATGGAATAGTATATTCCTTTGTATTTTCACCTACCAAAGCTTAATCATTGAATGTACTCATTTCTCTGATAACAGGTTCCCTGACTCATTTTGTTAAAAATAGCCCAATACAACTTTACACACTGGCATGTGTACACACACAGTGACTAACTGATCCAAGAAAGTTCCCAGGACTCATTCAGTCCTTTCAGATTCATCAGCACCTTCAGTTTTCAGCTAAACACAGTATAAATTAATAGGAAACCAAATACCTCAAGCTTCACTGAAGTACTGTCAAATGATTTAGCTCTCTGCTTCTCCAGCTAAAAGAGCATCTTCAATAAAAACTTACTCCCTTCTACAGTTATCACTTCAGTGCCTTCCATCCTACCAGGTGATTTGTTAAATCAAATTAGGTTTGGTTAAACCTAAAAGAAGTTACCAGCTAAGACAGATCATGCATGGAAGACAATTCATTTATTGAAAAAAATATGAGAAGTTTTATGTTTTGGTTTACCTCTCTAGAGGTAACCTTCAACAACCTCTCTCTAGGTAAACCTTCAACAACTCTAAACCTGATGGAGACAGGAAAACCAATGGACAACTAACATACTAAACATGGAGAGATCATTGCAGATTGTATTTGACAGTTCCCTGCACCACATACTCTAACTGCAGCACTGTACAGCTGCAAGCATGCACACTCCCAAAGGTTCACAACTATAGTTTAGTAACCCCCCAAAATGGATATATCATCCTCAACATTATCTCAGTATCCAGAGTTGTTGTCATTTTAACACTATTGATGGTCTATATGATAGTAACTAAATCTTAAGTCACTTTCAAGCAAATCTACTCAACTTCATGACTTCAACATAATTTTAAAGAGGAACACTCCCTGTCTGCCACAGTAGTTACAGGTTTGATCTTACAACTTTCTCTTCTGAGAAGTAAAACTTCCAGCAGAACATGCTGCTGAACATCACAGGGAAGCCTGCAGTACTTCTCCACTTTCCTGTGGGAATAACTCCTCCACTGTTCACCAGAAATTCCATTTCACAGCCTTCCATCACAACCAACGCAGTACCATCCAGGCCTTTGTGCAGGAGCTGTATTCCTAAGCCTTTGAAAAGAAACAATAGGAGCTAACTCTACCTCAGAAGAGTCTTTCTTTACAAGCTATTCTTTTCAAGGCCGTGCTGCAGAAGATTTAGAGAAGATTTTAACCAATCTATACAGGTTATGACAAAACATACAGAAACAGACATAGTTCCATATTCTTTGATAATAGAGAGTGTTTTTCTTCCTACCCATCATTCTCCTTTTCCTGTATTCAGAATTACAATGAAGCATATGTTCCCAGTACCATAACCACCACTGGATTTCTTTAAAGCTTTAACATATGAAAAGCCTGAGATACAGCAGCTTCTCCCAAAATGTCTACAGTGAATTATTCCCCAAAGAGGATCAGTCCTGTTTTATGGTTTACAGACAAATATCAGGATGACCTGTCACATGAAACAGATTAAAAATTAGTTCATCATTTTCATACTATAATTTTGACCTTTTAATTTTCCAATTATTTCTCTCAATAACTGAAAAGATTTTTTTTTATGATACTCATAATTTAGGAGAACTTGGCAAGTACATATAGTATCTTTCAGCATTGCTGCCAAACAACTTGAGTTAAAGTAATAAATCAAGGCATAACTGTCCTGTGCTGATAAGCAGAATTACCAGCAACACATGTTTTATAGCTTTAGGATATCAGTTATTTGTATAATTGAAGTCCTACCATCACCTGAGAGAAATGCACACAAAATATAGTCACAAGGCATCAGTGACACATTGCACAAACATGGCTAATAATTTTAACTTTATTGCAGCCCTTCCCATTGTGATTTGGAAGAACACTGCAGGTTAGCAACTGCAAGCAATGACACACTTCATTCAAAGAAAACTGAGGTGAAAGAGGTGTTTTATTCTTCATCAGGACACAGCCTCTTCCTTTCTTACAATTTGCTTTCATTCAGCTGCCTGAACTTTGGAAAAGCAAATACTTTAATAAATTGGCACAAGGGCACTGTAGTGACCTCTGTAAGCCTCATGCTAAGGTCCAACCCTGCTCCAGCTTTCTCCTATACAGCTGTATGTACTTCAAGCCATCAGTCCCTTTTTCAGGGTCACTTTTTTATCTGAGGAAACAGCATAATGGATGGGAAAGAAATGCACCAGCAATTACCTGCACACTACCACGACTCCTTTTATTTTGTGTGCAGTCAGGTGAAAGGACTGGCATTGATTTGTATAATATCATAAAATACTGAGGTATGGAACAAAACCCAGCATTGTGCATCCTTTGCTGTGCTCTGAGGTGAACACAGCTAGCCTGGAAGAAACTGATTTAGAAAAACTTTCCAAAAGGAAAGGTATTGCTTGTCTTCAATGCCTCACAAGGCTGACGTGGGGCTTTCCTTTGGCCATCCAGTCTCTGCCTTGCTAGGTGCCCCTGGTGAGGAAACAGCTCTTCACCCAAATGGGCCTGGCTCTGCTCATTAAGAAGTGCAATTTAACCATGTGGATTTTGTAACTTTTCCCACTAGCTGGAAGACCCAAGCAATGCAAAAGAGAGCAAAGCACCAGATTCTGTCTGCCCTGGAAGAGGTGAACCCATGGACCAGCAGCAGGTAGGAGAGCAGCCTGTCCATCCCATCTGCACCTCCCAAGGTGCCAGCTGAAGGCAGGGAAGGGCAGACGAAGTGTGCTGGGGCCTGAGGATAATCTGAGGAGCAGATGACAGCAGAGCCGTACCCACTTCCCCTCTCCCTCTTTGCCAGTCCCAAGAGCTCCAAGCAGGCATGCAATGTAGCCCAGGGACAGTGCAGTGACCTGCCAGCAAGGGCCAGTAGCTCCTTCCTGGGAGGGATTTTAGTTGAATTCTCCATTCCTACTGACTGACCTGTGGGTGCTGCCCGGCCTCCTCGCACTCTTACATATCAGCCATGGCTCCAAGGGAGCAGTCACATCTCCCCTGTGGCTTGTGTGGCTCATCTTCTTCCTCCCTGCCTTACAAGAGAAACATGGCAAGAGGGGCACTCATCAAAGCTGAGAGGGCTGTGTGCACATCTGGAAAGGTTCCTGTGTTTTGTTGGAAGATGGATACAGGCGTGACCATAAAAGGAGTATTTTTACACCTGAAAAATACTGCAAGAAGGGGTTCAGATTTTTATTTGCCAATTATGAAGACATTTATTTCTATCTCAAAATTCAGAGCAGTGAGACTCTGCAGCAAAAGGCATGCTGTTTCACTGCCAGAAAGTTAATTTTTCTCCTTCCCTGTGGAACATATTTTTCATTGTGGCAGTTTCTGAATACAGCAATGTGAAACAGAGGAAGCCTGGAGATCCAGGGAAATTCCATAGGACTGAAAAAGTCTTAGCCTCTCCCAGCTGTGTGGTTCCCCATGGTCTGGGGATACACTTATCTCCATGACTGCCCAGGAGCTTTTCTCAGTGTTTTGCTACCACAGAAAACTATCAAACGTTGTAATGAATTTATTTCTAAACAACTTTTTTAACTGGAGACAGTAAGCTGCTATGGACAGAAGGGAAAAGATTACCCTATTCAGAGAAAGATTTCCTTTGGGGAAAAGTGTTGAAATATACAGCAACACAGTCAGCAAGCACAAGACACAGCTGGAATCTCAAATGTAACCTTGAGTTGCTGCAGGGCTTCATTTATTCCTGTCTCTGTCTCCCCTCACCCATAAAACCAGTATTAGATCTTCATTTGCAGAACTGCTAAAAATGCACTGCCATTTACCATCTGTTCAACATCCTACTGACCTAGTCTTGACACAAAACACCTTTCTCCTCGCTGTCAAAGTAAGAAGCAGAGCTGCAAGAGTTGCCAAAGAGTCGCCTCTTTCTGAACATTATCGTCTTTACAAATTATATCAGCACTTTAGGAAACTAATTTCAACTAGCAGGCCTGGCAGATCACTTGGAATGAAAGGCAGGAGGGAAGAAGGTGATATTTAAAAAAATGCATCTCAAATCACATCAGGGCAAAAAAGCAGTAAAACTACACATTTGTCTGGCACATTTTGTTGACTCAATGACAATTTCGTTGACTCAGAACTCTGAAATCTGACATCACCTTGTTACAAAAGAAGCATTTTCAGACGCATGTTATTTTTCTACAGGGATCTGACTCATTTTTCCAAACTTTAATTTAGAATCAATTGTTCGCTGTATTATTTTCACACATAAAAGGCAGCAATGGCTCTTATTACCCCACAGAGATTTTTAAAAGCCTAGAATACAGTTGTGGAATAAGTTGCTCCTTTATTTAGGGAGAGAGCAGAGAGGGGAAGGAGAAGCACAAAAACCTTCAATTGCTCAAGTCACTTAGTTAGCCAAGCATCCTAATGCCTCTCTATTTCAAAGAATAATTCTCTAAGCCACTAGGAGTTGCAAGTTTGTGAAAATTGAAGGCTAATAAAACCATGTGACTGTCATTTCTGAGTGGGTGGAAGCTCTCTTCTGAATCCATTTGGAAATGAAATCACCCACACATTTCCATACTTGATAAAGACCATAGGGCAAATGACCACCTGCCAGCAGAGAGAGAGGAAGGGAGGAGGGGAGAAATAGAAAAAACCCCAAACCCTAACATGAGGTTTTTCAAGCTGTGTATTTGTGACAAGATGCTAGAAACTAACATTAAACTGGTTTTTGTTCTTCAGTAAACCTACAGAGCTATGGAAAAGTATTATTTTCATGAGCATTTTTTTTCCTACTTCTCAAATAGGGCTCACAATTACATGCAAACTTAATATAAAACAGTTCCACAAATTCCCTAAGATCAGTGCCATGCCTTTTAAGACCTGTCTCAAGCAAGGTTTCGATCTGTGAATCAGAACTATGCATGAAAAGGGTGTGGAGATAATGCTGCTTAGAAATCAAGCATCTTCTCCAAGCTGCAACAGCTCAATCAATCAACTTGTTATCATTATGAGAAACATAATTACATTACACCCATTTGTATGCTGAACTTATAAGGCATATTCCACATTTCTTGAAAAAAGAACCAAAAAAAAATAACAATAAACCAAACCAAACAAAAATACAAACAAACCCCCCACCAAAACAAACAAGTAAAAAACCCCAAAACCAAACCAAAAACCACCACAAAAATTCATACAAACTTTCCTGGGAATTTAGGATTCCCCTCTCTGTGTGAGGATCTCAACCCTGACAACAGTCCTCTGTTCATCAATGCAATAAACTACAATCTGGGGAAGTCTAGGTCCTGTATCTGGCCCAGTGGTCCCTGGTTGCCTTGGCACTGTAGAAGGACTGTCCTGGCATGCCTTTTACTAAAAGGCCTCTCCTACTCTAAAGCCCAACCTGCACAAAAAAAAAAAAAAAAAAGACAAAGTCTGAAAAGGTTTCAAGGAAAAATTATGAGAATATCTGATCTTGAGAACTGATCATAAGGAGCTCATTTGCACAGCTCAATGTAACAAGATGGAGAGACAATTATTCATATGCAGAAAAGAGCACTGATGCCACAGAGCCCTGAGTCATGCAGCTAAAGGCAGAGCACGATGGGAATGTTTTCCATTGAAGCATCCCAATCATCAGAATTTTAGAAACAGGATATTCAAGCTGGAAACAGAAGGCACATTTTTACCACACAGGTAATCCCTTACTGTGATGGCTTAGAGAGGACAATGGTAATTAACTATCATTTAGGACCCACTTTAATCTAACCTGAGTATTTCACATGAAAATTCTCTAATTCATCAGTACACATCCCAGCCTAAAGCAAAAATTAGTTGGGACTCACACAATATGTCATTTAGGAGTTAAAGCTTTAAGTCTGAACACAACTGTGATAGATGATGAGCTGCTCTTTGCAGGGCTTCCCCAGCTGGGAGTTTGCAGCAATTCAGTCCAGTCCTTTTGTACAGATATGCAAACAGTTATCAGCCACAGGCACATTCCCTTCACTGTGCAAGGGATGGCTCCTGAGCACGGCTGGATACTGGCACCTGCAGGGAATGAGGTGAGCTGGTGGAACTGAAGGCACAGCTCCTCTCTCATGGAGCCCTCAGGGCTCCTCCAGTGCCATGCCCAGGGCAACCCAGGGTTCTTTTTGCCTGCACTGGTACCCACACATGCTCAGTTTGATGACCAATACAAAGCCATACAGGTTTCTAGAATATCCCCATTTTACAGAACAAAAACCATTTCCCCCCCTGTTTTCTACACTCATTTACTAAGCACACCCACATCACACCCACTGGTGAAGGTCAAATGGACAGCTCTCATGTTTCTGAAGGTGAGGGCTACAATCTCTACCAACATCCTGTGGTCAGAACAATGTCTAAAATGCAAAGCAGCAATGCCAATTGTACAATCTGAAAGCCCAGATTTGAAGACTTTAACTTAGAGCCTCTAAAGCCTAAACATGTCATAGTGGGTGCAGATTCCTTTTATCAGCAGTCAGAATATGCTGCACTGAAGTGATTTTTCTGCTAGCAAATAATGCACTACTCTTAAACTATCTGCAATACTAGCTTTATACCACATTATTATTAATTTATCTCCTAAATGCTATTATCTCCAGGATGTTCTCCTTAATAATTCCTTCAGAATTGTGAAAGCTGGCTGAAAGCCAGCCATAGTGACACTGAAATGAAAATAAAAGGTTCCTGAAAGCTGAAACACAGAGTGATACTCATCTAAACTAAAGTAGAATGTCAGTGTATTTTAGATGCTGACATTTTAAGTAAACCATGACCTTTTGCCTCTGAAACTTCAGTGTAATTGTTATATGGAACCAATTCCCCATTAAAACTTCAAGAGACATAGTCATTAAAAAAATGTAGAGAAGAAACATCCAGCTCTTTCAGCCTAAGAACATTGCATCTGATAATTTCTCATGCTTAAATACACTACACAACACTTTACTGTGCACCTTGTTCTGAGCTGTAGGCTCAGAACAGCTGAAGAATGATGCAGAGCCAGAGAAATAAATGCCTTCATGTGAACCAAGAGCAGACAGCAGGTATGAAAAAGAGGATAGGCAGCCAACAAGGTGTGACAAAGACTGAATTGCACCTAAGTCCTTATGTAAGGCTGTTCTCTAGGCACCACCAAGATAAAACTTCAAGTGAGGACATGCAATTTGACAACATATAGCAGCTCTCACCACTAAGCAAAGAGAGAAACTGCAAGCCAGAAGACTTAGCTTTTCTTTCTTCTGCTGCTGTTCTGTCACAAAAACACAGAAATCACAGAATCTCCCCAAGTCACAGCTTTTTGCCAATGGAAAGACAGAGAAAAGGCACCTCAAGTGTTATTTTCTTCTTTTCTGGGACAGAAATGGCTCATGTTTGTACAGGGATACAAAGCTGAGCATCTTCCACAGCTTGCTGAGCACATGCAAGCCCAGTTCCATGTGCCTGGGCAGAAACACCAGTTCTGTCACTCTGATTTCAGGACATCTCTGCTGAGCTACAGAGAGCACACACAAGAATGTAACTGGGGGACAGAGTGAAAGTGAGACAGAGCTTTGTGAGGGAGCTTGCCAGAGAGGCCCAAAGGAAGAAACCCATCTGTTCTCCTGTTCTGACTAAGAGCAGAACATGACCACAGGAGTCGTCCAAAACACTGTGATTCTCCATCAGCACAGCCTTACAAAACAGGGGGAGCAGTGGATAAGGCTGTGCAAGGCTGCTGATGTCCAAGCAGGAAGTGGAAAGGCTGTTCTGGTTATTCAGAATCTGGCTCCCATTCACTGCTCTGTGGGGATAACTTAAAAATGTGAGGTTCAGGGAATTTGATTTACCTCGAGCCCAGCAGCAGAATGGTATCTCATCTCATTTAAAGCAGAGCAAGATTTAGAAACTTTGCCTGTATTCAATACAATTATCAGCTGGGAAAAGGCAGGGAGGTAAATCACCATAAGAAAAGTACTTAACCAACCAATATTGATATTCTGAGTGCTTTCCTTCAACTTCCTTCTCTTGATGGGGAAGGTAAAAACTAAGGATGCTTTGTAGCAACAGTGCAACAGGCTATGAAGAATCTCCCTGCTGAGTAATCCTGATACAGACCATGTTATGATAAAGACTCAAATTTAAGACAATCCTGATATCCCAATTTCATCTGTCATAATTAAACTTCCTATTATTGAGGCTTTCATTTTTACAGAAACTGTTTAATTCCATCACAGCTAGGACATCCTGAGATGGTTCTATGGATCACATGAAGAGTACATAAGGAAACTGAAGTTAGAATGGAAAAAAGAGACCAAAATACATTTGATCAATGTGCACTGTGAGCCAAGATGAAGCAGAGATCAAAAAAAGAACTGGGATTTCATCAGCTGAAAGAAGATGCTGCTTTTTCCTTACTGCAATGCTTTCCTTACTGGATTCAGGCTGTGATGCACGAGGGTGGGCTTAGGTCTGTATGATTTCCAGGTGTCACAGTGGTGGGTGTGAAACAAACACAAGGAAGGAAGGAAGGAAGGAAGGCTAACAAAATAAAATTGGGTCTTAGTTAATATGAGCAGCATTTTTATTTAAAAACCCGACTATACTGTATTTGGTAGACACTAAACACTGGCTTAGAGCTGCTCACATCAGCATCCCAGTGCACTATCAACACTGTTAAAATGGAAATCCCTCCAGACACTGCCACTGAAACCAGCTTTTTCATCACAAAGTCTTAGTTTTACATAGCATTTTAGGCCTGAAGCAGAGTACAGTGAAAACTGCTCTCAAAGTACTTGAAATAATTAAAGAGAGACTAAAGGAAAAATCAGGAGAAAATATCTGGTTGAAAACCTCAAGATCACAGGAATTATTTAAAATACCAAGAGAGGTGAAGAGCAGAAATGGGATAAAAAAAAATCACTTGGAGGCTATGCATCATGGAGATGAGACTGTAAAGCTCAGGAGTATAACTAGGATTGCTTCTGCTTTGAAAAACTGTTCAGCAGTATTTCTATTTAGCAAAGAATAAAGATGTCATAACAAAAAATTAGAGATTTTAAACAGTAAGAACAACTGAAGGAGGATTTATTTGTTTGTTTGAATGAGACAGAGACAGCACACACATACCCAGGAGGCCCTTGTGAGATGCCAGCCTTGGGGTTAACTGATTTCCAGTCTAGTCTCCAACAGGAGGTCCTCATGCTACAGAGTACTGCACATAAACACAATCCTAATGAATGTCAAGCCACAAACACAGGTATTGCTGCCAGTTGATATGGAACATGCAATTCCTTGAGTCCTGGAATCAAGGAGGTGGTTTCCTGAGAATCTGCAACTCCAGCTCAGTGATATCTCACAGCACAAGCTTCCAGCAAAGCTCTTCCCATGGCTGGGACCAGGTTGCAAGGCCATGCCCTGGGCAGATTTTTCAGTGCTCACAGGAAGAAGCTCATCTGTAGTAACACAGATATCCCTGAGACTTCCACCAGCCTGTAAAATTTGGCTGTGATTGGCCAATGGGTTAAAAAAGGGAGTGGAAAAGAAGAAGGAAGGAAAATATATGCAGAAGGAGCTTCATCCTGCATGCTCGTTTCCTATGGAAACAAGGCTAAACCCAACAAATTATGAAATGAACACTCAATTTAGTGCCAGCTCTGTTTCAGAGCATAAGATGACAGAGAAACCTCAAGCAGCAGAAAGTATATGCCCTTCACTGTCTCAAGCAAGAGTGTCAGCAATAATTGCACTGATCCATTTTTCATGGTTCATAACATTATGACAGTGCAATGGGGAAGGAAGGAGAGCAAGCAGATATCAGTAGATTTTGAGCACATGGTTAGCACACAGATACTCCAACACTGAAAGGCTGCTAAAGAGCCAAATTAATGATGTCTAACTGGATAGTCTGGACTCTTTATTATCACATGTCCTGCACACAATTCATGGAGCTTGCTCCTCAGTGATGTGGTTGCCATATATAAATGGCAATGCATAGTACATATAAAGGGAGGGCAAAAAGAAAATATACAGCCATCCGTGCATTTAAGCTTGCCAAGTGTTGCCATTTGCCTGTATATCCACATCTCAGAGCTACTAAAGAACAGAAAAGCTGAAAACGCCTTTGCATTTCCAAGCATCCGTTCCCTTCTCTGTAGTGACTCCTCTTTTAATGTCAAAACCAACATTCTAAGTTAGCCAGACACATTCCAATCCAGCAGAAAGGAATTATTTTCCAAGCCCATTCTAAGTCACTTGCTCTTAGTGCCATGTAAAGCTCTGAATCATCAAGTAAATATAACTTACTTTTAGGGAGGCAGCTTTGCAGAATAACTTCTGTTCTTCAGCACCCACAAGGAGCCATCTAAATTACCCACATGAAGAAAGACACTAACTCCACCAGGCACATAACCAAGCTAAACACCAAAGGCTCAAGCACCTTGTACATTATCTAAAAACCTGTTTAGGTGAATCAACAGCACCTTGTACATTATCTAAAAACCTGTTTAGGTGAATCAACAGCAGAATACACAAAGTATTTTAAAAACTCTCAGTCTGATTCTACTCAAATTCCTTACTGGCTTAGCAAGTGCCTTTTCCAGATCTACCACTCACCTGCTCATCTGCTGAGGATAGAGACCACTGTCTACTGCTTGTTTCCCTGGGGCCCAGCAAGGCAGCTTTGCTGGTGGCTTCTTTCAGAGAGCAGACTCTGGGATCTGCCACTAGACAGATAAAACAACCTTCAGCTTGCATGGAATTGCTTTGTCACAAAAGAAATCTTATCCAAGAACAACAGCCTTTCAGTTCTCTAGCAGGGTTGCAAAATCCTCTGGAAGAGGAGCCTGCAGCATTGGCCCTCGACACACAGTTCCCAGCACATGAAAAGGCTGCTCTTTGGCACTGCTCTGAGGGAAATCATGACCTTCACTCAGCCAGCTACTGGGCAATGCCACATCACCCGTCCTTCTTCCAGGCTTCACTTCAGCCAGCACCACTGAGATACAACCTAACATCTTCCACTGCAAAACACTGATGCCTCCCCACAGCTAAGTGCGTCATCCCATTTCCAGGAGTACTCCAACCTCTTTACTAAAGACTTTATGGACACAGAAGGCTCCTTGTTGTCCCCTTTTTTAAATTTCAGATTCTTTATCATCAGACACTATTCTGTACTTATCGAAAGATGCATTTGACCTACCCACAATTAATAGTTATCCAAGCCCTTGTCTTAATATCCCCCTTGGAAAGTTAAAGGACACCATTCTGACACACAAACACTGCCAATTAATTAATTACACAGGGCCGTATTTTCCAGCAGAAATAGTGATTCACGTATTCACATAACTGTCCTCAAAGATCAAGCCTTTTTGGAGACATCAAAATGCACAGACATTTGGCTAGTCCTAATTTATTCTAGCATTTTACCAAGGAACTCTGTAGCTGTTACAGTAAGTAGGTTTTCCTTTAGTCAGACAAAATTAAGATCTGCACAAAATTCATTTCTTTTCCCAGCAAAACACAGTTTTTAAGAGCAGTCCACTTACTCAACTGGTAACAGAGAGAGGTAAGACAAAGGCAGTGTCTTGATTGCAGCCACCAAGACTCAATAACTCAGAATAAAGATAGTTTAGGACAGGAGTAGGACAGTCCATTTAAAATATCTGAATGTAGAAGACAATCAATTGTTGATTCTAAAGCACACTTATCATAACAAAAGTAACTTCCTTTTCCCCAGGTGATTTTGAGACAAACAGCAGGTCCCTTGCTGCTGCCTGTTCAGAAATACAAAGCCAGAGTTTCCATGTCACGTAGCAGGAAGGTGTCATCTTTCTGTGGTGTCACTTACTCACCAGCTCGCACCACCCACACCACTGCTAGAGAGGACTCAGCTCTGTGATGGAGCAGGTTTTCCCCCAGGCATGGATGCAAACAAGCCAAGGTGCTAAAACATTCAGAGGGAGAGAGCTGATATTCAGGCTGCACACTGCCAGTCTGCTATGGATGCTCAGAGTTACCTGCAAACTCATACCCAAACATTTCAGGAAGCCCAAACTTCCTGAAATACCATGCCAGCCTCTGCCCCTTCTGATCCTCCCCACCTAATGCTAAGTATTATTAGGTTATTTCACACAATTTCCAAGTCCCTCAGGACTGACACCATAAAGTGATGAAGTCAAGTAAGTAATGACTAGCAGAGGTTTCCTTTATCTATTCCTTTTCTCTAACATTACCAAATTTGATAAGCCCCAGGCCCAGCTCAGGCAACTCAAAGTACAGAACCAGATGTTTTGGTTCCCAACACAGTCACTTAGGGAGAACTGGATATTTCAGAAAAGGGATGTTCCAGGCTCATGTGCCATAACAGGGAGACACCTACATCCCACTTAGTTTTGCACATGAATGTCTCTAAGCCCCCATCTCTCCCTAGGATACAGGTATTGGAATGAGGACTGAGCACTGGATGTCTGCATGGAGCTGGACATGAGACCCTGACTGAGAGACGCCTGACTGAGCACTGAACATGAGGTTCACTCTGAAGATTTCTCTGGCATATGTGTCAAACAAGAAGGAGGTCATGCTGTCCCTGCTCAGCTTTAATTAACAGTTTATTCAGCCAGGAAAAATGAAAGATGCCCTACTCAGTTAAAGAACACTTAAAATTATGGTACCCACCTTCCTGCACTATCTGGCTGATCTAGATGAAGGCACTCCCTGAATGCAGTCAGAAAGCAAACACCATGGGAGCAGAAGGAAAACATGACATCACAGCCCCATGTTAAAACACTTCCATGGATGTGGGAGAGCTCAGTACGAGGTATCATTCCAAGCAACATTAAACATCTGAAGTGCCTGGAACTGCAGCTAGGTTCAGCCAGCTCTCCTCCCTACGGATGTGGTTATTGCAATAGCAGAGGCTGTTGAAAAATCAGGACTGCAGCATGCAATTCTGATGAATGATGGCAATAAATTAGCATGTGATGAGTCTTCATCTTTTAAAGGCAGCTCTCTCCACTCATCTCTAGTGCTATGGATCTTTACATTACTTTGAAGAGATGGGAAGATAAAAAACACTGCAAAAGCATTACTGAATACTATTTTCTCCTCTCTCCTCTCCTTCAATTTATATTTATCTCACCATTTTGCCAGTGCAAATCTTATTTAATATACTCTCTAAAATCTTCTGAAATAATTTTAGAAACCTGAGTCAACTGGATGTTGAATTTTGACAAGTTTTTGAGAAAAAGAGTTATGCTCTGTGATTCAAAAAGGTAGTCTTAGATATTTCAATTTTAAAAAGATTTTCTCTGTAAAAAACCAACCTAGATTTTCTTCAGACTTTTTAAGCTTGTCTGTCTTCCCTCAGAGACAGTTGCTCCCTTGTTAGTAGTAGCAGAAGCAAATAAGTGTAAGCCTCATGACTGATGATAAACACCACATCTTGCCATAGTTTCCCAGAGAAATGAATCTCTAAGATCAAGCATGCCATTAAAAGCACCTTATAACTTTGAGATTGGAAACTGTACATAAGGAGGCAGTATCTCTGAGAGACTGAGAAAGTACAAAATCAGCTGGAGCATCTGGTAGAGCATCAGTAATGCTGCATGGCTATTTAGCATGGAAGCAGCATCTCAGATGTGTCATCCCAATTGAGGTACACAGGGAGGTTTATGAAATGCCTTTTTCACTGAGCATTAAGTGAAAAATAAACACCAAACCAGCAAATCCCAGAATCCACATGTAAGGGAAATAGATATACTTTACTAATGTATATGGATGAGGGAAGGAGCTGTGAAGGATATCATGACTTCACCGAATGATAAGCTACACACAGAGTGTGCCTCTTGATGGACCGCTGGGAATCATCAGGGCACAGGAACTGCAGGCACACTGATAAGAGCATCAAAGGAGGCTCTTACCATTTGCATTAATGCAACTAGCTGTAGCACAGGGATGTAGACAAAAGATAATGATGCCAGCAGTTTGTTATATTCACTCTTTGTTCCTCCTTCTCCTCATGCAATTAGAGCAACTATACACATAATTTAATGTAAAATTATATTGCCTGAATTCAGTGTAGCAGCCCCAGCAGACAGTTTCTGTTTAGTTTGTTGTCTTTCAACATGCAACACAATGCAGTATTAGAGGCTTAAGACAGATAGCAATAAACAGCATGGGCTCCTTACCAAGATTCATTACTGATTATACCATCAGCATTAAGCTCTGTTTTTTCCAAAATGAAACATTTGTTTTCTAGCAAGAGAAACATAGCTGCTTCTGTGACAGAGTCCTGTTGAAGCATCCAGTTTGTAAACAGGGACAGAATATGTCAGGTCTGTTTAAATCTGGGACAGGATAGAGTCACTCAGGTTTTGCTGGAAGGACATATTCTCCTGTTATCTGGGACAGCTCCTGGGTTCTGTCAAGATGCAGAAGAGATGACAAAGTGGCTTGGCAACCATCTTGTCAGCAGCAACAACAAGAAAGAAAGAATAGCACAGCTTAGACACAAGAGAACAAACACACTTTCCACCACAGTGACCTTTTCCTCAGAAAGGCAGAGAAAGTGCTGTTATCAGGGAGATATTAGAAGGGACCTTGGAAAAAGAGTGCTGCTTAGCCGACTGGTGGGGATTGTTCTGTCCTCACTTGAAATGTTCGGGAGAACATTCTGAAAGTACAGCAAGAAATCCCTAAAAAAACCATAATAACTGATGACCCAGAAAGGGCGAGGAAAGGTCTTCAGCTGATGTGCTGCATTACAAATCCAATTCTACAATTTTATACAAAGCAAGTGTAAAATGCATGGACATTTTGATGTGCAACAACAGTATATTATAGTGGAACACTTTATAACTTAAGGACTGCCACCAATTCTCCACATAAGAGCCAGAAATATCCTTCATTTGCTTATACAACAAAAGAGTCATTATAAAGGCAGAGTTTGCTGAAGCTACCATCAAAGCTAAAATCTAATGGAAAAGGTGGGTGCACTTAAGGATAACAGCACTAATCAGGCTTTCACTGACCTCGAATCAAGGACTAGAGCTGGTGTTTCTTCTGGATTTCAAAGGGAAGTGTAAGTACCTGTGCATACAGGAGTGCCTATCTCACTGCACCACAGATGGGCCTCTGTCCATGTGGGAAGCTCAGAGGTTCCAGTTCCTGGATTCCTTACCCTTACAAAATGACAGATCATTAGGACATAAAAGTCAATAATGAAATTAAGAAAGTGAAAGAAATTACTTGCCCTCTTTTAATCTTATGATAAGATCTATTTCAAAGGGGAAGGTTGCTTTTTTTTCCAGCTTGCTTAACTTGCATTCTTCAACCATTTCTGTTATGCATATTAAAATACCTTGGATAAAATTAAGTCAGATTCAGTACTTTTTAGCAAGGTGCAATTTACCAATTCTTGTTGCCTTGGTAGGTGAAAGCACACAGCTACTCAATGAGGTTTTTTCAGCTACTTTGTCTCCTGCTTTACATTACTTAATTCTGGATACAAGATAGGGAGAAATAATGAATTTCCCAGTAACTGAGCCCTCAAACACACAGCACATCAGCGCCTTAGAGACAGGAGTCTTGCTGACCTCATCCACAGAAATTCAATGTTGGCAATGAGTTATCACTCTAGAAATACACCTTTCTACCAGGTGGGATTTACATTCCAGCTTGAAAACAAACTCCTGCTAAAGGAAGAAAGTTTCTGCTTCAGAAGGATTTCACATAGAGCTGAACCTGTATGATCACCATTCAAACATTAAGTCTCAATTCTTATTTCTATCAAAGCTGCTTAAGCTCAAAGCTTCCCTATGAAAATTTCCTGGTTCCTTATCCAGAGAAAAACAAGATCTAAATTCAATTGGGAATTCAGCATCCTGAAAGAAGCAGCATTTGTCAACTAAATTATTTTCCAAAGTAAAAAGTTTAAGAGACTAAAACTTTGGCCACATGCAAAAGATCTGACTGCCATGGTGACAATAGAGGGAAACAGAGATTTATTCTCTATTTATCTATAAATCACCTTTTGCTTGGCTAGCAGAGTAACATTGCACTCTCTCTGAGTAGTCTGAATCCTCCTGAAATAAAAAAGTGAGTCTTTGTGATACAAGGTGAAGAAAGAAACATTCAGGAAAACATTTTAAAGTAAACATATGAAAGCTCCAGCTTAACTGGTGTGGCTGGAACTCAGGGATGATTTATTGAGATTCCACTAACACAACATTTAGAAACCTTAATAAGAGGAGCTAGCAGCCACTAATAGCAGTAATATGCAACTGAGTCCAGAAATGATGGACTATTTCCAGCTCTGCCACTGACTGGAAGTATGAAACGCTCTGAGTGCCAAGGCAGCATCATTAAGACAGCATCAGTATGAATTACTCATTTTTGCCACTTTAATACAAAGGAAAGATCTCTTTGTAGATTAGTAGAAACACTGCTAGCTCTTCTTCTGCTTGTCCCCAGAAAGTGGGATCTGTTTTTCCATACTTCATAAACAGAGCTTAAATTTTGCAATATTCATTCTCTCAGTTTGTGTTACCAAATGGGTGCATGAAGACACCACATACAGGAGAACAAGAAAATTACATATTTCAGCCCCCCCGGTATCTGGTTTTGTTCCAATGACACATACCCCAATTTTTTAATTTGAATAGCTAGAGAAGCAATTTAGCAAGATTTTGAGGAAATAGGGAAAAAAATTTGCTTTCTTCTCTCAGTCACCACCCTATAGTAAGTTCATCCTCACATTTCAGCAGTGCTCTGATTTCTCCCTCTATCACCACAAGTCATGGTCCACAGCCTTTTTTCATACTTTAGTATGAAAAATTATATTGCCGTTGGTCTTCAGTATGAATTGTTATCTGCTAAAAAGTAGTCTAAGCCCAGAAGCAGCCATCAGAGGAGAAGAAACTTTCAGCTGCAGCAAATGTAGTCTGAAAACTACAAATGGCACCGTTGAAAGCTTATTTCATTCTAGCAACACATTCAACCACCTAAAACTGCATGAAGGAAAGAAAGGCAAGGCATTCTACTGCTGGCTCTTTTTCTCCTTTGCATAGATCACCCCAGCTTTTCCCTGGGAGAAGGAAAGGGAGCTTTTGATTATGGTGCCCAAGGCAAAACAAATTATAAAATGTCCTTCGGTTGGCCAACAGGGAGGAAAAAGAGACACTGCACACCCACTGTGTCCTGCCCCCACCTAGCAATGCCTATTCCAGAGGTAAAACCTGGCAAACCAAATCTTTCAGCTCAAACAGGAAATCTTCATGGGTTTTGGGACAAAGACCTTCAGCAGAGAATACCTAACAGATGTGTGATCCAGGACGTGACCTGCCAGAGCTTGACCACAGGGAAAGTAGAGCTGAAATCTTCAGCTTTGTTAGCAACTGCTGGACATCCCTAGGCTGGACCACACTAAGATTTCCCCTTTTATACAAAGCAGAAATAGGAACAATTTTAACACAACAGTAGAGCATTTTACATTAAGGGCTCAGAGAAATACCTTTAAATTACCTGAAGCAGCCTACCCTCAAATTTTTATAGTCTGGACAGAAAAAAAACCACCAACAACCAAACAGGCAGTAGATACACTAGGAAAACAAGGGATCCATGTAAATATCCCTCCAATATCTTCATAACATTTTCTTCAAAGGTAACTTTATCACTAAAACATAGACATTATTAACACAGTGTCTCTAGGGACACTGCTAACACTGTGAGGGCCTACTCACAGGTAGGGCCTACTGAGGGCCTACTCACAGCTGCTGTACTGGGCATTGTACGAGACAAAAAGTAAAGCACTTACATTTAATTTTTAACACAGGAGCTGAGCGGCCCTCACCTACACAATTCTCACCACTAAACTAAGGAGAAACAACCAAAGCATGATTTAAATAACCGAGAAATACAACTACTGCTTAAGCATTCAGCAGTGAAGGCAGCACATGAAAGTTAAAAACAACTGAATGCGCAGATCAGCCTTGCAGAGAGTCTGGCACTTCTGCTCTTTTTTCCTTCTATATGGCTGAAAAGGAGCAGAGCCAGGTCATAAACACATTTCAGACACCAGTTTTCTGCAAATCCTCAGCAGCCAGGAAACTGCCTGCTGGAAGCCTGGTCATACTTGCAGAGTTGTTCCAGAGCTGTTCCAGGCTCTGGTTCTCAGGTTCCAGCCCTGCAAACACTGGAAGGAGAGCCTCAGCCCACACCATCTCCCCATCAACAGGGGAAATAAATATAGTTTCCCACAGACTTACTACCTGGTTTGCTGAGATTGACTTTAATTGTTGATTAAAGCTTTTATTTTGCAGTTGGGATATTTAAAAAAATTTTCTTCTTCTCTGAGGATTCAAAATAGCAGAGGTCAATCTTCCAGTGTTACCATCTGTCTGAATGGGCAGTAATGTATGAGGTGTCTTGTGCTCCACCTGCCTAAATACGTGACATTTTATCTGAAATTGCTACTGTAACAGGGTCCTATGTCGTTCAAAATAATGGAAGTTACTAACACTTTGAAAGTTACAATGAAGAAGAAAGGAAAGAGGCTGAATTTCTTTGGAAGCCAAGCCAAAAGTATCACAAAACTGTCTGTTCATATTAACATTTTATGCTTTATACCACCTCCTGATCTGTAAGCTGGTCCTTTGAATCCCAAGAGCATCCTTTAAGAATGCTGTAGAAATCCATGCTGCTTTGCATTTTTTTCAGCATCTTGTTTCCAATATGCTAATTAGAGGGGAAGCAATTAGAACAAAATTAATTTGCCCATCTATATTTGCTGTTCCAAGCTTTCCCCAAATGCTGAAGGAAATTGACAAAGTCAGCGTGTCAAAGAGCTGTTTCTAGCCTGTCATACAAGGTGTGAAGAAATACATGGCATTTGACTGGTTTCTCCTGTCCCTACTGAATTTATGGCTTTAAGCATCAAACTGTCACAAAGGGTGACTGTCTCTGACTGTAAATGATAATTGCTTCCAACAGCCCATGCAATGATGCTTATATCACTTTAACTAAAGCATGCTGTCCAGCCCAGCTGCAGACTAAAAGAAAATTAAACAAAAACAAACAAACAAAACAAAAAAGAAAGTAAAAAAAACTAACAAAAACAAAACAACAAAAAATTTAAGGACCAAATCTGTGCCTGAATTTTATTCTGTGTCTGCTGGGTGGCTTGTTTAAAGTGACTTTTGTCATGACATGGGATGTCTGCTGGGTCAGCAGAAACACTACAGCCTGGTGGGGTGATATGGGGAAGGTATGGGGTGACTGAAACGCTCTGTAACCTTCAGGTCACCTTAGTTTTTATCAGAAAGCAGGTCTGGCTCACCTCAGCTTCAAATTTCCACTCCACTCTTGGGACAAGATCAACAGATATTCATCACTGACTACAACCAGTTTGGATTTTATTTGTAGCCTTACAGATAGAGGCCAGGGGAAACAGCTTAGGTTCAAGGAGAGGTTTGCTGTCTCACCACCAGTATTGATGGACTTCCAGGGATTTGGTCACCTACACATTTGATAGCTATATCTCTTCTGCTAAGCACTGAGTAGAATCAGTTCCAGGAAAAAAAAAACAAAACAACCATACCTACAGAATCTCACCCAGTGCATTCTTCACTAGTGACTCCTTTACAGCTCTGCTGGGATAGACAATCATTTTTGTCTCTCCTGTTTGACCCCAACTGGGAAAATATACTCTAGATACTGTTTTCTTCCAAGATTATTGTATGAGACAGTCAGAAGCTGACCCACAAGACCCAAAACTTCACTATTCTTATAATTTCTTTTACTGCATTTGCAGAAGGTAGCGTGACTGATTGGATGCCATTTGCTCTCAGCAATGCTACTTTGGCTGTTCCTCATCTCTGTGTTATGACCCAGCTGCTTGCACATTGTGATATTACTTCTCTCAGATTTTTCCAGGAACTGAAGCTTGATGGATCTGCAATTCCCCAGCAGTTCCCACTGCCCTCTCCCCTTTTTTAAAAGGCAGGCATTATGTTTGATAGTTTCCATCATTCTGTTACCTCAATGACCTCTGAAATATAACTAACACAGTAAGAAGGAGGTTTCAGCCACTTCTTTAAGTGTTCCAGCAGGCCTTCTCCTGACAGCAAATGGGGCTTTTAAGAAAATGGCTCCTACAAACACTGAGAGAAGCACCCCTGCTCCAATGCCCAGGGCACAGGTTGTCAGCCTGAGGGCATGACAAACAATTTTCTGGCAGCTTCATCAATCACTTCTCTTATCACATGAGAGGGTCACCAGAGGTTTGAATGTAAGAGAGTCACATAGTTGCTCCTGAAACAAAAACTCTGAAAATCTAACAGCCAGAAACAAAAGCCTTGCTAACATCCTGATGTGCTATACATCTAGTTCAACAACTCTCATGGAAAACAGTGAAACTTCCTTAGCATGGATGAAACTACATTACCATGAGAACTCTTAAAACATTTTATTTATGTATAAAACCACAAGTCTTTGTAAACGGTACTGCATGCTGTCATACAACTGAATACAAGCTAAGAGTCATGTTGATATAAGCCATCATCATACTTCAAAATAAATACTCAGCTGCTAGAAATCCCAGGTATAAGCCAAGCCTAACATGTCTCACAGCCAAAAGCAACATTCCCTTTTAATGTGACCACAGACGTCCAGAATTTTCTAAACACTTCAATTCAAAATTGATAGATACATTGTGTCCAATTTCATATCTATTAAAGAAAAAACAAAACTTCTCAAACTGATTGCAATGAAGTACTTGCAGAAAATTCACACCTAATCTTGCTGTCAGAAAAATAGCAATTTGCCAACTAAAATATTTAGGAACTACTCCTCCTTCAGCAGAGAAAGTTTAAAAATATTTGTCCCAAAGAGTTCATGAAGTTCTGTGCATGCATTTGGGAGTTTGTCCTAGGGAACAGAATCAGAAGATGAAAATATTGTTTTGTATACAAGTTTTCATGGGCTCATCTAGAACACCTTAGGATGATGGAAGCCTAGCTGGTTTCCTTGGTAATTAGAGATAATCAACAAGCAAAGTTTGAGGAAAAGTGCCTGGTACAAAACCATTTACACAAACAAGAAGCTATTCTGAAAGACTTGCAAAAAGTCAGTGAAGAGGAAATGTCAGTATTCCAATAAACCTCATGTTGCTTTGGCAGCCTTGCCTTAATCTTCAGAAAACAGCTTGGGAGCACAAGCCCAGTATTGGTAGTTTCAAACCCCTTCATGGGGATTGACACTGGGGCCAGGGCCTAAATGCATCCTTAATTACATATTTAAATACAAGAAAATTCTCTAAGTCTCTTCTCAGCATGCTATTGCTTGTCTGTACTGTACTGCAACTTCCCTTGTAGAAGGAGCCCACACTGCCTACATTTGAGCTTCTGATTCCATTCTGGGGTGTAATCATAAGTTCCCAAGACTTTCATCCAATTTAATTTTGAGCCAACAACTAGCTTCCACCTTTGCATCACTCTTTTTCCTGAAAGAATGCAACTGTATAAGATTACCTTGCTTTAAGGACAGATTCTGATATGATATTGAGAGGTTTCCATAAAGAATACTTCTGTTAAGCCCAAATTTTCTCATTTATTTTCATACTTTGAGTTTAAAATATTCCTATTCCTAACCTTAGTAGTTAAAATGGCACAATCCACAATAATAGTATTTTTCAGTTATAACATAAAGGCAATAAAACACAATAGACACTTTCCAAAGCCTGTAAATTCAGTTCTATACACAGTTCTTCACTACCGATAAATGCTGTTCTTCTGAAAGAAACCCTTGTTAAATAGGTAGTTTTAGGTGAAGGTCCCAAAGGTCAGCCTACTTTGGTGGAGATTATTATAGAATGGACAGTTGAGGTAGACTTACATCCATGTGTAATGATTTAGAGACAGAGCCAATCCAAGGAGCTCTAAATTGGGAAATGTCACCTGCACTATTCAGCAGAATTCCAAATTTCCATCTCCATTTAAGCATACCACTCCTCTGGGAAAACTAATGAGACAGGGAAGGGTGGAACTGCCAACAGAGGCCATTCTGCTCTGCAGGGTAACCCAGCTTCCTACAGAAGCAATGGAAGGACCCTGACGGTTTTGAGAGGGAACCTGATCCCATTTGCACAATGCATCCCTGTGAGTCTGAAAGAGCTCCATGGATGTTCAGCTCCTCAGCCCAGGCAAGAGGCACTGGCTTAAGAGAGGGGAAGAGGTTGCACAGCCTTGTCTGTGGAAAGCTTTCTGCAAGTTTATTTGTTTCAGGACCTCACATCTGCCTATAACCTGTACAAATATATCCAGACTGGACATAGGAAAGGTTTCTTTGGATGTCTGACGCTTTTTATTTGCAGAAACAATACTGATTCCAGGGACTCCCATCCATTTATTTTAGGCTGATCAAACAGCCTTTATTTATTTCCTGGTGCATGTTTCTATTGCTATATTAAAGGTCACGCAACAATGTGTATAGATATAATTCAATTTTTTTTCCAATACAGGAGATATGGAAGGTAAAAGTTACACAGAATACTACAATGAACAAGCCATCCTGTAAACCAGAAGGAAATGTAGGTACTTCCCTATCTTTGCACTGACAGAGGTGAGGTGCTGCCAGCTAAAATTTAATTCTCAACTATGGGTTTGGAGGACTGCAGCCTCCTGACCCTTCAATGCAATTGTGTATTACCACCAACCACATCACCTGACAGCAGAATGGTAAATAGCTATAAGTCCCCAACAGTGAAAAAATTAAAGGTAAAAGACTTTCAGACATTCTACAGAAACCTGCCACTCCATTGCTTATCAGAGGATCTAAGAATACTATTCAATTAATTTACCCTTTAAGGGTAATTTAAATTTAAATTAACAGTGCCTCAGTCAGTCAATATTGTTACTTGATTACAAACATGGAAATTAAATTTGGAAAATAAAGTGGAACAATGGAAAATGGGAAGGTACTCAGCCAATGTTCCCTCCATGCTCTTTGCAAAGCAAATTGACTGGAGGGAAGGTACATAAATTTCACCAAACAGTGACAATGCTCATAAAAAAGTATTTTTAGGAAATTCCCATGCAAGGGTTAGGTTACAAAATGAATCTCATTTCTCTGGAAAAGCGAACACTACCGCGAATATTCAATTATGAGCACTGGCACAAGATGGAAACATTGTGCAGCATAATCCTTTGGAGCATGGACTTCCCAACTCATTTCACAATGGGAAGATGAATTGAGAAGGAATCATTTAACAGAGAGCCAAAAATGTAAAAATTTGGGAGGCAAGTTGAATTTAAAACAACAGCAAATTTGACACAAAGATAAACCAGCAATAGATTACTGGAACTTTTTTTTTGTTTACCTCAACATGATTTTTTAAAGCTACTTTATTTTTAAACATTTAAACATTACCCCATAGCTAAAGGTAAGAGACACGCTCTTTCATGTTTCACACAACTTAAACAAGTAAATGAAAGGTAAACAGCTTTAATTGCAACATTCAAGCACATCTTCAGAGATTCTCAGAAACTCTCTGAGATTATTTCACTAGTACAATATCATTAATTTAGGAATCTACTGCCAGGATCTACGCTCAGCTGCTGCAGCAGTCTAGCTGCCTTTTACATGATGCCAATATTTTATGTTTTTCAAAGTCCATGCTTTTCTAAGCTCAACAAGACCATTAGCAGTGCTGCCAGCATTCCACGGGATAAAACAGACTTTCCCCAAATACTGTAGGACTCACTACTAGTAGGAAAAGTGTTGTAGAGTTTTTTCTCATTTTACAGATGAGACATCAGTCAGCAATGATGCATCCATTGCAAATCAGAGGTTTAGTGACAGCCAGCACAGGAATCAGAGCTTTGTCCCATATTCCTGTCCACTGTAAGACACAGCTCTCCTTCTGAGCCTGCAAACCACAACTATTTGTCTGAAACCTCCAGCATCTTCCCTATTCCTGTGGGCATTTAGAAGATAGTTGAGAGAGAGAGAGATAGAGAGAGACAGAGTGTCAAGAGAGGAGAGTCAAGAGAGGTGAATCAAGAAGTTGGTGGCTAGAGGGAAGGGGGTGACACACTAGACAGGAAAGACATAACCAGGGAAAATTGGCAATGAAAGCAGAGGTGATGAACACTAACCAAAAAGTTCTGGATACAGGGAGGCAGTCTGAGCTACCGGACACAATAAATAGTGATGGAACACAGCAAACACAATCCCTTCTCCCTGTATGCAGCAATGACTTTGCAAAGAGACAGAGGCTGAAAGAACTGACCAGTCTCTTGGATGGAAGGTTGGTAAAAAGAGTAGAGAAGTAAGACAAAATGTTATCTGAATCAAGAGAGAAAGTGGCCACAACTTCACCAAGAAAATAACATATCTGTCAATGGAAATGCACAGTTGCTGTTGGTCACAGCTGAAAAGTCTTTGCCAAAGACTCTGAAGTTTGTTTCTTGGCAGCAATGATGGGGCTTGGTGAAGGTGGCAGCACAAGCAGCTGACCACCACCATTTCTGAAACAGCAAAGGAGCCCAGAGCACAGCACTGGTTTTGATGGGTTATCCCAGGAACTAACTGGCCCTTCACCACTGCTGTGAGCTCTGCTGTGCTTCCCTGAGCATGGGGAGCTTAAGTCAGAACAAGCTGTTCACTTTTTGTCTTCTCCCAAGTGCCTCCTTGTAAAGGGATAACTCAAGTGGGGGCTGCTCTGTGGAAATCTCCAAGGAACACCATCCAAAAGCATGGCAGGGGGAGGGGTGCTCAGCCATCTAAGCCATGGCCTTTTTTTCCTAATTACACTTGTTTGCCAAGATGTAATTATTTTGCCTGCTTTGTCTTCAGCTTGACAGTCTGCTGATCTCAGAGTCACCACCCTGCATGCTGACCTGGCAGAGCTCCTCTCCATCCTTTCCTAGAATAGAGTATCTTATAGACAAGATAGACTTCACAGACTCAGCAAAACTATTCTTATGATTCCCACTTCCATAATTGCCTTATATGTTTGGGTATTAAATTTCACCCAGTCCTTCTTCCCACACCTACACAAAGCATTTCATTCCAACTATGCAGGGGATAGAAGCTGTAAGTAGATATTATCAGCATTATCCCAGACCCTCCAAAGTCAACGAACTATTAAGTTAAGCAGTCACTGCAGCAGGATGTGAGTATTTAACTATTAAATAACTGAGATGAACCAGGCTGTCTTAATGCAGGATTGTCCTGTGTCCACATTAATACCAGATGAGCTGCTACAGCACACAGTACTTTAAAAGTACTTCAGCCTTCTGAGAATTTGTATTTATATATTTCCTCTATGATGTCTGATACACCAAAGGAAATCCATTACCTTCCAGGTTATGAAGGGTCACAGGCCATGACCAGAGTTATTCAACCTAATGTATTTCCATGACAAATAAGACAAATCAGTCCAATAATGCTACAGACCAAGAAGGAATTTTTGACTGTGGAAAAGGACTCCCTGAGACGAGACCCAGTCAGAGCTCTGAGCTGTCTGGGCTTGCTCCTTGCAATTTTCTCATGCCATCAATGCTGTGCTGAAACCCTGAAGATCATCTCACTTTTCCACTAATGTAGTTTGCACATCTGGTGCCAGAGGAGAAGATAGAGCCCTGTCTTATCACTTCAGTTTTGTCATAGAAACTGAGAACTCTCCCTCTAGAAGAGCATTTAACAAGGGCCCTTATCACCCTGCAAAGGAGTTTGGAGTTCCCAAGAACTGACAGACTCCAGGGATGCAGCTAAAGCCATTGATTTTCTATCTGCATCTTTTCCTCACAGGAATGGTGCTTCCAGAGCAAATTCCCTCCCTAAATCTGGTAGCTGACACTACAGGCATCCCAGAGGCCTTGTGCTTACCAGCTTTCCCCCACATGACTTAAGATTGCTGAATCTTAAAGGCTGCTTCAGGGTGATTCATTTCCCTTAGAAAAATCAAGCCCTGAAGTTTCACCCAGAGTTCACTGCAGGCTTTTATAAAAACAGTGGCTGAATCAATGAAAGTAGGCATGATGGGTTTCCCAATGCATGGTTAGGGGGAAAAAATAAACCTACAAATAAATAGGACTGTAATCCTAGTTTGTGCTGAATTTTCCATGGATGTTCTCAGTGTCCCTCATCTACAGGTCCTTTGACCCATCATAGCTGTATAAGCCCTCATCCTGTGTTCCTGCAGCCAGAGCCTTGGAAAAGTGAGTTGGTGTCATGGTAATTTACCACACTGCCTCCCTCAGAAACAATGTGCACCCCTAAATGGCCCAAAATCCAGGAGACATCTCAGATATTCAAAGGGATTTCCTCTCCCTCATTATCCTGTATCACTTGAGACTGTCCCTGGTGTTGGAGGCAGAAGTACTTTGACTAGTTCTCCTCTTCTTCAGTCTGCTGGCCAAGCACCCCCCAACTGTGAACAACTTTATTTTACACTCCCAGCTCCAGGAGTGGAGACCACTGACAGACACATCCCCAGGGACTGCCTCGCACAATAGGAAATCTGCAAAGTGCATTTAGCTTTGCCACCTTGCCAGTTTTCTAGGCCAAACATTATTAACACAGAAAATACAGCCAAGGGGAAAAACGGAGATACTGTGCCCAGCCTTGTCAGTGAAACAAACATACCATGCCCCAAACCAGCCTTTGCTGGAATTTCCATGCCCACACCAGTGCAGCAGGTGTGTGCCTATCTGGGGATGTTTGATTATCCCACACTGAGGATTTTTAAAGCCCGTGGGAGCTCAAGTTAAACCTGGTTGCCACCCGTTCCTACTGAGAACACTCTTTCAGGAACATGCCTACAGAGAAGCAAGTCTGAACGTTTTGGTGGGTTTAAAATAGCTCTCAACCAACTTGAGAAAAGCAGGGCTGGTTTGGGGAGTGCTTCTGGCAGGCTTGGCTGAGAAGGCACAAGTTTGCATTTGTACTTTTGACTTCTCTGTTGTAGGCATGATAGTGCAGGAACTGTGCCTGTTGTTGTGTGCTGGTATGTCCAAACAGCTCTGCTCTTCCAAACCCCTTCACTTCTCCTTCAAGGGGGAAAACTAAACTCTTTTACTCCTAACCTTCCCACCTGCTGGCAGGCTAATTCTCACCAGAGGGCATGCACTTTCTTGGATACATACTTTCCCAGACATTCTTGATAGAGGTAACTGTCTGCCCAGGATTCAGATGGGTTTCTTTCAGGTCCTGGTACCATATGCTGTGAATATATGGCATGATAGGAAATGGGAATAAAAGGGCATGAGGTGGGACAGCTCTTATCCTAAGATACAGCTTGTAGATTGGTGTGGGGCATCACACAATGATTAAGTCACCCTGGTGATTAAAATGGAGCCCATTGCAGCCTTGGCTGAAACACCAGAGCAGACAGAGCAGACTGAGCAGTTGGCACTGCAAGTGCCAGAACTCACAGAAGCTGGTTTCCTCCTCCTTCCTTGCATCTTGTGGCCGACCCACTTGCTCCAGCTGAGGCTTTTCTGCAGTTTTGGCACTTAGGAAAGTTTTGCCTGATTGATGCCCCAGCCTTTGTGCAGGGGAGCACTGACACTGCAGCATTTTGCCCCCAGCTGCGTGTTCCCCCCACTGCTGGTCTGAGTCCCCTGCTCCCAGCAAAGCCCTGGAGCCCACAGCAGTGGGCAGCAGGCACAGCTCCCATCCGAGGTGGGGAAGGCAAAGCACTTTCCAAAGAATCTGAACAGACCCATGTGAGCGCCACAGTCTGAGCTAACATCAGATTTCAAGTGGAAGAGCTGCTGGCGACTTGCCCAGATTCCCTGGCCTGCTGCCTGCCAAGTCCTCAGAGACTATTTTTGTCATTATTTATTTATTAAAATTAACTGTCTTGGGGCTGGACCGCAGACAGACAGAATCTAAAAATGCAGACACTCAGTGGAAAGCTAGCTGGGAGGTAGGTGGAGAGGTTAATAATAATATCTGGTCCAGTCCCATTAAAGGGCAAAAAACCCCAATCTTCTAAGAGAGTTTGTGGCTTAACAGGCTTAAATTCTTGCAATTCTTCTAGGCACCAAGTTGCCTAGAAAGACAAGGTGCTGGCTCACCTGGCAGGTACATGTGCCATTTCCATACAGACTGGCAGACTGGGCCACAGCTTATGAATTTGGAGAAAGGTCATGAACTAGCAGGAGCAAGAAAACAGTGCTGTGAAGGCTGACAATCCACTGTACCAATACTGAACCACTTCAGGGAGCAACCTGAATCAGTAACTGATCCTTCACTACAAATAATTTTTATCTGCTAGGATCCTCTACAAGGCACTCTCCTTTTTTTTTGGCTGCCAGAGACCACCAAATTATATCACTGTTATATAGGCTGCTTGTAAGTGAGCAGCCATGTCAGCTTCTGCTTGTAGATACCTTGTGTTCTTCTAGTGCCTTACAAATCTAAAGAGAAGCTCTCCCCAACCTGTGCTGAAACCAAGCCAAAGAGGCCATACATCCCATATTAAGCCCAAACCACACTCTGCTATTTGGAGAATGCAAATCCAGCCAAAGCCACAAACAAAATGGTTTGTTCTAAAATGCATTTCCAGATGGATCATGATGAATGAAGTACAGAACACCTACAAAGAGATTTTCATCTTCAAAAGGAACCAGTGCATCTGATCTCCCCAAAAACCAGGTCTGGGAATGGGGAAACTACGGAAAGGGAGAATACCTCTTTCTACAACAGAAATACTTCACACTCAGATGAATACTTTCCACCCACAGAACATAAAGCATTTTTTCTAAAAGCAAGCACTATTCTGGTTTCACTCAGAATAGCAGAAGCAAGGCATGTAAACCATTGCTCAGGGTCACACAACACAATATGGTATTGTCAGCTCTTTGACCTTGCTTTTCCAGTGCTTACCTTGCCCTATTGTGCTGCCTGGACAATGTGTTGATAGACAACAGGCTTTCTAATCCAGCAGAGCCCTGTAAATCACAGCTACCAGTCTGCCCACATGGTGCCTGGCTTTAACTGATTCAGGAGCTGGCGGCTGTTGCCAGCACAACACCAATGCAGGAAACCTCATCCTGTTCACACATTAACAGCAGGAGCCTTGCAATCATGACACAGCACACCGCTGGGAGTGCCACGCATGAATCACACTCACTTTGGATGCTGCTGGACACACACTCTCCTTCAGGACCAGAGAGGGGGTGTCAGTAGCTCACGTGGCTCACACAACTATGAATATCCCCGTGGTAAGGCATTTACCCTGGTTTCAGAGGGATTTCTTGATGCAAACAGATTCACAGGTATAATGCTGCTTTAGCACACTCTGAAAAAGCCAGAATGTGTGTGGATTACCTGACAATTCAAGGTCTCTCCTTTTTGCACTAATCTAGGCCTGGGATTTGGGTGTCTTCTTTAGGCAGATTGAAATCACAGCCCAAATCCCTGCAATGCTATCAGCACAAGATTTTAGTAACACCTTGCAGACTACATGCAAGGATCTCCCTAAAGAAAGCTTTGCTTGTATTCCAAGCCTCACAGCCTATCAAACATAATGCACAAAATCTTCTCCCATTTAGAACAACACTTTAACTAGGAAGGCTGTTTCCATGAGATGTGCACACATTTCAAAATGTAAATATAGCAGAGCAGGAAAAGAAAAAGGACTCTTTGACTGCTAATGAATCACCCTTGTTGAAAGCTTCCTTTGGGGCATTCTGCCATCTGAGTCACTTTGCTCTGCATGCTTCTTAGCTTGGCTCTCTCCAGGCTTCATTCACCTGACACACATCTCTCTTTAGGCTGTAGGGATACATGCCTCTGCTTCTGCAATTCTCTATTAGCCGGGCAATGGATGAATATATGGGTATAGATAATTTAAGGTGACTGTAAGGACAATGATGAAGGGGACACAAGCATTCTTTGAAACAGTATTTTTCTTTCAAGAGTAATGGTACAGTCAGAACAGCACTTGTATACCACTCCTCATCTTCAGGAGGACTTTGCTAAACATTAACCAGCTGCTCCTCATATCAGTTGTGGCATGGACTCTATAAACATGCATTAATTTCCTCATCAGTTTAACAAAGATGAAATTGATAAATTAAAATGAGTTGCTAGAGAGCAGCTTAAATTAAAGACATGCATGACAACTTGGGCCCTCTCAAGCCCTATGATCTGGCCTACCTGTTAACAGAGGAAATGTTACCTGCTTTCTCCTCTTTTGCTGTCACGCAATCCAGGTCAGATCCCATTAGTTAGATGCATTAAATCATATATTACCACTTCAAGGGCTGTGTTCTGGCCAGTTTCTCTCACACTGAATTCAAACACAATTTCACCCACACAAGCACTAACAAGCATGCTATGTGTCCTGTCTTCCCTTGTATCATCTCAAACTACCCTTCTCCCCCTTCCTCAGGTAATTTCAGATCCAGTCAGTTCCCAGATTTGGGTCTCCACATGCCACAAAAATATTTATTCTGCCACAGCAAGTGCTTCTTTTTGTGGCTGTGCAGGCTCATAGTGTGCATTAAACCAGACCAGAAGATTTCTCTTCTGCTGAGGAGAAATCACATCTGGTAGGCACATCCCTGACCAGCACTGCCTCCAATAGACCCCACCAGAGTTCCCTGTCTTAATGAACCAAGCTGTCACTCCCTCACCCTCAGCAGCTCTTTCCCTCCATCTAGCCCTGGCAGCCTCCACATGTTCCTTCTGCCAGAGGAACAGGCAAAACACGATTTCAATAGAAGCATGGGAAGAAAGCTGTGTGAAGCCTATCCTGTGCAAGAGCTCAAGACCCCACGGTCAGGATCTGCTTTAACACAAGATCCAATGCCCTCCAGGTAACTCTCCTGCACATAACCACTGATCTATGCTGGTGGACAAGGGCAAGCAGAGGGGAAAGTATTCTGCAGAGCACTTTGCTTCACCTCCTGAAGGTTTTCTGACATGGTGAGACACTGTGAAGCAGCCTGCACAGAGAAACTGCAGTACACCTGCTCAGCTGCCGGGCTGACTCACTGCCAGGGCCACACGAACATCGGCGTGACTGCGGCTCAATGACACTCCAGCCTCCCTTATTCCTGCTCCTGGAAACTCTGCATGGGCAAGAGGACATCACAGCACACTGTGGGAAGGCTTGATCTGCAAAGGTACCTCTGTCCAAGCCCACAGCTCAGAGCCTGGAAGAAGAGGTGGTGGCAGAAACACAAGGACAGGGCACGGGGCTGTGCCAGGAGAGTGCATTGGATGGATACTGAGCCTGGGATGACTGAGCTTGCTAGCAGCCTGCTGTGTTTACACTTATACAGCAGATGGTTCCTTTAAAACAGAAAAGCTCAAAACAGGAGGTAGCCCTACCACCAAGTTGTTTAGTGAAAGTTTCCTACAATTTTTCCATTGTCAGTCCCAGCTGAGAGATGTTTGTTATGGAGAAGTCACATGTGAAAAAAGCACGTGCACGCCAGGAAATCTCTGTGTTAGTCCCAATATAAGATCTGTCACAAGACACTGTGGGTCTCATTTTCAGAGTATTTCTTGCATTCAGCCCCTTGTCCTCTCCTCCTTTCATCCTCTTCTTTGAATTCTCCTTCATAAAATATTGAACAATCATTACCCACTCAGCCTGTTGCCATAAACCCACAGCGCCCTTCCAAGAGAGCAGCAGGTCTTGGGCACACTTGGCCCATTTTGGGGCCACAGCCAAGACTCTGCACTTCCCTGCATCCTACACAGAACACTACCAGACTGCTAATTCAGCTAGCTCACGAGATTTTGCTCAGCAGGCAACAGAGAGCACTTCACAATTCATTTTAATTGCAACTTCTTTGTAGTGTTTTCCTTGATTCAAGGGAGAGAAGAAAATTTAAAAATTGCTTGATCTAGTCCAGATTATAACTGATCCTTGCTTTCAAAAGGACACGTTTACTCTGAAAATAATAACTCCAAATGACATCTCACAGCTGCCTCTCCTCAGCTCCATGCAGCATCCTACTGATCCTCCTGGTTTCTCTGTCAGGCTGTTGCCCTTGCCTGTATGGATACAGGCTCACCAGCCTCCTCCATCTCAGCAAGGTGTTCACTGTCTCCTCACACACATTCTCTCTTTTACATCCCATTTTCATTTTGGCCCTTCCCAGGGTGCCACAGACCCAAATCCACCATCCCGTACATCTCACTTCTCAGCAGTGAAGAGAGGGCTGCCACTGCCTTCTCTTTCCATGGATGGCATGGAAGGGATGGGGAGCAGAGGAAAGCAGGCAGGCAGGACTGCAAGCACAGAGCTCAGCAAGGAATCTGTAGGGAAGCCATTAGCACCTCTCAGTGCTTGCCCTTTACCTGCACACCACAGACCAGGCCCTTCCTCTTCAGTCCAACACACAAAGAATTGCCAATAGTAACCTTATCCCTTTTGGTCCCTCACATTCAAATTTAAAGCTGCATTCCCACGAGTAAAAAACCCAAACAGACACCAAGCCTCAAAGTTGACTGTATTTCCTTTAATTCCTAGCAGAAGTCTGCTGTTCAGAGTTTAGTCAAAGGTACTGTGAGAACCCTCTCTGCTCTGCCACACCAATTTCCACTGCAGATCACATCAGTAATCAGCATGCTGTGGTATGCAGGAGTGGTCAGGCAGCTCATGCCTGTTCAAGTGCAGCTACATTCAAAAGTTGGACTGAACAGTAGGAAATACAGAAGCCCACAAGCTCATTATTTATTCTGTAGAAATGCCTAGAGGCAAGAGGAGGCAGTCACACTGTTTAGTCAATGAAAAATGCTCTTTAGGAAGATTTTAGATGTCTAAATTCACAAGACCCACTTGGGAACTTTCAGGTGCCTCAGGCATACCATGCTGAGAGCCAAGGCACCACAGGAAAGAATGGCTTTGGAAACTTCATTTCACATTTTAACCAATCCAGTGGGATGCAAGAAGGTTTTACTCCTTCCTCAGAGCTCTCCTAAGCTCCCTCATTACTGAGGCTGGAACACCAAAGGCCTCAGGAAGCCATAACCATTCCCTTTGTACTGCAAGGCAGATGGGTCAAGCCAACAGTCCCATAAATTCACCATGGCAAGTATGAGATGCTGCACAACATAACCCAACCCACTTTCTTCTGGCACCATGATCAAGACAAACTCTGTGCATGCTCATCCAGGAGGATCAGACCACCTCAAGTCTTCACCACACTCCTCAAACAGCCCAGCACAGAGAGGGACTTTGCTGGCTCAAGGGGCTGAGCTTGGATTTGACACATGATCACTGCAGAGGGCTCTAATGCAGCCTCCCAGGCACAAAGCAAGGAAATGCTCACAATCACATCTGTGCAAAAAAAAAAAGAAAAAAAATCTCACTATAACATATGCTGTTCCCTTAGGACAAGTTATTCTGGTCTGAAAACAAAACAAAAAAAAGGCAGCAACTTTTAGAAAACATAGCTAAATGAAAACAAAGCCCAGCCACCCTTTTCTGCACCTTCAAGGCAGATGCTAACACCCATTTGTGTATGCAACAGCCCCAGAACATGAACCAGCTCAGAGCACAGATATGGAAAGAGGTGCTGGCACAGCTTCCTTGGCCATTTCTGACAATGCGGTTTTGTTCTTCCATAAAGCTGTTTTGTTTAGGGCCTTCTTTGAAAATTCCATCATGACACATGTTCAAAGTGCCAGCATGGATAAATGTGCTCCTCCAGGATTATTTCACCATGGTTAATATTCCACCCCCCACAACCTCCTCAACCACAGTCTGTTCCACATGCTCATTACTTCACAAGGAGGAATATGCAGTCCTGTCCCACACAATTTCTGTCTGTCTGCCCCTGCTCCTCCCAAAAGCCACCAGTGCTCCTGGGGCAGCTGCTTTCCATGGATTTTGCAGCTGCTTTGTAGGCACCTGGGACGCCAGGGCTCACACATTCTTCATGAACTCCATGCTCCTCTGTGAATCACACGAGCCAGTGCTCCTGGTGACACAAAATCATGGCTCAATGCACACTCCTGCACAGAAAGTGTTTTACTCATCAGCACAACAGCCCAGGACCTCAGTGCAAGGAAGTAAGGAAGCACTTGAGTATTAATGCTGGCTAAGTAAAAAACCTCCTGATTTCCTCAGCAAAACAGCACTTGACCCACATTTTCTAGAAAGCAACAGCTTGCATGTTACTCTGTGCAAACTCTACTTAGAAAGAAAGAAAAACTGACCCACATTTGAACTGTCTCAGTAATCAGTGGTGCATAAAAAAGGCTCCCAAAGTAGCACCATTAACCCAGTGTGTTATCTCCAGTGGATGGGTTCTCTAAGACAATTTCACAGAGACTAATGCTGAACTTTTTCTTGCCTACAGCATCCACTCAAAGCAAAGCTGGCTACTACATATTCCCATCCATGTCCTGCTCGTGTCCTGCTTCTGGGGAAACAACCAGATTTGACCCCAAAAATATAAATCCTAAACTTCCAGCTTCCTATGAGGAGACACTGTAAAAGTATGACCTTTCAAGCATTCAAAACCAAACCTAGAGGTGTGATCCATGGAAGGTGCAATGAGGAAAGCCATTCAGGGAGGCCTGCACCAAAACTTCATTATTGATTTAACATGCAACATCTACACTTCTATGCCCTCCTCCTGGTCTCAATGACAAGTAGGTCTCTTCCAGTATTTTAATCCCTTACTTTTCCTATAATCATTGAGTATTCAGATGCAAGGTTTTTTGCCAGACTTTTCCTATTTGGTTTCATTTAAAAAATATTCTGGAACAGTTAAAATTTTGGTTAAGAATCACATCAAGTCACTTGATGCCATCTATACTCCAGCATACGCTCCAGAGCCATCATTGCTCACAAGCACACACTGGGTATCACAGATGTTTGAAGGGCCCCATCACTGTGGTGTCTAGCTCAAGAAGATGGATAACAGAAGAACTGCCCTGCAGTTTCCCACCAGCAGGTTCCTTTGCCAGGCACTGCCACTTGCAGAGCAGCTCATCAGAAACCAGCCCAATGCTCTGCTGAAAGGAGGTCAGAAACCAGCAGTGACAAAGCACATCAGGAGAGAAGGTGCTGGATGTGTGTGAGGCCCAACTGCAGCACATGGGCAAGTCATGGCCTGATTTGCCAGAAATAGGGATCATTTCCTCTGCAGCACTGCTAGCAGACCAGGCAGGTGGGCCAGGCAGAAGAAAGAGGCAGGATGCCAATGTAAGCCTGAAGCAAATTAAATATCAGAAGGCAGCAGGTTCCTTTGAGACTGCTTGGTTGCTCTTTTGGCAGAGGAGAAAAGCAAGCCATTAAAGAGGTAGAATACACCCGTGTCAACTTCATTTGCAGCACTAATTGCCATGCACGTGCACTAATTGCCCTCACATGAAGTGCAAGGGACTGGGCAGCACTTGAATCCCAGGCAGTAGGTGAATCTTCCAAAGTAGCACTTGTTGGATCATGCTCTCACCACACATTCCACTTGTACCAAATAAAAATGGAAGGAATCAGTGCAGTCTTGTTTTTTCATAAAGTTATCTAGTGCACCTTATTTAGAGACCAAAAAGGAAACTTCAACCAGACCACCAGAGATATTCAAAACATTAACAAAGTTTGGAGCTTCTTATCAAAGTAAGAGAAGGTAAGAGCCACTGAAACAAACCATTCCCTGCTGTCACTGTGGAGGACAGGGCAATGGAGCAGCCCATTCTATCCTGCAGCCACCTTCTGTGACTGTCTTTTCTTTTTTCAGTAATAGCAACACTATTTGATTGCTCTCAGTAAAAGCTGATGGCTGTCAGGGCTCATCCTAGTTACCTGCACAGGTAAAGTGCATCAGAAAAATAAACAGTGGTGGCAGGAACACAGAGCTGCAGTGCCTGGGGCTTCTCCTGGGGCTGTTTACACCACTGAGGAGGTGAAAGCAAGGAAAAACAGAGGGAGGGAGGACTGCAGCAGGTGGGCAGATCATGCTTGGCCATCCTCTCTCCTGTTTTGTTAAGGGTTTCCTGGAAAAACAGAATTGTGAGATTGAACAGATTGTCCAGACAAGCTGTGGGTGCCCCATCCCTAGAAGTGTTGAGGCCAGGATGGATGGGGGTCTGAGTGACCTGGTCTAGAGATGTCCATGCCAGGGGTGTTGGAATTGGATGATCTTTAAGGTCCTTTGCACCCAGCCACTTCATGATTCTACAAAAAAGGGGTTTATGTCCTTCCCTTCAGCCAAGTCTGAAAGCAACAACGTCCCTATCAGTATGGTAACATGTCCTTAACATCCCTCAGCTGCATTTGCTCCTAGCTCATTATCACTCCTTTCTCACTGGAGCACACCCACCCCTCTGAGCTGCTTGCTCAGGTGTGCATGTGCTCCTCCCAGACTGTTTTGGTCCAAATATATGGGCTAAACTAACTTTGGGTGAGTTGGGCTGCAAAAAACATTTCAGCTACTGAGTTTGACTGTTTGGCAGTAATGGAATTGCTGCTGAAGCACAGACAACTAAAAAACCCTGGAAAACCAGACTCAGTGATCCATTACCACATAAGTGAAGAAGAGAAAATGCACCTCTCACTACTAAAGTCTTTTTACAGTATTTCTTCCCAGTTTTTTTCCTCAGGACCTACAGAGAAGTCAGGCTGGGGAGAGAGACAGGAGGCACTGCAGGCACATCTTCCACCAGCGTGTCTGATCCACTGCAGGGTGCCTCGTACAAGGCAGATGCCTCTCAGTAATGTGAGGATTGATCAGTGTAAATCAGTCACTATTGTTCTACACCAGCTGTCCCTTCATACAGAAAAGCCCTGAGGGGAGTTAAAGGCATTTTGCAAGCAGCCAGAGGGAAAAAGGTATTTTTGGTGATAGGCAGGAGGCATTTAGATTCCAACTCATTTCTTGCTGTGCTAAAAATAAACTAAACAAGGCAACAACGACTTAGGGTATGGTTCAAAGAGAGGTAAGATTCCTTTAGATCTCATTGGGACAGGGAATGGCAGAGGGAGAAGTAAATACCATGGCCATTAAGATTCAAAAGTTAGTTGGCTCAGTCCTGGAAATTGCAGCTCTGCCTAAGACCACTGTTTGTGCAGAAGGCACCCTTCAGGGTTTTTTCCCTTCTACTCAAAGGAAATCAACATTTTCACACTGCCCAGACCCAAATGCTGTTTCAATGAGCAAGCCAATGTTACAATGCCACCCATTTGAAGGGAGCACAATATTTCTCCAATAAGCTTCAGCAGGAGGTTTGGCAGGCAGGGAGCTGTCACAGCATCTCCCCATGAGGTTTGACACACAAGATATGCTCATGTGGCAGCAAGGCACTGCCTCAATAGCGTATGGAGCATTGCAAATGGCTTCAACAGAAGGAGAGCTGCTGCAAACCAAAGGAGCTTCTCTCTGAAAGACACAGAGAGCATCACCTGCCACTTCTGTTGCATTCCAGGTGGCAGCCTGGCATCTTAGGCATACAGAATTTTGTCCTGATCCCAGCTGCTAAGGAATTGGCAATGGAAAGGTTTGGTCTCAGCCCCAAGCAAGAGGCCACGCTCTGAAAGCAGATCATTTCTCTGGGAAGGATGAGTTGTGAGCAGTCACCCCTTGCACAGAAACAGCCACAGAGGGGACACTCATGACCAGGCTCCTGAAAAGCAGCTTTGGAAATGGGGCCAAGGGCTGGCTAAACATGACAGATAAGCTCCTCTCTTGACTCTGTCCCTATCACAACCAGCCCCATCCCTTGCCAAGGGGGAAAGCACATAGCACAGTCACACTATCTCTAAAATAAATGACATACAAGGGCAATGCACTAAGCTAATAGTATAAAGTACTCCTCACTTACATAAGCTACAGCCTTAGCCTGAAGATATTATGGTAAAGATTGGTCTGTTCAGAAAAGTTCATCAAAATAAATTGAAGAAAATTATTTAAACCTGTGAGAACACTTCTTTTAACAAGCATAACTTTATTTAGTTTGCATTCCCTCTGGAAGTGAATTAAATTAACTAGGTCCATTTGCATCTAAAATAGACAAGTAAGGTGGTTTCAGCAGTGGACTACAGTTTCTGTATAGTGAGCTTTATATTGTGGTTTAACTAATCCACAGTGTTACCTTTCCTAGACATCATTCCTTGGACAAACCTTCAGTGTCACAACACAGCCAGATACTTGTTACCTGCATTAGGGAAGAAGGAAAACAAACTAACAAAAACAAAATTGCAGTTTCCTAACTTTCTCTCTTGAGATATGAAAATATTTTCAGGAAATACTTCCTTAAGTATTTGTTCACAGTCATTTCAACCACAGTGCAAGAGGCACACACTTTTAAGAGTCTCTGGAGTTCAAAGGAGTTACCTAAGCACAGCTGAGAGGGGCCAGGCACCAAAAGGAGGTCACCTGTGAAAGGATGTGTAACCTTCAAGCTTACAGCTTGTACTGCAGTGCTTCTGGGAAGGCTCCAGTCAGGAATGAGACCCAGCTGTGCCAGATGTCATTCAAATGCACAGTTTGTGACAATAGAGAACCTGGGTGGGGTGGGAACCAAAGCCAGGTGAGACAAGGAAACGAAGCACCAGTTTCATCTGAGAGCAGCCTGAGAGCTCTAGTCACACACAGCTCTTCTTTACTGCCTGCCCCTACCCAGGGCTCTGCTAAAACACCCACCAAGGAAACAAACACACCAGAAAGCACATCAGTGCTGCTGTGACCCCCAAGAGCACATACACAAAGGAGGGGTTTTTCTAGACTGGTCTGTGACCAGTAACTGCCACAAATGGTTTAGGCTGACTTGGTCTTGTCTTGGTGCAGCAGGATGGCATGGCTGAGCTCTGGAAGTATCCTTCAATCATATCATTTCTGGGTTTGTACCTTTCAAAAGTTATCAGTACATCTGTCATATCAAGGAGGTGGCACTTGTTCTAACACACCGACATGACTAAGAAGATAAAAGCCTGAGCTCTAGTCCCTCGTTTTCTTGGCTTGTCAACAGCCTTGCAAATTTCTCAGATATGATAGTAAACCCATATGCACAGCATCTATTTGGTGGTGTGCTGCTAAAAAGTCCAGAATAGACACAGAGCAAAGAAAAGTATTCAACATCAATTAAGAAGGCAGGAATGTAATTACCCGGTACAAAATCTGGGCATGATGTCAGAACCCCTTCACAACTAACACGTCCATCTGTGTTATATTTAAGTAGATGCCACCAACTTGAACAGAGAAATATCCCCAATATGTTCCATCACAGGGTATTAAAATCCTGTCTTACTAAGAGGAGAGAGGAAAAAATAAGTATTGGTTTGGTTCACAAACCACTGCAGATTGCTTTTTCAATTGACAAATACTATGCAATTCAGCACTTAAACCTTTTTTTTTAATTGAATGGAAGAAATTTTAAAGTGTAGGAGAATTGTTCAGTGGGTACTGTTAAATGAGCTCAGAAGTCCATCCTGGCCTTAAGATCCAGAGAGTTCAGCACTCACCAGCAGTTCCCACACTAGTAACCTACTTCATGTTCAGCGGCCTGAAAGACTGCATTTAGCTTTCAGCCTGAGTGAGACTGACACTGTGATTGCACATTCTCCCACCACACTGCACAGCCTCCTCTTTCCTTAGCACTGCACAGCATTTCTTCCTCTCCCTATGAGATTAAAGTAACCACCTGCCCAGAAAAGAGAGAAATCCCATTTAAAAGGAGCATCTTCATTAATAACATGTCCTTTGGTCCCCCCATTTGTGTGCATGAATACCCACACGTTAAAAGCAAGAACACAGACAGAAAGCTGCCATTGGGTGCCTCCCAGCAAGTGGAAAGAGTTCATCACTCAGCAAGCATGTCTGAGGAGCTCTGTCATCTGTGGGCTGACCAGCAAACTACTGTTTTTAGAAATACTGATTTGAGCAGTCCCTTACCACATTGCTGGCTCTAAGAACTCAGTTTGCAGAGCGAGAGGGACAAAGGGATCAGTGCTTGTAGCATTTAGTCCACAGCAGGGAGTTAAGGGAAGGAGGCAAGGCTTTTTCTGGAAGGGAAGATACAGCCAGGGAACTGTTTGCATCAACAACATTTTATGACAGATTCTTGCAAGCAATGTCACAGCCTTTTCTTCTGACTATGAAGTGAGACAGAATGTCTTATAGAAGCTGCAAACATATTTGAAGAATAAACAGTTTGCCTAAGTTGCCTGTTTGAGAGATCAATTTCTAATGTCTGGGGGGAAAAGAAAGACAAAACACAAACCTTTCTTTATTTCTATTCCCTCTGTGTTGCATCAGCACAGTTCTTTGTTTACTGTCTGCAAAGATGCACTCTGATACTAGTGGAATGTGTATATTGAATTTGAAGAGCAGCTTTAATTCCCAAAACTCAACCTCCCAAAAGCAAAGTTTCCCAGGAAAACACAGGATGATAGCCAAACACGGCAATACCACAAAGACCCAATTCACAGTAAAAAATTTGAAGGGTATTACATGGGTGTGTAAAACTTTTCATGAAAAGAAAAGGCAGTTTAATGTTTCATCTGGAAACTCATCACTCAAACTGCAGAAGAAGCAGTCTAGGTAAAGGAATTATAAACAAAATCAGGGCAGGATTGAGGATGCATTGAAATAGACTTCTCTTCTGCTATTTCTGCTGCTATGAAGTAGGAGAAGCCACAAATGATGACTATACAATGCACACTACAGACAGTCCTGATAACATCTTAAATACACAAATATGATTTGTGTTCCTGATGTCTGGGGAAGGGAATAAAGATACCTGGCAATTACATTAGTGTCATATAAATATGGAGAAAAAAGAACACAATGATATTTTATTTGCAGAACAAAGCCTGACAAAACAATGAAACATTCTATAGTGAGTGCTGCAACAAAAATCCTGCTAGGCATTAGTGAGGCCAGCCTGGCAACAGAAGCAATACTTTGGTGATGCCAGTGCTGCCTGTTAATTCTTCAGCTGTGGGGGGTCCTGCCAATTGTAAACACATCATTTTTGTGGTGCAAAACCATCCGTGTCTGGCTGAAGTAGCTCACAAGCTACACAAGCTTGTCTGCCCACCAGGCTCCTGGTGGGACAGAGCTTCTCAAAGGTTCAAGAGCAAGACTGGAAGTGCAAGGGGGAGCTTTAAAATGTGTTCAGTCCATTTCTCTGAGTGCCAGAACAAGACCCTCTCATGCTAAATTCTGCTGCAGGTCTGCTGAATGCTGCCATTGCTGTCCCTGCCAGTGATGAAACCAGCAGGAGTCAGCACCATCATAAAACATCACAGAGAGTTTACTGGGAGTGGTCCAGCTGCAGGTGCTAAAAAGCATTGAGTCTTGTCTTGGCCTGACAGCCATTTTATGTGTGACCTGTTTAAGTGCTAGAAACTTCAAACTTTCTTATGATAAGGTGAGAAGATTTAGGAGTTCAGGAGACAAATATTAAAATTCTTGTCTGTTTCCCACACCCCCTCATAACTAGATTATCCTTTTTAATATCTTTGGGGTTGTGTTTTTTCATTCACATGAGATTTCCCCTTGGGTTTTTACCTAGCCTAAGGACTCCATAATAATGAATCAAATTAAGTTTCTGGCAGCAGTGGGTTACGTCTCAGGTAAAGACAAAAAAATAATATTTTTTTAAAAGTATCACCAATGTCAAAACAAAAAGAAGAAAGAGCATCCCATGGATGAAAGATATCACAAGTTCAGATCACTAGGCTAGACTTCAGAGGGAGGGAAGGAACTAACACCGAGCCTATCCCACATCAAAACACAGGACTTGCAGGAGATGAAAAAGTCACACAGCAGTTAGACAGGAACCCCACCCATTTCCCAGAAGCTGTAAATCTTCACATTCCTTGCACACACTCTGTCACTGTCCTACCCCTCTGGGCCATAAAAAACCAACATCATGAAATCATGTAGCAGCTCCAGAGAGGTGCTGGTGCACTCCAGCTCCCTCAGCACCACCTCTTCTGGGCACAGATTACCTGTGCAAGGTGCCATGTAAACCCTACACACAGAGCAGATGGGAGGACAAACCTTGCCCAAGGCTGGTAAAACCTGGAGCCCTGTCTCCTACCTCCTCAAACAAAACTGGGTATTTTCTCTGAACCATACCCACCTGCACAGGGAAAAAGAATGAACAAACAAAAAACAAAAAAAAGCCAACCAAACAAAAAAAAAAAAAACAAAAAAAAACCAAAAAAAAACAAAAAAACAAAACAAAAGCAACCCAAGAAAATGAAAAAGAAAAAAAAAAGAACAGAAAAAAAAATTTAAAATAAGTAAAATGAGACAAGAGGAAGAAAAGAGATGAGAAGGAAAAGAAGAAAAGAGAAAGACAGGAGCTGTTCAGAGCATGGGTTCTCAGAAGCCATTACCAGCTACAGGGTGGATCACTTGACCACACACAGAGAATCTACTGTCAAAATAATTTTGGTTTTTACCTCTCAGTTCTTCAGGTGTTGCTGGGAATTTTTCATTGCATCTTCTACCAGCAGAGAAGGAAAATTCTTTTAGCTTGATTAGAAAATGAGAGTAAATGTCCAGTAGTACCAAAACATGATGACCAAACCAGGTATTACCGAAAGACTGTAACTACACCAGCAACTGCAATGGCTAAAAAGACAGCAACTGTTCCACTTTTCTTAAAAGACAGAGAGGGAGCCATGTACATGACTGAAAGATTAGCTAATCAGACACAAATTGAATGCATTTGGAGAACAGCCTGGTGCCCAAAGTTCACATTCCAGCTGGGCTGAGTCCCAGTGCTCTTCCAGCCCAGACCTTGGCAGCACTGCCCACACCACAGTGGACTCAGAGCAAAAGGGCATTTGGGAAGCACTGGGCTATTCAGGCTCCAGGAGGGCACAACCAGCTCCAGCGAGCCTTTAGCACCAGGATAATCAGCATTTTATATCCACTGCTGCTCAGATTTATAAATCATCTGAATGCGGTTAATCACAAAAGCCCTCATAAATAAGATGTCCTGCCTTAGACAGGTGTCTGACAGAGAGCAGGGGTCAAACGAAGCCATCGTGCCCAGGACACTGAAGGACAAGTCAATGGCTGCTTTCTAAGATTAGGGCAAGGAAATTTGTCCTTCTGCCCCCAGTACCTTCATGAATCCTGATGTTGCTCTGAAGTATCTTCACCTCCCCAGAAATAAGCAGAACTAGCACACCCTGCCTTTTCAAGCATGCCATAAAAGTGCCTAGAAGAACAAGTCTTTTTGCCATGCACCTCAATCACCCCCATTAGGTTTTGTCTTGAATTCACCAAGATCCAAGCCAGTTATAAAAAGTGTGATTATGACCACAAGGCTGAGAGAAATTACTCAAATAGGTCAGTTTATAAAGACAGCAAACCTATTAAGAATCCAGGAACACAGGGAAATTAGACACATAGCACTCTATCACACTAACAGGTTTTGATACTGGTGAACATTACAGTGAAATAATAAACTAATTCATGGTGGGGGGAAGGAGGATTAAGCAAGGGGGTAGATTAGTAGGTGGCAGAATCATAGGGTAATTTAGGAGATAAGAAAAACAGATATGCCTTTGTAAACCTCAAGCAACACATGCCCAAGAGATAAAGACAATATTCTTACAAAGGACTAAATTGATACACAATACCTCAGGGATTTACTTAATTACTTCTATTACAGAATTACCCTAGGGAGGCAACTAGCAATGCAACAGTTACTGAATATTTCAGGTTGCCATTTTTTCCCTTGAACAGCAGATCACAAATCAATTTTCACTAACTTTGGTGCACCTGCTGCTCAGGCAGATTCTTCAGTAGTGAGCAGTGCTAGAGCTCTTCTCCCTGCACGAGAGCCCCACTGATTGATTGATATATAATTGATATATCAATGTTCATGCAGAACAGGGCATTAAGTGCTATTTGAGGCACCCAGTAGCTGAGCACCTTAAAAATCCCATCCTATACAAACATTACTCAAACCTATTTTCCAAGTGGACAAAAGTCAAACAAGCAGCACATAACCACAGGAGAGCTGACACACAGATCCATCTGCATTCCAGGTGGTTCATCTCTCCTTCCTGATGAATAAAGACAATGCTGCTTGGAGACAATGAAAGCACAGCGCAAGGACTTGATTAACACTCTGCTGAGAACCTGTCCCTAAATCAGTCATCACTCACATGTAGCAGGCATGCTGAGGCTGAGATGGAACACACAGTACTTCTCCTACCCTGTGACTAACTTCTTGCTGAATGCCATTCAAATTGCCAACTGGAAAGCATCTCTACGAGGTGCTAGGAGATCGCCACAAGATTGGAGTCAATTCGCTGTTCCAGTAAGGAATTGTTTTTAGCCCTGCTGAAGTGAGTTTGTTTATGAAGAGGAGAGAGACTGGTTCTCATAGCACCAACATCTTCTGAGAAACAGTTAAATGCTGAAATGTTACACTTTCAAGAGAGCCACCATGCAGATACAGATCAATCATCGACCCTTAACATGCACTGACAGAGAGAAAGGCCAACACACTGACACTTCTCAGAAGTGAAGGATGAGGGGTACTAATGTAACATTGTTATGATGGAGACATGGAAAAGGATCGAGCAAGGAGTCCTGAATCAGAGAGACAAACCAAAGACATGTGCTGAGGTAGTTTGCTATCAGAGAACCTTTGCAGCAGGTTTGCAGTAGTATGTGGGGAGAATGGAGATCACTGCATTTCAGTTTCTATTTCAATGAGGTTACTGACACAAGACAAAAAATAAAAGGTATTTATTTTTCATGTATCTTACCAGTCACCCACTCACACTGAGTTAATAAACTACAAAGACTTAACTGTATCCTTGAACATGAACGTCAGAAAGTTACAATAAAACAGGTTTGGATGGGAAAACAGGAGTAAATCTAACCTCAGTCCACGGACTTGTTTGATGTTTGTATATGGCATTCTTATCCCCTACTCCTGGTCCCCCACTCACTCCCACACACAATTCCCATCCCTTTTCAAGTCTGATTCAGAGTCCAATAAACTCTTGTGAAATTCCCTGTCCCTTAGCCCATAGTGTTACAAAAATGCCAGTGCTTACTCAAGACTCTCAGTGCTGAGGGCAGCTGTCTCCTCACATGACTGCAGCTAAGCATCTGCAGCCCACGGGCTGAGCCTCTGCCCATGTGCCCATACAGGCCCGTGGGTCAGCTGGGCAGCTCGCTCTGAGGCGCTGGGAATAAATCTCACTGTTATCTCGGCTGTGAATGCAAGGCAGACTGCTGATAAACAGTACACTTCTTTCCCAGTTATGTATTAGAAAGCCCCATTCACATGTAAAGTAATGCTTGCGTGAATTCTAGAGTTTGAGCGTGTTTTCAGAGCCTGGAAGTGCATCAGAGCCAACACATGGAAAAGGTGGCCTGAAAAGAGACACAGGCCTTAGATCTCTTACATGCAGAGAGACGACCACACACTTCCATGCAGTGAAACATATTTGTAATCTGTCCCAGAATAACACAAGAACATAAACCTGAAGACTAATACAGTCATCCCCTCCCCAATAAATCCAAAACCAGTTTCTCTAGAGCTAACTGATCACAGGAACAAATGAAAAGCCCCCTTTTAAGCAGTCAGAATCTGTAGTTGGTGGAGCATCACCTATTCACTGTGTTTCGCTTCCAGCATGCTGCCTTTGGAAACAAGTAAATTCCCAAACACGGGATTTCTTTTTCCTTCCTCCCTCAGCACTGGATAACTTTTTAATATACGGCAATAATTAGTACTTCTTTATTCCAATCAAAGTTCAATTCACGAGGCCAGTATCATCGCCTCTAGCTGATCAGACTCACGGAGGTACCAACAATACTCATCTTTTTGACAGAGGTGCTTTCTCTTTTGGAAGACAGACTCCTCCAAGTAGCAAAGACAAGTTAGAGCCTATTTTCCAAATCCAGTGATTACAGAAGAATTATTTTAAAAAGCAGCTCAGTTAAGACTGAACAGTGACAACTACTTTTGCTCCTGTCACTTTATGGATTCAGAAGCTGCAGACTGCATTAACCCTTCCATGAAGTCTGACTAGCATAGCCTTGGAGCAGAGAGTTTGGGGACAGAAAAATCCAGCAATGATAGGAGAGGATAATTCTGACAATAAACTCATGCACCCTCAGCTAGGGAATACAGCAAGCTGCCTTTCCCCCAAAAGGGACCTACTACCAAGAATTCCACTCTCTTGAGAAAGAGGAGTTTTTAACAGGCTCCAGAGCCCTATAAAAGTGCTCAGGAGTCAACACAAGAGTCACCCTGCCTTAAACATCAGTGGATCATAACTACGGTGTATGATTTCTCCTGGTTTGGAAACAATTCAGAGAGGATTTAAAGCAAAAAGCTCCAACAAAGTAAAACTTACTTAAGCATTACACTTTAAAATGCCATGAAAAAGAGAGGAAAGCTGATATACATCCTAACCAGCCTTTCTTCTGTGACTGCTGGATGTAAAGTACCATCTGGTGACAAAGGCACTCACATCCACTCCTGCTCCACAAAACCCAGGCTGATGTGACTGCCAGAGTGAAGTCAGAGAAAACATTTTAACTCACTCTTCTTGACATATCTGGTCTTCACCTGCCTTTGCCTCTGGTAGTTTGAAGGAGGAAAACAGGGTTTGTGTGCATTAGCGGGGCAGAGCTGAACACAACTGATTTCCACAGCAACGAGATACAGCCCCGGTGAAGAAGGCCTGTTAGTAGCTGTCAGGCAATGTGCTCAGCAGAACAGATTTTCTATCAGACAGCTAGAGACAGCAGCTCGTGTTCGTACACAAATGTGTAAGGAATCTGAGCTTGGCCTTGTACAGCCCCACTGATCCAGCCCATGCTATGCCAGTGCAGACCACAGCAAGATAGAGACTGTGTAAGTAGGAAAAATAAACAGGCAGTGTGGAGAGATGCTCTCCCTTTGAAGACAAAGTAAAAGTGCTCCTAGGACATTACTTGTTAACTGAACATTTATTGCCAAACCATAGGAAAACCCCAGCATCACTATGAAAGCAAAAGCAACTGTGCAATGCACAGATTTGTGCATGCTGCACCATCACCTACTGCCCATGCTTCTACCTTTGACAAGTGCACATTCACACTCGAGCCAACCTCTTACAAACAACCTGCTATTTGGGACAGGAGGGAGCTGAAATTGTTCCAAATTTTCTACTGAGGGAGTCAATCATTTGGCCTTTGTAGTTTAGGCTCCTTCCTACTAAAATACAGTTACCAGCATTTTCCAACGCAATGATATTTTATTCATTTGTTAGTATGCTCCAAACTCTGCTCATAACAGACTGCTAAATCTTCTAGCAGCAATCATGACGGGATTTGCCTTGCCATGTAAGGATGCAGTCTCCAAACACACTGATTTCAACAGGACCAGTCTCCGTTTATAAAGCAAAAAGCACACATGAGGCTTTGCGAGACCAGAGCCCCAGTGGAGAATAGCTGAGGCCATTAGCAAACTTTTTCAAGTCAAGCAGAAAAACACCAACTGTCCCACTCACAGTGTATGCTCTGCTGGAAATGCACAAAAAGCCATTTATATCAAACATAAGAAGAATATGTCACGTACAGTTTATAAAAATATTTGTAACAAACTAAGAAAAAAGCCAGAAACTCTCCAAGTAGGCTTAACGAGGCTGTGGGGAGAAGAGAGTAATTTCATGGGCTATTTTGTATAGCAAAACAGTGACAGCCTCATTCTGACAAGGTTTTGTTTAAGTCCTACAACTTTTCTTGCCATTGCAATAGGTGGAACTCAAAACAACTCTGAACTAAGATTCAAAGCAGGCGCTGAGCACGAGGCTTTATTTTGTGTTATGTGTTAGGGATGTAAAACGACCAAACACCTGATTTTAATAAACAAATCCTTGGTAACACACAAGTATCAGGGCTGACTGTGACAGGCTCATCCTTGCTCAGAGTCTTGCACATCAGAAGGATGACAACTGCCTCACAGCTTCAATATTTTACATGTGGTAAGCTTACAGCACGAGTCCCAAGGCTGCCTGCCTCACTTGAAGAGTGGCGCCTTGTACTGCTGTTGTTTATACAGATATGGTAATTAAAAATTGCACTGTAATGCATTTGATAATAGTCTTATTGTTCCCGTGAACTGAACTGCTTCAGTTAAACATGATACCACAGCTAAATAACAACCTGCATTTATACTTTTTTTGGTACTTTTTATCCCGCCTGTACAGGAACTCTGGGCTTTTTCACCATAGAGATTTCCAGCACATCTCAGAGAAAAACACTTTCCTGCTAAACCAAAAGCCTACCCCACATTCCCATGGAGCATGCTCTCCTAAGGTGCCTAAGCTCTGTGCTAACACTGAACCCGGAGTGACACACAAAGATAACCTCTACCTTATCAAAACAGCCAGACTTTCTACACCTTTCTCAGTAAAACAGCAGCGTGCTTGGATACTGTTCCACAGGTGTGCTTGGCACTGGGCTGTTTACATTGAATTCAACTGAAGGGCACCAGCAGGGCTGACAGTGCTGGAGCAGCCGTCATGGGAACCCAGTAAGACACACACTTCTTGTATGTTTAGAGCCTTAACGTGGAGCAAAAACGAGGGAACACCACAGCAACGAAAAAAGCAAGATTACAGGCTAGCCCTGCACACCATCCCACCCAGCAGCAGGTAACCTAGGAGTTCAGCTGAAAGTCCTGCCAACCTTCCAGCACCAAGCAGGCCTGTGGAAGTCAGAGCACCCCACTTCCCCCACCCTTCAATGCCGAGCACACATCCAAACCATTCAGGGCTCGCCTACCTGCTTCAGGAGGAACTTATCCTCCGCGTTGATCTTGAGGGAGACGGCCAGGTGGATAGCGGAGAGCACCACCCCGCTGATGACCGCGGCTCTCATGCGCACCGGCAGCAGCGTGTAGATGCTGTAGATGAAGAAGACGGTCCACCAGATGCCCTCGGAGGCGCTCCTGGGCCACACCAGCAGAACCCCTACCACTTGCACCGCCAGGATCACCAGGATGACAGAGTAGCACGCCAGCCACATGTGGTCCTGGTGGAAGTTGTTGCGGTTGCACACCATGCACAGCACCACCATCAGCACGATGGCCAGGGAGAGCACCACGACATAGGATACCTCATAGCGGCCGTGCGCGGCATGGAAGATCAGCATGACCACACAGACCAGCACCAGCACGGCCATAAGCATGGTGAGGCTGCTCTGGTTTAGCCGAAAGAAGTAGCGCTGATAGAGACGTTCCAGTTTCTCAGACTGGAACTTCTTGGACCTGAAGATTTGTAGCAGGCTACTGCAACAACTGCCCATGGAGAAGGCCGCCTCGGAGTCCCCCTCGTCCCCGTCCTCTTCCTCCAGCTCCTCAATCTTGGCCTTGATGCGTTTCTCGTCCAGCCCCAACTCCACCGAGCGGGGCCGTACCTCCCCCTGCTCCCCCAGCTGCCGGGGGCTGGCATTGTTGGGGGCAGCGGGGGAATCACTGCCGGGCGGGTGCCGGGACCGGTGACGTCGGCTGTCGTCACCGTGCTCCTGCCAGGCGGATTTGGACCTAAAGCTCATCATCCTGCAGCCGCTCTCCCCGCGGTTCCGGGGCTCGTAGTCTTCCTCGCTCCTCCACCTGCTCGACATGCGGGAGGCCTTCTTGCCCGAGGACCTGTTGGGAGGCGGCGGGTAGGAGTAGCCATTGGCCCGGGCCTCCGCCTCGCCCCAGGCTGAGCGGTGCTGCTCGGTGCCTGCCCAGGGCGCGGGACCGCCGAAGCCCGGGGGGCTGACGCTGTTGGACCGGGACATGCCCTGAGGAGCGGGGCCGCGGGCGAGGGGATGACCACCGGGCAGGCGCAGGGGACGAGCCGCCGGGAGAAAACGCCAAAAGGCAGCGGGGAAGGAGAAAAAAAATGAAGGGGAAAAAAGGAAAAAAAAAAAAAAAAAAAAAAAAAAAGAGAAAGAAAAAAGGCAAAACCCGCAAACGTCCCCAAAGTCTCCGGAACGGCCGGGCGCCCCCAGAGCCGGGGTGTCCCCGGCGGGACGCTCAGGGCAGTCCCATCGCCGGCCCCGGCACTTGGACACCACCGAGCGCGCTCGGCACCGCGGGCACCGGGACGGCCCCGGCTCACGGCCGCTCGCCCTCAGCCGCGCCGTGGCGGCCGCAGGGGCTCGGGGCGCCGCGGGGGAGCCGCATCGCAGCGCGCCCGCACCGCTCCCGCCCGGCCCCCGCCGCTCGGGGCCGGGCGCAGGGCGGGCGCTTCGCCGCGGGCCGGTCGGCGGGGAGCGGGCGGAGGCTCAGGCTCGCAGGGATGCGGCAGCCGGCGGCGGCGGGAGCATCCCCTGCCCGAGGGGCGCGGCGGGGGGGCTGCCCGGGACGGACCGGGCTGCGGCGGCGCTCCCGGCTCGCCTCGCCTCCCAGCGGCGGAGCCCCGGCGGTAAGGCACGGCCGGCGGCAGCCGCGCCGCTCATGCACCCGGCCGCCGCTCCCGCTACGCCGCGGTGCCTTCGGGCGGCCGCAGCGCCTCTCCCGCGGGCACCGGGGGAGAGGGGAGAAACCGGCAAATCGGAAAAATCGGAAGGGTAAGGGGAAAGAAAAAAATTCAAAAAAACCCGAGCGGGGGCGGGGGCTCGGCGCTGCCTCCCCCGCGCTGCCGGCGGTGCCGGTGCCGGAGCGGGGCTGTGGCGGTGGCTGTGGCGGCCCCGCGCGCGGCTCTCCCGGGGACGGCGGCGCCGCGTCCCGGCCGCGCTTTGTGCTCCCCATTCAGCCGCGCGCCGGCCGCGCCGCCCCCGCCCGCCCCCATTGGCCCGGCCCCGCCGCCGCGCGCCGCCATTGGTCCGGCCCCGCCGCGCCCCGCCAATGCGCGCGCACGGGGCGGGGCGCATTAACCCCTTCGGCGCCGCGCGGCTGCGTCGCGCCCGCCCCCGGCAGCGCCGCACGGGGCGAGCGGGGCCGCTCCGGGCGCTGCATCCCAGCTCCGGTGTCCGGCAGGCTGCTGGGGCATCACGCACCGGGGCCGAACTGGCGAACAGAGGAAAATCATGCCGCAGAAAGCCCTCCCACAACAGCAGCACCTGTTATTGGACCCACCTTAACGCAGAAATTAAGGGTAAAATACACGCACAGGTAGCTTTACCTTGTTTCTTCAACCACTTAAGCTACAGACCGACAGCGCTGTGACGCCATTCTATGGCATGTTCCCTAACCTGGGAGTGAGGCATGACCACACCATAGCAGTTCCCAGCAAGTTTCCATCTCCAGACTCTTCCACAATGTTCTTTCAGGTGAAGCACTCTTTCTGCAGATGCAAGTCAGCCAATTAATGATTTACAGTGTTTTGAAGGTAAGCATCATATGTACTAAGAATAATATTATTGCCTGATGTTCTGCATCATGTTTTATTAAAAACAAACTGTCAAATCAGATAACTGCTTGGCTTAAGTTGCTGAAACTGGTAATTGTCCAGATGTTTGATCAAACATTGGAAATCCCTGCTCACAAGTAGTCCTTAGCAGTAGCAGTGCTGAAGCTGTGGTTATCAAGGGACACAGATAAGCAACGTTTGTAGAGAGGAAATATTGCTGGACACAGTTGGGGAAAAAAAGCCAAACCGGATAACCTTCCAAACAGAAGTCCTTCACGTGTCCTTTACACGTGCAAGTAACTCCACAAACTACAGCAATTTAGGCCTTTGTGCATTTCAGTGGTTTGTAAAACCATATGCTGAATATTCAGCAGCTTCTTCTGCAGAGCATCTTTTATTTACCAGGAATTCACAGTTAAAGAATTTTCCCTAAAACAATAAAACTGTTACAGTGGGGCTCACTTCCAGGGCACTTTCCTGACAGATGCTACACACTGCAGCTGATCACAACTGGACTTACAGTTGGCTTCCCATGAGGATACATTTTTATGTACAAATACCACTGCCCTTCAGATGGAATTTATAATTTCTTGTGATATTGTACAACACTGTCACTATCCATACACTACTTTTGTTCTGCTTGAGTAAAGCAACACTCAAGAATTATTGTGTAGTTGACTACTCTGGTTGAACAGTGCCTGAACCCAAGGGATAAAGACAGTAAAACAATTCTTCAGTGAGCTGCAAACTGGGACAGGTCTTTTTGTTTTGTGCACAAAGTCCCACTCTGGAGTTCTTCTCTCAAAGCCAGCAGTGAAAGATCTCACTTTTTCACAGTAAAACCAAGTAAAAGGAGAAAGGTGATCCATAAAATTGGTGACCCTAAAATTAATTCTGCTTCACAGAAAGTTACTATCAAGGCATGTGTAAAAACCAAGGACATTCAACATCCACATCTTGATACATTTCATTCTACATATCAACAAAGCATTGCTCAGATAAAAGACCAAGTAATTTTAAGATTTTTATGTTTCACCACTGGGACTAAATGAGGTTTTGCTTATCTTTTGCATCATGGAAGCCTCTGGAAGCCTGAATCCTTGGCAGGACTCCAGTCACAGTAAGCTACAGCCCCTTCTCCAGGAAGTTTATATACAGAGGTATCAGGAAAAAGGTAGTTTCAATTCTACCATTCATGTTTCTTTTCACTATGCATACAGTGAAAAGAACATGCAAAACATACAATTTTGCTTTTCTGTAATGTTATAAAAATTGATGCCTAATCAATTTTAGGGTTTTAAAAATAAATAAAATTCAGCCAGAGGGGAAAAAAGTTTTGTCCTTGCTACAGGGGAAAACAAGTCTTCAACCAAAAGTTTGTAACTTTAGAAACAGGTAGATAAATACGAGGTGTTGAGTTTAAAGAGAGGTAAGGAAGCATTTGGAAGAGATTGTGCAGAAAATCTGTAGCTTGTGAGAACAACAAGGATGTTAAGAAGCTAAAAAGTGTCTCAGAAGCTAAAAGAAGCACCAACTAAATGGGTACCTCACACAATGAGGACATACAGGGTTGTGACAAAGACAATGTATGATTCCACACGGATAGCAAAAACCTTTATTGCCCACTTCTAGGTGATGATGGTACTGGAAGACATAGAACAGTAGCAGAACAAAGGCAACAAGCAGGATATTTTAATATTAAGGATACAGACCATAACACAGCTTATCTACAGCTTTCCTTCTACCACGCAGTTTCCTCAAGCCCTGCCTCTCGTTTCTAATTCAGGAACGTCATGACAAATGGCAGTAAGATACAATGTTTGTCTCACTCTAAAAATTATGCACGAAAGCAAAACACTGCATATTCTGGGTGGCTGTGAAGTCATTTAAAAATGCCTGGCACTTACTACGAGAACATTCAGGCAATCATACTTTGTTAATGAATTATGCATAGAGAGGAGTTGGCTTTTTCTTTAACAACTAAGCCCAGCCATTTTCTGAAGGATGAGTGTAAAATTGAGGAGCTTCTGTATCTCAGTCCCAACATGGCTATGTACAAATTATGACATTAATCAATACAAGTGTGCTTTGCATACAAGTCCATATAAAATATTTACTCTGTTCAGAGATCAACAAATATAAATACCACAATACTGTGTAGAAAAACAGAAACTTCCTATTCCTTATCCAGAAAAGTTAATGTTGCACCTTCCAGTCTAGCCTACCCTTCACAAATTCTACCTGCCCCATAAAAGCTTTTTTTTTTTTTAATTCTTTGTGGGTCGGGTATTTGGGCAAAAATCAATTCAGTATCTTCAGTAATATCTTCGTAAAATTCTGGATTAAAATTGAACCATGCCTCTTTTTCAAAAAAGTATTTATCTGGTTAAAATAATACCAAAATGGAAGTAAACACATGGAAGACTTAGGGAACACTTGCACAAAATCACTCAAATGATTTCACCTCCTCAAGAACCTTCAGGAAGCCATGAGGGAGTCAACAGAGATTTACTGTGGCAGATCTAAATTTCTTCAACATACAAGTTCACATAAATTCTGGTTTCACATGTAGTTTCAAAATGTGTATAAAAACATTTTTTTACTTTATTATTATTACAACAGGTGCAGCAGACAAACATTAGCATTCTTTCTTTCCATTATTTACTTTACATGGGGAATACCAACTAGATAGTGACCTCAGAACATCTGTGTCACATTTCACTCTTCATGGTCTTCATGCACTCCAAGATTCATGGAAGCATTAAATCCAGAACATTGGAATATCCAAAGCAGCCCTCTGAAACCAAGAGATAATCACACAGTCCAGCTTGGAGCCATGAAATAAATACTCAAACTGAACAAGCTGCTGTTACAAATTCTCTTGCTCCACACCACCCATCTCCCAGTAATCTGATGATTCAAAATGAATAGAAACAGAAGTGAGAAAATAGTGAAAAAACAAAATCACAGTGACTTAAAAAATAAACAAAAAGCCCAACCCAAAACAATCTGACTCATTACTGGCTTTTGGGTTTTTTTAGGGATACACAAGGAGCCTAGCAAGACAAGGTGCTTATTTAATCACATTTATCAGTGTTTTCATAGCAGCACCCATATTTTACCCCAAATGTAGAAATAAAATTTCCTGCATGCCCATGCTGTTTAGTCCAAGCAAACCTGGGGTACAGATCTCCATGTGCACATTTGCAATACAAGAGGATTGCATCATGAAATTCCCCATAATGCATGTAATTCATGTGGTCATTCCAGAGATTTCACATAATCCTGACATTAGGGAAAAAACAGCCAAGGATTCCAGTTTTTGACACAGGATGTGAACATTGCAGCCCATTTGTTAACTGCAGCAGCTTTACCTCATCACCTTTGGATAGCAGCGAAGCAATGGACAGGACTGAAATGTCTGTACTGAGTGGACTCCTGGAGGCTGCACAAAGCTCAGAGCCCAACAGTAGGAATTTTACATCTTTCTATATGAGTTTTACATCTTTCTGTAGGAGTTTTACACCTTTCTATCAGCAGTTTATTCCTTCAAAATCCCAAATGCTTAGGCCTCATGTGCAGTTCTGCATCAGCAGGAACCTGGAGCCCAGAGCCCATGAATGCTTACATCTGTCTCTTGTCTGAACACACCTGTAAGCCTGGAGCAGGTTTCCATACATTGTCTGACTTGGCAATACCTCTTAAAGAATAACTCAGAATTTTCAGACTGCAGGGTTTGCTTCTGCCAAAGGGCTGTAACAGTAACTCTCTTACTTAGCATCTAGTTATTAAGTAACACTATCCAGTCTTACTACCAAAACTAACCAGCAATGTCTGACTTTCAATTTCACATCCATTTTCTTGCTGATGCAAGACAGTTTTTTCCACTGTTCCAGTTTGCTAACAAAGTACTTTTTTACTTAATTTAAATTGCACCAAAAAGCTGGGTAAGGAAACTCATTTGATACTATCAAACCAGCAACTTTTCCAGCAGAGGTTTATACACAGGAATGAAGGACTGAAACAAAGCACCTAACTCAGTGCATCCAGTTCCTTATAGTCTTGTAATAAACACCTGGAGGAAAATAAAACAAACTTCATGTCATCAGCACACTAGACTAAACATTGCAGCATTTCCATTAAGGGCTGCTGTTCTGTCTTAATAAACAAACAAAAAATCCCTCCCAAAACCCAAAACCAAACACCACCACCCTCGCCCCAAAGAACAACAACTACTGCATTCCAAAGGGAACAGGAAGTAAGTTTCATGTTTTGTCAATGCCCAAATATTCTTTGGAAAACACAGTAGTACAGCTCTGTAACCTGCAGCACCTCTCCTCTTTCATCTCATCATTTCATTGATTATTAAATAGAGGCCAGTACTCATTATCTTTTCTTATCCAGTAAGTGAAGAGCATGTATTTTACCCAAACAAACCTTTAAATGGCAAACTGATTTCATAAAAGCCATCTATTGCCAGGCTGATTAGAGGGTCCTCCACTTCCTATATACTCTCCACAAGTGATGGTTTTTGTGGGCATGCTATGTGCAGAAAAGAACAAAGTGCTGATGTTTACACTGCCATCAACTTAAAACTGAGGTTAAAGAAGATCCCTGAAATGCCTGTATCCCTTTATAGGTATTCTTCAGGTTATCTCATCCACTGTCCTGCCCAAGAGGCTGAATGTAATTACATAGGAGCCGAGATTCTGCAAGTTCTGGTGCTCAAAGTAGAAAATGCCAATACTTGCTGCAAGTGGTTACTGCTCACAGAAGACTGTGCAGACTGTCTGCAGCAGGAGAGTCAAAAGCACAGGACAAAAGGCACTTCACTGCTCACAATTCAGCTGAATAAGCTTCTGCAAAAAGCTTCCACCAAAGAATTTGCCAATAATAAGACCCTCATGTAGTAACAGGTAATGTAAAATTTCTATGTACAAACTGCACAGAATAAATTGAATCTAGAGAGAGGCAGCTGTGGCACATCAAAGAGAAAAAAATATTTCTGATAACACTAATGCCCAAGCTAATTTGTGAGGCCATAAAAAGAGCTTTAGGATCTTGCGCATCTGTAAAGGAAAATATTATTCTGGAAATTAGTGATCAAGATTATTAAAAGAGTTACAAATTTTTAATCCACATTTGAAATTGCAACTACTTCAAAGGCAGCCTTCAGAAACCACCTAAGGAGCTTTATTAATTATCTTACCACTGTGAGTCTTCTGACAAGTGTGGAAGAGCATTTGTTTAGGAGACAGGAAGCAGAATTTAAAAGACACTTGATACTGAATGGAAGTTCCAGGCAGTTGGGTGGCTTGAATCAATCACTCCTAACAGCAGAAATGCTCAGTTCACATCACATGAAACTGAATCACACAGATATTCACACCTTTTTATTTTATATTCAGCAGCCCAGCACAGATCCCTCCTCTAGTCTTATATCAAGAACTGCCAATGCTTTAAGATGAGCCTTACATATTACTGTGACATTAATTTGCTGACAACCACAGAATCCTTATGCTTTTCAGATTCTTTACTGTTACCCTAGGGAACTAAAATTGTTCCACAGACACTGTTTTCAAACTGCAGAGAGGAAACACAAATAGCCAGTGATAGTTCCTGCAAGGCACAAGCAGAGCTCAGCACCTCTCCAGCACAGCATTTCTGAGTTTTTAATTACACAGCAGTGCTAAGTCACAGCCATCATGCGTAGGACATGTGCTGATGCTGGGCATGACAACACCATTTCATCCCCTCTCAGTCAACAAAAAAATCACTGTAGTTGTGCAATCTTATGACAAGCATATGCCTGGAATAATAGCACTCACTCTGCAGCTACCACTCAGTTCCTTTTAGAGGATTATAACTTGTTATTTATGGGCATTAATGTCATCCAGACACAGTTTTTAAATCTCTCTCAGGAAGTGTTAAAAATGCTAAAAACGTTGCCGTGGTAGCAGACATATTATATTTAGTAGATGAACTCTGAAGTACTCTGTTGCATTAGTTTAGCATTCCACTATATTTATAATACTCAATTTTGTTTTTGAAGGAAACCATCAGCATCAAGTACAGAAAACAGCAGGAGAACAAAGAGCTCACACTCAACTGAGGATCCTTCAGGGAGTTCTGAGTGTTGACACAGTCAGTTCAATGTGTTGTTATGAGAACTTCTTTTCAATGTGGAAAGCAGAGCATTAATAACAACATGAAGTTTCTTATTTCTTTTGTCCGAGTTCCAGAGTTACCTATGCTAAAAAGAACTTGTAAATTAGAAGATACACATTGTATACAAATGAATAAAAACACAGCCCTAACTCATACTTGCAAAGTATCTGCTTTTGTTCCTTAAACAGTAACAATACAACATATTTTGTTCAGAATTATTTTATTTGGATTATAGCAATTAGTATCACTGTTCAGTAGGCCAAATCCAGGCAGAGAGCACAGAATCAACTGCACAAGGCAACAACACAGACTAGTATTTTAGCATACAAACCATTTCACTGCATTATCAAGTTGAAATATCTTTCAACCATGCATAAAAAAATCTATGCTTAAGTCTTTCAGAGCTCCAGGTAATATCAGATTCCTAAATATACAAAAAATACATTTAACTTATAATAATCTTAGTGAATCAGACTTATAAAATTACAATTTTATTCTTCACAACATAGAAAAAAATACAAAAATGACTGTATATAGTTTTCACCCAAGTTTCACTGACATATACATCAAAATATATGATTTGATGTATACTCATGAAAATTTTAAGCTGAAAGATAAGTTTTAAAATGAAACTGCAGATTGGTCCACACAAATGCCAACCTTCATAATGATAAGAAAAAAACCCTCTGATAAAAACATCACATTGTGAAAAAATTACAATTTACCTGCACTGTAACCTGCATTCTTACTGTAATTTACAAATATGAACATGTCTACAATTCCAGTTGTAAAGCACACACTGGTGAAAACCTTGGTCTTTTGGAGGGTAGTGACTAACTCAGAGCTGGCATGGTAGAACAGAAAGTGCTGTCAACTGAACCAGTGCACACAACAGAGAGCACCAAAGCAGGGGGGCCTGCTGGTTTGGAGAGGCTGAGAGAGAACATGCAAGCCAAGTAAACAGTCTGTGGGGAAAATAAACCCTTCTGCACTTGTGACACAGTACCAATCAAAGCTTCTGTTACAGAGCTCAAGAAACCACAATTTCAGTGACAGATGAGGGGAAACTTCTCTTATGAGGAGAAGAAACCCCACATGTGTCAGCAAAATCAGTATTAGGGAACAACCCAAACAGTTTTAGGGTATCACACTACAGTTCTCTCTCAAGATCACCTTCCAGTGATTTCCATGGAAGTTTAACTTGAAAAAGCACTGCAACATAAAGCACTGAATTTTTGTACACACTAACTGCACATTCAGACTTCAGAATATAATCCATAAATCATCTTTGCCGGTGAGAATTTTGACTGATAACGCAACTACTTTTTCTTTTGAAAAGAAAAGTAACTCCATTTTCTTTTAAAAGGCCATAGTTTATTTGCATATCTGTCATAAACTGATACTTTCAATTAAAGTAAATATTCCATATTAAAGCCTATTCAGCAAAGGTGTTGGTTGTACAAGTTTTCTCACTACTGGCAGCTTGCTCTGCTTTTCCATGGTGCCAGTGCTATCTGTTGTAGATCTGTTCTGTATCTTTCTCATCAACAGAGCCTGGAGCTTGCTTATTCATGCAGGAATATTACACAGCCATTTTTTATCTCCAAATTGGACCAACAAATTTGAAACCAAATCTTTTACTTGGGCACAGAAATCAAATTAAGAAAAGTTCAGGAGCTGAGCATTGACAATATCCAGTAACCTAAGTACATCAGGAAATCAGATCTTTTAGATGACATCCTTCAGAAATATTGACATTAACTTCTTTAATAGCAAGTAGAAGCAAAAGGAGATTTTTGTTCAGAGGTGGAAGCTCACACTTTCAAACAATGACTTTAGAATAATGTAACATTTCTCAGATCACTACAACAAAGCTCATAACCTAATACAGAAATTAATGGAATTGTTGCGTCTTTGAATCCAAAACCATTTTGAGGTTGTATATGGCCATAGTAATACAATCACAGAATTGTTTGGGTTGGAAAAGACCTCTAAGATTGAGTCCAACCATCATCCTAACACTGCAAAATCCCAGTAAAACACATCCTCATGCACCAATCTTCAGGTATTTTAAATACCTTCAAGGATGGTGACTCTACCATGTCCCTGGGCAGCTTGTTCCAATGCTTGACATTTCTTTCCATGAAGAAATTTTCCCTAATATCCCATCTAGACCTTCCTTGTCACAACAAGAGGCAGTATTCTCTAGTCCTACTGCTTGTAACTTGGGAGAAAAGACCAACACCCAACTTGCTACAACCTCCTGTGTTTTATAATCCAGTCAATAACTGGCTCCAAAATGTTGAAAATAGAACAAAGATTATTATTGTCTCTTGTCCTTTCTCTGCCTATAATAACCCTGTTTGTGTTGAACAGGAAAGGCTCTGTATAGTCAGACACAGGGAAATTCAGTCTTTTTGATGGAGCCAAAGAAAAATCACTGAAAAATAACAAGTTTGGTTTTTTTTAATATTGCTCTGACAAGCATAAATCTGAATAACTGTATATAATAAATGTATATGATAACTGTAAATCCAGCTCTTCCCAACTGCTAGAACAGAGAGCCTGTGTCCTCAGTACCTCCCAGCTGTGTTTAGAAGAGCTGGGATGTGTCAAACACAACCAGGCCATGTGCAGGGGAGTGCTGGCAGGCCCAGCATGAGGCAGCACTGCAGGCAGCATGGGAGGGTCACACCTCATCTGTGCACTGAATCATGACCAGAGGGAAGCCAGAGAGGCTCACATGTCTAGTGACTCCCACTGGCTGCAGACAGGACTGTCTGGCCATCAATTCCTAACAGAGCAAAGCCATAACCTACATTTCCTTTTGTCTCTGCCTGGATATCCATTCATTTACCTTCTCCTTTTGTTCCCTTCATTCCCCACCCTGTTGCTCCCAATCAGAAGTTTCTTCTAGGCTTGGGCACAGCTCACACAGCACTAATGCTTTCTGCCTCACCACAAGCCTTTCTCAGCTCCTTCCTTCCTTTTCCTTTTCCCTTCCAAGGAAAGGTAACGCCTGAGAACCTGAGAAAGCACCTAGGAGAATGTAACTTCTTGTGGTCTTCCACTCTTTCCAAAGAGCAGACGAGGGTGGCTTGTCCTCCATGCAAAGGCAGCAAGTAACACGTGAGAATTTGCTCTGCAAGGAGCAGATTGTGACTCTGCAACACTTCAGAAGCTGAGTGCCTGGAACTGCCTGCTTGGATGTGCCAGAGTGATGACCTCAGTCACTTGAGAAAAGTCAGGCTAAGGAACAGGGCCCCCAAACACAGGAGACCAAGCAGACCTCAGCACTGAAAGATGAGTATCACAGACAATGACTAGAGATGATAATTTATAGTAAAAAAGGGAGAACTGCACCTGTTTCTGGGTGAACTACCTCCTTATATTGTTTAGATTCATTACTGATACCACTAAAGTATTACAGTTAGTATTATTTATTTTTTTAATATGCAAAAAAAGTATTCAGGGATGCAGTGCTTGGGGTAGTTTTAATGTTTTGGATAAGAATTACAGCCTCTGAATTAATATTAGCATCTGAGTGATCAGCTTAAACAAGATCTTCAGAGAGCACACTCTGGTCAGACACTGTTTAAATTCCTAAAGAACCACATTCCCCTCATTTTCCATAACTGGTTTCTTGTTCTTGCTCCCATCACCTTTAAATACACAACCTACCTTTCTAAATTCAAATACTTTGCCCAGATTACATTCTCCACTGAAGTCTCTGACATTATCCTGAAATATTCCAGAGCATATTGTTTGCTTTCACAGCAATACATACAGTTTCTGGCATGCAGTCAAGCACTTAAAAAAGGAGGTATCAGTAATATAATCCCAATTCAGGCATTTAGTGGGTACAACTTCATCACTCATACTGCAACCTTCAGGCATTTAGTAATAAATGAAAACCATTTAGCACATCATTTAAGGAAAAGGTTAACTGCCAAGCCATATAAAGTTTAAGTTTTCCGAAGCACTGCAAGCTGAAATTATTTCAATGTTTGACATCCTGGAATTTCACTGAAATCAGATTTATTAGTTATTCTTGCTAAATTACTGGTCTTTTACCTCTGACTTATCTTGGTATACTCTTTACAAATGTGCTGGGTATTGAAAAACTGCAGCATTTTGATGTTTGAAAAGTTCTGAAAAGGAGTTGGAATTACTCCGGCTTCTTGTGTTCCTCAGTGTGGGAGAGAACCTTCCGCCTCTGATGCAGCATGTGGAAATAGAGCTGAGGGAAGACTGAGGAGAAAACACACCCAAGTCAATAAAGAGTCAAGAGAGGCCTGCAAGATGCACAGTACATGGTCAAGGTCACCAATTCTCTATTAGAAGATATCCTAATCCACTTTTTGCTTAAGTTATCTATTGCCTTTACACTCTAAAGAGATGAACTGATATTGTTCTTAGGCTTCAGGTACTATTAATTTTTCTGCTAGAGAAATCACATTTTTAATAAAATGCAAAATGCCTTATTTAACTCTAAATGTGGAAGCAGATGACAAAAGCTGCCATAACTGCATGCACACAATACAAAGAAAACAGACTGCAGGGCAGAAAAATTTCCAGATTTGTTTGATTTTTTGTAATTCTACTGTCACTTTTTCAGGCTCTAAGGCATTTTATACACATCAGTGCCTCTTTCATCTCTGTCTATCCAGAGCTTTTTCTCTTTTTATTTCTAAAACTATGGTAAACAGCATGTTTCCAAAACAACAAAGGAGGGGGTGGAAAACATACATACACAAACAGCAAAAGCTGAAATTTCCATGAGAAACCTTTGGGAACCATGCAAAAATTAAACAAGGTCATCAGCAGGCTAAATTGGTTACTCCTATGTATGTTAATCCCACAATTGTTCGTTTTTCCCAGTACAGCTGTTAATACAAAGAAACCTAACAAACTCATACTTACTTGGAATGTAAGAGATCATGACCAGGATCAGGAATGTATAGTAGTCAAATGAAAAATTGTACTTGTTAGGTAAACTAATGGAATACAAGCCAGACTGCCTGACGAAGGGTAATGCAGCATATATTGTGAGTAATTCACCTGAGACTCCCATTGGATACAATACTATAAACAAAGTGTACCTAGAATGAAACACAGAAAGAATTAAAAGTTATTACAAACTCTGACAAAATGTTTGTTAAATGATATTAGAGATATTCAAATTTTGAATTCTCCACTCAGTATTTCTTTTTCTTAGATCTTATTTGATTAGAGAATGGCAAGGTATGAGCACTATTGCAAGGTGAGTATTCAGATCAGCAATCATTTGGAAATACTTAAAGATTTTATATGACAATCTACAAATTGTCTTTAAAGCTATTCTCCACACATACACACTTTGTTAATTTGATTTCTGAACTCTTTGGTAGAAGTAATTTTACTACTTAAAACAGGGTCAAATATAGTTGATGTTAATCAATGAGCTTAAATATAATTTCAATGACAACCACTGCATTCAAGAACTACTGCTAAATGTCAGTTTACTTTCTGACATCCCCTACTGTTACATATCAGTTTCTGACAAACAATTATTTTGAAAATGAGTTCAGACAAATGCCTCTTTCAGCTTGCAATGTAATAAATCTTTGTAACCCAAAAATCTGCTGGAAAGAAGCTAGGCAGCCACATTCACAAACAGGGCAATTACCTCAAGGCAGAATCTAATTTTTTGCACTGCAACTACTTTACAAGAGAAATAACCCTGTCAGATCAGTGCTTTAAGGCTGTAACTTTTACCATGCTACCGACCTGGCCCACTTGATGAGATAAGGGAGATGGTTTAACAAGCTAAAGGTGTAAAAAGAGTAACGGATGATCTCTGTGATTGTCCAGGCCACTACAAACAAGAGGACACTGTCTTCACTTTGTACCTGTGAGAACAGAGAAAAGGCTTTGTATGAGCTTGAGCATTACCAGTTATTCACCAGACCCAAGGAAACCTCAAAGAAATCAATTCCTGTGGGTTACTTTACTGCATCATTTTAGAGAACAGACTCCAAGAACGAGCTTAAAAGCAACATTAGTAACAACAGTAAAAACCCTTCTTATCATGCTCTGAATTTTTCTGGTTGCTTAAGAATAGCTCTGCTTCATGATCAGTTAACTTCAGCTCTCATATTCTGAGCAAGAATAAACCTGTACAAGAAATCCTGAAAAGCTGAGTATAATTCTTAACTCTTCCCATTCTATAAAGTACCAGCTTCTATTTCAGTCCTATGACTGTCTCCTAGTGCAGAAAGAATGGTCTAACACCTGATACTTGGCATACACTTAATATTCTGATACTAGCTCATGGTGCTTCTGAGCAGAAGCACTGTTTTCCTTTTCTGGTCAGAAACTGGGTGCTACTTTTGAGCAGCAGCAGAACAGCTAACACCAGATCTCAGGCTGGCAGGAGAGAAGAACCATGCTCAGATTGTCTCACCTCAGGTAAGCTTGACAGGCACCTGATTCACTGTTCCTTGCTCCATTTTCTGCTTATTGTAACTAGCACAGTTCCTCTAATGTTACACTCAAGGCAGTATCACGTTTCACTGCTTTACACCTCTTGGAGCTTTTATGTCACTCACACATCAGTGAGGCAGCTGCAACTCCCCCCACATTTTAACCCTGACATCAGCTCAGCTGCTCTGAGCATGGTGCTAATAATGCCAAGCTTGTGGGCTTGATCCCTGCATGGGATCATTTAGGAGCTGCCTCAGTGATCCTTGTGGGCCCCTTCAAGCCCAAACCATTCTGTAATAAACTGCCTTTATGTGTGATATTTATAAGGCAAATCCTCAAAAGCATGTACTTTAAAATGAAGAGCTATATTGATTAGATTATGGAGCATCATTATGAGGTTCAAGTTCCTGATGGATCTCAAGTACATGTGGGGTCACAAACCCACAGAACAAACTCTTGAGGGACCAGACATGATTTTAATTCAACCTTCTCCCTCTACTCTTCAACAGAATTCCCAGCTGTATGAGCACCTTGAGCCCAAATTCAGTGGACAGTGGGAATGAAAAGAACCCAACCACATGGGCCCATATTTTCTCTTTTCTTCCAACTCTTGAAAAAAGGGAAAAGGAAGTCAGGAGATGTGGGTAGCGCACTCTATTCATCTTGGACAAAGTATAAACCAACAGATAAAAAAAAAAGGGTCAAGAATGTATATATATATATATGGACAATCAGAATTTTCTTAATAGGAGGGGACTGCTAATATACTTTTGGGTAAAAAAAGGGAAATTTTTTCCAAGGGAATTACCCAGAAAAAGCTTTGTTACAGACTGCAAAACCCAGAAAAATTTATACAGAAATCTTGAGCTATCCTGGAATGCAGAGCTGCTGGTAATCAGTATTGTGCTGTAAATCTATGTTCTGCAGCATGTAACATTTCAGGTCACTTTCACTGCATTCTGCAGCAAAAGAAACTTATTCTTTTTCTTTTCCCACATTCTAATAATTTGTTTATATATTAATCTCCCTTACATCATCATAAAAGAGCAAAATCCAAAAATCATTTGGAGATTTTCAGAGAAGAGATCCAATCTATTTTTAGACATTGCTGCAGGATCCTAATTCTGTTTGAGGTCTGCTTTATAAGTTCTTAGTTCTCAACAGGGAAAAGTGAGCAGATGCTGCTGCTCCAGGAATGTGCTTGACAAGCACTCCAGAGCTGCATCTTCTGGCCAACTCGGGAGTAGCAGTTTAGTGATGAGTTCATCTAAACCTGTGAGGCCCAGGCTTCAACCTGTGCTTTAAATCCCACTTCTTTCCCTAGCTATGGAAATGGGAAAAGTCAAAACCCAAAGTTTGGAGCTTGAAGTAGCACCCAAGGATATGAGCAAGGACAAGAAACTGGGGTGCTACCAGTGAATCATACACATGGGAGTGGAAATTACAGCAGTTACAGTCCAGTTCTAGCACATGACATCTCTAACACTGCCTCCAAGGTCTGGTCTCCCCCTCTCCTTTGTATTGTAAGTTCACCCCATTATGAAACACACAACCCTGTTGGGTCACTTAAAGAATCACTGATTGTGCCTTCATAGCTTGTCTCCCTATCTAAGGAAAAACAATTTTTCAGGAGTCCTTACTCTTTTAGCCACTGCTAATGCTGCATTTGCATCATTCCTCCTCCAAGCTGAAGACAGGGCAAATACACAATAACCACTAAGGCCAATGCTCCCTGAGAATTCAATTCTTCTTCCACTACTTTCTTCATGCCAGTCTTTCATGGAAGTCTTAGACACAAGTCAAAATTTATTTACACCTAATTTATCCAACTCTTTTAATAGGGGTCAATCAAACAACAGGCATGATTTCTGGCATGTGTTTCAAGCCAACATATCAGCAAGGAGGGTCCTGGATATATTTCAGCTTTTCTTAAATACTGTGAATAGCCAACAATGTTTGCTAAAATATAAAAGAAACCACTGTCTTTTAAGATGCAAAGATGAGAACTGGGAGTTGACAAAATAAAGCCTGAGAGGTTTTTAATGTTCTCCTTAAGACTGGAAAGGGAAATTTCTCTACATTAAGAGAAACAGTTTGACAAATTTGCAGAAAATTTCAGCTAAACACATAATTAAGCAATCCAATGCAGAAGAGCAAAACCAGCAGCACTGTGCAAGTGTAATGATGGAAAATATTGGAACAGCATGTCTCTCTCCAAAGAGCTGGTTCTCTGGTGCAGTAATTAAAAAATAAAACATCAAATTCAGAGGAAAAAAAAGGAAATGTCACAGTAGGCACAAGGGGCCTGATAGACCATTGTGTTGTATGGTATTGTTTTAATTTTACATAGATGTAAAGCAATGATGAGTCAGGTTTTTCAACTGTACTAAGCCATTCAGACTTCTGACCCTTCCATCATGGACTTTTTACAACAACTTAGTCCTAAATATCCTAAGTTAAGATGTCATTCCCTCTTTTAAGTAAGTATGCTTTACTACTGATTGAAGATATCAATTCCCCACTGCAGGTACTAGAATTACCAATTCTACATGCTTTAAATGATGTTTTCACAGCATCTCTTGTCTGTGTGTTCTACAAAAGTTCCTCTAAATATAAATTACACTTATTTGCAACCCATCAGTAACTGAGCCCAATGGGATAAGCAATATATGCTTGCTGACACCATTTTTAAATTACCCATCAGAACTGGGTGCAGAATTATCTACCAGCACTACTCCACAAAGGCCTGCCATGATGTCACCAGATGATCTCACTGCTCACACAAATTCCAAAAGACCTCTTTTGAGCTGAAGGGCACTTTCTGTTCTCCTATGCCTACACTCTCCCTGCCCTTCACACCAGGCTGTTTGTTCTCTGCCCTCCTTTGCAGGGGAAACAGTAAAATTCACTGAACTGGTTCCTTTCTGAATAATGGCCAGCACTGGTGATGTGCCAGGCCCCCCTCCACAACACCAACAACTGCTCCCACAGTGCAGGTGAGGAGAATCTCAGTGTGCAGTGCTTTAACATTGCCATGCTTTAACATTTATTGTGAATAACTTCATATTGAGTTTAACAACACAGCAGCACTGAAGTCCACAAAAAGCACAAACAAGTTAGTGGCAAGAAGCATGCTTTAAATCACATCACATTTCCAAAAGTGTATCCTGACAGAAGGAGGATGCAATACACATTTCTTCTTTTAGCTGTATTATATATGAAGAGAGTCTGGAAAAGCAAGATACTGAACAAGTCTCATTCAAAAAGTTAAAGAGGAAAACTGCAGTTTGTTTTACAAGGACCTCATCATGCAACTGCATCGCTTACAAGTTCCACAAAGCTGTGTGAGAATTTAATCCTGGCCTTCACCATGGAGCTCACTTGTGCAGACAGCCCTTTAGAGAAAGTAGAACACTTGTGACACTTGCAAAACATCTCCCCATGTGAGCCTGCAGCTCCCTGGTCGGGGCAAGGGGAGGGAGCAGAACACAGCCTCTGATTTATTGGCTCTAAGTCACAGGTCAGAAATTCATCACAGGGTTCCTCATCCAAGCCATTCTCATACCCATTTACTAAGGCATTAAAAAAGTAACACATAATACAGTCTCTTGCAAGACTTTAACCATAAGACCACACAAGTGTGGGGAAAAAAATCTGCATGGAATATTGTTGAAAGAATCCTTGTTAAAAGTCAAATATTTGGCTACACTCATTGCTCCCATTTTGTCAATTTTCTCTGGTGAGAATGTGGGCATAAGCTTCAAAAAAACCTAACCCACAATCACATTACAGGTTTTTCTTTGATGTCTAACAGACAACACATAGAATAATTCTAATCCTTCCAATGTAACCTTTAATGTTTGGGTTACTTCAAAACCAGGAGACAATTCATAAAAACAGATTATCACTGTTTTTTATGAAGCACCAGATATCCCAAAATCATATAGATAACAAGCAAAACTCCAAAACTATTTATTGTAAGCATTTTATAAATATATATAAAATCTAACATCTTGAGATTATGTTTTTTTTAATCAAAACCTAGTACTTACTTCTGGTGAGTTAAACAGAGACCAGAGTACATTAATGTGCACCAATAGGGAAGTCCAAGGTTTTATGTTTATTGAGAAAAATAACATTCCTCCACTTTAAGTAGCATGAAACTGAAGCTTCACATGAACAAGCATCACAATACCAGAAAGGACTGATAATTGCTGGGAACTACAGTGACTGATGTTACTCTACATGTGCATGGATGCTCTGATAGCAGGTTTGGAGGAAGGAAGAGAAAGCAGCTTCCCTCAAGACTTTGTAGTAAGCCAAGTTCCTTAAGACATTCTCCATTCAAGTCACAAATAATCTTATGCATAAAATGACTGTCACTTATTTCAGGCACCCATGCTGACACTGGTATCAAGACTAATTTCTTTCTTTAATGAGAAGAAAACTAGTAAAATTATTTGGCTACAGCAGAGATGCAGCATATTTGGGCTACTACAAGGATTCAGATGACATGAATCAGTCACCATAACCTGTACCAATTAAAGCATGTCTAGATTTTCAAATAGCTGTCAGAAATCATGTTCAAAAAACAGGGCTTCCAAAAGATTCTAAAGAGATCTGCCTAAAGTACAGCACTGTTTGGTGTGGTGAGCAGTGAGAAAAAACACTCAGCCCCCAAAATTTACCTACATTTGAATATAAGAAAATTGAATGAAGGACAGAGGAAAGATTACCCTGGAGAGTGACAATGGAGAGCATGGAGCAGTGCTGTGCACAAACAATTGAGGGGGAGTTTCAGGTGCCACAGGAAGTGAACTGCATATGCAGGAGGGCAATGAGATTTTGCTTTTAATGCTGGCACGAGTGAGATGAACACTACAAGGCTGTACCAAATTCTGTGTTCTGTGTTACACACTGGAAGCTGTGTAACTGTCAGTAAGGACTGCAGAATCTATCCAGGAGCCAGATGCCTCACAGCGACAGAATCAGACCTCGCTCTGTTTGACTGTCAACAAAAGATGACATCAGACCTGTTTTTATTTCTTTTGATCCACAGAAATTCATATGAACAATTTCCCATGGGGGGATACAAACAGAAGACATTTTAAGGACAATAAGACAGCAGTCAACACTTACTTTTCAGAATGGATCAATAGCTTTTCTATCAATTTGTATCTTGACTTACCTCTTTTACACTATGTGTTACTGCCCATGTCAGGAAAACCCTTGACATCACTTGGAAAGCAGTCAGAACAACAGAAGAGGGGACAATGCCTGGAAGATATTTTGCAATTAGTAAATATGCCTGATTAACGAGGTAGGGTGGGGAAATAAAACACAGCTATACCAAAGTCCAGTTATTTGAAATTTCTGGAAGGAAAGCATATAATTTTTTTTAATTTGAAATTCTGAAGTCAGTCCTTCAGTATGTTTATACAGCATAATGCAGTGCGAATCCCCTGACAAGGCTTTCTGCATCAAAATGCAAACAAATGTAATTGATCTCATTGCAATCACAGCACAGTCCTCAATACACAGAACAGCTCAATCAGATAATTCCAATCAAACAGCTTCTGGGATACAGAATTTCAAATAATCCTGTTTGATTAAAATATCCAAGATACTCTTCATTACTGTGATTTAAAAAGTAAAGACAATAAATATGCTTTGCACTGTATACTCTAAGAAAAAAGAGCCATCAAAAATTATAAGTCTTTTTCAGAAACACTGATCTAGCCCATATTTCAATAGATGAAAAGTTTGTAGCTCCTTCCTGGAAATACAACTCAGAAAAACCCCCAAACCAAAAAAAAAAAAAAAAAAAAAAACCAACCAAAAAAACCAACCCCACAACAAACAAATCCCAGGGAACAGCTGATGCACTGGCAGGTACAGAGGCAACTTGAAGATTTTCTCAAGCAAGCAGATATCACTGGTTCTCCCAGCAAGTTCCAACTGACCTGTCAGTAAAAGGACCCTACACAGCCAGGTCTGTCAGAGCAGGAATAGTTTTAGACTGTAAGATTACACAAAATTTCTACAGTTTGCATCTCAAAGTTTTATTTTCTTCTAATAGTGAAATGATAAAGAGCAGGTGTAGCTCCTAAGAGACAGTAAAAAGTGCTTGTAAAGCTAATGCAAACCACAAGCAACCCAACAGCCTCAGAGAGATGCAGGGACCAAACAGAAAATGAATTAGGAAGAGAGAGTAAGAAAAGCCAAAAACAAGTTTCAGTTGAATTATTTTCATTGATATGTTTTGGCTTCTTTGAGAGGGAAAAGGAAAATCCTACAGACATAGTTCTCTTCAGTTTTATCCCACTGTCTTGGTCTCTGGACTACGTTACCTCCTTTCCAGCTCTGCATTTTTTAAATTTTTGCCATATGTCAAAGTCCTGTTCTCAACCATGCTTCACAGAGACACTCCCCTATCAATGCTTGTATTTTGAAGGACTTGCCTCACAGATGCTAACATTTCAGATTCTACTGAAAAGATGTAGAGAGAAAAGTTATGCTGATACACACAGCCATCTGTCACACATAAGCTTTTCTATTGACAGAGAATTACAGCTCCAGTTAGAGCAATTAGTTCAGCAGGGGCAAAGGAATCTGCAAATTTCCTGTTTCTCCTTCCATAGGAACTTGTGCTACAGTCAGTGAGACTGCAGCAGACAGCAGCAGTGCATCCAGCTGTGCAAACCCCCCTCACTTCATTTAGCTGACAAACACTTCCATTAACAGAAAAAAATATAATCCACAGCCACTTACAAGAAAACCAGTCTTTTGCAAAAGAGTTTTGTTAGGGAAAGCAAAAAGAATAAAACCAGTATAAAATGTTGCCACTTGCTCCTAATGGCTCTCTCTAATATTAAATTGTGCTACTAAGGATCACATGAGCTAAATGGATCCACACCTCAAATCAACTGAGAAAACAGCAAAGCACTATGGATTTAGGATGATAAAACTAGCATTTTATCTGCAAGGTTTTTTCTCCAGTGTTCCAAGATTTAACTTCTGCTTCTTGCCACTTGTTAAATAAGACCTTAAAAATGGTACATTTTAATATTAATTTTTACTTTTTTTTTAAGTATGTTTATTCTGGTAAAAAAACAGTAATTGAGATTTAGTAAAATTAAACAGCATTGGAAGGACTGCCTTGGCAGCACAGGCAAATAGATGAACACACAGTTTACTCTGAGAAACTTTTACATTAATTTGAGGTGTATATGATCATTCCCTTCCTGGGGTAATCTGTGCACAGTTCATGAAATGCCTTCTAAAGACATTTTCAGAGCAGCTGGATGATTCAGGAGGGTCAGAACTACTTCATTAACTACAGAACCAGACTGCCCTCTGCTGACACATTCCCAGCACCAGCTCTCCCAACACCTCACTTGGTTATTGAAGCATCCCCCAGAACTCACTATGAACCTATAATCCAATAACTTCTCCATTATGTGGCTGCCTGGACAATGATGAAAAATGCCAAATTCGTAGTTGCAGCTTTGGGAACCTCAACACCATCTTTAAGTAGTGGCTAGTAAACATTCAGATAGGAGCTAAAGCACTGTTTAATTGTTTTGTGACTTCTCAAATTAGGGAGTTAAAAACTGCAATGTATTTCAAACAAAAATTAGTAAGTTATGCAAGCAGTAAATTCAGCAATTCACAGACTGTAACATTTTTCTTGCTAATATATTGCTAAAAGTTCAGTCTTCTATAAAAATAGTAAACAGAAAATTTGCAAGCTTACCAAGTGCACAGTGCAGAATCTAGAACAAAAAGAAAAATTCAAATCACTAACATTTCAAATTAGCAATTCAGACACATATTTAGTTCTGTTACAAGTGTTTAAGATTCAGTATTTGCATTTCAATGATTAAGATTAATATTTAGCTCTGCTGCCCAAGCTAAATAGCAGACAGTAAAACTCCCTCTTGCTAAAAGGAAAACTCAGCTTTTGTGTGAGCTCTTCAGCAGAATGAAAGTAAATGTAAGAAATACAACACATTCATGCAAATATTAGTAAGGCCAGGGAATAGGACTACACTCACCTCTAGCAAAGCTCCAGTTTGGAAGAATTTCAGGGGCTTTTCTATTGAATAGTAAAGGCTGTGGTAGCTGCCTTTAGCCAGATATGCCCGAACTAGGCCGACTGCAATAACGAGCCACCTGAAACAGAGACAAAAGGAGACATTAAGCAAAGCATAAATTAAAAGAAACCTTTAATCTCTCTTTCAATACTTGAGGAAGCAACAGGCAGAACTGTCCTGAAATACACTAACTCTGCAAAACTGGAAATGTCAAATACTTGCATCTTCTACAAATTTACCCAAGTGAAAGATGATGCATTTTAAAAGCATTTTTCAGCACCAACATGGCAGCAATTTCTCTAATGTCTCAATTTATTTTTCAGTGAGCTCTGTTTAATTAGTTATGGAATGTATTCATGGCAGATTGGCATCATATTTTCTCAGTTGAAGCAGAAAACCCCTGACAGCTAGTGAGACCTATTACCAGCTTAGAGCAGTATGACATAAACAAGATTCAGAAGGAATGGATTTTAACATTTTGGTTCAGTTCAAAGTAAACTCCTGGACTCTATGAGAGGTCATCCAGCTTAGCTGGGAGCATATATTATATGAGAAATGGTTATAGATGAATAACTTCAAGGAAACTGAGCCTGCTAAAGCCTTGAAGACAGCATGGCCATTCCCATCCCAGTTTTCCTTTTTAACCAACAAATATATCTGAGCCTATGTAAGCCATGCCCATGTAACTGCAACTGTATGTGAACAATGTGACCTGTTAACCCTGCTCATTTTCCCTTCAGGTAACTTAAACAAACCTAAACAATTTTCATCCTGGCTGATGAAGCTTTCACTAAGTACCACAGCCGTCCAGAGCTGGTGCTTGTCCCCAGCATGAGAAATTCTTCAGTCAAGCCTTTGCCAAACCACAAATCCAAGGTGAGTGGTCAACCCCAGTCAAACACTCTTCATTTGAAAATAGCATCTATAGTGAGCTTTATTTCCAATTGCTTTTGGCAATATGGGGAGAAGGGGCTGCTTGGTCAAGGAGAATCCTTAACAGGGGCCCCCAAACCTTCCACTGACAGGCTCATCCTGGCTGTCTAATGCTCAATTACTCTGAGTGCCACCCAGTTTTACCTCCACCTCCCTCCAAACTCCCTGTGTAAATCACCAAGTGTCATTGCTAACAGCTCACCTCAATGTGTAGACATGTAGCAAGCCCACTGACTACACAATAGTTTTCACCCTCTGGAAAAAAGTGTGCAGCTGTGGTTTTGTAACAGGGATGATGAAGAAATTCCCTTTATTTACAGCATACAAGAATCTTACAAGTACCACATTAGCTTGGATATTGCAGAGTATGTGCACATATTATCCCAAATGTAACAATTGTTTGAAACACGCAGTGAAGTTCAAGAGTTACTTATTGTTGAAGATTTTTCAACAATAAGCAACTGCCATCCAAGTTTGTGTTTGTAACAAAATCTGTTAGCAGAACTGAAAGAAAGCTAATTACTTTGTGCCTTAACTTCTGGAAGACAAGCACCAAAGTAAAGCAGGGGGAGTGGGGAAGATAAATGGGAAAGAGAAACAAGCCCTCCCTTTCTACAGAGTGACAAGTTATTTCAGTTAAAGCCATCTTGTGAAACCAAAAGACAAACATTTGCAAAGTGATTGCTGTTTACAAGGAATAAATCCGATTCATTTTGTATTTGGACTTCAGTGCAGAATAAACCAGTAAGCACCAGAGTATTAGTGATTGTCCCCTGTAACACCAACTGCTTCTTCTTTAGGACAGGAATCAGAGCAGGCTGACACTGTACTCTTCTCATCTGTCAAGTTTCTCTGTTTTTCCTGATCTTCCACGTTTGTTGAGAAACTGCTGAATTGAGCAATTTCTGCAGTTGCACAAGATGCCAGCTCTTGGCTGTGCCTGCCAACCATTCTCACCTGAGCAGAGACAGGTGAATCCCACAGCTCCCAGAGGAGCTCCAGCCTTTTGCTCTGCCCCACCCTCCTGCCAGATCACTGACTCCAGCAGGACTGTATTTCCATTCCATTTCCTATCCTTCAAAAAGCATTTGATACAGATCAGAGCATGAATCCATACGAAATTGAAAGCTGAGCCTGGTTTGTGCTGAAGCTTTTAGTATCTCTGTCCTGCTTCTGTGATTCTTAAATAGTTCTTCACCTTCTAGGACTAGACAAAATGGAACAGGAGAAGGTGAAACCAAGGAATATCAGCTGAAAACGGAACTTGGCAAGAAGTTTAGAAGGGCAGCAAAAGACACCACTGTCTCATGAAAGCTCATTTCTCTGACCTACACACTGAACTCCACCTGGAGTTACACTTCATTAAATTACTGTTACCCTGTCTGTAAACTCCAAACGGGACAATTACCATTCTTTGATTAATCCAGAATAAGAAAAATGTATACTGAACACACAGAGTTTTTCTACTTTAATTTGGTCAGACTTGATAGACAAGCTTTGTGCTCAGGTCCTTAGGTAAACTCCCTTGTCTCTCTCACAGGTCATAAAAAGGCATTTTCTTATGCAAAGTTTACTGAGGTTCTGTAACATTTATGCAAGAGAATACAGCAGAGCTATGCAGTGATTGCACCTGAAAGAGAGAAGTGTACTTTGACTCTCAACAAGCACTCAGGGAAGACATGGACAATGAAACTCATAACCTGGAACACTGAGTAACACTGATTAATACAAACCCTTGCACTGATTAATACAAGCCCTTGCACATTCAAAAGCTATTGCATTACCATCGACCTGGTTGAGTGAAATCCTTTTAAAATTCATTGTTTATACCACCACCAGCTACTTATACCCAGAAGTACTAGTCAGTTACAGCACTTGACTAAAAATAAGAAACCTTTTAAAGCAGCTTATCTAACATTTATACTCAGCTCTAGCAGCATGCCCCAACTCCCCACCCAGCACTACCCAGTGATTTTGGTCAGGCAGTTTTTAGGAACAATCATTTCTACGCTGCATCTCTGCCTCCAGAAATGAGCTCCCCATGCCAGGCCAGGCATGACTACACAGCTTCACTCTGTGATGGGGAAAGAGTCTGCCTGAACACGAGAGCAGCAAGATGCAGAGCTTTCTGCAGCTTAAGGCTGTGAACCATGGGCAGCAAAACCTGAGCAATACAGCTGAGAACCAACTGCAGTCCTGGTTATCCCCTCTACCATGATTGTCCCATTTCTAAAAAAAACCCACCCAAAACATGAACCATAGTAAGTGCATGCAGCTCCAGTCAGAGATCCACAGGTACCCATGCTTTTTGTACTGTTTTTGCTCTTGTAAAAACCATTGTATGCGTTTTTATGTAGGAATCCATACACTACGTGCACTACAGCATGAAACTAGAAATAAGATCTATTATTTTTGGAGTAAGTTGTGTTTTCTTTAGCTAAGCCAAGATAAATGCAAAGTAAATGCAGTAGCTATGCTGACATTTTTCAACTGTCACTTGATCTATTTTAAACAGTTAATACTTAAGGCAACTATGGTTTTAAAACATTTACTTTAGTACCTATTTACTGCACAACAATGTTGTTGTGTGCTTTAGTTTATAAGCCTTTTGTAAACCAAACCAAACAAACCACTTCCAAAAAATCCCATGTGCTGTTAGAGCATCACTTCATCACCTGGGCACCTTGAATTTTTTGGTTTTTTCTTTTCAAAATTCTCTTCCCAAGGCAGTGCAGTTGGAGAAACTAAGTCTGAGCACTCTGACTGACAGGGGGTCAGTAAATAATCAGTGCCACCAGTTGTGTATCGATCTTTCCATCTTTTCATCTGAACAACTGAGCTTCTGTCAACCAACTCTAGAAAACTACCATTTTAAAAGGCTTCACAATAATAAGAAACAAACTGAGCTTTTTTCCTAAGCTCAGTCCTGTATATTGTGGAAGTTCAGCAGTGTCCAGGGGAAGTGCAACCTCCTCATCCATTTGAAGAGGAATTATCAGCGAGAGCCCTCGGTGACCTACCCCAAAATAAAAGTGAGAGACAACACAGAGATATGACCATGATCACAGAACTCATATGGTAACTCCCCAAACTGCAGAAATCATTTAATCACAGCCCTCTCCAGAAAAAAAGCAGCTCATGTTAAAGCACTATAAATCACATCCCACCCAAGAGTGGAATTTTCTAAGAGATTTGATGTAAATCACAAAAATGGGCAACACTGTGGTCAAGATTTATATGCCAACAGAAAGCTAAATAGAGCTTTATGCTATTTATTTCTGAGCTTCCAGCCCTCAATTTCTTTTTATTTGTTCTTCTTTCTTGAAGAAAGAAATTTCCCATGCCCAGGAGCTCACATGCCATGACAGAAAGTTCATGACCACAAAGAAAACCTTCCATTTATACCACAGCTTCTCTCTCAGGTTTTTTATATCTTTTATAAACACAAGTGAATTGCATATGAGCAGCAGAATAAGCAGGGAAATGCTTTTATTTCTTAGAAGAGTTCAGAGGTGAACTCCTTAACATTGTGCAGGGACACCACAACAAAACTAAAAAGTTCTCCTGACTGCCTGCAACATGTTGTATTACTCATGCAATTATTTCTGAAACAACAGATTACTTAAATCAAACTGGTGGGTAATTATCCTTGCCCTCTGAGTGAAATACCCTGCAAATATCCTATGGAGCCATCAACCAGCTCAGTGACATCTCACAGTAACACAGCTGTTGGGTAACGGGTGTACCAAGCACCTCACAAGAACCGAGCTCTGCCAGCTCCCCTACCGCTGACCCACACAAGTGGAAATATCTTGTAAGCTGAAACAGGATCAGCTGCCACCAGCAAAGGCTAGAATCTTCATGTCCAACTGCCTGATTGAAGTGGATTTTATCTATATTAATTCTACACTAACCTTTCCCCCTAACATGACACTACTGTGTTTGCTCAACTCCTCACCTGACAGGGTTTATCTAGTGGAAAACATCACCATTTGGGATCCATTTTAAAGGCTCTTTTCTTCTCCCACCCAAATATCCTTAATCTTTCAAAAGACCGTTTTATTTTTATCTGGATTGTAATGAGATGCGACAGCCACAAATTAATTAAAAAAAAAAAAAAAAAGAAGAAAAAAGTCTCCTTTCTCTTGAGAGTCCCCAGTTGTCACTATTTTTAGTTCTGTACCTGAGAACACACCTGAGCAAGCACCAATTGGCCCCAGACTGCATTACACCATGCAGGGCAAGGGCAGAGCACCAAGCTGGTCCAGGAGCTCACACATCCCAAAAGCAGCTTCCAACCTCAAATTACAGAGCAGCTGAAGGGTCTACGGAGAAATCCTGCAGGGCTCAAGATCTTTGCCTTTAACTACTGCTGCGGACAAATTCCCTGTATTTAGGGTCACCTCTAGTGAAACCTGCTGGACTCTACACCACAGACATGGTGATGTGAGGAACCTACGGCCAGCTGGATGTGAGAGCTGCTGCAGAGCAATGAACGTGTCAATGGCAGAGCCGGGCAGCTCTCAGGGAACCCGCACCCACCCCGTGCTGTGCACAGCCCGCTCCGGACGGGCAGCCGGACAGGCGGGGCGGGCAGCGCTGAGGGCTCACCCGGGCCGGGCAGGGACAGGCCGAGGGACCCCGGGCACCCAGCCGGGGTTACGGTCACAGAGCACGGCGAGAGCCGGGACAGCGGCAAGGCAGCTGAGCCTGGACGCGCAGGAGCCGCTCGCCAGCACGAGGAGCGGTGAGCGAGGGCTCGGCTGTGCGCCTGAGCCTGACCCGAAGTGCGAGGCAGGGCCGCTGACAGCACGGGGGGCACAGACCCGGCCCCGGGCGGCGCAGCCCATGGGCTCGGGACCGACGGGAGCGCGGCCACGGCGGCGGCGAGAGAGGCCGCTGCTCTCGGCCCGGCCCCGCTCGCTGCCCTGCCCTCGCTGCCCAGCCCTGCCCTGCCCTCGCTGCCCCGCCGAACCCACCCTCGGCCACAGCCCGGCCGAGCGCAGCCCCGCGCCCCGGCGGCGGCCCCCGCCGGGGAGCCCCGCGAGCGGCCCCGGCCGGTCCTTACCCCGCCGTCATCACCACGTTGTAGATAACGAGGTAGCCCGTGGCCAGCGCGCCCGGGCCCTTCCTGCGCCGCGCCTGCTGCCCGCCGTAGCCGTTGTCCGCCCGGCTCCCGCCGCTCCCGGCCGCCGCCATCTCGCGGCTCCCGCGCCCCGCCCGCTGCCGGCGCTCGGCGGGCGCGGGGCGGGACTTCCCGCGCGCCGGGCGGGGACGGCTCCGCGCAGCCGCGGCAGCGCCCGCGCCCCTCAAGCCGCGGGGCCGGCTCGGCCCGGGAGCTGCGGCCGTACCGCGGGGCAGGGAGCGGGACCCGGCCGGGGATCAGCGCCCTGAGCGCTCGGTTTTCAGGGCTGGTTCAAAACGCCCCTCTGCAGACAGGTGTCCCGTGTCCCTAGAGACGTTAACGGCGTTAGTTGGTACGGTTATTTATGGAATATCTCATAGGTTTTCATCACTTTTGTAATGTAGTTCAGAGGAGAGACGACTGAGAGGCGATCTCCATTAATGCACATAAATATCTCAAAGGCAGGTGCCAAGAGGTTGCTGCCAGGCTTTTCGGTGTGCCCAGCCACAGGACAGGGAGCAATGGCCATAAACTCATACAAGAGGTTTCGCCTCAGCATGAGGAAAAGCTGCTTTACAGTGTGCCAGGGTGGCAGAGCACTGGAACAGGCTGCCCAGCGAAGCCGTGGAGTTTCCCTCTCTGGAGACATTCCAAACCCAGCCAGACACGTCCCTGTGTCACCTGCTCTGGTGACCCTGCCTGGGCAGGGGATTGGACAGGGTGATCTCCAGAGTCTCTTCCCACCCTACAATGCTGTGATGCTGTGTGAACGAGAAGTTGTAACTCATTTCCTGCTGAAGCTCCCTACAAGAGCAAAAGCCTGGAAAGCATTACTTTCCCAGCAAGAAACAGAACTGCCTTTCTGAACACCCAAAACAGAAGAATTTTTATTTTTTTTCTCCCCTACAGAAATTGTAAACACGTTGTGGAGTTACTTCTCCATTCCCATAAACATTTCTCGGTTTATTTCCCATGCATGTCGTGGTGCAGTCCCTTTATGAGCAGTGCAGAATAACAGCATAAGCCTCACTCCCCATCTCAGAAAATTCTGCTTCCATGTGAGTATTTTTGTGGCTTATAAATTCATGTGCATATCTCTTGCAGACAATAGGGCTCAAAAGGCAAGATGATTTATGAGAACTCAATTTTCAAACAGCTATGCTTTGGTGCAATATTTCAACAAATGTAAAAAATTTTAGAAAAACAAATCATTCATTATTCATGTATGCAAGTAAAGAAAAAAAAAAGGCCTCTGTTTGCTAAGTCTGACAGTCACTGCAGAGGAGAGGAGTGTGCAGTCCCGTGCTGCTTTCCTTGTCAGCACAGGGAAATGGGGACCCAGTGACTGCACGCCACACATGCAATTAGCAAAGGTCTCCTCATCAAGCAGAAATGTGCACAGCATGCTTGGAAGGTTGGACAGTTTGGTCTTTAAGTAAATTAAGTTTCTGCAAATGCAGAAACACAAGTAGTGAAAAACAGCAGCCAGCCCCAAATTCTCCATTGTCTCCTGAGAAGACTGAATGTTATACAAAAGAAATACAAGGAGAATTAAGTGGCCCACCTCTGGCAGTTCCTGTGTCTTGCATAACCTCTGCTATTGGGGTTTCAGCCCTATGACACCCCAAGACTGGACTTCTGCAAACATTATACAAGCAAGGGAAGGTTTATAGAAAGAGATAATGCCTTTTATTAAACCACGGCTGGCAAAATGAGACAGAGTTTCAAGTACATAAAATATCTTTCTTCAGTGGAAATGGAATTCTATTCATCAAACAAAGCAAAAAATTCAAGGTCAAATACAGCTTGCAGTCAATTGCTCAGAGCTGAATCAGATGCATGTCACATAATTTTGGAAGTGGAGGTCATTGTTTCCTGCAGAATAGAATGGATGTTAATAGGAAGCTAGAGGGAGATGGTAAACCCCTTGGAATATCCTTGGGGCAAATGAAAAATAGGCAGGTTATAACCTGTGGAACACAAAAGGAGTAGTGAAGGAGGAGAGGGAAGGGAAGATCTGTGCAGGAACAGCAATTCTGAGTCTGTGGGCTTTGATACCCAGTGCACCCACAGACCTTGCTGTGCCCACAGGGCAGCCCAGCAGAGCCAGGGCTTTTCCTGTTTCAGGCAGGTGCCTCCCTGCACTAGGACACCAGCAGTCACTGAACACAGCCAGGTACAGTCACTGAACAAAGCCAGTACAGTCATGAGACAGTGGGGCACACCTACTGAGATGGCTCTTGGAAGGGCTGAGGATTTGCTCAAGAAGCATGTTGCTACAAGCAGGGTGTTTGCACAATCTTTGCTTTAAGGAGAGTCTGTGTGGTCCTGCACGGCCTGTGGTGATGTGGGCTGCATGACAGCAGAAGTCTGAATAAAGGCAGCACAAGCAGATTTGTGCTAATCTCTTTTAGAGTTTTTAGAAACATTGGTGTAAGTCAGTATCTACATTGAGTCTTCCCTGATTTTTTTCTCTCTTCCTCCCACAGTCTTCCAGAACTCTATGTTTCCCCACCATATGGGAGTTCCCAACTGTGAAACAAGCCCAGAGCCACCCTGGTGCCCCATCCACATTCCCATGGAGGCCTGTGGTGACACTGGGGACGCGGCAGAGCACGAGGCCACGAGTGCCAGCCCCGGGCTGCAGCTGGTGGCACTGGGGCAGAGCAGCCTCCACTCAGCACCAGCCAGGGCAGGAGAAGGGCAGCAGCACCACAGACATCAGGGAGGCTCTGCTGTGGCCACCTGAGGGGCAGGAGGAGAGGCCTGGCCAAGGTGGACGCGGTGACGCTGCAATAGAGCATACGAGGAGTGTGCTTTGTGGTAGTATTTATTTAGGAACCGTGAGTAACTACAGCCGTAGCGGTCTCATCTTTGCAATTCTGATGGTTTAACAAACAGGGAGAACATTAGCATATTTTTATTAAGGTATAAAATACACCCCGTTGCCTAAAACATTAAAAAAAAAAAAGTGAGGAAAGCTCTGTATGCTCTAAATCAGATTCAAAACCTTTCTGTATAAGGAGTTGTGGCAATACTGTGTTTAGTATAACAAGAGGTTTTTATCAATTGAAAAGAAAGACATGCTGGCAATCTGAACTTAGCAACAAAGAGTAAAGCAGTTACAAACCGTTGTGTCACCCACATTAGTTGAGCTTTGAATGCAGAAGAGCAAATCATATGAAACATACACAACTAGGTAATATCAAACAACCTAAGGTTGGTAATGTACACACCTGTATTAAAGTACACTGACTACTTAATGGTGAGGATTTAAGGTAATGTCTTTTTTTTTTTTGAAGAGGTAACCTTTGAAATGCAAATGGTTGCACTTTGCACACAAAAAGTGGAAAAGAAAAAGAATCACTTTTGGAATGATACATAGGTATAAGACACACTGGTTTTGGATTATGCATAATCACCTTGCAGCCTCTGATATTACCTCTGAACAACAAAAAAAAAAAAATTAAAAAGTGCCAATACTGTGAAAGGAAAGCAAAGTTACTAAGTCTGAGTGCGTTAACCATTTCTGAGAAAAAAATGGGGTTTGGATTTTTTTTGTTTTTTCTGCGTTTTTAAAAAACGCAACAGCCTTACTGGTGCAGGTTCAAGACAAAAACAAGACAGTCAAGCTCATAAGGTAGAAATAGGTCCTATATAGGTTAAGATTCTTTGGAAATTGCTAAGAATAGAGGAGTTTGTAATCCAGGCTACTATCTTTTTGGCTACTCAAAAAATCTGTGGGAGTTTCCAGCTTATCATCAGTTGAAATCTGTTTTGCAATTGCCAAATAAATGCAAGTAAAACTTTAACTAACCTGGAATTCCATTCACAGACATGCACAGAGAAATCACCGATTGTGCAATAACCTGTTTTTTCACAGCAGCATATATATGAATCGTAAGTCTTTATCAGACTGACCAGAAACACAGAAAATATTCTCAGTCTTTGTGTTTTCAGTCTGTTTCTTAAGTAGGCAGCTGCAACTGCACTGAAGTGACAGGCTCCATAAGGGAAAGATGACAAAGTGGGATCAGCTGGCTAAAAGCAAGATCAGGAGTATCTCAGGAAGCCACCTGGATGTTTAATGCTTGCCAGAAATACAAGGGCACTAACAGCTCACTGTCAGAGGCAGTGAAAATGTTTGAAGTTTGGTCTGTGAGACTCTGCTTAAAGGAAACAAGAAATGAACCATGCCAACATACAAATTGCAATGCTGGCTGTGTCAAACCTTCCCTTAGAGAAGATGCAGCTCAGCCTATTCCTCAGCACTGGAGAGATTCACTGCATGTCTGGCCAACAATTCCTTTAAAGTAGATCTTGAGGAGCCAACTTAGCTGCGGTTTTGGCTGAGAAAAGTGATGGCAAAGAGCAATGAGCTCAGTAAATAGACTATTTTTCTTTAAGATGTTCAGAATATAACTTAGTTTCCATACATGTGATTTTAAAAGTAGCTTGGGCAACTTAGTTGATGGCTTGCTTAAAGTCAATCCAATCATGCTAGCAACTTAAAAAGCCTGCTGGTTGGAAATAATGCCCATACATAAAGCTAACAGGTATCAACTGATCATGCTGAAAAAACAACCCCCCAAAGACCTACGTTTCACACAAGGTGCTTTTGATAACTTGGTTTTCTGAGCCTTATAAGGAGAGTCTTTAAATATATTTTATTTTAGCCTTGTTTCATTCTTCCTCCTCTTCACCTTCTTCTCCTTCTCCCTCTCCTTCTGCCATTGTTTCCACAAGGAGCTCTGCGGTGCACGTGGCTTCCCCAAGGCTGTTAACAGCTTTGCAGGTGTATTTGGCATCATCGTCCCCACACACTTCAGAAATAGTCAAAGAACAGTTCCCTTCCTCGTCGTAATCTATCTGGAAGTGACGGGACTCCTTGACAGGCTGATCGTCCTTGAACCACATCACCTCAGGGTCGGGATAGCCTGCGAGAGCAGAGAGAGAACAGCACTGCAATGAACGAGCATTAACTCAGCACTAATTACCTCGCGCTCTAATTCCCGTGTGGGGACGTGCCTATGTGTTGATAGACAAATATTTCATTGACTTCTATGGAAAATAAATGTAGATGATGTGAGGCTTTTTTACTTCACATTTACCTGAAACTGTTTTTTACAAATAGCAAAAACTTCTCGTGAGCACTGCAGTACTCGCTGGATTCCTCCTTCCAGTCCCTGAGCAGTGCTTGCAGACAGTGTTTTGTGTGCTGTAGCCATCAGCCAGCAGGGAACTCCTGACAGTGCATCTGAGGCTCACGTTACACTGCAGCTTCTCCGGAGACAACAGCTCCCAGCACCGAGATTTATAATTTCAAGGGTAAACTGGTTTGGGTTTACAATTTAATACCTTTCTCATGTTGCTTTGCTATGCTTATTCTGAATCTTCCTCTTCTTAATCTGCTCCTTAAAATCCAGCCTGTCTTGAACATTGCACTCCCTTTCTCTGTATTTGTTAGGGTAAGTGAGGAAGTCTAAGAAAAGCATTTTGATTGTGCATCTCAAGAGGAGTTTCAGAGCCCTTTGTGAAGCAAATGGCTCTGCTAAGCCTCGGAGCAGGCTGTACAACGCCTGCTGCAGAACAATCCCTTATACAGTACTCTTGGCTGCTGTAACAAATTGAAGGTTTGTGATCTCAGCCAAGTTCTGGACTGGGAGGGGAGGATAAGTCCCAGGGGAGAATAACTCCCCACTGAGCAGAAATAAAGTGCAGGAATCCCTAAAGCAGAGTGAACATTGCAGCAATACACTGCAAAGTTTGGAACATCAGCCGTGGTACATCCATCTGTTTTATTCCACGTAGTACTTGTGCACGTACCCCCCACAGTGAGCACCCATCAGCAATAATAATCCATCCTCACATCTCCACTGTGAGATAGGAAACCCAGGCAGGGAAAGATTGAGAGCAGAGGAGCAAGCAGAAAGTCGATGAGGCAGTTTCTGATTTCCTCATTTTAAGATTATAAATTTACTTGCACGCATGCAGGATGGTACTGACCCCACCCATTTTGTTTTCACAGCTCTTCTTTCTGAATTTCTAGTTTCTGTTCACAGCTGAGACACACAAGGTTCAATCTCATTGCAGAAGTGCCAGTGCTCTTGGGCTTCAGACTCTTGGGCTGATCATGCTCACACTCCTTATGTGTCTTCTCATTATACTTTGCATATTCCAGTCTGAGGTTTCTTTCCTGAACTCATAAGTTAGAAACCCCCAAGCAACAGAACAGTATTTTCTAGATGTGATTTATGTGACCAGCACAAGAATACTATCTTTACTTCTTATGCATATGCAGTTAGGGACTTTTTTGCCTTTAATGAAATGTATGTATGGCTTAAAGTTATCTTGAGGTGACCTGATCTGGTCTGTCCTTTCAGACAACTGACCTCCTACTAATTCTTGGTGTCTGGCTGGCACTCTCTAAGAGTATACTATTGGAATTTATGCTTCTACTTTGCATCTTGCTCTTACTGTTCCCTCAAAAATCAAATTATAGTTCTCACTTGCTATTCTTAATTAGTGATTCACACGTGGACTCCTGGAGACTTCTGTTCTAAGGCAAGTACAGAACAAGCTCCAAATAATTTCTGTTATTGCAACACATTTGTGCGGATACTGGTAAAGTGAAATGGCACCAACTCAACAATAATACAGAAGTAAAAATTGAAAAAGTAAAACAATTACCCAGTGCAGAAAGTTGACAAGGAAGAAGAGAAAGAAATAGACATGCTTATTCAAATACCTTCAATTTTGCAGTCAAATCTAGCAGCACTTCCTTCCACAACTTCCAAGTCAAGGATTTTTTTAGTAAAATATGGCTTTACATGGGGCCTGTCTTCAGCTTCTTCGAGGAAAGCATCTGGAGGAGAGCAAAGAGGTAGTGAACAATATTACAGGGCATATTCTCAAAAGATGTATTTTAGTTTTTAATTACCAGATGGTAATGAAAGCACCTTTTATTTCACTTAATTCTGTCAGACTAACGGGACAGCAAGGACGTTGGCTGCTTAGCTTTGTGCCAATCTTTTGCAGCTGGAAAAGGATTCAGGCCATAAATAGAAAAAAAAAGGATGTCCAAGGCCAATGCTGCAAATCCTCAGTATTTTTCCCTTGAATTTGTTTCTAACCAAAGCTGGACTTTTGCTAGGCAGAGGGATAAACGAGCCCCACTTGTATCAGGCCCACGGTCTATGTGGATTTGTCAAAATTGCTTGATTTTTATCAGTGTCAAACATTTGCACTGCTGAACTGTAACATCTGACTGTTACACACCACTAATTCACATTTCATCTGGGGACCTATGGGAGTAAAATAGACATTTCCTTAAATGCCCTGTCTGAGGAGCATGGTTAGGGCAGGGTGTGTGCCATGGTTACAGCAAGTGTTAATACTTCATTGCTTGCTTGCATGAGAAGGCAATACATCACTGTCATCTTTGTATAAACATGCATTCCCAAACCCAGAGAAAGTGCAGCTGACAAACCTGCCTTAATTCTTTGGCTTTAAAAAGAAAAGGGTTTACTGCCTGGGCTTATACTGTGACATTTAGACTAGCAGGACAATATAAGGACAGTGAATTTTTGACAGATTTCTTTAAAAAATAGGAAGATAAAAAAAGAGAGAGAGAGAGAGCACAGTAATATCCAATTCAATTGGTCTCTAGCAATTTGCTAAAGGTTTTAGTAGGATTGATTCAGAGACAGGTGAAAATATGGGACAGAAAAAAATCCTTACCTTCATTGTCTGCTTTGTCAGCATTTATAGGGCTTGTAGGTGAGCTCCCAGAGGCCTTCCTCCCACTCATACCAGAAATCATTGCCATGGATGACAGTCTTCCTATTGCTCTGACAGCATGGCCTGTTTTCTAAGACATAACAGAAAAGGCTTCTGATCAATCCAGTCCAACAGGCATGTGATTTTCTGCAACAATTGTGCTTCGGACAAATTATCTGGGATCTCTGCAAACCTCACTGGAATTGGTGGACAAACTGCTTATATATAGCTCAGTTGTTCTAGGAGAGACAGAGCAGGCTGGACTGAATTACCAAATTTAGTTGCAGATATAAACTTCCCCTGATGAACTCATACCTAAATGAATGTCTCTGTTAGCTGAGGATAAAAAGCACTGTGCGAGAGGAGGGCCAGCAGAGAAGCCCTGTCCTGTGTAACTGGGACTGAACTCTGGTGGGGAACGCCTCCCTCCACTGCCTGCTGGGCTGGGCTGGGCTGGGCTGAATTTCATCCAGCATGGATAACGAGCTGATAGAAAATGAATGAGAAAGCACCATCTGCATGATGGGAGCAGACTTCTGACAGGACCCAGGATCAACCACCAGGCTACTAAAATATGCTCAAACTATGAGGGCAGTAGTTTGAGCATATTTTATTTAATATAGACACTTGTATTGCATGAGCTTCGAGAAAGGAGTAGAATGTAAGAGGGAGTATAAGGTAGACCTACACAAGTTAGTATTTCATAGGCTACTCAAAAGGCCCCAGGATTTCACACAGCAATTCCTGTAGCTATCAGTGTGGCACAGATGGACCTGCTACTCAGTTCCAGCATTAGGAAAAAAGAAGATAGGGAGACTGAATATGTTACAGAAAACCAGTCTGATTGAATGCATGGGAAGCTAGGGAGGTTCCAACAAGACAGAACTCTAGCCTTAGTAGAATTAAACTGCCATAAATTAAGGTACCTTTAGGAAGGCCAGGCAGGCAAGTTTTACCTGTACTGTTCAGGTTTGTTAGGAATTACACAATCCTCCAGCTCTCAGTGGCATGGGAAGAGAGAGAGAAACCCAGAAGAGTAGCAAAAACTATACTTGAGCTCCTGCCTTTCAGCAGCCTGAAATGGGATCATCCTGTGTAATCCATGTGCAGCTGTGCACCCTCCTCCTGCCCAGCTGCAGGAACCAGACCTGCTGTCCTGCATTCCCACCCTGGCCACGCTGCAGCTTCCACAGCAGCAGGAACCCCCTGTGTGATGTGTTCCCCAGAATCATAAACATTAAAAATAATGAGGCTTGTTAGGATATCCAGCCCAATTCCATGTCCTCTTCATTACCTGCCATTTTCTTCTGGCCATATATTTCTTCATCCTATCTTTGGAAAGTTTCTTGGCTTCCATGTTTTTGGTGTCTTTTTGCAGCCAGGGATGCTGAAGACATTGAGTACAATTTAAGCGACTCCTGTTTTTGTATAAAAAGACCAGTCAGTGTTGTCAATAACGAGAGAGGAACCTACCTACGGTAACATTTTTTTTTCTCTTTTCTGGAAGCTGATTTTTGTGTTTCCTAAATTTAGCAACAAAGATCACATGGTTTTGCTTTCCCTGCCATTCTAACTTCTTAAACTCACTTTCACAATTTCTGTAGATCTTTTTGAGAGAAAATTTTGTATTTTTAAGTGTTAATAAAACATTATAAAACAAAGCAGGAAAAGCCATTTGTTTTAGGCAAGGAACACATACAGCAGAGCCACAATGGCAGTGATTCAGCTGCTTCATGCTGCCAGAACCCTGTCCCAGATCTCCTTTCCTTCATCTACAGAGATTTCCCCATCCCAGCACTTAAGAGTCTCCTGAACATCTCACAGAACAGAAATGTCCAAATCTCTTGCCACCTATTCTTCACTTTGCTCAGGGTGCACATGTAAATAACCCTCTGTTCTCCATCCATCCACTTGCAAACTCATTGGAAGAAGTATGTTTCCTTTCATTGACTCATTCTGCAAACAGAGTTTCCAACTCTGATTTTTTTTTTCTTGCCCAATTACTACATTTATAGGGAAGCTGCCTACTCAGAGGTACCACACTTAAAAGCGACACAAGGCAGAACTGCAACCCATTCAGACAAGACAGAACGTGTCACGCAGGAATGTGTGTCACGAAAGAGAGGGGGTCAGAGTGGCCACACAAAAGCCCCGAGTGCACCTCGCCCGAGGGGAGGGAAGAGCACAAAGAGCTCCAAAGCTCCATTGAGCCCCTGCACCCTGCGAGTGAAATCCAGAGCTGCACATGGGCACGCACAGCTCCTTATAAAGTATGGCCAGAGGTGCTGCGGCCCTGGGGAGATGCACAGCGGGGAAACACGACAGGCACCTCCGGCTCAATGCAAACACACAAAGTGCAGCAAGTAAATCCAGCCTTTACTTCATGTCTTTCTTCAGTAGATTGCTGATAAAGTCCTTGGCATCGTCAGAGATTTCATCGAAAGCCTCATCATCGAAGTCCCACGTTGCTGAGGTGACATTGGCGAGGGTTTCGTTGTCGTTGTCTCCCATGAAAGGAGAGAGTCCGCTGACCCTGGGGACGGAGCAGACACAGACACAGAACAAACCGCGTCAATTTGCAAATTACCGGAGGAGCGAGCGAGTTTAAATCGCGTGTGACATCTCCTGTGCTCTGCACTTCTTTACTAATAAAAGCTTGCTTTAAAAACTAAGTTAAATTTAAAAGGACTCAAAACTAACTACAGATAGTCCTATGGGAAGGACAGAAAGGTACATTTTTCTTGTTTCCTTCTCTTTTCCCAAGACATTTTTGAAGAGAATTAGAAATGGGTGAAATTGGAGAAAAGTAGTTTAGTAAATGACTTGTCTAGTTCTGCGTAACTAAGACTAGATTTTTCACACCAAATTTGGTGGAATATCTTTTTTTGCCCCCTGACATTTCCTCAGAATCACGGAATTGTTAGGGTTGGAAGGGATTAGAGATCATCTAATTTCAGGGTGATTTTGCTGCATTTACTGTCAAACCAAGGGGGTTTTTGTACATTTTATTTCATTCACTCCTGCAAAAAGACCCCAAGAAGAAAGATGCATAATGAAATAATGAAATCCACAAGGCTATTTTGTAAACAAACCCACCCTGACTTATACAAACAGATAAAGCAATGCTGCATCACTGCAGGCTGTGGAGTTATGCAGATGCATGCACAAGCAATTTGGTCTTTATGTTCTCCATCAGTCACGATGATGTGTGAAATGGAAATAATGCTCTCCTATAACCTAAGTTGAGCTTCCAAGGCTTTTTATACAATATAACTGATAAATTGCCAGTGAAAGGCAATTACAGAACATCATGGTGTCATTTTTGCAGTCTCTTTTTTCAGTCGAGCATTACCCTTTATTACACTGTGCATCTGGATATTTTTGATGCCTGTACATATCCCACTTTCAGTAAAAACTTAAAGGTGAAAGGTTGCTTATTCCCTAGAACTACAAGTTATTCACTTTTCCAGGTCCTCCTGGCATGTAATTTGCAGAATAACCTATTCTTCATGAATTTTTACAGACTTTATTTGATTTCTCTGCACAATTGTGTTAACCAGTACTACTCCATTCTTTTAAATATAGAAAAATAAGTGTAACTTATTAGGGTTTTGAAAACACTACATGGAAATAATACTATATGAATATCATGGTGCCAGAGAATATTACAGAACAGACTGCTTAAAAAAGATTGGGGTCAAATAAAGTGAGATTAATAATGGAATGATCTCCTTCAAAGTTATTTTGCTTCTTTTTAGGCTCTTATTACATTCAACATCTGATTTGTTCCCAAGCATTTTATTTTATAAGCAAAGCAGAAACGCACACTCTTTGAAGTCTCACACAGAGCAGACACTAAATCTTTTACCATTTCTGGAAGTTGTGTGCAGTACAGCAGACTCTAGAATCTTATGTGTGTACTTCAGAAGCTTCTTAGTAATAATACATGAGCTGAAGATAAAAGGTTTGTTTATTCTCAGGCAGAACAAGGTAAATCAGAACTGAATGTATTTGCTGTCTTACTTTCCATTACATGTGGTGCACTCGAATGCAGCAGTGAATCCTGACTTTGTAAATGGGTAATGTGGCATAAACCCATGTATGAAGATATAACAGGCACAGGTTACCAAAAGCTGAAAGATGAACGTACCAGAAATGCCTCCACAAAGCCTTTTTACAGGACTGTTCCCCGTGTTTGATGCTTGCTTTACAGGAGGAGAAGGTTTGTGCCTGGCAGGAGAGCACTGCAGAGCTGGCACAGCTGCGGGCAGCGCGGGCTCTGCTCTGCCCGCACCCCCTGCAGCCCTCACGGGAATCTCTGTCCCGGAGTCACAGAGCATTCCTGCAGGGCCTTAAACCCACCTCCTCTCCAACATCTGAACTTTTGTCAGTTATGACAATGTCAGTCTTCTCCATCGTGTTTTAACTAGTGATAAATCTCTACAGACCACAGTTCTGATTTTGGGTTCCACACATTGCTGGTTTGTCTCGTTTTTACCTTGTGGTAAGAACAACAGTCTCAGCCAAGCCAGCAGCTCACACAATGACAGGTCTGTGAAGTATTCCTTTAGCTCATTGTCAAAAGAGGGGATGTACATTTTCTCTTCATCCAGTTAAGCTCCGTGCCCACACTTGGGCAGCCGGAGCAATAAAAATCACATTTCCCTTCAACACTTGATTGAAGAATGCCAGAGGTGACCTCTGCACAGTATTACCACAAATAGTGCTGTGCAGCTCTTGCACCACATTGGACAAGATTTTGGGCTATTTCCAGAGGTTAAAGCTGCAGTAGTGAGAGAACTTGTGCATACTAAAAAATCTGCTTTAGGTACAGGGGCATTGCTTCATGTAGAAACACCACTGCTCTGTGGGGCTGTAAGAGGCAGCACTTGTGCTGCATGTCCCACACAGCTTTTGAAGGGTGAGGATGAATTAAGGGTGAGAAGATTCAAGAAGGAAAAAAATTCTTTGGTTGTTGTTTTTGTTTTTGTGTATTTTTAAAAAATATTTTAGAACTGTACTACAGAATTATCTGATAAAATTTTAAATGCTTTGGTAGGATTGCTCTATCCCTTGCATTTGTTAAATTACCAGGTGGATCTCTCTCAGTTAAGCCTCCACTCACTTTGTCATTTCTGAACACCAGTATAACAGTCCCCATTCAAACATTTCAATGAACCTATTTTCATATTTCAATGAACCTATTTTCATATTTCTGAATGTGCTGTTGCAGATTTACAAAGCTAAAATAATTTTCTCTCTCTACTACAGTTTTGCACTGTGAATCAGTTGCTTGTTGTGGAAATACTTCTAAGGAAAACTAGATCCTTGTCTAGTCAGAAAACAAAATCCAGGAACTACTGTAGATTATAGCCAGCAATTTTTATCTCTAGCACAGATTTCACTGACCGAAGTCTTGGCTGTTCATTTCTTAATAGCCATTTAAAGTAATAATGGTCCAGCAACTCTTTTGACAGATAATGGAAACAATTTCTTTTTGGAATGCTGAAGTGATAAAGATGAGCTACTGCTCCAGAAAATTAACTCTGAGCTTACACTGTGAAGCAGCAGGCTGTTTACTGAAAACATTTTTCCAGTTACTTTACCAGGCATCTTCCTGGCATGTTAAGAACCATTTGTTTAGAAAGTCTTTCACAGTTTCCACTTCTAAATAAAGAAGAAATATATTTTATCCTCTAGGAGTTCCTTAACATTTATTGGTCTGTTCTAACAAAGCTCTGAGTGCAGGCTTAGAAATGTTACGATGAAAAGGGTCCAGTGTGGATGCAGATTTCATTGCTTCTGTAACAAACACCATGGCATTTCAACTCGAAATCTTTGCATTAAGACTCCCACTAATCCAGGGAAGATGGCTTTGCTGCTTGTCTAAAGAGTCAGACTGTGAGCATTCCTCTGCAAGCATTGCTTTCAGCTCCAACTCCCTGGCACTGCTGGCACTTCTGATAAACCTGTGCAGGGCATGTCAAATAAGCCTGGGAGGATGACACCTGCACCCTGGAGATCATGCAGAGAATTAATTCTTTTTCAAGTGAACTACAGCAAACAAATAGTCTGAGGATATTTTGTCAGGGACTGATCCATGGGACACTTAGCCCACTCTGGTCCTCCCTGGAAGAGGAGGTCCTCCCTGAGTCCATGTAAAGGAAGACAGCTCATGGCTGAAGCCAGGGTGTTATTGCTGTTCTCCTCCTTGTTTTACATGCCCAGTGGATTAATGAGGAACCACAGTTTGCCAGTGCCACTGAACAAAATAAAACATTTTCTTTTGAGCGGTACAGTCTGACATTAAAGCCTTCCTAACTTGGTTTAAGGAAAGAACAAGGAGTGCTCTCCCATCTTTAATATAAAGAGGTGTAAATTTTTAACATGATATAGAGCTGAGTATAAGCCTTGCTTTATCCAGGTTCCAAGCCAGCACACCCAAAAGATGAACGATGCTGAAAGATCTTTCAACCAACCCAAACTGCCAAACAAGGGAGGGGGAAGAGCAGTGATGAACGACACAATGGATAAAAGGGAAAGAGAATGTTTGAAGAATCGGGGTGTGTGCTGTTAGGAAGGTGCTGAAGGGAAAGAGTATGCAGCAAGATCAAATGTGATATTAAAACACAGCCTAAGATAAAGTATATTAAAAATATTAATTGACAGAAATCCACTATGCTGAAAAGATAAACACAGCCTGGCACTGATAAAGCAATGTGTTCCTCATTGGAACACAAGCAGGGGTTTGAATCAGCCACAGACAATTCCTCCCTGAAACTACTTGGATCCTTTGGTGCCAGAAGGAAAAGGGCAACCCCCACATTCAATGTACACCCATGCAGTGCTGAAACCTTAGACTGAAAATTGTTTTGAAACAAAAACTAGAAATTGTTTCAGATTACTAAATATTCAGAACAATGACTATCCAAATTGATCATCAGAAAAAAACTAGAAATAGAAAAAAACATGTAAATTCAGCAATGCCCAGAAGAAAAAAGGGAACAAAAAGAGCTGGAAAGAATTCAGGAGGTTTAACCTTCATTAGATACAGATTATTGTAAATGCAGAAAGAAACATTGAAATAGACATAAATGGAGATGATATACACAAGCTATAATATTTGTGGCCTGTTATTTCAAAAGCAATAGATCAACTTAAGTATGTGGAACAGCACTGTGATGCAGAACAGGACAGAGTACAAGATAAAAGTGGAAGATAAAAACATGAGGTAGAGAATACAAACGGAAATTTAAGGAAGAACAAAGACAGATGAAGAGACAGGACTGAATAAGTTATCCAGGAAGATAAAAAGGATTTAATATGTAGTTTAGAAATGTGGAAAGGGAACCTATGAACTGTAGGATGGAATTAAATCAGTCTTGCCATAAGGAAGACAGATGCAGTATCCCAGCAGGGAGTGCAGTATCTGTACTTACATCTGCAAAGCAGAGGGCTGGGGGGAGGTTTTGCCGCAGGGTCTTGGAGGAGTGCTGTCACCCTGCTTCCTACTTAAGATTACAACCCAACCATTTATTCCACTGCAGGGAAGACCCTTCACTCACAGAGATCACGTTAGCAGCTCTCTGCTAAAGCCAGTTTGTATTCATTGTTGTGCAGCACATCATGGAAACACAGTCACTTTCCAGGCAGGTGTTATGTCAAGTGATGCTGTGTGTGCTCCCTGCTGTTCCCTTGGGACAGAGGGTGGGCACAGCAGCTCTGGGCCATCAGCTGCCTCTAGCAGAGCTGCCCTTACATCCAGGGCTCTGCTCTGCCTGCATGGGCCCACTCCCACGGTAAGGGGAGAGGGGATGCACATGCCCAGGTGATGGGCACAGTGATGTCTCACTGTGTGAAGTAGACACCAAGTGAGTGTGTCTTGCACTTCAGGCACGAGATTTGGTAGCTCTGAGCTTAAAATCAAAATGGGAAAGCAGAGCTGCAACTAAAGAGAGATGCAGTTCTCGTTGACTTTCATTTACATTCTGTAATGATGATGTGATAGGTCATTTTGGTAATGGCTCATTCTTGTCAGTCTGTGAAAATAGCTGGGCTGTAAGAAAGTTAAGAGATTGGGAATAGTCTGGGGTGGAGAGGTGAAGTCCAAGTGATGACTCATGGGTCTTCCCTAACTTCTATTACTTTATTCTTATGGCAAGAAAGACAAAAGCTGATTATCACTGCTAATCACTACGGTGGCAAAAGCAATGCATCAAAAGAAATATTCTTCATTGTTTTTGGGTAATGTAGATTTCCCCTCATGACGGGTTAAATGATCTTAAATATACCTCACCAAACAAGTTATTTCATAACATATTTCTCAGGGCATATCCAATCAGCCGAATGAGTGTAACGCCACCCAACCCCATCAGCTGAAGGGTGCAGCATCCAAATACCCTGCTTGGCACTGGGAAGAAGCAGACAGGTCTTTGGCAGGACAGGTCACCTTTTCCCCCCGTTCCGTTCGCTTTGTCTCAGGGGATGCCGCTGCTCCCCAGCAGCGCCGCCCTGCAGCGGCAGCCCGGGCTGCATTCCCCGAGCGCTCGGTGCCAGCCCCGGCGGGTGCCTCGCTGCTCTCACCGGGAGCGCACGGGAACCCGCCAGGGGCGCTGATAACAAACACCGAGCGGCCCCGAAGGACGAGCGGCTCCCCGAAATGCGGGCGGGGCCGGGCGGGCTGCAGGCGGCGCTGCAGCACCGAGCGATTCCCGGGGCCCGCACCGAGCGGTTCCCGGTGCCGCCCGCACCGAGCGATTCCCGGGGCCCGCACCGAGCGGTTCCCGGTGCCGCCCGCACCGAGCGATTCCCGGTGTCCGCACCGAGCGGTTCCCGGTGCCGCCAGCACCGAGCGGTTCCCGGTGTCCGCACCGAGCGGTTCCCGGTGTCCGCACCCAGCGGTTCCCGGTGTCCGCACCGAGCGATTCCCGGTGCCCGCACCGAGCGATTCCCGGTGCCGCCCGCCCAGCCCGCTCCCGTCCCGGGGCACGGGCGTTTGACCCCGCGCTGCTGCCTGGGTGGGCTGCCTGACTGCAGCCACGGAACCGTCCAAAGCAGCTTTCCAGATCTAGAGAGAAGTGCTTGGGAGTGAATGGAAAATAGAAGTCCTGTAAATAAACTGGCAGAGCGAAGCGACCTTGAGGCATGGAGTACACTTCGCATCTGAAATTGAAGATAACAGAAATATTCCGAGGCTTTGCTGGGAGCAAGAGAGAGTTGATGTGGTCGCTTTTGCATAGGCCAAGTAAGGAAATTGTGTAGCTTGGTTTGGGAATGAGAAGAGCCGGAACAAGTGCAGGCTCATGAGAGAAGCAGGAGTAGAGAACAACTGAGTAAAAGCGAGGCAAACAACTGTGCATTGCCAGGTCAAGGAGCAGGATACCACTCTTTAATAAAGGAAGAAAGGCATAGAGAGGAGTCTTTTAAAAGAACCAATGCAAAGCAGATTTGCCACTGACTTACTACTGAAGCTGGAACAAGGGAGAAAGAACCATGCTCCAAACAAACCTTCTCTTTTCACTTGTTTATATGGCATTGAATGTGTAAAATCACTGCTGGAAGAAAACCACTTGCTGGCCTAGGCAAGGAGATACTATTTCCATATACATTTCTCTAGATTCACTGATGTTTATAAACATGCTGCATCAAATAATATATAAAAATCAAATCTAATACTCAAATATGTAACCAAGAGCTGCAGCCAACCATCTGTGGTGAGCTGGGGGTCGGTCTCTTTCTCCGGGCAACAACAGACAGAACAAGAGGACACAGTCTCAAGCTGTGTCAAGGGAGATACAGGCTAGAATTAAGGAGGAAGTATTTTACAGAAAGAGTGGTCAAATACTGGAATCATCTACCCAGGGAGGTGGTAGAGTCACCATCCCTCGAAGAGTTTAAAAAAAGACTGGATGTGGCACTTGGTGCCATGATCTAGCTGAGGTGTTAGAACATGGGTTGGACTCGATGATCTTAAAGGTCTCTTCCAACCTAGAATTTCTGTGATTCTGTGATTCTGTGATCTGCTAAAGTGTTGCAATGAGCTTAATCCATGTTGCTTATAAAATGTACTTATACAGTGGCTTGTGCTTGGTAATAAATTAAAATGCACTGTGAACAGATATGGCAATGCTGGGGTACTTCAGTGTGTCCCACGAGACCCCAAAATTTTGCAAAAGTTTTCTCTCATGGAATAAATAATGGAAATTATTGGTTATTAGTGCATCCTCAAATAATTCTTTTAACATCTGGAAAGGAAAAATTGTTCAAAGTTAATAATAAAACAGTCACATTGTCTTTTTAAATGAGATGGAGCGCTGCTGATTTATGATGTAAGAGATACAACATCAAATAGTTGAATTTCCAGAACTGCCTGTTCTGCAGTTTACCAACTGCACCCTTCAGAGAGCAGCAAAGTTTTATTAAACATGCTGGAGCTGCTAATTAGAATAAAAAAGGCCTGAAAACTTCAGAAGTTGATGAAAATTTTGTATGTTCAGCAACTGTCAGGATTTGTGAATTTAAAGGAAGAAGAATAGAAAAGTACTCACAAAATGTAGCAGATAACTCCTATACTCCACATATCTGTTTCATATCCAATAGGTTCATAGTTTATAACTTCTGGAGCCACAAACTCAGGTGTCCCAAAGAGAACTTTCAGAGAGCCTGCATTTTCTGTGAAGAATGAAAGAGAAAACCATTAACTGCTGCATGGAAACTTTCAAAAACCAGTTATTGCCCAGTAACTGGAAAACCAGATTTGCCCTAATATTTGTGGTTTCATTAAAGATCCATATCAGAAGAAATAAATGATGCCTGGATTGCTGTTTTCTTAGCTGATATATGTCTAGCAATGAAGAATTATTTATTAAGCATCCTCAAGCACACACAGCACTGTATAAGGCACATAAGAAGGTTCCTATTGCAAGGAGCTTCCACAAGACCAAATCGATGAAAAAGGAGAGACATCAGTACTTAATTCAGATTGTGTGTCCTGAAGTAAAAAAGTGTTTGAGCCTCCATCCCTTTAGCAGTTGCACAAGAGAACTGCAGCACTCCAGTGTCAGAAAGAAACGACAGTTTTCACAAATTATTGAACATTTATCAAAGCTTGGGGCTCTGCATGTTGTGGTAAAAAGAAACAGTCATGATAAAATTGTAACAGTAGGAAATAATTATTTCAATACAATACATTTTCTTCTAGTATAAACAGGAAAGAAAATCAATAGTGGGTTGCATGCTTTTAAATTTGAAGTGAGGCCAACAGTAAAACAAAAGAAGGGGCAGATGATGTGCACCAGTCAGATCATTACCCACAGGTAAAGCTGGACTTGGGCATGCTGTCAAAACCAGGCTGCCTACAAGCACACCTGTGGTCAAGGGGAAGCACAAATCACCAGCTGCCAGTCACCAGCTGCTGCAAACTCCTGTTCAGCTGGCCTGTAGCACAGGTATTCTAGATCTGCTCTGCTTAAACACTCTGTGGATGCTTTTAACATGATCTACAGTGAAGCCACTGCTTCCAATATGAACTGAAAGAATAAGGTCATGAGGCATGAACTGGCTTGACATTCTTCTTGTGTTGACCCACCAGCATTGCCCTGCTGGAAAATACAGTGATGGAGGTAAGAGAAAAACCTGTTCATAACCAAGTGCTGCCAGATTATGCTGCCAGTGTGCAAGTGAGTGATGTGTCTACCCTCCAACATAGTGTGAAACACAGAGTCATTAAGCTAAAAATTCTTAGGCAAATCTCAGTGGGCTCATTTTTATCAGTGCTTGTTCTAAATCTGATGGGAAGAAGAAAAGAATAAGCAAGGTCAGGAAAAAAGAAAACTAAGGAATAGTTTACGGACTGGGGAGGAAAAAAACCCCACATTCCAGTAATAGAATTGCATTGTAAAAATATAAAAATGTCAGAATATAAGTTGTGTCTGACTTGAAACAGGCTTGGATTTAGGTTGAGAAACTCTTGTCCAGTCTGCATGTCTGCCTGAACCATCAGTGTATGCCTTAAGTGAGATTGCATTAGGTTTATCTTTTGTGCAACAGCAGCAGCCAGATTAGGCACAGTAGAATGTCCTAGTGAGGAACCACTGCTCTCCCAAAGAGATTACCATCTAAACAAAACAGATATGGATGGGAAGGCAAACAGATGTAACACATTCCAGTCCTGCTCCTGTTAAAGTTACCAGGAGTACAGGGATCTGCAGCTGTGCAATCAAGAGAAAAGCTAGAAAATCCTCAAACAGCCACCAAGTCAAAGTACTGAAGAGTCTGCAAAAAAAGCAACTTGTCCACAAAACAGAATCTGAACAGAATATTTTTATTTACCAGAACTTAATTTACGAAGTTTTACAACATAAATACTGATCCCAGTACAGACTCCACTCCCAAACTTAGCTCCATTGAAAGCTCTTAAGGCATTTCATGAAATGCAATCAAACACCTGAGCTGGTGCTCTTTTGAGGCACCCAAATCCCCAGCTTATCAAATGGAATCTGAAACATCTATAGGGTTAATAACTTGCCTAATGATTGAGCACCATGCTTGAGGCAACTATGGAGCACAACCACAACAATTCACTTGCAGTTGTGCCAGTTTCCCATTTTAAATGCTATGACACCTTTTTTTTGCTCTGGTCAGATATGGTTATAGTAAATTATATGGTTATAGTAAATTATTTGCAGAAACTTCATTTTAATACATTTTCCCTGCTCCCATCATTTTTAGAGACAGAAACAGAGAGAAGGATGCCTGGAAGTAGGTGCAGGAAATTACTCAGAACCTTCCATGCAAATTCACCAACATCAAGACCCTCCCGCTCTCTGACTATCCTTTAAAAAGCACATTCAAAAAGTATTGCACAATATCCCTACAGTCACATAACCAGAGTTTTCTTACTGCAAAAGGTATGATACTTTTTCTAACATGGCATCTAAAGTAACTTAGCCTGAAAGAAGGGCAATGTGCTCTCCACAGTGGCAATGAGGACTCAGAGATCACCTTCCCTTTTGAAGTGCCAGCAGAAAGTCCAAGATCCCATTTTCCCATCTGCCTTCATTTTAAAATTTATCACAATGAATCTGTTTTCTAAAAGCTTCATCATGATAATCTAAATCTCAGGCTCAGATTTTCACATCCAAGTTTGGAGGCTTTTCTGTGCACTGTGTAAACTACCATGAGCAACTGTGTATGCAAAAGGCTGATGTATAAAATGTGCTGCCCACAGGTCAGAGAAATGTGGGGTTTTTTTGAAAACATGGCATTTGAGTGCAAGCATACAGCGTGAAACAACTGACACAGCATTTTTTGTGTATAAAAGAAAAAAGAAAAGAAAAGAGTAAGACCCTTTATATGCAGCAATATGTCAAGTCTTTACCCAGTTGTTTACAAGCTTAGTACACAAGTAAGATCTGTGTTTGGATATCCCTTAGTTCAGATAGAAAGCTGACAAGCTAGCTGGAAACTGTTGCTGACACTGTATATAATCAGCTGGTTAAAAAATATATCTTTACAGTACTAAAAAACCATTCTCTTTCTCCTTAAGAAGTTTATCTTAAACAATTTTCTACATGTGTTCCTCAGCACACCAAAAAAGGTCAGGAAAATATCCCACTGCAGCTTTGGTATTTCCTGACAGTGCAAGGGAACTAATTAGCTGCAGGAGATGACTGCAGCAGGAGCTGATCCTAATATCTTTAAAGCTGATGAAAACACTGAATATTTAGAGGCACTAGTTTGCATTAGTTAAAAAAAGTTAAATCTCAGAAGTTGAAGTGCAGAATCAGCCACTGCTCCCTTCAGCAATCCCTTGGCTGAGCAGTTTCTGCTCAGTCAGGGTCAGGTCTGTAGGATGAGGGCTCCAATCCCACATCTATCAATGTCAAAGTGAATTTGACAGCCAATTTCAAAGTCACAAAGCTTGAAGGAACACAAGGAGGAGGAATGTGCCCTCAGTGCACCACATAAGACAACTGGCAAGAAGCAGGTATTAGTGAAGTGTTTTTAGCTATTTTTGTAAGTAAATGAAACAGTATAAGTTGCTTTCTGCTCATGGAACTGACATGTTACAGTTGTTTTTTGCAATTAAAACAGTGCTTCTGCTTGCTGGGCATTGAATGGAAAGGACTTTTCCCTTCCTAGGGAATGCCACCCATGATGGAGTTACCCAGAATGGCAGGCTGATGAATAGCAAATACCTACAATGGAACCTGACAAGAATTAGCAGCATATTAAGCCAAATGAATGCACAGTACTGTAAAATCAGAATCAGCATTAGTGCCCACAGCTGTCATCCTTCTACACTGAGAGAAGTTATCTGGAGTTCAGAGATTTCCTACCTATGGCAGTACAGCTCACAAGCTGCTGTCAGCCGTGGCTGCACTGTGATGCCACAAGATTACCAGAAAAGTGGGAAAGCTGGTGGATGTGAACAGGCTGCTGAAAACAGCATCTTCTGTTTGCTAAATGTGGGTTCCACTGTGCTCTGAAGTTAAAAAGGTAGCTGAAGAAGTTTCTATAAAAAGGCCATTCCATGTTTACTTTATATCTCTTGTTGATGAAATCCACTCAGTGCCACAGTAAATGTACAGTTTTCAGGCTGACAGCTGGAACATCATGGGCTGAAATCTTTCCCACACCTCTCACACAAAAATAGCAGCACTGGAACTTAGTTAACTGTTCATCTGTTTTCTGAACAAGAACTAAATCAGTTCATGTTCCCAGAACTCTACTGGCTCTATATTGGTGAAGGAACAGAAACGGCAGTAAATAAAATAAATAAAATAAACATCTTAGTGGCCATGTGACCAAGATTCATTTAATACACTATTGGAGCAGAACATCATCTAAAATTCTTCAAAGCAGACTTCTTTTCCCTTATTCATTCAACATAGCAGTTCCAGTTTGTTTTAGTAAAGCTATATTGTTGGGAATGCAGTAGTCTGTTACTTAAGTGTTAAAAGAAGTAGGATGAGCTGCATTTAGGCAGATAACAAAAGGTAGTTGGTAGTATTTCACTTGTACTCTCTGAAAAATCATTATTTATTTTTAAATAAGTACTAAAAATTTTTAAATTAATACTTTTTCAAAGAGGGAAGGCAAAAGATTTCAAGCAAGAATCCAGCTGTGGACCCCATTACATAGAGAGTAGGAATTCATGTAAGTTTTCCCAATCAATTAATGTCAGGACAGCCACAAATCTCAGCTCTCCCAGTGTAACAGGTTCATAAACTATTGTTCTTCCTTCTAATTCCTGCAATGATTTTTATTTCTTTTGAGAAAATACAAGATGAAAAAAGGTCAGTGTGGGATGTTGGTATTGTTTAACACTGAAGGGATGCTTTTTAGAGCTGAACAATATGAAGACAAGAACCTCTGGAGGTCTTTGGCTATCAAGTTGCAGATCATGTTGGAAGCTTAGACCAAAATGAATGATGGAAAGCAGCTAAAAAGCAGCGTAGGAAGAGGAAGGGCTTGTAAAATGGAATTTCCCCTTGTTGCATTATTTTCAAGTACTGCTATTACACAGCTCTTTATAAAATTCCTCTTATGTTTAACATGTATGACAATATCCTGCTGTTTAAGATAAGAAATAATAAAAATGGCAGGAAAATGTAAAATTACTGTAATTATCTGAAAAACTTCTAGAGCATCGCCTTGATTTCTGCTGTTAAAAAAAGTTTCAAGGATTTGTAGTATTCATGAAGTATTTAGTTAGAGAGTTAGTGCTTTATGGTACCAAATGTAAATATTTTTTAATATTAGTATTACTGTGTATTTTAGGTGGAATCTACAGGGATATCCTGCTGTGGAAACACATACATTCTGTAAACCCCACTGCAAACTCCTCTTAAAGCTGAGGTGCCCTACTCTCATTCTTGAATGTCTTCTTTTCCCTTTTCTATTTTTCCTAAACCCAGAAATATTTATAGGAAACATGTATTTACTCTCTATATAATAGAGAGTGAATGAATTACTGCTTGTCCTGCCCTCTCCCTTGTGATACTGAAATGGGCAGAGATTCATTACCTAATCTCCTTGCGAGACCAAAGTCAATGAGTTTGATGCTGGTACCAGTCTTGTTGACACACATAATATTTTCTGGCTTCAGATCCAAGTGAACAATACCCTGCTTATGAATGTATTGAACTCCTTCTGAAATCTGCTTCATGTATTTAATGCACTCTCTCTCTGTCAGTTCAAAGTCTTCATCAATGATCCGTTCAAAGAGCTCTCCTCCAGAAACCCTATGAAAGACAGAATAAAAAGAGACTTCTGTAACATGTTCATTTGGGGAATAATCAGGCTTTCTTTTTACAGCAATACAGAGAGCTCCAGCTTGCAGCACAGCAGTCACTTTAGGATGCAATCTGTGTTTTTTAATGGCATCTTCCATAGATAAAAGGGTCACGTGGGAAGAATCCCCTCTTTGTGTGGTATAAATCAATAGATGTTTTCTGTTCTGAATCCGTGTTGCAGGTGAGGACTGTGAGACACCACTGTTGTTATTCCAGGCAGGAGGGGTTTGCATCCTGCCTCTGGGACTGTGTCACCTGCAGGTGACAGTGGAGTGTGTGCTCTGTGACTGCCACCCTGCAGACACGTGCTCCTAGCACTGCTCCCAACTCTGAGCATACACTTCCCATTTCTCCCTTCCCTCCTGTGAGCCAGCAGTGCACAAGTGCAGATAACATAATGTAGAAATAAAACTAAAATACATGAAATGGGTCCCAGGGAAAGAGGACAAAACTGCAAAGAGATGAGCAAAAATTCAGGAAGAGAGATTGAGAGTGACTAAGGCTGAAGGAGGAAGAATTCCGATGTTATGGTTAACTGGAATGCAAAGCTCAAAGGGTAAATTACTGACCCAAGTGAGCTCAGAGGGAATTTCCTCCTCAGCCATGACAGGAGAAGGATATAACCCACAACACTTTCTAAAGTGTTGGTATTTTTAGCTGAGCCCTGATCACACTCCTTGTAGGTCAATTCCATTTTAATGCTAATTTAGGATGTGAAATAATTGTTCTTTCCAGGGTAGCATCTCCTGGATTGAACTGTTCGTGCAACTGAAGTGGGACATTTTTAACCTAGATTTAATAAAGCATAATTTAAATTGTGGCTTACTGGGTATGGTAGGCTTTTTCATTCTGTTTTTGTTTGAGTTTGTGTTGTGTTTTGTTTTGTTTCTTTGGAATTTTTTGTTGATTTTATTTTGTTTTTTAAATTTTGATTAATCACTCAACTGGTTTATCTGCCTGCATCCAAAGATGGGAAATACTTTTTTCTTTCTGCGGGTGAATGACCCATAAAGAAAGGAGCACACAGTGAAGAGCAGCTTTGCTTTTAGAAATTAAACACACCATGGTCTTTATATGGTTTAATATTTTGCAGGGTTCATGGTTATTGCCAAATGCAATTGCACATTGCAGTTACAGAAGGAAAACACGCAGCTGAAAGGCGGCCTTGCCATGCCTGCAGGTTGCCAGATATATGATTATATCCCTCATGAACCAAACTGAATTGGAAACATCTGAAGTTCTGGATGCATTTCTTGCTTTGGCTACAAAATTTCAGAAAATATGTAATTAGAAATGCATTTGTGGTTTCCTATGAATATGAAAATAGTAAGAAGAGCATGTGCCTGACAAACTGCGAGGTTATGTTGGATTAGAGCACATTTGTAACATAAAGCAATAGCATTGCCAGACCTGTTGAGTAAACATGCAGGGGATCTAGTGTGTTGTTGCTTTGCTAAGGCATTAACCAGTATGGGTGTTTATGAAAACATCTGCAGGAAAAATGTTTGTATGTGGACTACTCTGCAACTCCAAATGATAATCATCCTTGTACTAAAATGCACCAGTTGTTTCTCACTGTTTAATGCAGATAGTGACGACTTATTTTTACTATAAAAGTGCCACCCTTCCCAGATCCCTAAAGGGAACACTTTTCAGAAATTGTACCATTATCTCAAGGCCCACTTTTTAGTATATTTTTGTAAATAAACCACTGTTAATACACCTGCCTGCTGTTTTTACCATGGGAGCTCTCAACACCCTGGTAGCAATGGTAGATTAAACTGCAATGCATTTATGGGGTGAATACTCTTGCATTTATATCAGGAGCCAAATCCAATTTCATTTTTGCCAGGTTAAGAAGCTGAATAAAATCAATGTGAATGAGATTCTACACATACACAGGAGGAGAAGTTGGCTTTGTTCAGTCACAACTAGTTCAGAATCCAAATCTCTATTTTTTTTCTGGATTCTCCTCTTTTCAGTCTTCTCTACATGAGTCATATAGGAAAATATTCTTATCTATGGAATCACAGAATACTCATCTAAGGTTTTGGTCCAGTAGGAACAGTGAGAAGAATCTACCTTGGAGTAACCTAGGCAAATACTCAAGTGCATTTTTAAAAATCTACCTTAGAAAAAAATAAAAAACCCGATTAATTTGTACTAGCCTAAATCACATCAAATGATAGAACCTAGTGCTGACATTTTGCTCCAATAATCTTAATTTGCAACACAATAATCTCCTTCTGTTCTATGTCAAAATAAACTGACTATCTGAAGTATATAAAACTTTGAGGCACTTAGCCCTCAGTGCTGAATTAAAGTGACAACATGCTACTATTTTCAGATTTACTTTTTCAACTGAGATTTTTATGGTGGAACCAATATGTTCCTATATTTGAAAAGGAAATGCCTGAGATTTACCTCTGACTTCCAGTAAATGTTAGGTGTAATGGTTTCCAGGCAAGAGCATATCATTATAGTGTTTAATTTAAAAGTAATAATAAAAAGTCTGATTTTATTTTGAATATGAAATCAAACCATATAAAATAGTGTAATGAGAAATATTAAAAGGAGAGAGTATGAAGTTTAAAAGGTTCCAGGAAAGGTATGGGAATAAAATTAAAATGAACAATTTACAATAAATAACAGGAAGAAAAATCAAAGGGTGCTTCTCATCAATTTGAGTAGAAGGGGGATTCCTAAATGCCAGTCACTGCTAAAATCTGATTTAAAACAGACTGATAGCAAGTGAGCCTGATTTATTTGAAATCCATGCATTTAAACTCTGATGGAAATGAAACAAACAGCTTCCATTGTAAGAACTTTTAAAGCTATTTCCCACAACTTCTTTGATATGCTAAGAAATATTATATTGACAGCTACAGCAGAATTGATCCCTTGGAGGCTCTTTATCACTACAGGTGCAGCTGCTGGGCTGGGATTGTGCAGCTGGGTAACATGGCAGTAGAGAGGCCATGCCACACAGCTCCTCACTGCTCTGCTGCTGCTCCACACAGTGGAAATGTTGGGGGGCTGAAAAACCAGAGAAGGCGTTCACCCCAAACTAAAACCACATCCTACTGAGGCTGGGTGACAAAACTACTTCAAATTTGATTGCAGGTTTCTGTATTTTTAAAGAGTAAACCCCCTTTGCTGTCAGGGGGGAACTAATGGAATATAAAGCCATATGCTATTCCAGACTTTCTACATCTCCCTGTTTTCCATTAGGTCTGCCAGCTCTCAGTTCCAAGCTAGTTAGGGTTCCCTTCCCTTACTATCGGCAGTTTGCTCAACTGCTCAATTTAAAAATAAAAACACCTTCCTGCACATAAGTTCCAGGGCTGTAAAATCCCATCTCTGAAATATGCCAGTGCAGGAGTAGTTTGCACATAATCTAAGCAAGTGCCAAGGAAGCAAAATAGACATATAGTCTCTTTTGCCTCAAACAATTTATATCTTACTTAGAACTTCCAGCCAGCAAAAAAAAAACCTGCTTCTCCTTGCATCAGAGAGTACATGAAGTAAATATGGCAGCAGAACTGTAACTAAAGTAAATTTTTGGGAAAAACATGAGGATTTAATTTTCTTTCCAGTTGGTACTGCCACAAGTATGGGATTTAGACTAAGCAGGTGCACTATAGATGATATAAATATTGCTCATGCTGGTCATTATTGTTTGTGAAGACTGCTCAACACAAGTTTAGAATTTCCTAAAGTTCACCTTAAACACATTTTAGATTCTAAATGAAAGTCCAAAATGCAGCTAATTTTGTTGTCACCTCTCCCAAATGGACAATAAGAGTAAAGCTGCAAAACCCCGCCAAATGTACTTTACGAAACAAGCAAACTAGACAGTAACAATTGTTACAGCAGATTGTGACTGATTTTTAAAATATTAACACAGATTCACTAACACAATTTAAACAAGTCGGATAAATAATTGGAAAAACTTGCAAGATCTGAAAACCATCCAGGCTCTGCAAATCCTGAAGGGTTTGACAGTCTTGTGTCTTTAAGTTGCTACTTTTGTACACACAACTATTTTCAACATTATTAATTTTGTCAGTGTGCTCTGCTTCATACTTACATTTCCAAAACCATAACGATGTTGGCTTTTTCTTCAAAGGCATCTACACATTGGACAAGTTTTGGATGATGTAGGCAGTTCATGATGCTGATTTCTTCCCTTATGTTTTCTTTTTCCTTAGCAGAATATGCTTTGAAAAATTTTCCTGCCCAAACTTTTCCATTCTTCTTTTCAACAAGCCTGAAGACTTGTCCAAATTTTCCCCTGAAAATATAGAACTATTTCCATAAAATGTTTTTACAATATATGAGCCACCACAAATAGCAACAATTTACTAAATATTCTAGCACAATTTATTAAATATTCCGGCACAACCATTCCATTCTGAAATTAAAATCTCTTAGCATCAAGTAATATTCTATACTGATCTGCAAGAACTTTTGAATGAATACCATGTTTAGAGATACTCTGCCATTCCAGTTAACAAGTCTTACATAGGAGAGTTCAAAAACTGGGACTCCTACCAGGCTTTAATTCAGGTCTTTTTGCACACAGTTTTCTATAGGTCATACACCTCTGAAGGTGGGACATCTCAGGTACAGGATTTAGGTGAAATCAGAATCTGAATGCTCAAGGCTTCAGCACTATTGTTTCCCTTTGCTGCAATGTACAATTCTACCTCTACACTTCTCAGGATTTGTTCATGGCAGCACAGAGGATCCCCTGGCCTTCAGCACCGATCACTGAAGGATTATCATGGCCTGCAGTTCACACCAGCACGAGCTGGGGCCCTGAGAAACAGCCAGGCTAATCACTGACCTTCTCTCAGCAATAGTATTAATGCTCTTGGGATTATGGCTGCTGTCAACAGAGATTCCAGCCTGTGGGCAGGATAATCTTATTACCACTAATGGATATAATGGAAATGCAAGTATACAGTGTGTACCTTTTTCTTTTCAGATAGCTTTTAGGACACTGAAAAACGAATGAATCCTCTAGCTTTGTTCATATGTGGGCTCTATTTGCCAGAAATACATGTAGTGCCTACTTAAAATTATCAGCTAATAGGAGCAAAGAATCTTTATGGAGTGGAAGCCAAAATACATTGAAAACTATTTTTACTGCAAGAAAGGAGCCCAACTGGGATGTTGAAAGTACAAGACAGTCAAAGAATAAATGCACATGATCTTCATAACTGGCTGGTAGCCTTGAAAATTGTGTGTCTTCAACAGCACAGCCCAGTACTTACGATCCCAGCCTTTCTTCAATGTTGTAGACATCTGACACCTTCTGTTCAGTGTTGATTGTAACTGTCCGATATTCCACCTCTGTTTCTTTCTCCTCTACAAATAAGATTAAGGACCGTGATTACAAACCTCCAGAAAACATGAATGAAGGACACAGATTTGTGTTAAAACATGCACTTCTTACCATCGTCAGATAGCTCTGCTTCATCCTCTTTAGGTTCTGTGATGAAAATAAAAAGACATGAATAACTTTTTATGTGGGATATATACTTATATAAATATATTCACTCATATAAGATATTCAAAGTGACATGGATTATTCAAAGTGACAGGGACAACTGATAGACCCTATGGCAAAACAGCAAAAAGCAGTCAAGGAGTTTTTGCATTAACTTCATAATTAAAATCTCTTCACCACTTCTTCATCACTATTGACTATCCAGTCACTATCTAGTCACCATTTCTGAATGAATCACATTCCTGTGGTTTGCAGTACTTGTCAATTATACCTGCCTACTAGAAATCTCAGCATACTGCATCAATTCAAAGTCATCTAAGAAATGCCTTTAGAATGCCTCAGGGAAATAGAAAACAAATTAAAAATATTAAAATCAATAACACTTCTTGTTCCATGACATTTTTTTCTTGGCTTTGATGTGCCTTTTTTGAATTGTGAAGCCAAAAGTTAGGCAAGTAAGTACATGAAAAGATTCCCTGCAAAGCACCCAGATAAAGTTTTCAGACTCAAAATATTGAGAAAATCTGAACAGCAAGCATTCCCCTGAGCATGGCTGAATTCTGTAATCACTGAGGTTCAAAAGGAGCCTCAGTTCTGCAGGCAGACTCAAAGACAGGTGAACCCAGTGACCTAAGTCAGAGTAAAAGTTGGCCTTAGTGTCCTGATTTTCATTTCCAATTTTCATTTACATGAACTGCCTGCAGCACTGCGTTTTGCCTGCAGGAATGAGGGGAAAGGGGCTATAGCTGGAATGTTGTCATACATCACTTACACCACTTGGGCTTGCTCCTAAGACCTGTGGCTGTGACCAGCGATTTGAAAAACTGCAAAGGCTGTTTGTTACATAGTTAATTCTCCTGTAGCTGCTGAAACTGCACTTTTCCATCATGGGGTGCAAGCCTAACCAAGGGATTTATCCCCCCTGTGTCAGCAGATCTGTGTTATTAAATTAATGCTGTACTCTGGGTGCTGTTAGGTGCTTTAGAGCACAGAGTTAGATGCAGAGGATGAGTAGAAAACAACAGAAATAAAGGGTGCAGGGGGAGCAGATTATCTGGTCTGAGGCATCACCCTTTCACATGCCACACAAAATGCTGCATCTGTGTGCTGGTAGCAAAACCAATCAAGTCTGTTGCTAAAGCCTTTCTCTCTGTTTTGTCTGGAGCTGCAACCCTTGCATATTCCTGCACAGAAGAGTTGGTTTGCAGAGATCTACCAGAAGAGCAGGGAGGGAAGGGAGCCTTCCCCACCCGGGGTAGCTGTTCTCAGACCTTCCTCAGCTACAAACCACTCCTGCACAGAGCACATAACATTTTCCTCCCCTTTTAAGGGCTGTGTAAGGGAGCTGCTCCCAGCCAGGCTGCCAGTAGGTAATGCCTGCCAAATACTGCTTAGACAAGGAGTCAGTGCCCGGTTCTGGAGCCACACTGCACTGAAGCCACAGAATAGGAACAGTTTGGTCCACCAGTGGAAGCCCAAATTATCTAAGTGGTACATATCTGATCTTGGTAAGTGCTGAAAAGCTGTGCTAAAACCTTTCTCGGAAGCGAGTCAACAGTATCAAATTTTCCTCAAACATGGCAATGCACGCTTTAATCTGTTGAGACTTACAACCTTATTTTAGTTTTCTTCAAATGCAATGTGAAAATTGAGCCATGCCTTTCTTCACTAAGATCATATTGACATTGCTAATATGTGCTGGCCACCTCAGTATGAAAATCAGTAATCAGACTTCTTGGCAGCCTAGAAAATCCTCAGTTACTCAGCTAAGGGTTCACAAAGATGGCAGCTTAAAGTCCTGACTTTGACAGGTGCTGAAAACATGCATTTTCCACTGCCTTTAATTAAAGCACCAGTTATAGTCTCACACTTGAAAAATCACACTTTAAATGATTTGCTCTTTTTCCATACTATCTGCAATATCAAGAATTGAAATCAGTTAGCCCTAGAATTGAGAGCACAAAGACAACCTCCCCCCTCCTGCAAACAGAACACATTTTCTTTTTGCTCAAAACAACTTCTTTGTTGCTTTTTAAAAAATGTCTATTGCAATGACTCATACACTTTCTAGCCTTTTGTACTAAATCTATGTAAGAAAATGCTCAGACTTCAATGGAAAAATAACTTGTTTGCTTTGGTCCAGTATAGGTAGTGGTTGTTCTAGCAAAAACATAGAAAGAGTCAGGTCTCCAGCCCCAGAACGTGTTTGTCCTGCAACTAAAGAAAGAGGGCATTCAAACACAGGGAATTTTATTATGAAGAGCCAATAACATCTAGCTTCCTTTCAATTTTATTGCTACTCCTAATGTTATTTTCCCCTCTTGGAAGAGAAGGTGCATCTTGGTTTAGATTGGTTTTAAATCTTGCAAATAGAGGGAAGTGATTCCTCAGCATGCATCCAATTTAGCACTTGAAGAGAAATATGATTTACTTTTGTTTGAGAGGCTTACACAGTTGTGTGATGCTGCATCACTTTACTATCATTTTGTCTTCCTTTAGCAATAAAAGATAACTTCACAAGGGTTATATGGAACACTTCAAGCTCCAAAGCCCTGCACACATAAATGAAGAGGGAGAGATACAACACACAGCGCACTCCTCAAAGACAGGAAAATTGGTAAAATTTGTAATTCCTGCTCTGGGTTTTTTGGTAAGGTGACTGTCAAAGTCATCCTTGCACAGTAGGTGGATGGAGGTGTGCACAAAAATATGTAGTCACTTTCTGGTTTTGAAAAATAATGCTGATATTTGTGTGTTTCAAATTTTGTACCAGTTCCTGAATAATTTCTACAACAACTGAACTCTCCCTATTACCCCTTTGAGAAGATCTTAAACAAAAATTAAGAAGTAAAAAATATGGAAAAATATTTTTAAAAGTACATGCAAGTCAAACCAAAAACCCTAAAAAAGTTTGGACCCCATAATGCTGCAAAACCAACATGCTAAGTAGGATAGCCTTGAATTCACAGGCTGGGTGTACTAGGGGACACAGGACTGAGGTACACCATCATGCTGGGATTGAAAGCATGGGAAATACAGCTAGCTGCAAGGTGCCAATTTATCTTCTGCTGCATATTCTATGCTTGGCTAGCAGCAAGCACATTCATTATTTCCAAAAGCAAATCTGGGACAGCGTTTATGGTTTGTTTTTCCATGGTGTGTCCAGTATAAACTATAATGAATCCATTGGCATATTTCAGGTAAGCTACCAACCATCATTTTCCAGCTGGGCATGGACTGAATGTCTAACATCTGTGAAAGGTTTAATTTCCCATTACCTGTGCACTGAACTGCAGAATTCTTTCAGCCAGCACTTATCCAGCAAGCCAGAATGAGAATTAGTGCTTGCTTTCACAAGGCAGGGATTTGGGATCCCTGAAGCCAAGTTTCCACAGTGCAAGTATGCAAAACTGATGTGGTCAGACCCCCAAATGAAGTCTGTGAAGGACCTGAGCACAGTTACAGCCACAGAGACAAGTGGGAAGGAGGCCATGCAGCTCTCTGGCCTCGCTAAGGAACTCTTAAGGAAGAGCTCAGCTGAATGGAGATGGTTTTTCTTTGTAAGCACTGACCTTCTTGTTTCTCTCCAACCTTTACCAGCTCAGACTCTTGGCTGGGCTCGCTGATGCCGTAGACGTTGGCGGCTCGCACGCGGAATTTGTACTCGCGGTCGGGCTGCAGGTCCTGCACGTTGAAGGAGGTGCTGCGGCAGGTGGTGAGGTCTGTCCATTTGTTGTCCACCGAGTTCCAGATCTCCACGGTGTAGGACTGCACGGCGCTGCCGCCGTCGTAGGAGGAGCCGTACCAGGAGAGCGTGAGGGAGGAGCTGCGGATGTCCGACGCGCAAGGAGTGCCGGCAGGTGGGTCTGGTTTGTCTGCAAAAACACACACAACGCACACCGTGAGGGTCACACAGAACTTCAGCAGGGCATTCCTGGCCTTTCTTTTTCCATTCCATTGCTCTGCTTCACAGCTATCATTATAGAAACTGTGGAGACTAAAACCAGTCCTAGCTATGCCTGCAATCTCGCACAATGGTGCAAGCCACTCCTTGGTGAGGAACACCCCTGTAACAGCCCCACTGCTGAGATGTGCTTCCTTCAGCTCCCTTATCTGCTTCCACACTTCTGGGCCACTGCTCACCTTTCACAGCCTCAGAAAGTGCCACTCATCCAAAGACACCAGGGTAGCAGAAATACAGGAACCATTTTGCTGGCATGGAAAAAAGGCCTCGAAGGGTGACAGGTTTATCTGCCAACAGTTTAGTGAACAAATTCATCTATGTGCAGTTTTTGGAAGTCTAGTGCACTTTTTGGGAAGAAGGAGTTAAGTTTAGAATATATAATTTAAATAGTGAGATTTTCAAAATCTCATATGCATTTTGGAAATTGTTGAGGAGTGGGAGATAGAAACTTCTGTATTTCCTCAGTTAGAGGATTGCTACTGAAATCCTTATTTAGATTAGTAGAACCAGTATCACCAGACCCTGGTGTGTAGATGTGCAGCCAACTATGCAAACACCTGAGAAAATACAACAGTCTTGCAGTTATATGACTTTTTCAAGATTTAGTTGAATGATTAATTATTGAAATTAATGTTCTTCTAAGACAGAAAAATGATGGCTTTTAAAATAAATTGCTAGAAACTAACTGTGGAATTATGCACTTCAAAAGACTTCTAAGGGAATGAATAGCTTCTCTGGAAATAATCCTCTCAGAAATAATCTAGCAAAACCTACAAAATAATGATGATGTTGATGTGGATGAACTAGTGGCCAAAGGTTGAAAGACGAATCAAAGGATGGGATAAATGAGAGAAGAGGAAAACAAAAAAGACAGAAAGCGTGAGATGCTACAAACAATGGTTACACTGAACATGGACTGATAAAATCCTGTCCCAGTTTGCTTGTTCAAGCTGCTAATGGATATTATCACTCGCTCTGTAGGAAAGGCAGAGCTGACAAAGCAGCCAAAAAATACTGCCACTTTCTTAGCAATAAAAACATCCAAATGCTGGGGGAAGCTGTTGTAGACTTTGATCAAAGCCTCACTGTGAGAGACCATATCCCTTCATACTCAAATTATCATTCCTAGGAAAATTACTGAGCTGACAGAAATAGCCACAATTTGTCAGAAACATGCCTTTGGTTCTTGGACAGAGGAACCTCTCCTCTGACTCCTGTGGCTTAACTTATAGAGAGGGAAATTAGGACAGTCTAATCTGATCAAGATAGTTAAGTATCAGTTCACTATTTGGAAGAGTGCAAGTTTCATTGCCCAATGACTTCCCTGAAAAAAAAATTTAGTTCTGTTGTGATGAAAAATCCATCTCCCTCCAGAACTTAAACATATTAGAAGGTATATAAATAGAAATTTTTGATTATGAGGGAAAAGACTGAGGGAGGAAGGGAGGTAGACACTGAGTATGCCACTGCATTCAGTATGAGAACCCCCAGGTGGAAGAAAAAGTGACTGCCAGAATCAAGATTATCTTTGTTCATTTTGGCAACACTTAAAACACCGTTCCACTAGGAGTCATCATTATACAGCACATGTTTTGTTAAACACATGTCAGAGACCAGATATCCTTCACCTCTGGAACAGCTTATTGTCCTGCTTCATGGTCACATTTTACTCACCTCATTTTCTGACAGAATGGAAGGGGCTATTAACAAGCATGAATTTATAGAGTAGATATACAATGAACTGAATCACAGAGGACTTACATGATTTGTCTAAGCTTAGAAAGAGAGATTGTAGCAAAGATGAGAACTGAGTCTTGCTCTCCTGGTGCCCAAACAGCAGCACCCCTCTTCCCTGTACTGCTCCTGTCCCAGCCTCCCTGGAGCTGCAAGAAGTGAGGACTCAGTGCCCACACCATGTGCAGTATCAGCCTGTTTGTACCATACCCATAGCAGCCATCAGAGAGCTGCTGGCATGGCACACATGGATTGGGTGATTTTAGTCAGACAGTGGCAGCAGCTTCTTCTTTTCACTAGAACTTGTTATCATGCAGACCTTGCTGGGAATGATTGTCTGTCCTTCTCTAAATCTTTACAGGAATGGAATATTCAGCCCTGTGTCTTGTTTTCCTCCTATGTAATCACTGCATCATTTCAAAATGCAGATAGAGCTGGAGTAAGCAACAGCCTATTTATCCTAAATCCCAACAGAACAGAGCAGTTGCAGATAGCAGGAGGAAAACACTTTGAAGAAAAAGCCAAGCCAGTAGTCCATCACTTTACAGTGGCATCTGCTGAAGATTTTCAAAGCAGTGCAGATTCTCTGACATCTGCTATGCACACAGACAGACTTGCATGTATGTGTTGCTTTAAAAATAAAGTGTTAGGTTGCTTTACTGCTGTGCACTGAATTGATCTGGGGATTGTGTTCAATGTTTCAGCATTGGCAGAGCAGTTTCAGCAGTATGTTTCAGCAGTAACCTGCTTCCTGTGCAGGACATGAAAATACACTCTCTCATTGCTGACTTTCAACACACTTCTATTTCCAAATGAAACTCTGGGCATGATTTATCAGTTTCCTAGGTCCCAGTTCCCTCAGTAAGCTCTCTTTCCATGACTCACCTAGACAACTGGAGTCCCTCTGGCCTGCATGGTTTACAGAAGCAAGGCTTAGGTATGTGAGCACTGCAGAGAAAGCATTCATGGCCAAGGGGATAGCAGTGGCAAAGGAAATGCCACATGGCTTTAGACTAGTATCTGCAAGCCTTGGGAACATTTCTGTATTCCTAAGGCATTTTTCTCAATAGGCAGAGATGAAAACCTGCAATCTTGGCTGGACTCTACTGAGCCAGGAAGATGCACGTTTTTGTTTGAAGTCTATCATCTTGTGCTGCTGCTTGCAGATCTGCTCAGTGTATAAATACTGTAGTAGCTGCTATGGGAGATCCTAAACAGGAATGAAAGCCTAATCTTTGCTCTTTTTAAATATGACAGACGTATATGTACCATTTTAACATGCTTAAAAATGACTTGATATCAGACTGGATGGTATTCTACAGCTCTGCACATTCAGAGAACCTGCAGATGGTCTCTCCATGTGTCTGTTTTCTTTCTCAATAGTTTATTCTATGGGGATTTTAAAGGTTACCCTGTATTCATCTGTCTGTATTGAAAGATAGAATATCTTGCCAAACTACATTCCCTTCTGGAATATGAAGTCTCTATCAGCACAATTAACTGCTTTCAATAAAAACATCCCATGAGCTGAGAAAGAGTGGGGAAGACAATCACAGTTCTCTATTTTGTCCTTCTGTTTTAGTGTTTACTATACCACTCATGTCTCTGAGCTGCCTGTCTCCAATATTCTGCTGCATGTCATGTGCAGTTTTTGACATGCACAATCATGTGTCATATTTAGGCTTATGTTATAAGGGCTTTACATTGGCTTTAATGGACACAATTTTGTTCTTTCTCTTCTGGAACAATCCATAGCTAAATTCAATATGTGAACTAGAACAAAGGCAGGGCATCCAAAAGTGCACTTGTGCACATTTATGTAGGAGAAGGAACTAATTTAAAATATTTAGCTCTAACTTCAATTTCATTGTTAGATGCAACAAAAGAAAGCCACCATAAGGTACCTTAACCATGTGAAACTAGGGGTACTCCAGCCTTGGCTACCTTATAGCACCCCTAAATCAAGTCTTATGATATTCTAGATGATCATGGTCAGACTGGCTGTATTCATGCAGTTCTGTTGAACCTGGTCAGAATCCCACAAACTCCAATGCCTTTGCACATAAATCTCTCTAGGAATACAAGTAGGGTTGCCCCAAGCTGTCTTCCAAGGCCCTGTGGCAGGCAAAGGAGCAGCAAATTCGGCCTCAAACCTGTCTCAGGGACTGTTTGCCCAGCAGCACAGAGGCTGCATTGAGTTGCTGACACCAGCAGCACAGATGAAGCAGCAGGAGTGACTCCTGCGTGCTGTGAGCCATAAGCCAAGCAGAGAGGAGTAAGAGGAGACTGGAGGTGATGTGAAGGTGCTTTTTAGCCCTTTATGTTTCAGCAAACCAGGCACAGATTAAAACCCTCTGCTTCTCAAGAAAAGGAGGTGTAAATTACCACTACCCCAAAAGCAATAAGGTCAGATTCCAGTTTATTCTTTGTGGCATGTATTCTTAGGGCAAATGATAATGGGATGAGGTGGCCCCACATGAAATGTTTAAGCCACTTTTAAGACCATACCAGGACTGAAACACACACTTGTTATTTACTCTCAAACTGAATTCAGCTGCACTCCTTCCTCAGATAAGTTCTCAAAAATATTTTGGTAAACAGGTTTTGATATACAGCCTGAAGTAAACTTTAATTAATTTGTATTTGTGCACTCTGAGAAGCATAAAACATAAACAGGCTTGGCCTTTAAATCATTGCTGTTTATCAGACAAGTTTAACTTGATGTGATTGCCTTTTGTTCCAGTGGTGCATTGGTTAGAGCATGTTGCTAATAACACCATGGTTGTGGGTTCAATCCCTGTACAGACCATTCACTTAAAGGTTGGTCTCGATGATCCTTGTGGGTCCCTTCCAACTCAGAATATTCCATGTTTCTGTGAAAATTCCTTTGCATAAGCAAAGGGACTTTTTCTCTCTCTGCAGTGGAGGCAAACCCACAGCTCATGCAGGACACCCACGTGACATGAGACTGCTATCGAGACCTCACTGCCTTCTCCACATGGCTCAGTTTACAGAGCCCTCAGAACACAAGAACCATTCCAAGAGACCAAAAAAGGCAGCAATCTCCTTATCTAAGTGTGTGCAGGGAAATGGAAATTGTTCTGCTACTTGCTGTGAGGGTCAGGCTGAGCCAAGGAAGGCAGTGGAGTTTGCTGTGCATTAAGAGCTCGCACAGCCCTGGCGCTAAAGCAGAGATATTGCTCCAGCAGAAAGCCTCTGAAAACTGAGAGCAGTACAACCACAGCCTCTGAAAAGTTATTTTTTCCTTTCTTTTATGAACAGAGACAGCACTGAAACAATGACTCTGAAGTAGTTTTCTTTATCTGTTCTCAAAATTGGTTTGTTTTCTTTCTAAATCCAGTTATCATATTACTGTATAATACTATTATTAGCTATTGTGATATTTGTCTGGCAGATAAAGAACAGACAGAAAGAAACAATTTAATTCCATTCCACAATCTGTTTAGCCAGGGAAGGTGTTTAATATGCTGCAACAGCCAGTTGAACACTGTCCATGCCGACAGCACTGGCAAAGCTCTCATTTGAAATCCATCAGCAGGAGAAAAGCGAAACCATAAAAGGTCATAACTGAACTCGGCACTATTGCTGACAGGGCTCGGGGTCATGGCAGACCTCGCTGCTGTGCTTGGAAAACTATGCCCTGCAGCTCTTTTTCCAAGGGAGAGCAGTGCTACAAGTAGAGATATTACTCCTTAACTCCTGTAACTAATGTACATCTTGTACATTAGTGTGCCACAGGTTTAGCATGAAGTTAAATTTAAAAATGCCTGCATTTTCCTGCAAAACAGCTCATGAGAAACTGAAATGAACATGAGATTTCTCCTAAAAAACAGCAGAGGCAAGAACCCCATGGTAAAGATTTGTTAGTCCAGACTCTGAAATTTACACCTCCCCTGTAAAATCCACTGCAGAGTACTCTCAGCAGATTGCTCCTCCTGACAACTCTGACAGAAAATGAAGTTATTTAAAAACCGCCCTTTTGAGACCTGTGGATAAAGTAGCTCACAAATACTGGTGGCCCCAGAGCATCACTTTGTGCTCTTGGGGTAACTGAGGCACGGAAGTGTAAAATGACCTTGCCCAAGGACACACAGGAGAATGGAGCTGGGAACGAAACCAGAGCTCACCACTCCCACACAAATGCCCAGCACAAGAACATCTCCTTCTGCCACAGCCCTAATGGAACAAACAAATATATAATGCATTCTCAGGAGCCTTTTTCTAAACCATCTGCTCCTGAGCCTGAATCAACAAGCTGTTCAGATTACTCATGTGCTGCACGTTAGGTATCTGCTTTGATAACTGACTGAATTAGAGCTCAAACCTGCCCACTGAAAGGCACAATAAATTTTAGGAGTTTCCCCAGTAGGATTATCTGTGAATTAGTCTCCACTGGAGTGAGTTTGGATCTTAGGAACCCCATGTTTGCATGGAGGAGTTGTGATTAATAATTTTTGAGTAACTAGGTAAAATATAAGAATTTTGTTGCAATTGTCAAGATATTTATTTTCTTCCTCAAAAACAAGCTGAAGGTAACCATCATGAAAAAGTAACTGTGCATGGATTTCTACTGAAATTTCTCCTAACAGAAATGACATTGAAACTACATGGCCATTCAAGGGATAAACCTGGATTAGTGTGCCAGCACAGATGCACAGAGCAGAGTAAACTGGTTTTCCTCTACACATTTTTGTCTTTCTCTGAAAATTTTGTTTTGGTACAGCTGGAGAGCCACTATGCATTAGTGGGAAGCTGACAGTGGAGGCTACTATACTCTTGAACTACAACAGCAGCAACATAAGACATCTCTTCCTTAACCACCAGTGTAGTTGCCCTTTAACCATAAAACCAGTGACAAAAATATTCCAGCAATCCAGAGGAATTTGAAAGGTTGAAGGTTACAGAGCGAATCCACCCACATATTCTTAAGAAATTCACTGCATTCTTGACCTGACTGTAAACAGGGAATCACATGGATACTGCAAGATATTATCTGATTCTTTTCAAAAAAAGAACTTCAGAATCATTCATATTTGCACTTCTGAGCTGCAATATTCAGTGTCAAAATGTCTATGGATGTCTCGCTTCACTGTCTGCTTCCCAGATGTCTGCACTTAACTTTTCCAGAGAGGGAGCACAGAACATTGACCACTGGGTCCTCTCTGTCTGAGTGGTGAGCAGTGAGCCAGATTTCTCAGGCTCTCCCACCATGCATTCACAGTGCTGAAAGGGTCACTGTGCACTGCTGGTTTTGCTACCATGTTTCCTTGTAACAGAGTATCGAGGGAGAAAACAAATTCTAATATAGCTTGCATATATATGACTTCTGTGGAAGCAGAACCAAGCCCTTCATAGCAGCAATTAATAATCCTACCATTACATTCAATGACTGTTTGCATTAGTGATAATCAGACCTTGTTCTCAAGTAAACTTGTATTTTCTCTGTGCTTGGAAAGACTGTGCTCAGACATATTCTGCTAAAGGCATAGAAGTAACATCTTCCTCACAGAAAGTAACTTCCACATCCCAAGTCAAGTATGGAATGGAGCAGAGGAGCAGGTATTAGTGAATTCATGCAATACTACTTGCATGCCTGTGTGCAACATGCTTATATATATGTGTGTGTGTGTGTGTCCTTGAGTACTTGGTTTATCACTTTCCAACAGCGGAGAAGGCTGCAAATCACAGTACATGCACCAATGCTGAGAGTAATAGAACCACCATAACTTTTAACTTTAGGCCTCTCAGGGTCTAATGACATTGCTCTTATTCTTTTGCATATATCTACACCATAGAGCTTACTAATCACCATGATACTTATATATATTTGTGTGTGTTTATGTACAATACATATACATGTATAGATATATATATATAAACACAAAATACCACATCAGGAATAGTAAAGATCCCAAAGGATTTATAAAAGACAAACAAGGATGGTCAAAATCAGGCCCCAGTTCGGTAGTTTGTGTGTTTCTAGTTCTGTCTTAAAAAAAACCTAGAAGACAGCACTGATATACAAAATATTCACTACACACTGATGATCAAAAAGTTCCTGAATAGTAGGCATGGAAACGTGAAGCAATAAGCCCAAAAGCATGTGGCAAGTTTGTGGCATAGCTGCAGAACAGATTATTTCTCTAATGCCAGATACCCTTGTTGAATTCTGTGTTATTCTTTGGACACTGTCATAGTACCCAGCTTTAGCCAGTAGGAAAACCAAGTTTCTTTTTCAAAGGTGGTTACAGACCTGGAGCTATCACACAGCTAAAATGTTCAGAATCATAATTTCGATAAATATATCAAATACATCCAATAACTGGCATGAAAGGAATGCATATTCCTTGCTGTCACTGTAAACTGAGGGCTCTACCTTGCCTAAATCAGTCATGTTTTACACTAAGCTCATCACTGGCTCATTTAACAGCTTTGGCAACACACGTCCACTTCCATCTGACACACTGCTATAAATCCTTAGCTCAATCTCACATCAGGCTGTTTTGATTATGGAGCAGAAGCATGTTACAAAGTCTCCCTAGAGAGATCAGTCAGCTAAGGAAATTGCTTATTTAAGAGAGCTGATCATAACAGTAGAGAAGAGCTCAACATGGACATTTTGGGACCAGTCAACCCTTTCAAAGAAGACACTGCTTAACTTGGATGTCTCACAGACTTGCAGGTCTCCCAATATTATTAGTGCTTGTACAAAGTTACACAATGAGTCACAAGGCTCAGTCCTTGTGGCTGAGGGCTCTGTGCTCAGCATCACACCATTATTTAAAAAGTCTCCTCTAACTTGTTTATGTATCAGTGCATTTGCTGTGTGGACTGCACACAGCTCACACTGAAGGCTGAATGTAATGGACATTTTGTTAATTTTTATTTCATTAAATAAAATAAATCACATATGATGAAGCTGGGCTTCTTTCAAGAGCATCCTTTCCCATGACCCAAACAGCATCAAATCATAAATTATTTAAATGCTTTTAGGTGTCAGAACTCTTGCACAGTTTAATTAAGACTGTAGTTGAGGCCCGAGTCTGACAGTTAAATTTAAGAAGACTTTGGGAGCTAAATTCAAAGGAATGCAAAGTATCTTTGTTTCCCTAAATGTCATTATTAAAAATAATTTCTACAAATTGTACTCAGATAGAGTTTGCAATCTAGGAGTCAGAGTTTAAATCATAGTAGGCTCATTTCTGATTTCAATCCTTGCAGATAAGCTCAATCCTTTGTCCTCTTATTGGAAGTTAAATCAATAATGTTATTTTTTTGTGAAGAAAGGTCTTTGACAACTGCAAGTATAAAACCAAGATCCAGGATGGTCTTAAATATCCTCAGAAAGGTTTTTAGACCTTCTCTTCAAAGCAGGATCAGCTATAAGGTCAGAGCAGATTGTTCAGATGCTTATCCAGTCTGAACTTGAATACCTCCAGGCGTGGAGACTGTACAACTTTGTTGGGCAACCTGCTCCTTAACATGTGTTACAGTCCAAATTTAATTTGAGAAATGTTTATTGGAGTCTTTCACATAAGAAACTTCCCCATCAGCATGAAGCCTTTGAAACCTACATGGTTGTAAGAGGTAATAATAAATTGAAATATGTAATAATTATTAATATAAGGAGGTAATAATAATAAAAAATAAATGCATCTTTATTTCCATAATAATTTCATTTTATATTTTAAAAAATGTCTTTGATTTGCTAAAATTCAGAAGAGCCAAGCCTCTTAGCCCTTTGAGAAATGCAGCTCTGGGTCTGCTCAGACACACTCCTCCAGAACGCAAATGTTCTGTATTTGTAGTTTCAACACATTCAAGGCTCAGTTGTGCAGTGTGGTCAGGCAGCAGTGCTTTGAGCACACAACACAGACATATGGATGTGCCAGTAAACTCACAGGGAGGCAGCTCACACAGAATTTAGAGGCTTTTTATAAAGGGCTGAGGCAAACAGAGCTGATCTCTAGCACCAGGACTTTCTTCACCAATGCTTGCTATGAAAGCGGGGTCAGGGCAGAGAGAGCAAGTTCCTTCCCAGTACTTGGGATGGTGCAGAGACAATGGGCAGGCAGGAATGTAGGACTAAGGATGAGCTTTGGTAGGCTCAGAAGTGCCAGGTTTTGCATATTCAGAGAAACACAACTTCCCTATTTTGACTGACAGGCTTTAGAGAAAAGTACCTTCCAACTTCAGTGAACATTTGACACCTTTAAAGGTGCAAACAGTGTGAAGGATTTTATGTCATAGTGAGATTCTAACCCCCTTCCTATAAAGAAGACATTTTTGCTCCCTTTTCCCACATTTGTGAGTGCCCAGATGGAAGAATCTGGCCTTAAAATGCATGTGCAGCAAGCTAGGAGGCCTTGTCACGCCTTCAGCAGTGCTGACATCAGCGAGATGTCTCACTGAAGAGCTTGGCAATCGTACAAGATGGAATTTATTCTTTTTAGTTGGAAACAGAGATCTTGTCATCAGCCAAAACACATGGCAAACTCCTGCACATTGTAAGGATTCTTCACCCAACTCTCCCAAAAGCATCTCTGGGAATCCCACGGTTCTCTGGCACATTTCTTAGGGAAGAGCAGAGCAGGAGGCTGAGATGTAGCTTTATAAGGTTATAGAATTCAAAGACTTTCAAACCAATTAACTCCAAAGGAAATAAACCAGTGACTTATATAATAATGAGTCAAGGCTCACACAGTAACAAGATAATAGGAATTGTCAGCCTTGTGCAGCTAAAAAAAATCCATCTTGCCCAATAACCTGCTACAATTATCTTCCTGCAGCAGTTGCCTAGGAAAGAGGGAAAAGGAGGGAAATATGAAGAGCAATTAATCTCCTGCCATTCTTCCAGCCACTAATCAGCTGTGTTGGGGTTTTGCAGCCAAAGCCTATACCCAGAGAAATGTATATGTTTGTTCCAGGACCAGTGGTGTTAGTTTTTAACCTAGCTGTAGTTCTGACCTGTACAACCCACTGTTGGGAGGGGTAGTACAATTTATCTATGCATCATTAAAAATACTGATTCTATTTTCTTCTGTTCTTGAATTCTCTGGCATGTTGCTGGAATTCGCTTGATATTTATACTCATTCATCCAGTTATCTTTTAACTGCAATTAAAGCCTCAGACTGGATTAAAGGAATTAATTTAAATAATCAGGAAGCCTGTAATGACAATGTGTAGAGCAACATGCAACTGAGTCACATTCAGTCTGCTTCAGTGGATATTGTACCTGAAAATGAGTACATTAAAAAAATGAGTACATTTTTTTAATGTACTCATTACATTTAATGAGTACATTTTTTTAATGTACTCATTAAACCTCGTATGGTATTCACTGGAGTGCTGGAATGAATCTCCAGTCCAACTTGGGTTAAAGGTATTTTGCCATAGGTTTCACTGGAGTCAGAAATTAATCTTAGGCCTGAGACATTCCTCTTTTGGCCATTTTTTGCCTTGCTCACACCCTTGTGGCTGTCAGTGCACCACCTTATGTGATAACCCCCTCTGAAGCAGACCTATCCCACAGACTGATGTTTTAGCCAAATCACATCTTGGCTTGCAGAAATTCCCTGGATTTCCCTGAAGCATCCACACAAAGGTGGGTTCCAGATGTCAGAGATCTAGATTTTGGCTGATCCTCACTAGGCTGCAGCTTTATCTGCAAATAAACTGCAACTGTCTGCCAGTCTGCATGTCTGTGCAGTTGTCCAGAGTCTCTGCACCAAACCTGATGGCCTGGGAGTGTCACCTGACAAGGCTGCTTGAAGCTTTAAGATACCTGTGTAAAAACCCACAGATGAAGGGTTCCAAAATATTAAACAGACTTTCTTTATTCGCTGCTTTCTGCCCCTGTGAAACAATGGACCATGGTAGGAATTTGAAATGGAGACATGAGCTGTTTTTATCTTGTGGGGGCATTTCTTTTTAAGCATGAGCTATTTTATCTATTTTATGCCTTCATCACCATGGAATTAGGATTTTTTCCAAATAAACACAGTATAGCCCTACAGATCTTAACTTATAGTCCTTATTACAATGTCACTATACATTTTTTGCAATACTAGTTCTTATTTCAGTCTTCTTAATTTAACTGATTATTTTATTTAACCTGTTGCATATCATTATATAAAATGCAAATGCAGGCTGACGTCTGAAGAGTAAGTATATAAATAGAATATTAATTTGGACTTACCAACAACTGTAAGGTTGACTTGTGCTTGTTTGCTGCCAAGTTTGTTCTCTACAACTAGGGTGTAGCATCCACAGTGTTCCTGCTTTGTTGATGATATTGTTAGCTTGCTGCTGTTTTCATCATTCTCAATTTTAATATATTCATTTTCTTGAATCTGCCAAATTGAAAGAAAAGTTATGTGATAGATTTCTTTGTACGTGAAAGAGCTCAAAGCACAATACAATGTTATCATATGAGTGTTATTTGCAGATAACTCTATTACAGAAGTATGTCCAGCTGATAAACTGTGTAATCCACACAAATAATCTAGAAATGCAGTGGAACATTATAAGGGCTCCAGTCCTGCAAAGGCCACAGGGAGCACTGGTGTTGCTGGAACCCCACTAAGGAAAAGGTGTGTCACTTTTTAACTTTGACAGGCTGCAAGTGCAAACTGTGCAATTGCCAAAAGAACAAAGTTTGGTCTTACATATCTTAAAGAAACCACAGTGGAACAAGGGTTTAGCCTTAGCTCATTTGCCATCCCCCTCAGAAGCCCAACGTGCAGACCATCCCCAGCTGGGACTGCTGCCCTCTTGTTTTAACCAGCTTCATTCTGTACTTCCACACAAACCAGGGTAGCAGTTTTTTGGGTTAGAACAACTGAAGACAATGTTATATGAAATAGAGATACAACAGTACAGCTGTACAGAGAGACATTCAAAGAGCATATTGAGCTTTCCCATAGCATTTTAATTTTCCGGAGAAGCAAAAATCCAAATCTCTGCTGAATACCATAGGCATATTATAAACTAGTTTTTAATTGAAACACAGCCATCATAGCATAAATGGCCAAGGTGACTTAGATTTTAATCTGCATTAGCTTGAGACATGACAGTTCTTTAAAAACCTCATAATGCTACCCTGCAATTACAGAAGCTGTACACTGTGTTCTTATGAAACAGACAACACAGTGTCAATGCCCTTCTTCCTCCCACCACTTCCTTCTTAGATAAGTGACTCTTCCAAGCCATTCTCAGAATTTAATTAAAAATGAAGGCTATTCGGCTTGCCTTATCTTGTCCCATATATTCAGAGAAGAAATCAAAACTTTAAGAAGAGGACTTTCCCTGCTCTTTCCTCAGTTGAGGAAAAACACATGCACTGCTATCTGCCCAAAAGTAACTTCAGAAATATTTTCCTACAATGACTCAAATAGAAAGTTAGCAAATGGGATTATGTAGGGTTAAACTCTAGTGAAAGTTGTTCTACCTTGCCAACATACTTCTGAGATTCTAAACTGTTTCTTTATGCTTCATTAAAATTAGTCAAGGGGTGATAGTAGAACTAGATCTGCATTATTCAGAGAAAGCTTCAAAAGGATACAGAGAAAGCCCTGAAGGGATGCAGAGAAATCCTTGAAAGGATGCAGAGACAGCCCTGAAAGGATGCAGAAACAGACAGCCCTGAAAGGATGCTCAGTGGTTTGCAGTGGCTGTGGGGAACATGGGTTGGAACTTTGGGATCCTGAAAGAAATTCACTGGTTGTAGTTGAGAAGCTTCAACAGCTGGCAGTGTTCAGTGATGGACTCAGCTGATGAAGAGGCTTTCCAAGGCTTTCCAAGGCTTTCCCTTCTTTAGCTCAGCACAGTTCCAGAACCCCTCCACTGCACTGCCATGGCATACAACAGTATGAGTCACAGATTCATGACATTCCCTTTCTAAAAGCAAAAGATACTCTTTTGGAATACCCAAAAGAGATAGAGAGGCCACTGTGGCTCTCCTGCACCTGAGGGGATGTGAGGAAGAAACACAGAGAGGAAGCTGGAGGAAACAGGAGCAGGGCTGGAATCGTAGCTCACCAATTGCTGGATCAGCTCAAATAACAACTACAAGTAACTCCCAGTAAACTGTCAAAACACTTGGCTGGTTTTCACTTTTAGGACTGGGAATAGAACAGAGTTGAAATCAACCATAGTTATAGAAAAGGAAGAAATCCAAGTCTAAAACAATATGTGGTGAAGTGTAAGCAAAAACATAAAGCAAAATTATAGTGCATCACAGGACACAGTAAGTGGCTCCCCTTTTAAATTAATAAATGAGAGACTGCTGCCCTCACTTGTCCTCCTACAGTGTTTGGTATCCTTCCTGAAGTTTTTTTTTTCTTTTGTACCTCATTCACCAGAATGAATAATTTAAATTTTTTTGTCATTTTAATTTATGATTTTGCACTACTTCACTTTGTCTCATAGTGGATAACTAAAGAAGAAAGTATACAGATGGTAAAAATAGCATTTTACAAAGGAGAAAAATACTCTGAATCTCAGGTTATGGATCTGATATCGGCATTAGGAGATGCTAATCATCACATATTAGCTGCTGTTATCACATAGATCATGCATATAAAAAAGGCCTTAAAATCCAGGTAAATAGAATTGGTGTATTCAACACTGAACTCAGAATTCTTCACAAACCAGAAACTCAGTTTTGAGGGCCACATTTTACCTAAATGTTAAGACAGAGCTTAGCAAAATCAAACACTGAATGTCAGTGAAGGTTCTGAGATCTATTTTTTGTGGAAAGCAGTGATTAACTCCAGGCTTGAAGATAAAGAAATTTAAGGAAATATAAGAGTTCAGGAAAAAAACTACCCTTTCCCCTAAAATAAGAGGTCATTTGGAGTTAGCAAGGATGGACTCTGGAATACCCTTTGCACTAACAAACTGTTTTGAATTCTTTCAATTAAATGCTGACATGTCTGGATTTAGAGTCTAAACTTCCTTCAAGGAGGAGATGTTTTTATTTGTGTTCTATAGAGTGCATGACAAGTTCAGAACGAAATAAACAGAACAGCAGCTACAGCAGATATTTATATTTGCTCTGTCCTAGCGTGACACTTCATCTTCCAATCTGAACCTGTATATTGGGTTATTTGATTTAAAGTGATTTTAAATAGCTTTGTTAAAGCAACTCTCTTTAGACACTGTCCTTATGGACATGTGATATAGTTTAAAGATACTAATTCATGCAGAAGGAACTTTAAAACTAGAGAGTGAGAGCACTCATGACATGGGTTTTTGTTGTGCCCTATATGGTGACATTTGTGTTGCAAGACTCAAGTTTTTTAAATGGTATTTTGCCCCTCTGACATAACTTCAGACCCAGCATCAACAAAGAAGGAGTCATTTTCAAAGGAGAGAAATGCCCCCTGTGACAGACACTTTTCAGATACCTGCATCTTTCCCATCAGTTATCCTTTAATTCATGGTCTAAGACTTTTCACAAAGAAGCTATCATTTTTAACAGGAGGGGACAGGCAGTAAAGGGTCTAAAATGTTGCAAGAAAGTTTAGGTTTGGCATTAGGAAAAAAATTCTAACACTATAGCCATTTAAACACTGCAATAATTTGCCAATGGAGCTTGTGAAATCTTCATCAGTGAAATGTTTTCAGTAGAAGTGAGGAGAACAATCTGCAGGAACAAGATGGACTTTGCCAGTTCCTTGGGAAGGGAGATGCAAAAATGGGAGATAGTCAATGGTGTTCCTTTCCAGCTCTGCTTTTTAAATGGTTGTTAAAAGAAACCAGAAAACAATTTACCTGCTTACGGAATTTCATCCAGGTGCAAGTTATGGGTGCTGTCCCCACCACCTTGGCAAACAATTCCACTGATTCACCTGCACGGACTTTTCTGTCTTCTGGGAACTGAGTAATCTGAGGAGGAGCAGCTGAAGGGAAAAATAACAAATTAAATAACCCTTTAAATGACCCTAAGTTTTCTTAAAATTCAAAACACATACATTTCTCTGCTCAGCTGTTTCACAGCAGCATTTGAATTTCAGATTAGCAGTTACCTGTTGCTTGCAATGAACAAAATTCGGTGGATTTGGTAATTCTAGGGGAGTGAAGCAATAACAATTTACCCATTCCAAAGTTTGCTCATGCAAGACCAAGGTACAGACATCCAAAAGACAAAAACACTGGCACCTAACACCAATTCCAAATATATAGTTTATGAAATTTCGTTGTGGGTTTTTCAGAAAATCTTCTTTTTCTTTTGAACTTCGTATTTTTGAAAAATGGCTCCAGCTACGTTCTTATCAATTTGCATGTGCTGAGGGGGTCTGCAAAGCTGCTCCCTGATTTCATCAACAGAATTCAGAAAAATTAAGACTCCAGATCTGCCTATAGTTATCTCAGTAGCCAAATAAACATTATGTGGCACAGAAACATCATGAGAGACAAGGAAGGAAATTGATGTCTTTCTCCATCACAATAAATTTTGCCATGAGCAATGATGGATCTTTTTGTATCACAGTGCTTCTTTTAAACCTCGCAGTCCCATTCATTGCCTTCTATTAATGAATGAGGCATTCCTCCTTCTGTTCCCTCTCACTGCCTGAGTTTCAATAGATGGCAGAACATCTCCTGCTAACAGTGCTCCTGCCTGGCTCTCAGCTGTGCTGCTGAGTGTCAGACCCCTGGGAGCTGCTAAGCACAGAGGCCAGAAATATCATAGGCTGGACAACTCCAGGGTGAAACCAATACTGCTGCTTATAAAAGCAGCATGATAAAAAAATTATTCTTTTCTGTGTGTATTGAAGGGGGCAGACTTGAGGACATATTGACAGAAATGGTAAGAGGCATTCCCTAGTAATACAATGACCTCACTGCCAAATGTAACATTCTTTACAAAGCACAGAGCTACTGTGCATGAAAAAAGTGCTTTCTTTTCCTTTTTAAAGTAATTAAAACAAAGTAGGTTCCCTCTGCTCTAGACTTGACCTTTTAGAAGTGGTTTCTTTTTGAAAATATCTGAAGGAAGCTAGGCTGAGGTGTATATCTGGCTTAGAAAGCAGCTTGGACCGTTTAAAAGTCTGGTGAAGTTTTAAGACAATGAAAAGAGGTTCCTATAGGGGAAATTTCCTTGCAACTTTAAATATAGATTGCTTTGCCTCAAAGACTGGAAACACACCAACAGGTTACCATAATGCCAGTGATGAGGAAAAGTAGAATCTGTCACCTTCTCTGTGGTAGCTACTCATGCAGAGGATTCTGTGATACACAGAAAAAATTCTTTCGCAGAAAGCCAAGGTTTGTTGTGGGTATGCAAAAGGGCATAAGTTACACACTACTGACACTTTGTAGGATCTTGCTATAGTCTATCTGAGAGTAACTTCTTTGGATGCTCATAATTTAATTCTTAGTACAGTGTTAACAAGTTGGACTTACCGACCATTTAATCACACATGCAAACAAACTTAGTAGGCAAACAGCTGCACTGGTAAATGTGGGTGACACATGCAACAAATTACCTGCTTTTGGAGGAGTCTTTGGAGCTGGTTTCTTCTTCACTGTTGCTTCACCTAATTAAAAACAAACAAACAAAAAACCAGGTGAATTCAAAGGCGAGCTCTGCAAGGAACCAGCCTAACCACAAACATCCATAGCAATGCTTTGTTGGCACTTGAAAATAAAATATGTTCTTCCAGCATGTAAAACTAAAGAATTAAAAATACCTTTAAAAACCACTTTTATTATTCTGGATGATCCTCAGAATATTCAGAGTTGAAGATGGAACTTTTAAGAGAATCAAAGAAATCTTCTACACTTCTCCCACAGTCTCTAATCATCTATTCTTTACAGCAGTTTAACAGGTGAAATACTGGGCCAAGACCCATCTCATACTGAATTTCTGCTCAGATTTCCAGCATAATCAATGCTGAATGATCTCAGTTAAAAGTAGAGTAGTTAGCACCATGTGCTGCTTCTCATATCACTTGCTGAGCTCACAAAGAAACAGCTATATACCAAAAGTAAGTATTAGCACCATCCCTCTGCCTCATTCTCTTCCTTAAGCAGGGATAACTTTTTGCTATATTCTCAAAAAAAAAGTCATAGCTTCAAAAATACGGCTTAGAACTTGAAATTTGGGTCCATAAATTTTTCGTAGACAGTGTTCTACAAATTGTGCAGGGTAAGTAGAAGAACAGTAGAGAAAATGGCTAATAAGTATTTTTCACAAAACTAGAACTAGAGGTCACCCAATTATATTACCAGACAGCAGGCATAAGAGAAACACCGAGTTAAATATAACATCCATAACCCACCTTCACAAACAAGTAATGTTTTACAATACAGAAACACAAACAGGTTCAAAAGGACAAATTCATAGGAGTTATGTATAGTGGTGGCCATTAAATACAACAGTCTGGATGCCTTCAAACCACTGAATTCCAGAAGCGAAGGAGTTCATGCCTTTTACAGCACTATCTTTTTGCCTGCTATTCTAAGCATCGTGGTCAGAGAATGGCCTCTGCTGTGAAAGAACATTTCTTATTTTCTTATGCTCAGCTAGGCAGCCTGATTGAAGTAGTCTGGCTTTTAAGATGTTATTGCCTCCAAGGGAAGCAGCATGTGCTAAGTGCTTTTGAGTATCTGGCAGACTATACAGAGGTGCCTAGTGACAGTCATAACAGATGCAAAAGTTTTGAATATTTTGGTCTTTTCTTTTCTTTTCTTTTCTTTTCTTTTCTTTTCTTTTCTTTTCTTTTCTTTTCTTTTCTCTTTTCTTTTCTTTTTTCTTTTCTTTATTTAGTTATTTCCAATTAGAAAGACACTGAGCAGCAAAATATCCCCCAACTTCACGAGACCAATAAAACCAGTTTTTTGATTTTAAGCCTTTTGGTTGCAGCAAACTACAAGCTGTGCATGATACCCTGGAACACATCATGTGATGCTCCATGAAACTCAGGAGCCATGAGTTGCAAAACCACTGTAGGAGTCTAATGCTATGGCTCAAACAACAGACAGATTGATTTTTAGAATAATTGGAGATAGTAGGTGATGTAGGATGTGAAAAGATCAAACTACTTAAAAAATATCTAATGGCTTAGCTGTCAACAGCAGTGTTTATTCAGTTTATTCTGAAAAACTTTATGCAGTGAATACAGAAAAATTTTTTCCACCTTCTTTCCATTTTTTAGTAATTTTCCCTAAAAGTATGCTTGGCTTTTATATGCTCTGAATGTATTGATTTTGTAGCAACCAGAAGCACAAAATGGAGAGGTAGGATATTCTCACAGTACTTATGGCTGAGACAAAAAAGAATAGTTGGATATTTCCCAAAGAAGCCTTTCTTTGACAAGTACCAGCCCAATAGAACTAGTTAAAGATTTAGATGAGTACTTGTGAGGTGTTTATCCTGTATTACTGGACTACCAGGCTGTAAGCAAGATATCTGTCGTGCCACATCTTCCATGGGGACTTAGCCCTCTTTAAACTGAGGCCTTCAAAGCGCACAACTACTCATGAAAGGGACACATTACTTTTGGGCCACCAACAGAGTAACATGCACCTTGGCTGCTGTGGTGACAGCAAATGTATTTCTACAGCCTCTTTCCTGCCCAAGTTGTACAAGCAAAGGCAGCAAGTGCTGTTTTCAGAGCAGCTTTCCTCTTTGTCCTGGTGTGATCACACCCTGAGCTGAAACTCTTATCTCAGGTTGGAGCTATATTATGAGGATGAAACTATGTATATGATCAGGTGCCAGCTGTAAGGCCTGTAGAGTCTGGCCTCTCATCTGCCCTTAAACACCCCTATTAATGGAAAAAACCCATTAGTTACTCATTAGATGCATAACCCCATGTAAACTCACTCAGTTACATGGTTTAGAAACATGTAAACATTTTTGTTTGTGCACGTGCTGTATTCAACATCAGACTCTGCTCTTCTCTAAACTGAAATGGAATAGCTTTTGGGTCTCTCTTCAGAGCTGCAATGGCTTTTAATAAAAGCTACAATGACAGGAATTTGATTGCTTCCGCACTCCATTAAGCCTGATATGAACAAAGAGCAACAAGGATGAAGAAAAAGCGCCATTTGTCAAGTGCCATCTCGGGCTGCAGATACTGTTGCTATTTTTCAGGAAAAAAAAAATCAAATTCCTGAATCCAGCATGATTTTCACTCAAAGATAACCTCTTGGCCAACATTGTGTATTAGCTGCAGTACCTTAGTTAATAGGCAAGGTGCATGCACACTGGAACAGCTACGCTTAAGCCAGTTTAAAAGACTCTCACCTCAGTGAAGACTTCCATAACAGCAAAGCAGAGAACATGAACTCATCACTTCATTCAGCTAGGGCAATGCTTTTTATACGTAGGTACATTTTTTTTTTTAATTTAAATTTTAGTTTTTACCCACCAGGACATTATATTCACTGAACTGAGGATATACAGACTGTCACTGGACTTCATCAAACCATACAGATTGCCAAGGGTTGCTGGAAGGTCTGGCTGAATATCCTGTTTTGCAGACACAAATATCCCTGAGCAGAAATGAAAGGCTGGGGCAGGGTGGAAGGGGATGAGTACAAGGACAGGTCTCTGGCTCTATGCAGCTGGCTTCTTTGCCTGATAGTGTACACCCCACTGTTCTTAGATCTTCCTTAAAAATACCAGCTCATCTTATGCATTGCTTTGAAATGCAACTTATTTTTTTCAAAGGCTGCTGGAGACAGTTAGTGAAAAAAAATCTAGTAAGATTACTCAAAGTTGACAAGGTCAAATGATTGTTTTCATTAAAATATTTGAGCCTCTTGGAAATGTTAGTTCAAGTCTGCTTCTGATGCCTTTTTTTTTTTCTTAAAGATGGTTTGTCTTAGTTTTGGTATTTACATTGAAAAGGGCCAATGCTGAAAATCAGCCTGGAAGTAAAAGGACTAATATTTCCCCCTTAAATGAATCTGCCTTCTAGAAACAACATAAACATTACAAGGCAAGTTTGCCTCTTACAGAGCTTGTTTTTGAGTGGGGGGACATAAAGCAAAAAGAGGAAAAACCCCAACCAGGCTGGTAGCTGCCAGACATTTGGTTGTGCCCTTCCTTGCCCTGATGGTGCAGTTGTGAGAGCAGATATGCTCAGAAGCCTCCCTCTTTCTTTTTTGCTTCCCTTTTTTGGAATTTTACTAAAAATAGGAATAGCCCTCCCCTGAAATGGCTCTCTGCACAACTTGCTTTCATAAAGCATGAAGGAAAACTCTTAGGATCTGAAAAAAACATCAGTACTCAAGATAGTATTTCCAACCAATCCACAATTCCTACTGTCTTCCCTGAGGGACATGCCTAAATTTATGTGCATGTCTTCTGTAGTGATGGATTTCAGCACCTGGTAAACAAGTACAGTTAATACCTAACTCCATTAGCATAAGGAACAAGACCTACCCCTGCTTCTGTCTGCTTGTGGAACAGCCTCATTTTAGGTCAGGAGAGAAGAAGGGTTAATGACATACCTTCATACATAAAAAAACATTTTACCCTCATGCAAAACATGCCAAGATTTCATCTTGAACTAAACTGGGGTTTTTTTCAGCATTTTCAGAGTTCAAGAGAAACTGAAAAAAGAAGGCATGTCTGTAATGTGTCAGACAGCATGATAAGAATAATATTTATGGAAAGCCCAGATTCAAGTATCTGCTCCTTCTTCCCCATCCCACTTGGATCCTTCAGGCTTGTGGGATGTGAGATCATGAGGTCTCTCTCTCCCCCATGTAAATGAAACCCGGGGGGTAGATATCCGGGTCTGAACCAAAAGTGACTGCTCTCTGTCAACTTTCACCACTGCCTGCTTTGCCAGAAAGAGTGCAGTGACCGAGAGCTAGAAGTAAAGAAAAAAAGGAAACACTTGGCCTTGTGTTCAAAGTAGTCAATTATTCTGTTTTTCCCTTGCTTCTGGCATAGACCTAGTTGATGGTACAAAAACTCATTACAGATTTTAGCACAGTCAAGATGAAACAGGAGAAAATGATGGCTACAAGTGTAGCAGAAAGTTTATTTATACATTCATGAACCTGTGCTAATTGCTAGAGAGGAAAATGACAAACACAATGCACTGAACACTTCAGTAGCTTGAAAACTTCATCAAGATTTGGAAGTTTAAACAGTTTCATTTCATTGCATGTCAGAGGGCAAATTTATCATAGTGTTTCCAAATAACTGTTTAATATCTAAATACAATGAACCAGAAAGCAACTCTGTCTTAAATTTGATGACAAGCAGAAATTAGAAAACTTAATCCCATGCAAATCAGTTACTTGAGTTTGTGTGCTTCATAACGGTTTTTTAAAGCTTTTGGTTTTTTTTCATTAAAAACAACTGTCATTTTGTTGCAACATCCCGTATTTAGTTTCTAAATCATGCAGAGATTGTCCTCTAATTGAGACATATACAGCCTCTGCCTTCTGAAAACAAAAATAAAACCCAGGAAATACTCACTTTTGCAGTCACGAGAGAGCTAGGATATACCACCACACTCAGAGCTTCAATAATATCATCTGGTACACTGAAAATAACTCAGTATTTGAAAACAGCTCAGCTGAAGGAATAAACAATTCCATAGCAGTTTAGTAGCACTGTTCTTGAGCAACTTCTACAATTAAAGCAAATCTGAGCAGTGCAGAAGAGATCCAGTATCAAACAGAGCTCACAAACAACCCAGGCCATGTAAAATGCTCTAAGAGCTCTGCTGGGAACAAGTTAGCAAGGTTAGTTTCTTAAGTTTAATTTTTACCTTTTTTATGTCTTGGAGAATATCTGCAATTAGACACTAAAAAGCTGTGCCCAAGTGTGTAGGGACAGGAGTCTAAGGTAGGCTACTACCCTGCTACCCAGTCTGTTCCATAGGAAAACACTGCCAGGTCATCTGGACATTCAGGAGCTCCAAATGGTTTCAATGGGAAAAGCTACATGCTGTATGCTTTTTCGACTTTATTTAAGCCAATTGATTTAGTTCCCTGTTTTATAGAGAAGAAACTTAATGCTTCTATTATATACCTCAGATGTGCAATTTCTAGCCAACAACATAACTGTAAATTAATGAAGCATGACACCTCTTCAGTTCGAGGCCACATTGCAAAAACTATTCACTTTTCTCTCTGTAAGACAGTCAATAAACATTTCTGTCTTCTTCTGTCAACACACAGATATGTAGGAAGGACTCCATGAAATACATGTGGAAAATACTGTTCTGTGCTAATATTAACTCAGAAAATGTCAGTACAATGAGAACTGTAGAGTAACTTGGCAGAGTTTCAAAATACATGCCCAGCATTAGAGCAACAGTGCTGAACTGGGCACTCAGGAGAAGGGATTTGGACAACAAATTAGTGTTTCTCCATTGCTCATTTTATACTAAAGTAACAGATTTATTTTTCATCTGTGGAAGCAACCAACCTTCAGAGTCAACAGGTTAAATCCTGCATTGCCTGTTTACCTCAGCCCAACTTGGCTGTTGGGCCTTCTGGCACAGCTCTGCACCTTTGGACCCTCGAGCCTCAGGAATGAAGGCAGCACCTTTCATAATTTAGAGTTTCAGAGAAATCCTATTTAGGTCTTAAAACCAGCTAATGGCAGTTTGATTTACATGTACTAAGAGTGGAATTTTCAGCTTAGGAAAAAAAGATTAATTTTTCCTTGAAAAGTTTGGTTAGAGGCTTCTCTGACAATGTAATTAATATTGTTCCAACACACTAAGTACTTGCACTCACTGTGCAGAAAATGTGCAGATCTCACAACGGCCAGGAGAAAAGCAGCATGAGCCTTCAGGAAAATGAATGGGACTGAGGGAACTGGCTTGGACAGCCTCACTGACCCTCAAGAGCATCCCAGACTATCCCAGCCACCAAAGAGGTCAGCAGCAGCCACAGAGCACAGCTGCTACCCAGTGCCCACACTTCTGCAATTAAAAGACATCTCTGACCAGAACAGTAACTTCCTTAGTAATTGAGTTTTTCCCTTAGAAAGTGGCACATTTTACACTTAGGGCAAAACAATCTGTCATGAAATGAAGATTTTGAAACATTTCATATTCATCTAAGCCACGTTTCATATTATTTTCATAGAACAGAAATCAATAGAAAACTTTAAGTGTTTACTGATTTAATTATATACTAACTAAATTGGCCACATCAAGCTTAATGCTTTAATAACATTTTCTTAAAATGGTGCTTGCAGACTTGGATTCTTTGACAAGATTGTTCTTTGAAGAGTAAATAACAAACTGCATGCCAATTACTTGGCCACTGACTCATAATTTTTCCATGGTGATTAACACTTAGAATTCTCCCTGCTATGGACAAGAATATATTAACATAATAAGGGGTCCTGTTTAGTATATTTACTTTAATGGTGCATTGTTCCAGAGATGTCACTGCTCAGCCTAGCATTCAAGTACCAATGATGTTAAAAATTCAGATTTGGGAAGATGACAGTGAAACCTTCTGAAGGATTTGTTCTGGACAGTGCCAGTGATGACATTTATTAATAACTATCAGCAAGAGACTATAGCTACCTGTGTAACAGCTGTATTATTATACAGCTACCTAGCCAAAAATGTATTTGACATGAAATCAAACGTTATATACAGTAGCATATTTAAAAGATTTCTATCAGAAGCTACCAAATACTGCTAAATAACTTGCAAGTGTGTAGAAAAATTGTTTTCTTTGATGCAATTTTATTTTTAACTGAGTAGAAGCACTTACATTTGTGCAATCAAACTCTATGCTGGGTCAGCCCTTCAATGTATGTGGTCTGGAGATGAGAACAGTGGGTTTAAGAAGTATTACTCAGAGGAGGGGATCCAGGATATCCTGTCAGGTTTTCATAACAATAATTGTGACAGGTAATAATTGCAATTCCTTAATATTTACTGGAAGTAGTGCTGTAAGTTAGCCCTACAAACACATTGGGCATTTCTTTCTGAACACTTTAATCCAATGCTTAGATTTATGAGCATTATTTTCTAAAGCATTAAACTATTTTTTTTCTCTCAGTAGCCATAAGTGGGATACAGTTTCTTCCTACTATAGTAAAGTTATGTTGCACAGCTCAGCCACAGTGTAGTTTAAAAAATAGAATCTAATTGCTGTAATACTCCTTTTTCATCAGCAAATCTTGAAAAAAAGTCCTTTTGGAAAGCTCATGTTTTATGTAAACTATTGTGATGCCACTTTAAAAAATCTATAGTATCTTCAATGCTGCATGCAAATTAATCCTGAGACTGAGGATCAAGAAATCTGGGTTCTAGACTTACAAACAAATCTGCCTTATCTTGGGCTAATTCCTTCTATTTTGGTCCTCTGCTTAAGGACAACAAAATATTTACAAGTGTGGAGTAGTAATATTTTTTTTAAAAAAGGAATATTTATTTGTAAACATTCAAATCTTTATTTACTCTTAAAAATCTCAAGCAGAACTTTGATTTTTCCACAGTCTGTTGCGACAAAAACATTTATTTAATAAGCACTGAAGATTTTGCAAGTGGCTATGGTAATTGAAATAAGCAATTCCCTTTAAGCTTAATTTGAAATAAGTTTTAATTTCAAAGGGAACTGGGTGCCTAAATCCCTTCACGGCAGTTTCAAAGCTTTCTAGAGAAATGTGCAAGTGATGAAATTTTTGGCTTAGTGCTTCTGCTCCAGGGCTGTGTCAAGCCAGGAGGACCCTTACGTTACCCCCTGATTGTTCTGGCATGGCACACAGTGTGCAGCATGATAAATAATGAAAGGGTCCCATTTTCCACTGCCTCTTTTAGAAGAAACATACACTCAATTATTTTAACTCAGTAACATTTGACATCCACTGAGCAAAGACCCAAGTGACAAAGCTCAAGTCAGTGCAGTCAGTAAAGAATGAACCAGTTCCAGAGGTGGCCTTCCTCTCTTCTTCCTTTTATTTCACCCAGATTCAAAGGTAAATCTGTTTCTTATTCTCAGAAGCAATAATTTATTCTATTTATCCTTAGAGGGTTGCATAATTATTACTAAATTCTGGTGACACAATATTAATTTTAAGCAAAAGGAAATACATTGTAAGTTTTGTAATTTGCCAGCATGGGAGCAATCTTTCTGCAGTAAACACTGCAAGCATCCATTCAGAGATGTTGTTAATCCCTGAGTGACACACAGCTCCCTTCAAGATGTTCTTCTTTTTCTACACCAGAACCTAGTATGTATTGCATATCAAAGGAAGCAATGGCCCAAATTCTGCTTACTATTGGTTTTCTGTAGCTTACAAACCCCAAGCTTCCAGTAATTAAATAACATTGTCAGAATGAGCAGCCAAATAACCTGAGTCAGCAGCTCACAGTGAGACAAATTCTACAGGTTAACATACTGCCAACATTCACTCTTTTCCACAGAAAGAAATGTATTGATCTTTGCTTTCAGGAGCCTCAAGTTAATTACTTTCCTGAAAGTTTACCAGGGCAAAAAAACAAGGATCGCTTGTAATTTATTTGAAGGGAGAAAAGAATTACATTGCTGCTGACCATGAACTTTGACTTGCACTTCTTTACAGAATGTGGAAAATAGGGATCTTTTCCTAAAAAGTATTTCTGAAAAGTACAGAGAATATATAGTCTCTGTGTCCTATAGAGTATATACTGCTGTGACTGAATTCACTACGTAAAACTCAGAATCTATTAATTGTTAATTCTAGTCACATTATGAGGAATTTTTGCTCTCTCTTTCTTCAGTATCAATCTGTACACTCTAGTTGCCCTTAGGACTGGTAACTCAACGGGGCAAAAAAGTGTTGGTAACTCAATGTGGCAAAAAAGCCCAGAAAAGATAAGAGTAAAAATATATCTCCTTATTAGAGTGAGACACCTTAATTCAGTTATTCTCTATTAGCCTTCTTTTCAAGAGATATACAGTAAAGACAGACAAACATCTGACTTGTAAAGCCTATTCTCTCTCAGGTAAGGAACTTTAAAGTCTCTGTATCTGATAAGAATTTCAGGGTAGATTGGAACAGTGTAGTCCACTGGATCTGCTTTGTATATTTTACCCCTGACAAACACACAAATAAAAACTTATTTCAGACCAAATACATTCCTCAGATGTTAAAAAAACACCTGTGAAATCTCTGCAGCCAAATCCTTTTAAAATTGAATATGTATTTTTCAAAGCTTTTCCAAAAACTCTTTCAAAGCCCAGCTTCCTAACATTTTCTCTGGTTTCCTTGATGTTTACTGTGCAGCAGGAAAGATGTGTTAAAGGTAATTTGGAAAAAAGAGCTTATGAGAAGTTCAAGAACTTGAAACACTGAAATAATATGCCATGTAGAAAAACCATTCCCCATTATTTCAACTTTCTTTTCCCAAAGATTTCTGCAGCCAGAGTTGGTAACTGTTGTTTTGCTATCTATTTTAATTTCAACTAAAACCAGAAGCAAAAGAAGCAGGATGTGGATCAGGTCATACATCTCCATATTTAGACTTAGTTCCCAACTCACACTTTCTCCTGGGAAAGCTGCAATTGATAACACTGCTGGGAGGATCAGAGGAAATGTGTGTGTTGTGTGCATAGAAAGCACAATTCAAAACATAGTTTTCATGGAGATTTAAATGGCTTTAAAATTTTCTTTTCTATGTTCAATAACAAAATCATTGTTGTTAATTGTTATTATTTATGGCACTTGAAGCTCAGGTGCAGAGGTGGAGCATGTCAGTGGGACTCTTCCACATCTCCAAAGAGAAGCTGGAGAGAGAGTTACAGTGCTCAGCCAGCAACTCAGAAATAGCTGTAGCCCAGGGCATAGTTTTATGTAAGTCACATTTCCAGAAGCACAGTTATTATCTGTGATCATCAATAACCATAAAACTGCTCTGAGTTCTGCTGAAAGCAGCTAAAAATGTTTTTGCTGGAAGACCAGATTAGTGTTTATTTGTTTTTTACTTTTTGAGAGAGCTGGATAAAATATTCCATATTTCCATTAAACCATGTCTTTACATCTTTTTAGGAACTCACATGGCGGACATTTTAGATAAACAATTTTCAAAGTCCAGTTTTGATTTAAGAGATATTTGTATCCCTTAATTTCATAAGTAGTACTGGTGTTAGGAATTCCTAAACTGATATTATTGTCCTGCCTTTAGCATTTAAAGTTTCCTCTTAACCAAATGCATGTATGCTGAGTAGCAAACATGGGAATTTATAGCTAATTTATTATTTCTGAAAGTATTAGAAGCAAGTTAAGCATTAAGGCTTAAAAAAAAGAATGCAAAATTTGCAAAATCACTCTCCATGGTCATGCCAAAAAAGGACAGATAATTCTACAGGGCATTTCAGTCAAGATGCTTTGCTTACCAATAGTAAAACTTCATATTGTCTACACAGGACACAGCACAAATTGAAGCAAACTACTCCAGTATTTCTGTGCTCTTTGAGAGGCAGCCAAAAATAAAGCTGTGTCACAAGTTTATTGCACCATTATGAAAAACAGAGAGTAGAGGGGTGAGGCCTGAACTTGCAGTTTGGGCTCTTACTTCTAATCCCCACATGGCAAAAACTCATTTCACATGACTTAAGTGCAAGGGCTAAAGAAACAGCACAGGCTTCTGATCCTATGTCTGCAAACAGAAGGGGACGACCACAGAATCCCAAAGCACTCTTTTGTTTCCACTGGAAATAAAGCAAATCAAATCACAGTCACTTACCCTCTGTTGGCAACACTGGGGGAAGTGTGGTCTTAGGCTTCTTGGTCTTCTTCTCAGCAGACTTTGAGGTCTTTGAGGTATCTGCAATCAAAACAAATAATAAAATACAAATCCTATTTGAAAATCAATAATGAAAAAGCTGTCTAATAAAAGGTTTATTTAGTATCCTTCTGCAAAGTTAGAGGAAATTACTGTCCTTAGGGTTTTAAGAAGAATTTTCTGCACAGATTTGCTGGAGATTTGCTGTCACATTCTGAAAGGAAGAGGGAGCAGAGAGGGAAAAACCCTCTACAAAAGCAGAATCCAAACCCAAGTAAGCAGCTAGACAAGAGGTCCCATCTAAGCTGACAGGTATTTTAGCTGAATAGACCAAATACAATGTGCACAAAACCATGTTAGGCAGTGCAGAGAAAACGGAAACAAAGCCATATCAAAACATAATTTCATTCAAAAGAAATGATATAAAGTAATTCTTCTGTTCCATTGTCTATGTGATCAATTCAGATTAACCCATTTCGAAGAGTAACATTTCCTCCATCTGTTTAAATCTCTCCAAGAAGATATTCTTGGCCATTTGTTTATTCCTAAATAGAAACAGCAAAAGGGACACCACAGGACCTAAAGTCTACTATTTTCACAATTGCACAGCTCTTATCCAGAAACTGCTCATCACTGCAGGCTATACCAACAGCTAGGAGTCAATAAAGCTCCCTTCCATGTGCATCCCACACGAGATACAAACAAAAGGTGCAACTTTTTTTAAAGGTTATTCCAAGCTGAGCATGATCACAGGGCTGGAGCACCTCTCCTATGAAGACAGGCTGAGAGAGCTGGGGCAGTTCAGCCTGAAGAGAAAAGGGCTTTGGGGAGACCTTAGAGCCCCTTCCAGAACATAAACCAGCTCCAGGAGAGCTGGGAGGGACTTTCACAAGGATCTGCAGTGCCCCATCAAGCAGGAATGGCTTTAAGCTGAAGGAGGCAAAGTTTAGATTAGATATTAGGAAGAAATTCTTCTCTGTGAGGGTCATGAGGCACTGGCACAGGTTGCCCAAAGAGGTTGTGGACTTCCCATCCCTGGGGGTGTTCACGACCAGGCTGGATGGGGCTTTGAGCAACCTGATCTGTGGGAAGCAGTCCCTGGCCATGGCAGGGTTTGGAGCAAAATGATCTTTAAGGTCCCTTCCAACACAAACTATTCTAGGATTCTGTGACCTAAAATGCAAATCCTAACAAGCTCTGCTTGCCTCATTGTTTGATACTGACATTTATCTTTGGAAGAAAGAGTATGATTATAGATTATGATCTCAGCAATGGCTGTTTCACTTTACAGCTTCCAAATATTCAGCTTTCAGAGTATTTGTGAGGGAGACAGCTGTTAGCTACAGAGAAAAAGATTACATAAATGTTATGGAAACATCTATTTTAGTCACCTTCTTCTAGGTGACAGTGTGTGAAAATTCATCTAAGTTTCCTTCCTAACAGAGGAAGCAAGAATTTCCTAGTAAATAATTCAGAGCAGAAAGCTGTGTGAGGGTTCAGACACTCAGATTTTTCAGATCTGCCAACTGAAATCAAGCATTCCTCCAATCCTGAGTCCCTGATGTCAAAAGAAATATAATGACTGTGGTTACTTAGTCTAAAAATCAGCATCTGGGATCCTGACAGTGGACTGAAGAAGGGAGAAATCTGAACTCTTGTTTTAGATCACAATTCTAATTTAAAAATAACAGTCATCCCCTGTGCCAGTCTCAGACACGGGATATCAAATGGCGTCTTTCCTAAATAGCTGGAGTTTGCTATGGTGCCATTTGTCAAAAATCTCTTCTCAGTAGCATGCCAGTGGAGGATGAAAAAGGCAGAGGAGGCAGCCAGAATGGAGGTAAGGAATGTGGTCACCCTGGTGCCCAGCATGATGTGAGCAGTGAGCTCCTACCAGCACCACAGAAAGCCAGGCAGCTGAGGTAATGTCACTCACATCACCAGGCCAGCCGCTCACAGCCTCCCAGGAACAAACTTTGCAAGCCAAACTCCACCTGCAGCCTCCTAGAGCATGCATTGTCCAGCAGGAAACTTGAAGTGGGAAATAGGCTAAGGGAAGATTCAGGAAGAAAAGCAACTGCTTGAAGGAGATCAGAAGACAGAGGAAAAACACATAAGTGACTGAGACACTTAAGAGTTGCTAGGGCAGCTCTAGAGAAATACTGAATGCTAAGCTTTTGATGATCTGATCCTTCAACACTCTGGATCTGTGGTGGTTCAGGTGTTTCAGTGACTAGATTTTGCTTAAAGCCTATTCTTTGAATTTCAGCACTGATAAAATTTATTACTTTAAATTACAGAATCATAAAAAATAGCTTATCAAATATCCAAGACAGATTACACTGTGACCATAGTATCACAGAAGGTACAGGTATATTTAATTGTAATCAATATTTAATCAATTTCTTTTCCAGCTACATGAAGACTGGTCTTTAGTAAGGAGTTACAGAGTCACATTCTTACCTTGTGTCATGTAACATTAGGAAAAAAATAATAGTATTCTTTTTGAGATCTCCTGCCACAGATACCACATCTGCAACACAGCAGTGAAGGTTCAGTACCCAAGTTCTGTTATTAGGCTTGTTGTCTAGTTTTGTGTTCATTTTAGGTCACAATGTAAAGTATTAGATTATTCAGAAATAAATTCGCAAGAAGGTGAGTTGATAAGAAGGACATTTGGTTACTTAAAGCCCCTTAAATAATTTGAACTCCATGGCAGCTTTATAGATCTGTGTCATACAGCCTCACCTAGGCCTTGCCCCAGGCCAAGACTAATGAACAAGAGTACAGTGTCATCAGCACAACCATGGCTGAAAACAAGTACCTCAGCCTGTAAATAGTCCATGTTCTAAAACTATGGAACATAAGGGTGGTTGAGCTGCTAATTTATTTTTTCTCACTTACATGAGAAAATCAAACAACCAAACATCTGTGAATGCAAGAAGTGGGGAGTTGTAGATGTGCCACACGCAGTCCTGAGGCAGATTGACACTCAGGCAATTCTCACTGGCTCTCAAAGGATGCACACAGCTCAGAAACACATCTTACAAGTTCAGCTAACTGCTCTAAAGACCTTCTAGAAATACAGTGGAGGAGGAGAATACAGGAGGAGAATACAAATTATGGCACAAAGCATCCAGAGCCCTTGGTTCTGTACTGTCTCTCTGCTCATGCTCCTTTATGGTAGCCATTGAATTATCTGTAGACCAAAAAGTACAGAAGGGAAGGAGGTAGAGTTCTTTTTGTGTGTGTGTGTGTGTGTGTGTGTGTGTGTAAGTAGCCCCTAAAGGTCATTCTTGGGAAACAAGCTGGAAATGAGTAAGTTCTAAGGAAAAATTTTCTTGTACCCAGCACAGTACTCACCTTCTACCACCACCTTGCAAGCACATTCAGCTTTCCCTGCTGGGTTCTCAGCTATGCACTTGTACTCGCCCCCATCTTCAGGCATGGCCTTCTCAATGGTCAGTGAGCAGAGTGTCCCTGTACAGAGGAGGGAGAGAGCAAATGCATGTTAGGCTGCAGCTCACAAAAACCTTAGTGCTAGTAAGGAGCAGAAATAAGCCAGTCCTTCACTACTGGTGATCTTTTCTGCTTGAGAAAGCTCTCCTTAAAAAATCAACCTTATTGGAGCCTTATTAATGGTAAGTAAATCAAAAATTGAATCTTACTCCTTTTCCCTAGGATACTCCAAGTAGTCCATGCAGCCCTGAACTGGTTGCTAAAGGAAGAGAAGACCCAGAGCAGCACCTCTGCTGCTCTTGTCTTACAGCAAAGATCAGATGTCCTCACTCGGGTGACTTTTCTCCAAAAGCGCTCATAGTGTAGCACTGTAAATAAGAGGGTTACTGTCCAGTGACCATTATCAAAGTTTTGATGCAGCCTCGTCTCTAGCACTCCCTTGAGCACTCTGCTCTCATGTGTGTAAGAGCAGAACTTCAGCTCAGTGCCTAAGTTTAAAAACTCAACTGAAAGACGTTTTCTTTTTGCTTGAATTGCCTAATGAATAACTGCTTATAAAACATCCATTAGAAAGTCCAACATATTAGTGGCAATCAAATTTATCACTGCAACAAATCCATTTCTTTCCAAACAAAACCATAAAATTTGACTTAATTGGGTTTGCAGACACAGGATGCGACATATGCTTGTTATTTACCAAGGGAAGCTTGGTACGACCCAAGGGAAATACATTTCCTCTTAAAAATGAAAACTCTGTGAACCAAAATAGAAGTTGTTCCCAGTAGATGAGGGATGAGGAAGAAGAACCTTGTCCCTTACTTTCGCTTGCATTGCCTGGAACAATGAAGTGCTTTCCTCCCCAGGATGACCCCCAATTAAAATGCTCCACACTTTCCCCTTCCAAATATCCCTAATTAAGTGAAATTGAAGTGTGGGCTTGCTTTCTCCTTCTTCACTGGAAAGCTGGGTCTGTCCCCTAAACACAGCCTGAGGCCTTGTGCACTTCTGCCCATTGCTGTTGGCCTGTCCAGAACTCCTCCACCCTCCACTTACCTCAGCTGCAGTAAAACCTTCCCCCTTCCTCTGTTTGACTTTCTCACAGTCATTCCTAATTAAAGAACGGATGGATTTTTTTTCCAGACATTTACCCTGTTTCCTGAGATGTAAGGAATTTTTCCAGCACCTTTCTCTCTGTGGTAACTGGAAGATTCCCAGAGTGCTCAACCCCAGGCTCCCCATCAAATGCATCCCCTGTGATGTGGGAGATGGCACAGGCACAGGTGATACTGGTCCATTAAAAGGACCTGCAGAAGAACTCCCCTCCATCTGAAGAACTTTGGGAATTTACTGGTTCTCTTTGGAGATGAACTCCATTTGGGCATGGCAATTATGATCTTGGCATTCAGATTTTTCTCTCATTTTAAAAATGGATGTCATTATTCAAGAAAAATCTTATAAAAAACATTCTAATGGTTTCCAACAAATTTGGTTTGCCAAAAACACACATTCGTTAGAAGAAAATTATTTTTCCCCCACTTTATAATCCTCCACAAAATCAAGCAGCTCTAAATAATGACTATTTTCCCCTGAGAAATGATATGAAAACTGTCTCAGAAGAGGAGCACTGACCCCTCACTCACATGGGCTGTGCTCAGCCAACCACAGGGTGAAAAGAAAATCCACGTGCCCTCCCTGAGGCAACGCTTTTCCATGAGTCAGGCTGAAGCCAAAAATGTCACGAGCTGCAGTTCCATTCCAAATGGAGGAGAGACATTAGAAAAGTATTCTTGCAGGCATCTAGCAAATATAAATTCACATGTCTCTGCTGTTTAAAGAGACATTTGGAGAGCAAGCCAAAGATAACTTCCAGTCTAAGAATTTATATAAATCTATGTAACATGATTAGAAAAGACTGCACATTGAAACCTAAAGATGCTATTACAAAAACCCATAAGCTATGGAACAAGGACACATACATGTGAAGGAGACCACGGGCCACTTTACTGCAGGAAAGTTTACTGTAAGAATAACTGAATCATTAAGGGACTGGAACAATGCAGAATTTACTTTAGCTTCTGCAGTTTTCTACCTGCCCAAAAGCCCTTCCTCAGCTCACTGAAGACTAATGTGACACAGAGTCACTCCCCAACACTCATGTAATGAAGTTATTTTGTGAGAAAGAGGGTGAAGGAAATGTGCTTTTTTTCAAGGGCCATGTCCTTCTTCCTCCTAACTCCCACCTCCTAGAAGAAATAATCTGCATCCTATTTTCCTCCACTTCTTTTTTCTCCCCAGGAAACAGCGCATGCAAAACACATGGGGATTGCTGGGCTTCTTGCTGCCACCAGATACAACAGTAGCAGCCCTCAATGGAGGAGTGAAGGGAAAACGAGATAATTTGGGTCACTTTCCTTTATACAGCCACTAGTATTCATGGAGCTGTGGACTACTATGACTTGGTATGGAGTTGGCCAATGGATCAGAAAGTTTGGCCAGGTTGGATCAGGAGTATAAGGCAAGGCTTAGGTAGCATGGTTATCAAAACCTCATTTTCATGGAAAACCAGGAAAAAAACCCCAAACCACTGAAAACCAGGCAAAACTTGATGAGATTTCATAAGGACAGGAAACTTCCCAACCAGGCCTATGTTGTGTGATCTAGAGCTACAGTCAATTCCCGGGGCTAGAAGGCCAAATGTCTTTCAATGAAGTATTTGGTATTTCCTTTGCAAACCCCATCATGACCTGAAATAAGCTTATTTTCTCAGAGCTGCCAGGAAGTCCAGACTGGTTACTCCAGTTGGGTATTCCAAAATCCTGGCACTTCACAAATCCCAGTCAGCTAAAAATGCTTGCTATATATTTTTCACCCCAGCCCTCAACTCTTTTTAGGAAGCAGGCCACGGATGATCTCAAACATTGTCACAAAGTGCAGGATTGGAATAAACATGAATACTGGAATCTACCACTTAGACATTGGGGCTGGTGCAGCTCTAGAAAAGAACTTAGCCACAGAAGCTGATACTTTACTGGAGACTCTAGTTTAGACACACAAAGCCTTTCTCTTGAATTTTGAGCTATTAAAGGGTTCTCTGACTTACTCAAAAAATAGTGCAAGACAGTTTAAAATATCTCTAGGCTTCTGCATTCTTTCCATGAAACTCCCCAGAAAGTCAACCTCAGATATAAAACAAATACACAAACCAACAAAAAACAGCTCCTTAGTCTCATTCCCCACAGTGGCATCTAGCTGGCCAACCTCCTGATTCCTGCCCATGATGCAGACTCAAGTTTATGGATTTCTCATTTGTATCCCATGGTACAAGAAAGTACTGTGGAATATTTTGGTAATATTAATAAACACTGGTCTGTGAAAAATTGTGCCTAAGAGACATAATAATTTTTTAAGGAACTCATTGGCTTACAGAGCTAATTTTCTAATAAATCTTAAATTTTCTGGGCAAGTTCAAATGTGTGCTAGTGTCACAGTCATATTTAAAAATGACAAGTGGACTGACCAGGAAAATACTGACTACAGTTTCAATGACAACAGAAAAAACACTTAAAAAAACCACATGAATTTCAGAGTAGAAAAAATGTCAAATGTAATTATTGATAATTGATAGAGTTTTAAGGAAAACAATGTAAGAAACCTACTTTCATGATTCCCAACATTAGACATTTAACCAGCAAATGTATCTGTGCAAAGGTAATTTCTTAACCCTTACTGAATATTTTGTGATAAATCACATTATTCTGATTTTAGTTAATGCTATACAATTAATTATTAATTACTATATAAAGGACATTGATTTAGGAATGTCCAAAATAAAGATCTCCTGAAGAAGCTGGCAATAGGAAATCATCACTCAGTCTGTTTCTAGTGGATTTCCTCTGTGATCAGACTAGGACCCAAGTTATTAAATATTTTAGTCTATGACATGGAAGTACTCATAAATTAACTTTTATAAATTTACAGATGCTAGAAAGAATTTTGGAAAGGGAAAAGTTAGCAGAGCAGTCCTCCTAAACAATGTCATTTACTTGTTAAGCTGAGACCCATTCACTCAAAGAAAATGGAGCTTGAGATAGTGAAAAGAAAAGCTCTGATGGCAGCAAGGGATGCTGTATATGCAGGAGGTTTAAAGGCTTAATAGAGAAATGACAAACATGAGTTCCAAAGTTGTGAGGTAGAAGGAGGACCAATAACCTCTAGGAAGGGCAGCCACAGGAAGGTGATCTCCTTCTCACTGATGCTGATACCCACACATGATCCTGCTTCCTCTTTTCTAAATAGGATAATAAACTAACAGCAACTGGAGAGGAGGTATTGGAAAGAGAACCAAACAAAACAACCCCAAGCCTCCAAGGGCTGGATGAAGTGCATTATGGAGAGAAAGTCAGTAAGAGCTTGACTTGTCAAGTTTCAAAAAAAGGAGAAAGCTATCTTGGTTGCAGAGCTAAAGCCTTTCTGTCAAGTTAGAAATAAGGCATTGCTTTGGTTCTTGATTTAATAACAAAACTCTTACTAGAATAGCTAGACTTTGCAATAAGTTGCCAGTGGTTATAGGAATATCTCTCTTTTGCTGTATTTAAAACCACACTTCATGCATTTTCTGGAAGAGAACAAATTCAGACATAAATGACAGTGCAGAGGGAAATGTGGCCTGTGACAAACATGGTATTGTGTCAGAACTGATGCTCAGATGATCTCCCCAACCTTAAACTTTCTGAAGAAGCTTTTGTAGAGTGCAAAATGCATCTGCTTTCAGCAGTGCATAGAGTTGTGTCATACAGCAAATTCTTGCTCAAATTTGATTAAAAAGAAAACAAAAAAGTCACGGCAGTTCCTAGCTGGACTGGCAGATGTAGACTTGCATGACTGGTAGGAAGATTTAGGACTTAAGTCACAAGAAAGTTGTTAAGGCATTATTACTAATAAGATTACCAAATCTCTACGCTGCCAAGAAACTTGGGAAGAAAAAAATGCTGGTTTAGACAAAGCAACACAAACTCAGGGCATTTTCTGAGCTACAGCATCACTGCTACCTGAGTCTACATTAGAAAGTTCCTCTTCCATCTATATAGTCACAGAGTACTAAATCTATCCAAACAAAGCAGAGCAAGCTGACTTAAAAAATGGCAAATGTGTGAGTTTAGACTTGTATTCACTCATACATCTCAGCTGGCCAGTTTACTAAGGATGCTGTGCACAACCCCTTCACTGCCATCTTACAGAACAACTTTTTGAGCCATGCAAGAACTTTCTCAGTGGATTTTCTGTCCAAGAGGACAGCAGGAGAGTAGCACAGGGCACTGCTGGGCCAGTGCTATACAAATGTAGAACAAAATGGGTCCTGTTCTAAAGGGTTCACTCTGTGAGGAAAATTGTTCTACTCTGTCCTTATATGTCTAACTTCACTGCAATGTCTGCTAGAGCCTTCTTAAAAACTTTTTTCCAAACAAAAAGCCCCCCATGACTTCAAGCAAAGAAGCCTCTCATTAAAGAGGCTCTTAACCATGCATCATCTACCCCATACTGTATGCATGTATAATGCTCCAATTTATGAGCACCCTCTTTTTATTGTTAGCAACCACTTATTTTGATCTTTAATGGGCAAAAAGCACATTAATATCTTTCTCAGCAATGTAGATAATTGCACTTTGACAGGTTTAAAAGAAGAAAAATATAAAATCAAACCATTAAATAAATTGTTCCACATCAGAAAAATAGTGCAAGACCTCACTTCATCATAAAAATGATACATTAAGCCAAAAATCCTGCCAATCAACCAACAGAGTACTATTTGGGGAAATGTAAAAAGGAATGGAAGAAAAAGTGTACTGATGTTCATGATTTCAAAGGGAAAATAGCTGAAATGTAAAATGGAGGGAAAATGACATGCTATCAGCTATTGTTGGGATTGTGATATTCAGGATAATGCTGCCCAGATTCTGACTTCTAACTAAACTTAACCCTGGAATAATGGAATACACTACAAGCACTAGATTACCAGAAATCACCCAATTGCTGCATAAATATGCCTAAGCATTTTTTGAGCAGGGTTTAGCTCTTCTTTTGGCAAAGGCCTTACCAGTCACAGACTATTCTGATGCTGGTGTTTGTACCCAGGCTTCTCCAATGGTGCAGAAGCAGGGATGGCACTCTCCCTTCTCCTGCACTCCAGTGGCTAAACTGCATTGGGTGGGCAATTTAGTGTCAGTCAGGCTCTGCAAGCACAGGGGAGACCTGTGAACAGCATTGTTTCTAACTGGCAAAGGGCCTCAGTATCAGCTAGGACAAATATGCCAAGGAAAGTTATTTTCAGTGAGTGACTACACATAGTTCTTACATAGTTTGCCTATCCTGTGAACCTGTTACAAACAAGTATATTTCTAACTAAGTTTGACCTTCCTGGCCAAATATGCCACTGTTTAATCACATGTTCCTGAAATTGAATTTTATGTATTTACCTTCACAACATATTTAGCACCAGGAGATGAGCAAACTTCTGTCTCTTTTTGCCTTTTTTTTTTCTCTCTTCTGGGAATGACAGAGAGAAATAATTCAATTTCCAAAACACAATTACATAGCATTCTGGGAGTTCATGCATTACTTACACTGACTAGTCTGTGGGACAATATTCCATACTAAGATGGGCTAGTAGTGTGGCTAAGAAGCAGATGGACATGCTTTACTCTAGATAAGGAATTTTCCAGTATGCAGCTCATTAAGAACATGTAAGTCATTGTGAAATACCTCTGGTGAATCTGGAAAAAACCCCCATGGTCATCACCAAACATCACAATACCACAAAGCAGTTGGTGAAATGGCTAAGAACAGATCTAGACTATCCTCTTCCTCTATAGAGAATTTTGTTGCTGAACACAAGGAGGGGCAAGGTCATAGCAAAGAAATAAAGAAATGGCTTTGCAAGATCTAAATTGAGCTATGTCTCTTTGCTCTGAATTTCTCTTGTTCCCCACAGACTCAACCCTCTTCCAGGTAAGGATGACTCTAGGGCATTACCTCCAGGGCCCACTAAATGCTGCTCCAAGCTTTAACAGAGGCACTGCTGCTGAGGCACACCTGTGGGTGTGATGCTGTTGCATTTTCAGTGTTTGGGGCAAAGGATGGAAACTGGGACTTTTCCTGTGGCCTGCTGTGTGCTGCATCCAGTGTTCTTGTTGCTCTCTGTGTTTAAAGCTGCTCCAAACACTATCTATGAGACTAATCCATTCAGTTTCCCTATTGAACAGTATTTCCTGATGCTGACTGAATTTGCTATTTCTCAGTTTCAGTCTGTTATTCCAGTTATTCCTTCTCCTCTCTTGGTTCCCTCAAGTAAGTATGTGTTCCTAATTAGGGAAACAGAGAAAACTGAATCTCTATGAAATCTGGAACTTAAAGTATCATGCATACCTAGTTAATTACTTAACAGTTGGCATGAAAGAGTCTTACAATGAGAGAGCAGCAACACATTCTGCTCTAAGAGCCAAAGCTAGCAGGTACTGTCAGGAAAAAAACCAAAACTGACCATCATGCAATGCACCCAGTGTACCAGAGGGTATGTAATAAGGTTTAAAAAAAATAGTTCTAATCCTCATTCCTTGTCTTTCCATTAAAGGACAAAACTCAGAGCCCTGTGTAATATTTCTTTCCAAGAGCCTCTGCAAATATGTGCAGAAGAAAGTTTAACTTTGAGATACTGACAACACTGACTCCTAAGCATGGCTAAAGTGCAACAGTGCAGGTACAAGTGGAACACAAGGACAGTGTCTTCACCCCCTGCAGGAAGCACTCCTGGAACAGTGAATTCCTTCTGCAGGGCTGAGCTTTGATCCTGACCTCAGTGGAAAGCACTGCTACAGCCTGACACTCTGGAGTGCTGTGACCAGGAGTGTCACCCAGCCCAGACAACCTGGATGGGAGAAGCCTCCAGCCCTGCTCTGACAGGTGACTGAACATTTGTGGACATCAGCATCACTTCACTGCAAACAGCTACCCTCGATTTGCAGCTCCACAATACCATTTTATAAAGTGATTAAGAGTTGGGGGATTATAATAGTCAATTACTCTGATTATTTCAGTGAAGTAAACAGCTTTCTGCAGCACTGTAACACTAAAGCTTTGGGACTTTAGGAGGCTCCACCATAGCTCAGAAGCTTTGGTACAGAGGTGCTGTCTATCTGATGTACTTTGACAGGAACCATGGAACTTTGGGATATAATTTATTTTCCACTCTGAGCAACTCCAGGAAAAACCTTGAAATCTTGCTTCCAGCATAGGGCTGGCTAAGCTGACTGATTCTGTCAGTCCTTTTTGTAAGAATGGCATTTCCACCAGTCAATGTTTGCTCAGGTACATGATACTGATCCTTATTCTATGCAGTCCCCTTAGCTGAAAACCAACACATACTCAGAAAAAAACCCCCCAAAAAACACATTATGCTACTTCAGACACAGGCCAGACACAATGCACCTGCTACCATTTGCCTTACTCCATCTGCTTACTTTGGTATCTCCTTAATGCTCTACTCAAGTACCCCAAGCCTCTCTGAGGACAATGCAATTTCTGACTGCATCCACGTCAGGAGAACACCTGTGTTACTCTGCTTGGAACACTGCACAGGGATTCACTGGTTGTGCTGAACTGTTCTGCATAATAATTTGGTTATCATTTGGTAACACTAAAAATAACCTGGATTATATGAAGGAAGATTGGAAAATAAGAGTGCAGACCCCTGTTTCAAGCTGTAATTCTCACTGTGAACACAAACATTTTTGCTACAATGTGCCAGAGGATATAATTCTCCAGATAATTTCCTCAGTGTTTTATGGAACACATATGAAGTAAAGAAGGGGTTTTTTTTGTGCTATCAATTGTCCTTCCTTCCTATTTTTGCCCCAAGGAAAATATATTTTGTCTAGATACATTAAATTTCATGCAAAAAACAGTCTAGTGGGTTTGATCATCCAAAATGTGAAATATAAGGGAATCACTCAGTTTGAAAACAATAAGTATTCCCTCTAAGGATTTCTACCAAATTCTATACAGTTTTGAAGTTAGTTCAAGTCACCAAGCCAGTGCAGTTCAAATATTTCACTGCTTGTAATGGCAACAGAAGCATATGTGGTGGGGCTTTAAATACACTGGAAATCTGTTCTCAACTCTGACCTTAACTTGTAGCTGTAGTAATTTCTTTCAATGACACAACCCCTCTTTGCTTCTGTGTTTCTTATTGCAATAAAAAGCATGAAATATTAAACATACAGAAGAATTCAATTAGAATTTGTAAACCAGCAATAATATTATTATGCTTTCAATGTTCTAAATCCTTAAAGCTTAGTTTAAATAAGCATCATGTACCAGCTCCTTAAACAGTGTTAGCAATGTAAACAGCATTTAAAAATGCAAGAAGTTCAACTTTATAAAATTTACATCTGCAGGCTGTTAAAGGGGAATCTGCAAGAAATGTCAAACAATACTGTTCCTTGTGTACTCCACTGAAATAACAAGAAAGCTGCATCTGGAAACAGTTACTGGCACAGGACTTAAATAAATATTGCATTACCTTTAATGAACTAAATATTAATAATCAAGAGCCAGATATAACAGTGTGCCATCCAGCTGGCTTGTAATGCAATTCATTTACCTTCTTGGGAGATGACAATAGACTTAGATGATTTGATGGCTTTGCTGTCTAGAGTCCAGGTGACAGCTGCAGGGGGATCAGAGGAAATCCGACATTGTAAGACCAATTTTTCACCATCAGCTACTTGAGCATCCTGAAGCTTCTCTGTAAAGGAGGGTGCTGTTCCTTTGCTTGCTGGTGGTTTGCTTGCTGGTGCTTTGTTTTCAGCTTTTTTCCCAATTATTCCGCCATCCACCACGGCACACCCACGTTCACAGTTTGGGGTTCTGTCATTCTTCTCCTCTTTCTTCACTGCTGGTTTGGCAACAGGGGCTTGAGAATTGGGGGTCGCATTCTGGGCTTCAGAGTTGGCACGAGCGTTCGGTGCAGGGGTGCCGGCGCTGCCATTCTCCGCAGGTGGCTTCTTCTTGGAGCCCAGCACAGACCTGAAATCTGTAACTGCAGGTTTAGGAGGTGGTGCCTTCTCTGGCAATGGGGTTTTTGGGGTGCCCTTCTTGGCCAGCACAGAGCGGAAGTCCACCTGCTGGGGAGCATGGACTTTCCTCTCCTCCTCTGACAAGGTCTTGGGCTTGACCTGCCGCTGCAGGTTTGCTCGGAAGTCCATTTGCTCGGCTGGGATTTCTTTCAGTTCCTCCTCAGAAAAACTTTTGGTGCTGACTTTCTTGCCTAAAATATCACGGAAATCGAGTTGTTCAGCTTCCTGCTGCCTCAGGCTCTCCTCTGTGTGCTCCCGTGTTTCCACTCGCCTCTTCAGCACGCCTCGGACGTCCTCCTGCTCTTCCTCAGCTACTCTGGTTACACTGCTGTTCTTTTTGAAGCCACTTGTTCTACCAAATGTTAGTTTACCATGATCTCCACCATCTCTTTGCTCTCCAGAGCTGGCTGATTCCCTCCCACTATGATCCGAAAAAGAAAAGAAAGAGAGAGCCAGGAAAGGGGCTGGTTTAAAAATGTCAGGGAACAATCTCAGAGCAGGAATAAAATGTGTTTATAGAAGGGGAGGTTGATTAGAGGAGCACACTCCATTAGTTTATTGCATCAATGATGACTTCAGGAGCCATATAAGGGCACAAACAAAAAAGATCTCTACTCTGGCTTGGTACAATGTGCTTAGCTTGTATGATGAAAACAATTTGTTGGGTCACATTTGGGGATTAGGTTGAACAGCAGCCAGCCTGGGTCTGTAAGGGCAGGGAATTAACGGAGCAAAAAATAGAACCCACCCATGCAAGTCCCTGGGAAAAATACTCACTCTCTGAGCATTTCTGCTGTGGAAGCTGAACTCTCCCGCAGCATCAGGGACACCTGGCAGCTGCATTCTCCAACTTGGTTCCTGAAATATTTAAGTGAAATCAGAAAAACAGGGGTTTCTTCCTCTGTAACTTGCCTGAGCTAAGTGATTGTGTGTTGCACTAAAGCAGCTCAAACCCAGTGTGCCATTCCCCTTTTCTATGCCCAGCATTGAGGGGATTGACTGAGTCAATTTGGTCCCCTTATATTTGGAGCCAAGCTATCTCAAATAGCTTTTACTGATCTGTTGCTATCTGGGAACAACATACTCCCTGAACAAAAATCAAAGCAATTTACAGAATGAAGCAGCTGCAAACAAACAAGCTAAAGGAAAACAAATACAAAAGCTGGAAAATCAAGACAGAGGAAAGGGCTATTTTACAAAGCTGAAAATCCTTCCAACTCTGCCTACTGTTTATTTATTCAAACCCAAGCTCTTAAGTTTTCTAATGTTAAGATATTAAAAACAGGGTCTCATTTCCTTCCCTCCCCTCTGGCCCAACCAATCAGCAAAACCCATCCACACGGATTGCTCCAGCCTGCACATGTTTATATTAAAAAACATAAAAGTGTCACCATATATGGTGCTGAGTACTTATTCTTCCTTTTGCAGAGGAATACCACGGATGCCTTCTGGAAAGGGCTCCCATTAAAGAATTCATTTAAAGTGCTCCCCGCTCCCCTGCAGTTCCCTCCCTCCCGCAGATATATATCATTCTTCCAGCCCCAAACAGCTCTTCTCTGCTTAACACAGGAGATGCCAAAAGCAAAATTTAACTCCCCCGGGGCAGCAGTTGTGTAACTATTGCCACCACTCCCCTGACTGCTATTAAAAAACCAGACTTGAACTGATTAAGGACTAGAAATACCTTTTATTAGTGAAAACACTTCTGTCCTTCCCAATTTAGGTATAAGCTAGAAAGTCCTGGATTATTTATCTTTTTTGAGCAAAACCAATTTTTGCTACTGAAAACATTTCCTGGACATGAGCAAAACACATGTGTTGGAGGGGAGGAGGGCAAGAGAGGCAGGTTTTCCCAGCTGTGTTCTGCTTTGAACTTGCTAGATAAGAGCACCTTCAAGTCCACTTAGCCCTGACGTTTAAAACATGGACTCAGGACTGCTAGCTTGCCATAAATATATTGTCTGGCCTGGTTTTTAAATAGAGCATGGAAATACTTTCCTAGATATGGTACTGTTTGTGTGAAAAACCCCCTATAATTTCAACCATTTTTAACTTGCAGTGAAGGCAAGATAACACAGATAACAGAATCACATATTCAGCACAAAACTTTGTCTTTATAAGAGCAATGAGTGCCATCACCTTCTCAGATATATTTCCCTTGATTTCTATTGCTTTAGAAAGAGAAACAGTGGATCAGCCTACCATGAAAACTACAAAGAAATTGGTAGGTTTGATCAAAGTATCTTGATTGTAAAGTAAAGGCCCTGCTGATAGAAACATATCTTAAGACCACTAACAACAAGAAACCAGAGGAATGTTTTAACACTTTGACATCCATTAAGTCAGAATATGTACACTACAAACTGCTATTGAAAGCAATCCATGAGGACAGCACTGAAAGCCACAGTCCTCATTTCCTTCAATACAAAAAACTAGATAATATCTGAGTACCAAACAGAAACTGTCCAAAGGGCAGGAGAGGATCCAAGTCAAGGCACAGAGCGTTGAACTCAGCCCTGCACTGGAGATCTGCCATTCTTACTCACTCATATGTGTGGCCTCCATTTGGAAGCACGAGAAATAGAAAGAAGCTAAGACAAATGGAAAGATAAATAATAAGAATAGCAAGTCACCTCCTCTCAACATACTGATTGGCATAAAATTATGGCAGGGTAGCAACATTGCTGAAAATCTCTTGTTTTCATATAATGCATTTCAAACTGGCCCCTTTTGCTGCTATTGGAACTCCTGAGGTTTTTTTCTCTGCTTCTCCAAAGTTTTTAAGCTCTGGAGCTGCTCATTCACCAGTTCTGCAGGGCTTTAACAGGCTGCTGGTTTACCTGAAGAGCCCTCCTGTTCAGGACTTAAAACCAATCCAGAGCTGACAAAGGACAAGCCATGCATGCTGAAGTACAGACAATTTGCAGAGTACATTAAATGTTGAGGCAGCCCTGCTCAGCTTCTGCCATGACTGTTTGGTAAAAATATTTGTCCACAAGAATTGTGTCACCAGTGGGAGAGGCTGAAGTAACAGAGACAGCAGTGTCCCAGGAGAGGAATTCAGGGATACTGCATGTGGTCCTGACACTGTGAAGAATGGCAGCATTTCTGCAGGACCCATTTCTGCAAGGCATCTTTCCCTCTGCAAATTCTTTGCATATGCGAAGAAGCAAATAAGGCAGGCAAAGTAAATCCTTCTAAAGTAAGCTATTTTTCACAGGGTTTGGAAAATAAAGGAGGGGGTAAGAAAGTAGGAGAGCATTTTGTTCTTTCTATTTTTAAAACCTTGGGAAGCACTTACAAATTATGGCAACTGTGGGACATACAAGTACCTAGATGGAAAAATTATTCACAAGGTAGTTTTTTGATCTTAATTATGATTTCTGATTCATGAATGGCTGAAAAGCAGACTACTGGATACAAAACTTGAGTCTGTGTCTGTTCAAAAGTGTAGCCTTCCCAGGGTAAGGCCTGCTCCCAGTGAAATCAAACTGATGATTTTAGGAGCAGGGAGAACAAATTCTTGTCTTCTGAATTCAGTGACAGAGTCTAAAAAGGTGAAGTTAAAAACACTGACCCAGCTTGGAGATCACAGGATGGAAAAAGAGAAACAAGCCAAGAAAAATGAAGAAGGATTGGGTGATTTAATACCAATTTCAATCAAGAATAATTCCAGAACCTTGGTAAATGTTTTTTACATTTATACAATTTCAGAATCCAGGCAAGGCAAAGATGCATAGGGGCAGTTAGCAAAAAGAGAGCCTCGCAGTACATGGGCACATCTTCAAGTCTTTCACATCTCTCCTGTTTTGAATCTAGGTAATAAAAACATTACTTGTGCAGCTTGAGATTCTCTGTGTTGGCATTTTGTCAACAAAACCCAGACAGATCTTAGTGGCTCTGTTATTGTGGAATAATGATAGACATGGATAAAACCTGTGCTTAGTAGCTTTGCTGTGAAGAAGTGCCTGGAACTGTTGACTTTTGCAGGACTATTCTGTAGAATGCTCATGCACAGGTCTTATCTTTAAAATGTCAAGGAATATTAATAAAAAAGCCCACCAAAAACAAATAAAACCCCAGCTGCAAAGCCCGAGGCAATTTTAAAAATAGCTCTGTGTCCTATTGTGGGATCAGTTTTCTCTGGAATGGCTTTTATGTTCAAAATATCTTGAAATACTAGTTTCTTGGCAGAACCTACTCAAATATTTTCACTGAACCTTAGATGAGACTTATTGTCTGCATGTCCCTAGGAAGCACTCCCTGGAGGAGCAGGAAAAAAAGCAGTTGTAATTATACTGAGGGGACATACTGAAATTTCCTACCAGCCTACCAAGTGTGAAATAAATATTGCAGTGTAAATGACATTTTTTCAAGAATGAACTGAAAGGGGCGAAGAAGTTGATCCCGACTTATAGCTGGTGCTTCAGTACAGGTAACTGCAAATCCTCAGAAAGAGGTTTTGAAGCTTCTCTGTGAGTAAAATGGAGAGATAGCCCAGACTTCATGAAGCTTTAGCCCCAAAGAAAGCAGATGATCTACTGGATCACAACTCTAGCTGGTATAAAGCAGAACAGCTCTACTGGCTTCAAAGAGGACACACTCATTTACTTCACTTGAATGTTTTGCCAAAAGCTTTTTGTACCTGAAAGAACAATATTTTAATTTGCATTTTACAGCACTAAGTGGGAGGATGGAACAAGAAGGAGTAATGGCTTTCTTCTCTAAAAATAGACAATGTATTAATAGGAGAAAACAAGGTTTGCAAACTGAATTTTACAGAAAGACAGAGCTATATTTACTGTTTAGCTTAATGAAATGTAATCTTAGGAGTGCTTTTACATTATTTATCAAAATATCTAAATCAATACTAATCAACACTAACCAAGCTTGTATGGAAGATGGAGTGTGGGAGAAGAAAAACACTTCATGTCTGAGAAGACAAAGGATAAAAAAGCAGATGATTTGTTTAAGGAACTGCAGCATGATTTCTGAGGTGTCTCATATTGATTGTGTTGCTATGAAGATAAATGTTTTGCTCAAAAATCCCAGTCTCTGTCCAGTTCTCACATTTATCATGTACGCACTGAAAGAATATGGAAAAGTCATATTGGGATAACAGGATACCAGTGCCTGCATCACTGGAAGGATGCAAAAGATAGGAGGGGAAATAGGTATCTTTGTTTTTATGAGTAGGGAAAAGGATTTTTATTTTCCATTTTAAGCATTTTGAAGGCTGTAAAATGTCCAAATTTCAATAGATGAGCTGCAGAAGTGGGTGAATCTGTTCTTTTAATATTTATGCAGCACTATTCCTCAGAGCCTGAGACATAACAGGCTCAATGGAACATTATTAAGACAATTAAAATAAAAAATGCAAATATAGAGGAATCAGGCCTGTGTAGGTTTAAAAAAAAGGACCAGAAGGGGCTAAAAATCCAGTCTTATAAGTCTGCTAAATAGTATAAGGCAAAGCAAAGATGTTTTCTAAATAATGCTGAGGGACGGTAAGATGGAAAGCCAACGAACAATCATGGATGGATAACACCAGGATCACACTGGGTTCCACACCCTTATCAGCTCACTCTAACTGAAGGAGAAAGAACCAGCAAGAGTCAAACAGATCTTAATCAAACAGATTAAGACCAAAGTTTTAATTTGTGATCAGCCAACACAACAGAAGAATTGTGGAGGTATCAGGACAGAATTTAGAGTTTAAGAATAATGGAGAACAAAATGGTAAAATAATTAACACTAATAGGAAACTGTGCCTGGACTAAATTAAGAGAGTTGGAGAAGGAGTGACTCCCTAAGAGCAGCTATGCAACCTGCTTCTAAAATTAATATGTGAAAAGGAGCTGCACATTTTATTTGAAATGAAAATGATTATGTTTAAAAATAGCCTACTGTCAACTCGGTAAACTCTTTAGTGAATTGATTTATGTTTCCTCAGTTATTCCATATTTGTTAATGGACTTTGTAGGAGTTTTTGAGAGAAAGACACAAAACACAGCTCTCTTCCTCTCAGGTACTGTTAAAACAGTTTCTGAATATATAAACACTTCTTAATCAAGTATTCAAGACAAATGCAGCCAGTTCAACAGCTGTTTCATCAAGACTATTTAGTGCTGAAGATTACTGCAACTCTATTGCTAACTCAAAGTTACACAGCTGATTTTTGGCTCCTTTCATATGCCTGAGGCTGTTACCTCTCTGTTACTCACAGTACACATCCAGTGCCTAAAAACATATGACTTTCTGTTCTCTGATCATTCACTGGAATTTTACAAATGACAGCAGGGTAGAATGAGGTATCAGCATTCCCTTTGCTGTAATTGCAGCACAGCATTACTCATTATGGATTAGAAAAAGCCAGAATGTATGCACGGATCTTTGTGAGGTCCCCAGCTATTTCTGCAGTGAAAGGAAGAGGGAATGGCTACAACTAGCATGTAATCTGCTTTCTTGTTTTAGAGCTACAACTTTACTTTTTGTCCTTCCCCCTAAAAATTCCTCTCATCTACTCATTGTCTGGAATAGTTTCCTTTCTAAGTGTACATTCCAGAGTTATGATAATATGAGACTTCTACTTTGAAAAAAGAGCTCCAGTGATGAATTTGATCTGAGTGATCACCAACTACACCTGATCAATACAGTCCTACATCAGTCCCAACAAAACTCTCTTGGCTCTCCTTTGTCCTCTTTCATTCTTCCACCCCTGAAGTTTTGCTGAAATATCTCATTGTCTTTTCATTCCAAGTGGAACCAGCATATCATAAGAGAAGATGCCCAGGGCAAACACACTGAGGTGTGGAAATGTACCAGCAGCAAGGAGCAATTCTCACAGTTTCTGCTGTCTCCTGTTGAGGTTGGTGACCTGAATGAAATTGAACCGGCATTTCTAATCCTGCCAGAGATACTGAGTGGTAGAACACCCCTGATCCCCAAAGGAAAATAAATGCAAGGATTTCTGTAGACATGAGCTGCTCAAATGAGCATTATGAATGTCCCAGATGACCTGGGCCAATTGCAAAAAAGCCAGCTCTGAAATGAGCCAGTTCACAGCTTATTGCAGACTACAAAGGGCCTAAATCTACTGAAGAGCTGATTTGCAGGAAGGTCATAGCACATGTGGCTCTACCTACATAAATGTTAATAAGACTTGAAATTAAGTATAGAAAAACATTATAGAAAATCTTGATATTCAACACCTGTAATTTTCTAAAACATCCTTTTCTGAAGAAAAATAAGTGCCTCATTTGACTTTAAACACTAAAATATACTGAAGCTTCTTTGTGTCTGCCTGTCATAGTCCATGAAATCATACCTTCAAGCTAGGAGACATTTACATAGTGACATATCCATCATTTGGGCCACATTGGTTAGAAAAAAACTATGTCTATAAAAAATTAAACTCATTGTTTACAAGCTAAATAGGTTGAATTTATTAAGAAATCCCCTCCTTTCTTGCATTAAGAAGATATGGGTAATTGATTTGCAAGTAGGCAAAGGATAATTCAGACTTGTACACCTGGCCTAAAAAGTGAGTGTGTGGAGAAAACCAGATAATTTTCTTCCAGTGTAATGGACTCAAATGCTCATGATGATGAAGTAATTTTAATAAAGAAAGGCCCAAACACTAGCCAAGTAAAGGAACTACATCTATGCACAGTAAATAGCACAGAATGATTTCCATTGCAGGTGTAAAGCGCTGTGGCACTTTCTAAAAGGTAAGGATCTAGCAAATCTAACTCTTCATTTAAAGTCCAATTATTCTACCAGAATAAAATACAATTAAATTCAAAACAACTCTTCCAGATATTGTAGGAATGACAAGATGTTCAAAGCATCAAGGTGCCTTATTTCAAAGATATGTCAGCAAAAGGAGAGAACTTGCTTACAAGATTCAGACATTTCAAACATGGCCAGGAAACACTTTTCCCCTTAAAGGTATGGATCTTGTGTAACTGCCCTCCCTAGAAAGCTTGTTCCCATGGAAAGAGGCATCCTTACAAATACCTAGAGAGATGCCAAACATGATAAACAATAGCTCCAAAACTCAGGACATTGATTTTGGTTTTCCTTGCTAGAAATTGCTTCCCACATTGCTGCCACAAAGCTTTGTTTTATAGGATCACAAAAAGAAGCCATACTACTTTGTCGTTTTTTTTCTGACTCTTCTTGTGTTTCCTCTCTTCTCTTGGATTTTTATTAGTTCTTTTTTTATCCGTCAGAAATATTCTGTTCCTTTAGTACCCTAATGTTCCACTTGAATAGGATGGGACTCCTGTCTTCTTTGAGTGGGAATTTTAACTTGAAGGTAAATATAAATAATTGGTCTTTAATATAACCAATTGGTTCTTTTTCACGGACAACGTACCTGAGCTGAATTTCATACTGCCCTGCATGACGTGACTGCACGTTCCTCAAGACCAGTGTGAAGATATCTTCATTTTGCAGGATTTCACACGCTGATCCCGGCATTATTTCCTTCCCATCTTTAATCCAGTGAACAGTGGGGAAAGGATCTCCAGCAATGGCACAGGATATCAGGACATTTTGCCCAGGAGCTGCTGTCACTGATCTTGGTTTGCTAATGAACCAGGGCTGAATACCATCCTGAGGTTCTGTAGTTTACAAACACAGTTTACAAGTCAGAAGAAAATGCCAAGATTGAATGCCACCACTAAGCTAACTAATTTCAGGGAAGGCAATCACAGGCAAGGAAAGTTATTTCGAACATGCATGGTATAAGTTTTTAATCTGAAAATAAGTCAGACTTTAATTTTGGAAGTAACTTGTGTTCGTACTAAAATTAATCATTTACTTGGCACTTTACTGGCTTGATCCAAGCTTATATTAAGAGCAAAACAAAGGGACTTTAAAGCTGCCCTAAAAGGAATCTTGGAGATTTGTCCTTAGAGAATAGGGGTAGGAATAGCTTTAAGGCCAAGTAACAGTACTATGACTGCTGTGCAGTTGAGAGCTCATGCAATAAATCATCATTAACAATTGCATAAAATTGCATTTAATATAGAAGACTGACCCCAAGGCCAGATCTCAGGGGGAACTGGGGGAGAGAGGAAGGTCTGAATTCAGAGCAGACAGTGACAGCAGACTAAACAGCTCTCTCAAACACTGCAGATAAGATATTTTACATTAAAATAATAAAAGTCTCACAGTGATTTCCACTAATTCTCAGTAGTGGCTATGAGGAAATGTCAATATTCAGTAGTACCAGAAGAAGTCCCTGTCACAAAGGTAGTGTGTGTCCAGGCACAGAAAGTTTGTAGGTACTTGAGTGTTTGCTGTGGGGTTAACACTATGTGAGGAGATTTAAAGCCAAATTTTTTGCAGCAAGTTCTCAGATTGCAAAAATCATGTCTTCCTCACCTGCTACCACTACAATGCTAGCATTAAAGCCAGGATACCTAGCTCCTAAAAAGCTTTTTCAAAGACTAAGGATTTCAATTAGAAACAAAAACATATTAAAAGGTTCACTTCAATCCATAGTTAAGTAAGCCTGATAGTTGTAATCTAAAGCTGCATTTAGCAGAAGTTTTGCACTGTCCCTAGAAATAGGACTCAGGAATGCATTTTTGAAATAGTAACATAATGTTCCAGAGTGAAAAGATTTTTTTTTTCAAGCTGCTTCTGCTCAACATCCTTTTTAATTCAGATGCAGAGACTGAGAACTTGAGCGTCCTTCACAACAAACCTTATAAACACTCATGTATTTTAAACAGAAATTACTCCAGCACAATAGAATAATGATTTTCTTTCACCATTTTATAAAGTGGAGTTTTCTACCTTGAACTGTCAATGTAGCTTGTGTTTGACTTTCTCCTACTTCATTCCAGGCTTCACAGGTGTATTTGCCTGTGTCTTCAGGAAACACCTCCTGGATGTACAGACTGTACTCATTGCCTTTCTTCTCAAAGTGGAAATCTTCTGTCTCCTGGATTTCTTTCCCATTATGCAGCCAGATAATTTCAGGAGATGGGTTAGCTAAAAATAAGCAAGCAACAAAAATCTGAGACACACACAAAACCCCACCACATGTCAATTAATAAAAGGAACAAGTTTGGGGATTTTGACACCTGATTCTGCAATTTCATCTCCAAAACATTCAGGAATTTCTATTATAAACTCTGTCAGTGCTGTGTAATGTGAAATGGTCTGTATTATTATGATTAAAATACAAATGATTTAGGGAAGCATGCATACAAAATGAGAGGGAAAATGAGTTCTAGACACCACAAAGATGGTTATTAAGAGTTTCTGATACCAAAGTTCATAAGAGGACTGCTCTTTCTGTAGCACTAATCTTACCCCAGCTGACAGGAACTCAATCTTTTTTGGTTCACAACAAAAGCTATTACAAGTCCACTTCAACAAGAGGACCCATATTAAACTTATATCATTATATCATTCCAGTCAAGAAACATTTCTACAGATCTGAACATGTTAAATATGGAGAATGTTCAGCCACGCTGACGATCACATTAGACCAACCTAGCTTTTAAAAACTGATTCTTAGAAATATTATTTCCAAATGCAAAGACACCTGCTAAAAATATGGAAAAAAACCACACACTTTGCAGCAGGATTTAGTTTTTTATGTAATACTGTTCTATAGCTACACACCTGATACCTCCACAGTCATTATCACTTGACTTCCATCCATTACTTTGAGGTCAGTCAGGCCCTGAAGGAAGATGGGTGCAAAAGTCTTGTTTAACTTTGTAGCCTGTGCATTCTCTGCCTTCTTGCTGCTCTTCTTTTCTGTGAAGTCAAAAAAAGAACAAAAGGGGTCTCTTACTGGAATTTTCATGACAAACTTTAACTGACCTTAGGCTCAATATGAATTTGAGACAGTGGTTTTGCTTCAGCTCTCAGAAGGCAAAAATAACTGAAACCACCTAATATAGCTGTTTTGCCTTGCCAGTATTCCAAGCAGAAAGACAAGAAATAGGAATGGAACTGTCTTCCTTCCGAGAATCATCTTAAATCATTGTTAACAGATATCAGAAAGTATCACTGAGAAATCACACTCATTTTTCCCCAAGTACACATGCTCAGGTGAAAAAAAAAAAAAAGCAAAGCAACCCAAAAACTTGTAACCAAAAATTCAGTGCCTGTAATCACTGCTAAATTAATCTGAAAACCCTAGGGTATGTTACAAGTTGCCATTGCTGTGACTGATGAAATGTAGAAATGTGAGCTCGCTGCAGCACAGGATTTGTAACTCTGTGAGTAATTACAAACCATTTAGATTGTTAGATGGTCAATATCCAATAGGTTTCAGGTCACCACCCTCCCCTCCTGTACTTCACTTCAGCAATTGATTGATGATGGGAAAGACTGAAACCTGAGGTTATCAATATATATCAGAAAACTGTTGGATTAGGGCTTTTAAAATTTTTCTTTTGAGGCTGTACAATCAAATATTGAGGGAATTTAGAATTAAATAATCCACTCTTAAGTCTATCTGTGATATGCTGCTTCCACTAGCCACAGCCATTCAGAGGCTCTGAAACAAGACCATTTAACTGTGATCTATATGGTACAGTAGATCAGGAAGTCTACTCCTGCTCTAAAAACCTGAGCAACAACACTTCTGAAGCCCAAACACTGATCATGACCAAATATAAAAGTCATAAATATTTATCAGTCCCTTGGATACATTTTTTGTTTGGTTTAGCTTGTTTTCAGATCTCTTACGTCTTGCCTTTAAAATTCCAGCCCTACGTTCTATCCACAAGTGAAAATACTTTTATTTTGCTTATCCCTACCTTCAAAATTTTCAAAAGAATATAAATCACATCCAAAATAGTATTACAGAAAGTGCCAGGCCGGAGGAAAACCACAATTCATAAAATTAGTTATTAGAAAACAATGACAGCAACTCACTGAGAAAGCCCACTGAACCTCCTGGAGGTAAAAAGTTAAATTTGTACTGGGGTAATTTGAGCTCAGCATAAATTTGGAAGCAGCCTGGAGGGGAAGTTTTTCCTCTTCTCTAGCAAAGCTTTTTCTAGCCAAAATCTTGTCTCACTGGCTCATGCTGCAGGTCTTTTCTTGGCACTGAGCAGGGAGACATTGATGCATGTGAGAATGGAAATATGGGACCTGAGTGAGACCCCTTTGGATTGGTGCTATGGAAGCACAACTCTGCAGTGCCTGATTCACCATCAGACCACACTGATCAGCCTTAGGGCTTCCCACAGCACCTGCTTGGAAGTGATTAATGCTGCACAGAAAATAGCCAAGAAGCTGGGGGAAACTCTTCCAGAGAAATAAACTTCTGTGGTTCACCATAGCCCTCTGTTGTGTAATGGTTACTCAGAGAAACTGCTGTACTAAGCAATATCAGCACATGCACCTTCCCTGCTCTAATGCCCTGCAGGAAATCCCTTTGTCCCTCAAAGGGAAACTCTGTCACAAAATGTGGGGGAAAGAAGAAATCCACATAATGAAAAAAAGGAGGAAAAGAAAGGAAGAAAAGGAAAAAAAAGCCAATAAAACCCCCAAAAAACGAGAAAAAGAAAGGAAGAAAAGGAACAAAAAAACCAATAAAGCCCTGTAAGACAGGAAAAAGGCATAGGAAAAAAAAAAAAGAATGAAAAGTATAGTTAAATAAAAGTTCTTGTTATCCTTTTTACTGAAATAACTGATAACACTGCAAATCTAGAAGGCAGATATACAAGAAGAGGAAAGCAGGGAAAGAAAAACAAAAGCAGAGGTGTGGCTCTAGACCAACAAAGGAATCATGGCTAAAACAACCAGTATTCTTACCCAAACGTGTCATCAAGGACACAGCAAATATATGGCTAATAAGTCTGATTTCATGGCAACTTGAACAGGTTCTCTTCAAAACACAAGCTTTCCCCCTACTCTAAAAATATATAGTTTTAAAGGAGATCCTAAATCTTGTGCTGCTGTTGTTTAAAAGTGTATGTTAATCAGCAGCATTTCATACCAACAATTTAATCAGAGTATCACAAAAATAATCAAATATTTATTGATGTAGCAGCAACAATTTAAAAGACTTTAGTTCTAACACAAAAATGCTATTTCATTAAGAAAGCATGAGGGCTGATTTAATGTAATTTTTTTTTCCCTTAAAATTTGATGTTGTGGACTTCTAGACTTAGAAAAAATTAAAGTTACCTACTGACAACTTTAGTTTCTCACAGATGTTTTACACAAGAAAATGCAGTCCATTCTAATTCTGTTATTTAGTCTAAAATCATTGCATTTTTTCAGAAGGGACTGGTACAATCTTGCAGAGGCCAAATTACAAAGCCTGAATGTTAACTATTTTCACATTCTTCCAAAGCTTGTAAATGCTTTTAGTTGTTTATTTATGATAGCACTATGCAGTGACTCAGCGTTTGATGAATGCTCTAATATTTCACAATTTTACAAAGTAATAGCAGTACTCTACATGTAATATACCTAAGGGCTCCTTTAATTTTAGCCTTACAGGTCTTCTCTGGAAAACAACAATAAAATTGATTTTGGAGTGAAAAGATGGGATGCTGATCATTTGAGATTAAGCAAATAACTCTTATTCCTATTTATGTTGAAAAGATACTGTGTGATTTTACTTCCTTTTGAAAACACCTGGCCTTATTTTGACACTAAAATATTGAAAGGAAAACCATACACAAAAAGCTGTTTGGAAAAGGATGGCTTCAAGTGCAACAACCATAGAAGTTCACATTCCCTGGTCACTGCTAGGTGCTTGCTAGTTTCACACATCAGGAACAAAATCCATGACCTGTACCAGGAAAACAGTAGGGAAGCAGAAATGAAAACAGGACACAAATAACAAACTGCACAGAAAGTCCTGGCCAGGATTAGTGCTTGCTTTCCTTCATTCCTCTAAAGTCCCTTTGACCACATAAACTCTGCTGAGGTTCAAAATCCATATGCTCTCAGGGAGTGCTGGCCTCGGAGCCCAAAGCAGGAGGACAGGAGGAAAAGAAGAAGGCAGAGGTAAAGTTCCGCTGAGATACTGCAAGTCACTGTGCTTCTGGCTGCAACATCCTCTTTCATAACACTGCAGGGTATTTCTGCTGCCAAAACTACAGACAATAAGAATACGGCACATCTGGCACCAGAAAGGAAATCTGGAACCCAAGGAAAATTTTGTTTGACATTAGCATAAAGGCATGACTTCATTATGTATCTATGCATCCTCAAGTTTATTCAGCTGGATGTGAAAAAAGAGGAGATCTGATCTCTGTCTATTATGCTAATGCTCTCTAATCACCTACAGCCATTTAATAGCTCCCTCATCACTCTTAATTCTTTTTGCTCTCACGTAGGAGTAGGTTCATCTCTAAGAATGAAAACTAAGAATACAAGAGTCAACACACAGTTACTAAAAATTTCTCTGCCAGTTAATTTTCTCTGTCCCTTTCCTTTCCTCAATCAGCTTCTGCTGATGCACTCAATTCCCTCCCCCCCATCATGCCAAGGCAGTTCATGGGGGACATCAGAGAGCCCTACCTACTGCTCCTACAGATGGGCTTGATTAAACACAGGTACATCTCAATGACTTCTTTTCAGACCTTGTGTCTAGTGTACTTTACTGTAGCTTACAAAAGCTGCCACCATTTTATAGCCACAGCTGTTGGTTTTACACAGGTTAAATAGTGTAAGATAATGCAGAAGAGAGCTATGATTTTCTGAGAGGCATCTCACAGAGAACAATTTTTGCACAGAGCCTGGCATAATGTGTAAGCCCAGTTGGAACCTTTCTAATGGACAGTGATCCCTCTGTCAACAGGTTTTTGATAAGGTATTACAAAGATAGATTTAAAAGTCCATCACAATGATCCCACTTAAAAATTTCCTGTTCTTTGCCCTTCCTCAGGCTTTAATATGCATGAATGTTGGGAAACAGCAAGTAATAAGATGCACAGCTCAGTGGGAAACACAGCCTGGGAGACCAGAAATAGTAAGCAAAGCATGTAAACGGTACTTTTAATACCCACATATATTTTCAACAAAGCAAAAGGAATATAGGCTCTTCCCACCACATTCCCTTACCCCTGAGGGTTCATTTTTTATTAGAAAGGCACTCTAATAAGCACTCAAATCTATGTTTAAAAAAGCCACTTACTGCATTAAATCCATAAAGATTAAGGAGAATTTAAATTCCTTCAATTTCTTAGGAAAAATACAAATTCTCAGTATATTCAGATGGCAATGGGAAAAGATATATTATCTTTGATGTAAAACTATTTCTACTAATCTCTTATTCTGTACTCCATGATTTGTGTAATCAATGTAAGATGATCAATCTACAGTGACTATATACAAATATGGATTATTTATTAACCTGTATTATTAGAAATTCAGAGCGATAAAAAATGCTCTCCTTTTATTTGAATTTTCTCAATCCAGGTTTTAAAGAGTCCTTACATAAATTTAACTTGTGCATATCTGCAGACTGGAAGTTATTGCAAGAAGAATCTTAATGTTAGATGTGGGTCTAAACTGAAATAAACTTGAATTCTGTTAAGCCTTGACCTGGATCAGGACTTAGGAGTTCAGCATATTTGTAAACATACTTATATTGATAAGCAATGGTCAATTATTGAGCTGAAGGTGCATATCTAATAGAAAAGGGGAAAATTCATGCTGCACTGAACAGCTAACCTAGTACAAGTCAATTGCACAATACACCTAGTACCAGTTTAATGGCAATTATGCAACCAACTATTTATATTCTAGGGTAAAAGACACAGATAAATCTATATCCTTGAGAGAAGGAAAAAAAGAATCGATAATTGCACAGTGCCATTCCCAGATTTGCTGCTGAAACTGAAGAAGAATATCCATATGAGGATGCAAACTTTAAGAAGGTTTCCAAAGACTAGACCTGGGTTTTACCCAGGCTGTAGTCAAATCAGTTAACATTTTATGGACATCATCTAGTCTAGGAAATTTTCTTGTTAATTTGCCTACCCTGCTGTACTGAAGGCATTTTCATGTGAGCTGCAGAATGCTGACATCTCCTGTTGAAATATCAGGACTTCAGCATGCTGGGCACTGCACAGAATCACACAATAACTGAGCTTGGAAGGAGCTTCCGGAGATTGGCCTTTCCAGCCCCCAGCTCAAGCTGGATCAGCTACAGCACTGCATTTACACACAGCTCCAGTGCAGCAACTCAGTGGCCAAGGCCAGGGTTACAACTGGTCACAAGTCAAGGACACACAAAGAATAGAGAGTTTGCTGCCTTATGTTCAGAACACTGCAAAACCTCGCAGTGTTTAGTCTTACAAGAGCTTTAATTATACTGGAGGAATCTGTTTGCCAGCATTGTGGGGTTGGCTGCCAAGCAATGCCTGCTCCGAGCCGTGCGGAAGGGCTGCCTCGGCAACATTTACCATTTATGGTGCTTAAACATCAGTCTGGCTCACAGGCCAATAACTCACTGAGCTGAGGAGAATGCTTAACTCACAAAGCTCTGTGTGAGCAGGCTCAGAGAGAGAAGCACCAGATTCCACTAAAACCTCTCAAAACAAGACTTGGGTTCACACACAGATCTCAAGCTTGAAAAGAGTTTCACATCCTCAAATGTTTTTGGTGTAAACAAATCCAGCCATTTCTAAATCTTAAGCTAACAATACAATCTGTAAAGTTAAGAGATTTTATAAGGCAAAAAATTAATATGAAGACACACATTTGTCTTTCTGTAAAGTGTCTTTGCCTCAGGCATGAGGCATACCATTTTCTACAAGTTTTTCAAAAATTCAAAACTTGATTTATAATGGCATAAAACGTATGAGACCTTTATGTTCCTGAGACATCTAGGAACATTTCTGATTTATTAGAGATCTCAGGTTAGTATGCCATTTTGCAAACTTAGGTCATGAGAACTAGGTGTTCAATGACCTAGCAATGTTATTTACACATTTACCTCCCATCATTTTTTTGCATTTATAGTCTGTTTTTTGTAAATGGAAGGTAAGATTTAAGAGCTGGAACAAGTTATAGTCTGCATGCTGTCCTTGCACAACACAGAAAAACTGTTAACCTAAGACTGACAATGCCCTAAGCCTGTACCAGTCAGGGTGGCTGGGGATATACAAAGGAGACCAAGTTCCACTTTATCTTGTCTGGAAATCTTTATTTTACTCTGGGCTAGGCTTCAAGCCCTATCCTGCAGCTCCATGTATGCTCCTTCTTCCCAGGGTCTTTCCTTTGTATGGGATACCAGCAGGTCAGCATTTTAACCTCTTTGCCAGCTCAGTTTGTTCTGCAAACAGAGGAGAAATGGAACAGCTCCCCAGGGAGGTGGTCACAGCACCAAGCCCGCCTGAATTAAAGAGCTATTTGGACAAGGCTCTCAGGCACAAGATGGGATTCTTGTGGTGTCCTGTGCAGGGCCAGGAGCTGGGCCTCATGATCCTGATGGATCCCTTCCAACTCAGCACATTCTATGATTCTGTGCAACTGAGATGGCACACCAGAAATCCCACTATCAAAAGGCTGCACCAGTAAGAATCATGGTGTGGGTGAACAGTCAGAATAGAACAGACTGTCTCAGGTAAATGGGGTCTACAAGGATTATCTAGTCCAGCTGCCTGACCAGTTCAGAGCAGACAAAAAGTTTGGTCCTGTTGTTAGGGACATTGTCCAAATACCCCTTAAACCCTGACAGGCTTGGGGCACTGATCACCTCTCCAGGAAGCCTGTTCCAGTGTTTGACTACTCTCTCAAAAGGTGATTCCTGAGAAGTCCAGCCAGAACTTCTCCTGGCACAGCTTTCAAACATCCATTGTGCCCCATTGTTGGATTCTAGAGAGAAGAGAACTGCATTCCCCTACCTCCCTCTCTCCTTCCCCTCCTCAAGAGAAAGTTCCAGAAGAGTGCAGGGGTCAGATAAAAAAGATGTCTGGGTTCAAGCAGACCACTCTGCAGTCAGCAGACCAAATTCCTCCCTGACAGTCTCACTGGAAGCTTCTGCAGCCAAAGTGGTGTTTGCTTTTGCCTTGAGAACTGTCTGCCTTATTAATGACTTACCCTGTTTGTAAGTTATTTACATCAAGCACTTGCTCTTTTGTCACAGACAGCAACTCCATGGAAGGCCTGAGAGCTTGTATACCTACCAAATACATTTGTAAGGCAGCTCAGCTGTCCACTGGTTACAAATTCCCCAGCATTAGAGACCAGTCTGACAAGCAGAACTTCAGGAAAGGTGCCTCATGTATGCTAGGTCAAGCCAGGTCAGCTCCACAATGAAAACAGGAATTCTACTGAGTCAGTTCTATTTCACCTTCACATGTACAGTCTCAATTTTAGTGTGACTGCCCAGGTAGATTTTACTTTAATTGCAGGGAGTCGTGATGCATAGATATACCAGTTCCATTAGAGAAAAAACTGGGCTGTGCATGAGCTGAAATGCAATGGAAGCACAGTAAGAACAGGCAGTCACATAAAGCACATGTGGCCCTGAAGATGCCATCAATCTAAAGAGTTACAGCCCCTTCAGCCTTTCCCTTCTCTGGCAAATCCACATGGGAAACAAAATTAATTATCCTGTGGTAATATTAAAACAGTTCAGCTCCTCTCTTGGGTGAGCAATCAAAAGGATACTGTACTAAGAATGCTGTTAGGGAATCCCTCAAAGACAAATAAGACTCAGATTGAGAGCTAAGAAACCAAATTTTAAGTTAGACTAATATAAAGAGGAAAAAAAGAGAAAAAACCACAAAAACATTGTATTTCTGGGTATAGTTGGTGTCAGGAAGGTATTCTAAAGCAAGACCTGTTTGGCATTTAATTCCATAAAAGATAAGGTAGCTCCAGTATGGCATTGCTTGTGGTTAGTTTTCTCTTCTTGATTAATTCATATTAAAAATATTTTGTACCAAAACACTACCCTGAAAAAAAAAAAAAAAAGAGGATCTGTGTATGTGGCCCAACAGTCAGGCCTTCTTTAAAATGAAGCTGCAGAGAAGCACTTCCAGTAGCACACAGCTGTACAAGGTTCCTACCCTCTGTTCTGTTCCTCTGCTGCAAAGCAATTACAGATGCTTCTCTTAGGCAGCTTCTGGAGAGTTTGAAAGATTGAGCAAATCCCGTCAGGTAGTTTGATGGCTGTTGGAGTTCCCATTGGCTAATCCACATCAGCTGCTCTTGAAAACATTCTTTGGGGTAAAATCACACCCCTGCTTTCAAAATTATGCAGGCATATATTCAGTGAACAGGTTTTATATGTATTTTGATGACTTCCAGTTTTCAGCTGAAACTTAGAACACTACAGAATTTGGCAATCCAAGGTGGGACAGTTTGCCCTTTGACCAATGCAGGTTCCCTACTGTTATAATAATCATCCGTTTTCTGTTATTCTAGTACACAATAATTTAATGCTCACAGTATTTGATCATGTGTCATAGTTGATTTAAGGGTAAGTTTCTTCATTTCTTTCTTGTCTTTTTAATTTTTTTTCTGTCAGCATCTCACCTTTTAATTTCATTTATAAGAAACATTAATGCAATATCTGACATTTAAATTCTTCTTATTCTGCATGCAGTCATCCCTCATTTTTATCCAAATTTGGTTCCCCTTTCTCTGGAAATGATTTATAGTAAGAAACTGTCTTTAGAGTGCATTTTTTATATTGATGTCACATCTTTTATCATTAAGAGCTTTCACACGTTTTGCTTTTGCCTTTCATTTTGGTTTCTAGCTGGCATTCCGTTCCACATTTGGTCTTGAGGTCCTGCAAGAAGGCAATTTAAAAAAAATAACCCCAAACTAACTTTGAAGGGTTATAGCTATTGATGAACCACACAGAATGCTGGACTGAGATCTTTGGGACACTCTTGAAAGCTTTGCAACAGAGGTTTCTTTTGATGGTCATGACAGTTTATCTCTCACTTTTCAATAGAGTAACAAAACCCCTCTCCCTTTCACTTAGTGTTCTGAAACCAATTCTTACAGACAAGTGGTCCCACCCAGCTACTGCTCTGGAATGCCTTTTGGATATTTAATAGGACTAGACTGGCATATTTTGTAAAGTAATCTCTAATCACTTACATTATGCTTGAAATAAAGCAAAATACTTTCAAATAAGCAGTGACTTTGATAAGCTGTCATAAACATTTCATCAGTGTTGGCAAGTAAGAGTGTTCTTTGCTTACCTTTGGCAGAAATATGGATCTCAGAGAAACAGAGCTGTGGCCTCCCAAAGAGAGGCTGCTTATTGCAGTGATAACCTTCTTTAAATGATTAATGTCTAAGAAGGCTCCTTCTGAGACAGAAAGAAAAACAACCCACGACCTGAAGACAGCATTTCTCACAATTGAAGGAAAAGATTCCTACCTGAAATGTTTTCTTCCACCTGGTTATATTTTATGGTCCCACTCACACCAGATGGGAGAGTGCCAGGAACAAAACAAACTGGTTTTTCAGACAGCATCTCCCTTTGCTGCTCTGATAAACTGGCTGCAGCAGGGACTGTGGCAGGCTTTCAGGTGGCTCTAATCTGCTCGTGCAGTGACCAATGAATGACTACAGTAATCGGCTTGGAAGGGCTACAGGCTGCCCAACATAGACACTTATGCTGGGGAGGCTGCACTGGGAAAATAACATGAACAGAAAGTGGTGGGGGAGAAAGGGGAACAGATGTGAGTCCAGGCAAATGCACTGCTGGCAGGGAAAGAGAAATGAGGTCAAGAGCTAATAAGCAGGAGCAGCTCTATCTGCTGAATAGTGTTTGCTTACAAAGAGTATTAGGCCTGTATTAAAAAAGAAAGAAACAAACAAACAAAAAACCAGCAGTGTGCAGACAACAAGCATCAGCAGAATGTGTGGTTGCAGAGCATTAGAGCCCACAGGAGCCCTGTGGCTGCCAGCCTGCCCTGCTGCTCTCACTGCCCACTCCTCATGTGCTCCATGTTGAAACAGCCAGTGGTGCTGCTGCCTGGGGCAGGGGGGCTGCAGAAATCTCAAGGAGTGTGCAGTGGGTCAGGTATTTTGTTTGTCATTTACTGCAGAGCTGCAAGGCAGAGGACATTCTCCTAGGAGTCCCAGCAAGGGCTCTAGCTTGATACCATACCTAGAGAAAGCTGGACCAGGCAATCACCCCTCTGACGTGCAGAGTCTGTTTGCAAAATAAGAGAAGCTTACCCATGCAGTATTGGTGTGGTTTGGCACAATAGAGCCCACACTCTTCCCACTCTTCCTGCAGTCCATAATAATGTGTATCACACCCAGGTACTGGTGTGAGTGTCAGGTAATTAAACATCCCTTTGACACACATTTTCTACAGGTAGATCTGACCTGTAGCTCCCTGTCAGTGATCAGTAACTGTCAGACAACCACATTATCAAAGGGTTTATCTCAGGAATGAGGCAGACCTGAAGAATTATCACCATTTCTGGGAGCTGGCCTTACCTTCCAACTATACCAGTTATTTCCTCCATCTGTATTGCTTCTATACTCTGATTGTCACAGCCTCAGCAAAACAGTAACACCAACTCACTACACATGTGCATCCAGAGTCAATTAACTTTTCCTCGCCTCAGTTTCCTGTTCATAAAAAACTGATTAAACTATTCAACCACCCTGATTAAAAATTATTATTAAATTCATAATAAATAATTTCATAATTTATTCACAGTCTGATTATTAAATTATAAATAAAACTGAGTATCTTCAATCCCCATCAGTGTACAATCACCATATATTTCAGGTGACCTGAATGTACTCTGGAAATTCCTGTTAAGAGATGGTTGGTTTGCTTGTTTTTTTAAGTAGGATGCCTGGTGTATTTAAAAATGGCTTGTATACCTATTTTCATATCATAGAACAATAAGAAAATTGTAATATGAAATGTGAACACCAAATACAATAGCTTGCACATACAATAACAGGAACAAATCAGTCATGCAGAGGTTGTTTAAAAACTTTAAAAATAAAATGTGCATCAGCCCCAAAGCCTCCCAAACTTTGATTTTCCTGCGTGTGGAAAAAAGGGAAAATGCATAAGAAAAAAGAAAAAATCCTACATTTAGTAGTAAATGGTACCAGTTCAGGAATTTCTATAATTGAGTGTTTGAATAACACTGGAGCATGTTTCTCACTTCTCAGGCTTACATGCATTAGGCCAAATGATCTAGCATTTACCCAGTGCACCCCACTAACTGGGAGGTTCAGTTAGAAATAATTCTCATGGTAAAGACATTTGTTAAGCTGTTTTCTCCAGGGAGCCCTGCTCAGTCTCTGTAGTTCCTCTCTACCTGTGTGTCAGCTTTGAGAAACTGCTGACAGAGGGAGGACAGCTGTCAGGGCTCACCTCATCTACTTAGTGCTTTACAAGGCCAAAATCAGCTTCACCTTGATGAACTTAGTTTCTCCACAGACTACCTGATGGATCTATCCCAACTTGCTCAGCCTTCAGATCACTTACTTAAGCAGAGAGATCTGAAGTGATCTGAATATGGTAATTTCTCACTTTAAATAAGCAGAAGACTGATGAATTTTAATTTTTTAAAGACTATTACATTTCTATATGAATCCCATCCATATGAAATGTGGGACTTTTTTTGATACAGTGCCAAAAGCCTCCTAAAAATAACTAAGTACCTTCACCCTTTTCCATGCAAAACTAAGGAGTAATACTGTGTTTGCCCAGTGCTAGACAGAATAAGGAAGAAAAAGACAACCATAAATAAATCTGAGACTGATGACTTAGAAGGAAAGTTATGCCACAATTAGCTTAGCTCATTATCCAGGGCCCAATGCAAATTATGCTGAAACTACTGGAAAAAATCCCACTCTTGTATTTAACTGGACTTGGAACAGTAACCCTTTACTGGGAAAAGGACCTTTAAAATGTTTCCTACAATAACTTCCTTTCACAAAAACAAAGTAATAGACCATCAAAAAGGCAAAGAATTCACAGAAGTTCATTAGAACACATGATGTGTGCCTAGATAACACCTGTAACCTACTAGCAGGTTAAGGATCATCTTGTACTACAATTCAGATGTGAATTGCACTGTTTGACACTCACTATCCTTGCTGCTAACTTTTATTGTTTTTTGAGTTTTATTGTTAAGAGAGGCTATTCACTCCAGGTAAAATTTCCCCAGTGATCAGAGCAGCTATGTCCCTTCATGAGATCCTTACTGCAGTAGAACAGCAAAGCTAAAAATGGCAGTATGGATTGAAATGTAGACCTAGACAGAGATGTGTCCAAAGACCATAGAAGCAAGTTAAGAAAAAGCTGGATTCTAAGACTTGTCTGATACTGATGATATGCCAAAAACATCCCTTCCTTCTTAGATTAAATATGGCTTACTTCTCACATACAAAAGGAAAATATTTCTCTAACAATGAATGAATAAACTGAGCACTGCAGTGCTCAGATTTAAGGAGTGCTGGAGCACAGCACTCCTTAAATCATCTTGGAGACAAAAAGGACCTGGATAAGGATGGGTTACAATTCAGAAATGATTTTACAGACTTTATTCCAAAAATCAGTGTTTGGTCAGGAGAGGATTTTTAAAGTTTTCTCCCTTTCTGCACATACATTTTCTGTTGTAATCTGTTTGCACAGGCTGAGCATTTAGAGAAACCTTAGTAGCAGCATTCAGAGACTCAGAGAACTCTAATGCCAAGAAGCTTTTGATAGAGATTCTGATGGAAAAATATACACAAACAGATAAGAGATTTGGAAATTAGATTTTAAATTTGGTACTGTTTTTGGCAGAAAAATCCACATTGATCTGAGTTTTGGGGAAAATTACTGTAATCCTCACAGGGACATAGTGAGTTTTAGGGAAGAAGAAGATAGGAGAGCTAAAACTGTAAAAATTTTGAACATGTAGTTTGACATACATGTCATGTATGTTCTTAATTCTGCTCTTATTCTTCCCCCTCCCTATTCCATGACTCCTAGAAAATAGAATAGGATGCAGATGAGAGAAACCAATTCCCATGAGGGTGGCAATGCAGCCTTCCAGCCCAGACTGTGTAAAGTGCAAGAGGAATCCAACACAGTGCAAGAGTGACTCCATGGCCTGAAATAGCTCAGCAGAGCACACAAGCCCAGGGCAAGGCTCCCAAGTTAGCACTGCCTGTCAGCCCTAAAATAACTCAGAAATGCTCTGTAAGAGGGGACTGTCCCTTTGGTTCCTGAGTCCCAGTCATGGATCAGAAAACCCCAGGTCAACAACAGCTCCGTTGAGGTGGACCACTCTTCACTGGCCTTTAGCTAATGCAGATGAAATGCTTCAGAGAAATCATAACTGATAACTTTGAGAACAGATTAGTTTCAGGTTTATTTTACATTGATGCTTTCTTACTTCATGCCATTTTTCAGGAGGGAAGGGTGGAGAGGGGATGGTTATATTTCCTATTTGGTGATCAAGAAATTAACTCATAGGTTTACCAGAATTACTTTGTTTTTATTTTAACCTTGTCATACAGAATAGGGCAGGCATAACACTAAAGAGCTGTAGACAAACACCCCAGAACACTGGTAAACAAAGACAAAACTTGAGATCACAGGGATCAGGGTACTTTTCCCACCTAACCAAATGTACAAATTTACAGCAGGTATCATTTAGTCATAAACAAAAGGAATAGTTCCCTTGGTAGCTATCCCTCAGCACTGTTGGACAGGCAGTGACAAACTTTGGGGAAAAATCACTTGAAGGTGAAAAATACTAAATACAGGCTTGATTGTAGAGGGAGGGAGAGTCTGAGGGAGAGGGACTGGAGAGGCAGGAGGGGACAATCTCCAGGCCATTAAACAAAACACCTGAATAGACTGATGCCAGGTGAGATTGAAAGAATAAAGACCATAATATTGATGGATACTACCTCACTATCCATGGAATTCTGTCATCTCTTGTCTTCATTTTGAATTGTGGTGTTTTAGAATGCGTTTGTTGAGATTCTAGTACAGAATTATGGCTTTCATGAACAAATCAATTCTGTCAAATCAGCACTCTGTCAGATTTCTGAGACAACAAGTCACCTCAATTACTTACTACGATGTTCTTCTGATACTTTCACTACCAAAATTCCACTTATTTAAAGTTATCTATCAGTTAGCTGATAGATGTCTGCTCAGAATTACATCTGATAAATCCTGGTAACAGAACAAGAATATTGGCATTTGCTATCACAGCTGCAGTCCCTGGCATTGGTCTCTGCTCTGCCTTTCAGGAGGAAGAAGAAGCATCTCCCTCCTCCCTGTAACATTCTCTGATGGGTGATACTGGTGATACTGCAGTTATTTTTTTACTTTCAGCTGTCCCAGTCCTTTCTTACACTGGTAAACCTTTTCCTGAACAGCCTCACTGCTCTGTACACTAAGCCTTTGGGAAGGTCAAAGCACTTTTAATAACTTTTTCTGAAACGTGGTTATTACTTTACACAGTACTTAAGCACTTAAGTTGCACACACCTGCAATGGGGAGAAGAGGTACCCAGCTGACAAAAGCTTGGAAAAACATAGAATCCACTCACAACCACCTCTGTTAAAGATCCAAAGTTATTTTTGTTAAAAAAGATTGTGTGATTGTAGTAATTACAATAGTCTGAGATATTCACCTTTGACTGTGACCTGAGCACTGCAAGATGCCTGTCCTATGTTGTTTTCAGCCAGACAGGTATAAATTCCATCATCTTCTGGTAGGGCATCTTGGACAGTCAGTTTTGCAACTCCATCTTCAAAAGTGGAATGGGCATATTGAATTGGCTGGTCTGCAGACAGAAAGAAAAAGAACTGACTTAATACATCAGCCACAAATTTCAAAAGCACTTCAATTTTTCAGTGAAATCTGGATGCCTAACACCAGCCAGCCCATGGAAGTGCAGAGCCAAATCCCACTCTGTGCACAGCCACTGCTCTCTAGTGACTACAACCAGCAGCATCCCAAGCACAAAGCACAACATGGTTGTCAGGCAAAGCTCACCACCAGATTCACTGCATGCTACTTTGAGTAGCAGCAAAAGGATAAAAGTTCATTTTGGATTCTCTTTCAGATGGATAAGACCAGAACTGTGTGTTTGCTTCAGACATCTTGTAATTTGCCTGAAACTAGATAAAATGCAGAGAAAGCTAGATGTGCAAAATCTGTTGGGCATGGAGAAGCACTTGAAGTCCTCTAAGGGGTATTTTGTAGTGGAAACATTCCAAGAGAGACAGTAAAAGCTGAAATGGAACCAAGAAGCTGATTTACAGAAGCAGTCAATCTACACTACAGTATGGCCAGTAACAGAAGGGTGCAGTCTCATCCATGGTCATGTGATTATTAAAGAAATTCCTTTTAAGAAACTGCTTCCTTGAATTGGTTTGACATGCTTAAATATTAGTATAGATGGCTTAAAGTTGTCTTGTTATTGTTTCAGAAACTGTCATGAGTCTCAGCCTTAACTTTCTGAAATGCTTCTGCAATCTGTTTTCCCAATATTAAATAGTTTCCAGTACTGACTCATCTTTGGTTGCTTTCCCAGTGTATGCAATACTTAAGCCAGCCTTATACCTGTGCATAAACATCATGCTGGAAATAGAAATCATGGTCATCTAAGAGAAGAGGATGAAACAGCAGAGAAATTGTGCAGGACTGATCTGAAGATGTCTGTTGCTCGGGAGTTTGTGGTCAAAAAAGACTGAAATTTATTTCATTGCCAAAATAATTTTAAAGCACACAGCTCTGGGGGTTTTATGAACCAGTTCTGCACAATGAGCAGGATAAATGAAATGATGGGACAGATTTTTCTCTCATCTCTGATGTTCAAAGGAAGCCAACTCAGAAGGTAGTTATTATCTGTGCACTATCTATATGCATACACAGTTTCATTCTGAAATACAAACATTTGCCAAAATCAGCATCATCCAATACCTGCATACATTATAAAATGTGGTAGATGATCTTCATCCTTTGCTTATAACCATCTGTTAAGTTAGTACATTTTCTATTGCATGAAAAGTTGAGGTGAATATTTGATCAACTACCCAGAAGAATTTTAGAATAAAATCTCTCAAACCTTTGTCACAGGTCATCTATTCTTATTACTGGCTCCTCTGAGCTCATTTTCACTCAGTCACACTCAGACTGTTGGAACTATTACACTAAACCACAGCGTTTCTGCATGTGGTAATAGCACTACATTCAAATACGCGCAGGCTGAGCTAAAGCCCAAGCAGACAAAGCTTTCTGTTAGAGGACAAGGGGCACTGGACTGCCTTCCTAGTTCACCTACAGAATGTCTCACCTGACAGGGTCCTTGCCTGGCATTCTGACATTGAAGGTGTTAGTGGTGACAAATGATGCTATGATGCTGTACCAGAAACACACCTGGGATAAAAGCTCCACCATGAAAAGCAGAACAATGCCCTTATATTTCTATTGTAAGTAAGGAGATTAATAGGGAAAGTGTTCTGCATGGAAAAGAAAAATGTGGACTCTTTAACATGTCCTCACATTTTGCCAGGAGTCTTTTTTACTTCAGCTCCTAACAAAACTGGCTAGTTTTTAGCATTATTCAAAAAATAGTGAATTCACTTACAGAACAGTCTTTTCATTAGACCACAGAAAAAGAACACAAGCATAGGAATAACCTGCAGCAAGACTCTAGGTCACATCCACAGTACTTATATTTTGATGTAATAAAAACAACTCTCCCAGTAGTGAAATGTTCCCTTCTCCAGAGGCAGAACAGTCAAATCTCGAGGACAGCTTGGCAGCAGGAACAATAACAAAAAATACCTTTCTGCTGGCATGTTATGCCTGAAGAAAGGAAATTTTCCCCTGGCCCATTTATTAAAAGCTTTCTGGACAAATCACAAAGCTATCCTAAAACCAAACACTACTGAGAATTGTTATGCTAAAGTCCTGGTCATATTGTTCTTAAATTCAGCAGAAAGAGGTTCAATTAAACTTAAGGAGAAAGAAAACCCACAAAGAAAGCAAAATGAATAAAAAGTTACTTAAAACAGTCATACACTCCTTATTCCTGCAATTGAAAAAGAAGTTAATTAGAAAGTATTTTAAAAAGATAAAGTATTGGAGTAAAGATTGGAGTTACACACTGAAGTATTGTCACCGAGAGCACACCTAAAAAGTTATTTATAAGGCTTTGGTAAGGGCAGAACTAAAACACAGGAATTTCACTTTCAGGGAAATTGCCAGTAAATCAGTGAAAATTCAGAAAGAAACTTAAATGAAACGTAGAGGGAGAACAAAAGGAGAAAAGAACCACCTTGAAAAAGCTGGGAAAAAAGGTTTAATGGTAGATTTGCAGAGAAGAGTAAGAGCTTGGATGAAACTCGTAGCTCCGTCAGGTAGCTCTTATTTGTGGACTCTCCATGAATATGGAAAACTACTCATCCTTACAGATGGTGAGAAGTAATTACAGACAATGCAGAGTATACATCATCTATTTTTTGTCTCACTTGACCTGAAGGAGAGGTCAACCTGTCTAATGCTTGGAAAATATTTTGAATTGGTACGCAGTCACAGCTGGTAAATAGTCTTGGTATCTAAAGTAGTACTTGGATGTAACATTGTACAAGTTGTTGCAAGTTCCTTTCAGCTCTCAGGTGGTGTGGATTCCCTGGACATTGGGGAAGGCAGACTGGACACCATGCAGCCTGCTCAGTGTCCAGGGATGGCCAGCCTGGAAGGGAGCAGGTCCTGCTGCCTCCCTTATTTTTTTTTCTTTTTTCTTATTTTTTTCTCAAAGCAGCCTTCTGTTCTGCTTCTTATGATTGATAACTTGGTCTTTGCATTCATTATTTCACCAAGATATACATTCTTTCTCCACTATTCTGCTCAAATTAATTCTGGTTTGTTATCATTGTCATGCTTGGAAGACAACTTGAATTTGATATTTTCTAGTGAATTTTACACATCCTGTTCCATGTGATTTTTATTTCTATGGAGTTCTGCAAAAGTGCTGTATTTTGAACAGTAGTGGGGTTGCTCACAGCATGTTGCTTTATCCTCTGTCCTAATAGAGTTCAGTTGTGAATATAAAAAGCTTTATATTGCAGACAGGGAGAGCAGATGCTCACAAACCTTTTTTTAAAACAGAATTGGTCTGCCTGCCCCCAGTTATATACTGTGAATATACTGTTTTCTTCATGTGGCCAGTTGATGAAAGACTCCACCATGTCATTTTGCCAAAAGCACTGTTATGTCTGCTTGGAGTAATATTTTACAACTTTCTCCTTTATTTGATCAGGGATATAAATATGGAGTTTGTAGTATCTAGCTAGGTGGTAGACAGGAAGGAAATGTTTGCATTCAAGTGGATATCACAACAGCCAATTTGATCCTTAAGTAAAATAATAACCCTAGGAGTGTACATGGAATTATCAACATTAAACAACTGTTTATAATCCTTTCACATTTGTATCAAAATGGTATATAAACAGTTATGTCTCACAGTCCCATGCAAGACAGAAGAGCATTAAACTATAGTGATATATTTCAGCAGCCTGGAATGAAAGTCGTGTGCTTGTGTCTTCAGAGTAATACATGATGTGTCTGATTTTTATTATTATGAGAGTTTCTTGTGCTTCTGTTACGAAGACTCATCACTGACTTTTGATTTAAGAGCAGAGTTAATGCACTGACTCTCACTTACAGAATTTTAATGGTTTGAAATCCAGCTAACTAAAAAACAAAAACCCACCTACATTGTGATATTGAGCCAACTGAAGTTAGAAGCTTGGATGCAATGTAAACATGATTATACCTGAACAGGGACAGACATATGGATTCAGCAAGAAGAAAGGTCAGTAAAAAATAAACGACCTAAAAAAGGCAGAGGGGCACAATGCATTACAGGAACATGTGGGTTATTTATGTCTAGGCTTTGTTTCTCAGGAGACAAAAGTGTTCTGATTAGAACATGGCTACACAAATGGAGACCATATATCTGTGCCTGATGAGCTGTAAGTCATTTGAAAATCAACCTGCAGTCAGTGATCTGAGACAGGAAGATGCTCTGCATGTGAAGATAACTGAATGTAATACATCAGTCAATGTCTAAGGGAACACTAAGAGCAAGGGTACCTTGGAATATGAACATGAAATGACTGACTCAGAGTTGCTCCTGAGCTGCAAGACAATTCTTAGTCTTGCAAAACTGCCGGAGATTCTGCTCACATCTGCAAAGGAGGAACTTCAGCATGGCCTTCAGACAGAGAAACAAATGATGTCCAATGGGAGAGTGTCAGAACCTTTACTCAAATGTTTTGTGTTGTAAATAAAGCACTGGCCTTTCTATTCTGGACATGGAGTTATTGGGAAGGGGAACAGCCCAGGCTGTGGGAACATACCAATCTCAAGGTCATGGTTCATTTGCCCTGCCACCTTTCTCAGTTAGCCCATTTACTCTGAATAGCTAAAGGAAAACAGTGATCATGTGCAAATAATTAATTTTAAAATAACCACACACACACACACTCAAAGATAGATAGCCTGGGAGAGTCTGAAAAAAAAATCAATTGCACTTCAGGAGTAAAAGAGGTGATCAAGAGTTAAGCTGAATAAATTTTTCTAGTGTTTTTCAGATATGGCTTTTAATGGAGGGAGTACTTAGCCAAAGCACATAGTGCCTGGATCACTGAAATAATTTGGAATCGAAGCAAAACACTGATTTTTGGGTCTAGCTCTGATATTAGGAGGCAGTTAAGGAAACTTGACTATTCAGCTGTGTAATCAGTGCAGGGTAGGGGATTATATTGTCTGATAAAAGTAAAAAATATTTCACTGTTTTTTTTAGTCAGTTTTAGGCAAATGTTGGAATGTCAAGGAACATATTCTAGTTGAGAAGAAAGCAGAAGAGCTTTGATTTCAAGATCTTGGGAACAGAGCTGCTAACACTATTAGGACCTACCCAGCTGATGGAGGGGTGGAATCAGGCATTGGTCTCCTCCCTACCTCTTAAATACTCAGACTGAAAAGCATAAACCCATGTATTGAAAAATTACTGATGTTTAAATGATCACTTGCTGTCCTATATCCACCTTAAGGTTGTTTGCATTGTACAACTGGAATCATGCATTTTGTTTTCAGCTGCTCTGTGTGCTAATAATGCCATGGTTGCAAGTTTGATCCCTGTATGGGCCATTCATGTAAGAGTTGGACTTGATGATCCTTGTGGGTCTCTTCCACCTCAGAATATTCTGTGATACTTTGCTTAGAACTGCAGGATTCTGTGGGAACATGATGCCAACCTGTTACGCTTGGAGCAGAAGCTCCTGCCAAAAGCAGGGGGGCAGCACAGTCTTCAGCACAGGGCAGCAGCACGGCCGTGTGACACAGCCCAGGTAACTCACCTGGCACAGGGATGTCCCCAGCAGCAGCACAGCTGTGTGACACAGCCCAGGTAACTCAGCTGGCAGAGGGATGTCCCCAGCAGCAGCACAGCCGTGTGACACAGCCCAGGTAACTCAGCTGGCAGAGGGATGTCCATGTGACACAGCCCAGGTAATGCACCTGGCACAGGGATGTCACCAGCAGTGGCACAGCTGTGTGACACAGCCCAGGTAACTCAGCTGGCACAGGGGTGTCTGTGTGACACAGCCCAGGTAGCGCACCTGGCACAGGGATGTCTGTGTGACACAGCCCAGGTAACTCAGCTGGCACAGGGGTGTCCGTGTGACACAGCCCAGGTAGCACACCTGGCACAGGGATGTCCGTGTGACACAGCCCAGGTAACTCAGCTGGCACAGCTGTGTGACACAGCTCAGGTAACTCAGCTGTCACCAGCAGCAGCACAGCCATGTGACACAGCCCAGGTAAGTCACCTGGCACAGGGATGTCACCAGCAGCGGCACAGCCGTGTGACACAGCCCAGGTAACCCAGCGGACACAGGGGTGTCCGTGTGACACAGCCCAGGTAGCGCACCTGGCACAGCCGTGTCACCAGCGCACCCTGCTGGTCACTTCGCCGAACTGCGGCAGCACAGCCCCTGCTCACGGCGCCTTTTCCGCGCACTCGGTGCTCCTGTAAAGGCCTTTCCTCAGGCGTCCCAGCGGGCTGTGTTAGGGCGATTGAGCGCGCTTTGGGGTGTCAGGGCGTTCATGCAGGTGTTGCAGAGCAGGGGATTCCTTACCATTGAGAAGCCATGTGATGTGGGGCACAGGGACCCCTCCCACGCAGCACTGCAGCACAAAGTCTTGCCCTTCGCTCACAGTGCATCCTTTCAAGACACTGGAAAAGCACGGAGCAACCTCTTCCACTTTAGGCCCTTAAAGCACAAAATGAAAACAGTTCCTTCAACTGAAATTAATGAAGTTAGCTTTACCACTTGGAGCCTTTTTCTAAGTATGCTTAGATGAAAATGGCTGGGCTAACCATGGTGAAATGTTTTATTGAGGGATAGAAATAATTTTGACTGGTATAAAGAAGGCATTCTTCTCTCATCGCCTGAGCAGGCATTGCCAGGCCTCAAGCTCTGCTTTAAGTGGTGATTTCCTATGCCAGAATCCGTAATTTGCAGCCCATGACTAGAAGTGTATGAAGCCTATTAGCAGAGAGCTCAGCACAAAAAAGAGGATGATTAATTCTCTGCTCTTGTTTGTCTTCTCCCAGTGAGAAACAGTGTGACTTAAGGATGCAGTTTAAAGGTCTCTCATGAGACAGAAAGAAATTATCTTGGGTATCCTGACTGAACTTCAGGCACAGTAAATGGAGAAAAATTGCATTAACATGAACATGGATCCAGAACAAAATTTAACATCAGATGAAAACATTGCAGCTGAGGACAGGAATTGCTAGAATGAACAAAAATTTCAGGCAGACCAGTAGGACACTGCCTGCAAGCTTAAAATAATTTGCCACTGGGACATGTTCTTAAATTTAGCAAATCATAGTTCTCACTCCTGCCCCTTTCTTCTTATTCACCTTACTGCACAGAATTGGCTGGTACTCAAAAAATATTTCAAATTTGAAGTGTAGAAATGCTAAGCAACTTCAAAAAAACTAAATGCAGAACAACAATAATAAACCCACTGACGGCCTATGTTAAATACAAGTATTAACAGGAAATATGAGTAGAAAATAGGCCTCCCTGTGTACAAACCATGTATTGAGATGGTTTTAGCTATACAAACAACAAAACCCACAATATGTCAGAAGGGAAACTGATGGCTTGCCAGCTATTGCACACTACTTTACACAGAGATAGGAATTAGAATTAACCTACACTGAGAAGTCAAACAAAATTATGTAGTGACCACCCTCTGACAGCTTAAAAAACTCCAGCCACAGTTTCCAAAGTGCAGATGGGCTCACAAGAACTTACTTACTTCTGACAGTTAACAACCAGCTGCTGGAAGTCTGGCCTTTGGGGTTGGCAGCTGTACAGCTGTAAGATCCACTGTCCCTCAAGTTGGCTTTCTTTATCCATAGGCAATGAACTCCATCTTCCTCATATATTTTGACATCTTCTCCAGCTTTAATAAGTTGGCCTTCTCTGAACCACTCCACATCTGGTTTTGGCTTCCCTGAAACTGGACAATCAGACATTTGGACTTTTATGAATAGGTATTTGTAATTAGCATTACTTAGTATATATTTAATTAGTATTATTTACTTTAGTATAAATTAGGTACACTTTACACATACATAATTATATAAACCTTAATGGGCAATACACAAAACTGCTGTCAGAAATGTTGACATTTCTGATCTTCTAAAACTTCTCGGCTAGTCCATCTCTTAAAATAACAAATACTTGGTAACATATAAAACCATATCTGAAAAAAGCTTCTGGCTGAAAACTGTTCTTCTAAAAGTCACAGACAAAATGGATATGAAACCGAAACAGAGAAAGTTTTTGCCAAACACAAACTCTTCTTTACTCAGCACTGGCACAGGTTGCCCAGAGAGGCTGTGGACATTCCCTGCCCTGGGGATACTCAAAGGTCACCTTGATATAATCCTGGACCTGCCTGAGGTGAGGCTGCATGAGCAGGGAGAAGGGCAGTGAAAGCAACCCTGGTCACCCCCTGCAGAGAGGATTCTCAGCAGAGTTTCTCAGATTACCTATTAAAGGGATTAGGGACGTCCCACTGTGATTTCCCTGCAGACACCTTGCCTGGCATGTAAGAGTCTGTGCTTTGGGTCCAGAGCCATACAAAAAGGCATCCAGTGGTTGCAATAAAAAACTGGATGAGTTCCCTGTTTATCTGTGATAGGGACTCTATTTCCCTGTCAAACAGGGTCATGGATTAGTTAAAGTTTGCGAAGTGTGTGAGATACTCTGACAGAAAACAATTCATGTTTTTAGTAATATACCTGAAAAATAAACTGTTTAAAATGTACCAGGATCTTTGGAATCTTTTCTCCACTCCAAATGCTCAAGGCTTGTGAGGGAAATTATAATCTGGACTCATGGGGCAAGACTCATCAAGAAATGAAATAAATTACCATGGTGTTGCATGTTTATTTTTTTTTGTCTCTAGAGAAACAAAAAACCAATTTCTTTCTCATTTATGTGAACACTTTGAAGTGTAAATGTTATTAAAAAAGAAAAAAAGGAAAATGCTTCCAGATTATTTTCTAAAATTGCAATTAAATAAAAAAGAGAAGTGTTCCAAATCTACTACCCAGATTCAGCAAAATGCAACAATCATTACTCTTCTCAGAGGTTAAAACCCATTCATATTCTGTGGAGCAAACTCTAAACCTCTCTTTTAATTCTTACTTTGTCATTTCAGCTGTTAGGAAGCTCTGAGATCATGCTGATCAAATATGAGACATAAAAATAGATGCCCCTAGAGACATGAAGTGACTGATTGTATTTTATCCTCTGATTTTTTTGGCTCAAGGCGAGTGTCACTAATTACAGTTCTGGAAAGCGTACCACCCATTTTCACTCTTGTACCCTCATATAAGAGGGTCTAAAACTATCTCCTAGAAGGAGCAGCATTGGTTACATCTGGGGAAACCCCAGATGAGAGAGGAGATGGACACCATGGCATCGTTTGGTTTGAAAACTTCACTAAGTGTTGGGGAAACAGCATTGGATTCTGCATCTGTTCCCAAAAAGCTTTAGGAGGAGAGCAACTTTCAAAGAACTAGGAATTGTTTTCTACTTCTCCACATAGAAAGGGAATCCCTTTCTGACTAAACCCAGGGGCTCCAATAATTTTCATCCCTTTACCTTTGCTCTTGAATTTTATCTCCTGGCCTTCTGATGCTTCCAGGCTCTGCGGATGGATCTCAAACTGAGGGGGAATTCCCAGGGGCTCCCTCTTCTCCTCCATTACAGCCCCCTGAGCTCCAAACCTGTTTTCTGCTTCTCTAGTCCTGGGACTGATGTGCCCTGTAGGAGGTGGAGTTTGTTGAGCTGACATCAGGAGCTGCACACCCCTTTTCCTGTTTTCACCCTGTCTGATGGAAAGGGCCTGGGATTCTGCCTTTGGTTCTGGTTGCAGTTTGACAGATTGTAGTGTGATGGTGCTTGAAGTTTTCTGCAAGACCTGGGGTCCCTTTTTTCCTTCTTTATGTTCTGTGTTGATTTCTTGGTGCTGTCCTTGATTACTTTCTTTGGCTTCTCTGGTGATGTAAAAGGATTCTTTCTTTGCTGGCACCCTGTCTTTGGTTTCAACCATGAGTTCTGTGCTGCTGGATTTCAGCTCTTTAGCAATCCCATTGCTGGTTGCCTGTTTGAATTCTGAATTTTCAACAGCTTTAACAGCAAGTGTGGCTGGTTTTGGTGGCATGCTGAAGGAAAATGAGAAGTTTGGAGATATATGACACTGTATAAAGACTCATTATTATTATCATCACTAATGACATAAATATATAAGCCCTCAGCAAGAGGGTGAACCGATTAACCTTTAGATTCTTTCACACAGATCAAGAAGATGGGTTAAAGAGGTGAAGTGAAAAGCTTCATAAGATGAAATCAGGGCTCAGACACTATGTCAACTCAGAAATTTTTGGATACAAGTCCACTGCTCAAGTTCTAACATGTTTTGTGAGTCAGACATTAACCTTGCATGCACTGCTTTAGATGGGAAGCAATTACATGAGATCTGAATGACCATGATGTAATACTACTCGATGCTTTAATAAATTGAGGTCATGTATAATGTAGCTTAAAATGTCACATAAACTACTTCCCTAAAGGGAAATGAAAATGTAAACTGTGAAGTAATTTTACTATTTCCAATTATGGTGCCTTGTAATTCAGGTAATTTCAAAACAGGACTGATAGGAAAACAGACCAAAGTCTGGGGAGGAAGAATGGGTGTTGGCACCTTAAAACTTGACTGTATGTAACAATATCAGCTATGCATTTGTTAGGAAGAGTTTCTCAGAATTATGATTGATCTGCTGCTCAGTACTTTGGGAGCACAAGAGCAGCTGACCAGCTGGGGGACTTAAATCTAAGTCTCCTTCGTTGAAGGTGACTGCCTTGATACCCAAGCTGTAGAGCACTGTCTGTGTCTCACACATCCACAGAATTACTCCAAGCCAGAATTGGAACACATCTGAAATAAGGGCAGCAATTTCCAGCCCAGCTCTATTTTGCTACACTTGGTGCCATTAATTTATTCTCTCAGGGAGACTTGGGATATTTACTGGGGTACTTTCTTCAGCTGGAGTTGGATGTACTGTTTGAGATTTGCAGTTACTTTTCAGGAAGTAAGACTTTTTCATTTTACAAAACATCTTTTTGTGTGTGTGTGTGTTGTGTGCGTGTGTGAATAAATGATGGAGGATGCAAAACTACTCTGGAGAACCACATGCATGGGGAGTTCTGCTTCCAGTGCTGCACAGTTTCATTTACACTAAACTTACTTTCATGTATGTTCCTAAAAATCACACAGATCTGAAAAACAGAATAGCACAGCATTTTCAATTCCACTTTGCAGTTAGGACAGTGTGAGCATGCCATTGAGAAATCTCATCCAGGGCATGTGAGAACAGATTAAACATCCCAATGACTATAAAGCAACTGGCCTTCATCAAAGTGTCTTGCACAGACAGCCTTGAACTTTTCATTCCTGCATTTCCCATTAATGAAGAAAAGTACTTCTGTAAAATAATTTTAAAAGTTACAGTAATTTAATTTCAAAAATCCCTATAAATAAAGGCCTAAATATTATTTTTTCTTTCTTGTTACTTCACCTCTACTTTTGTATGTATTTTCAGACAACAGCAAAGACCATGGCCATAGGGTGTTTAGTGTATGACAGGAAAGAACAACCAGCTCAGTACTGACAAGGTGCATTCAGTGTTAACTCCAAAAATGGCATTTGACCCTCTGGTACAAGGCAGAATTTCTGCTCACATAGTTTGGTTTTTTACAAAATTTTGCTTTTCTGAACCAGACCAGAACTCTGTACTTCATAATGTTGCCACCAGTTCCACCAGCTATTTCCTGTGAGTCTACCAAGACAGCTGAATCAGGCAGCAAAAGAGTATCTTATTCCAAGCAAACATTTTCTGACTTCCAAATATAGACTGACTCCCCCAAAATGTATCACTTTGTGAAGAAAGCACATGCAGTAAATGTCAAAATCAGTGCACTGCAATTAAAAAGTCAGAGAAAGTACTCCAGTAAAAACATACCAAGGTGGCTGAGTGCAGGTGTCGGTCTTATCTGGACCTGAAATACAAAAGAAGAAACAGGCAAATTATACACACCATTCTGTGCACAATTCCAAAAATTTGGAAGATTTTAAGCAAGAAATATACTTAAGAACCTTCACTCTTCAAATTTTTAATTCATTGAAGTCAAGATTGACTATCACCACACCTGGAATTGATATGGACAACAGGAAACTGCTCAGCTGAAACACAAAGAGGTCTTGCTCCATTTTGAGACATTGCTGCATCATATTCTCACAACCCTGCAGAACTAAAGATTCAGGGACCCTCAAAAGCTCTGTGATGGGGGAGAGATACATGGAAGAGATTCCAACTGGGAAGCAGCTTATCAAATCTTATGGGAATTCTACAGAGTTTTCAGAGGTAGAGGAAGACAAGCCATCAATCAGTCCTACACCTGAGCATGCTCACAGTGAAACAGCAGCAGTCCTCTGGCTAAAACACAGAACTAAGTCAAGAGGAGTAAAACCTCCCAAAACTTGGACCCACCTGTAAACATTTACCAACCCATTTGCTGTGCGGCAAGAATTATCATGACTAACACGAATAACTCAAAAGCTAATGCATAGCATTTCTTCACTTGGCAACACCACCAGGAAATCTGGGAACACGGCTGAGCTATGGTGATTTGCCAAGGTGCCTCATCAGCTGCATTGATAAAACTGAGCACATATTGACCCACAATCAGTCTCCTGATTTGTAATCCTCCATGAATTCTCAAAAACCTTTACAGTGTTTGTTTCTCTTGGGGGTAGCATGAGATAAATAGTTGTGGGAAGAGAAACGCATACCAGGTCAAATACCAAACACATCTCTGCTTTGCCCTCTAATTAAGATTTCAGGATGGAATTTATTTTCTCCTGGTCAGATCAAAGCTGCACCTATGCTGTTGTCAGCTGTGAGACTAGAAACTACAGTAGAAAGACATGTAATAATTAATTTGCAAGATAACCAATTTTTCAAGTCATCAACAAGCACTTCATAAAAATGCTTTCAGCATCTCTGCCTCAGGGAAAAGACAAAATCATGCGATGCATAATATCCTGATTTCCACAGTGTTTTGTAAGCAAAAATTCACAACTTAATGCTTGAACTTGCCATGACATTCAGAGTGACCAAAAGAATCTATTTACACACAAACAAAAGCTGAGATGAGAGAGGGATGAAAACCCATTGATCTCGTTTCAATAAACCTGTCAAACAGTAACAGAAATATAGAAATGAAAACTAAAAAGACTGGATAAATGCAGAAAAGGAAGCTTCATAACTACTGGCTGCAGACAAGACAGTACCATGCAATGGTATTAATAGACAATACCTTGTCTATTAAAAGAATATTTCCTCTTCCCTCTTCACCTTCCACTAAGGGAAAAAGTATAGCTATTGGAAGAAAATATCTATATATGAGACTGTATGTCTTTGAAAGAACATGTAATACTTCTGAGCCACTTGATTGTCTGCTAACATCTTGCAGCAACTCTGGCAACTTGATCTAATTGATCATGAAAGAATTAGGTATTATATACTGAGGTTAGGTAAGTGGAACCATCCAATTAATCAAGAGCATTGCAAAAGAGTGCCCTTTTTACTGTCCTGCACTAATCCAAGAAAGAATGGATTGTTCAGAGATGTGGTCAGCGTCTGAAGCAGACATATACCACAAGTGACTTTGTGACCCCAGTTCTGCATCATCTCTCAAGGCAGATGCAGCCATTACAGAACAGAAAGCTCACCACTCCAGGGACAGCAATCAGGAATCGAGTTTTATGTTTGGATAAAAGGCTTATTGAAAGAAACAGGCCTTTCTGTACAACCTCTGCTGAAGAGGCAAACTGTAGAAGCTTATTCTACAATGGCTTCATCAGATTGGAACTTACAGATAAAAAGTACAGCTTTAATTTGTAGAAAGGTTAGCTGTGGTCCTGAGCATCCCAAATGTACATCCATTTGTTATTTATATTCTTGATACCTTTCAGTGTGACAACACTGATGTGAAACTGAAAGTCTTGCAGCAAAAAAGTCACTGCTGGGTGCACATGTAACCCACTGAGCTCATGACTGCAGCAGAAGCCAGCAGCTGTGGATTTAATTATTTAATTGGGCCCAGTGACTGCTTACCCACTGACTGATGAACTTCCTCTTTAGTGAGCTTGCTGAAGGCTGTATGATTCTGAGGCTGATGCAGCAGGCAGCCTAAGAAGCATCAAGCTGCAAAATGAGCTGTATGTGATAATGCATGTATGAAATAGAACATTCTATTTATGCAAATATATTTGTTTCCTTAACAAGCAGTGAAATAAGCTGGGTTGGGAGTTGAGAAGACTGAATTTTAATCTTATTAGGATGGGTTTTTTCCTCTCTCATAATTTAGAATTATGGTCTTTTACTTTACTTTCCTAGTTCTACAAATATAGATAGAATTTTGCCTCCCATAAGGGAGTTGGCATAAATGTGCATCTGGCACTAGTACTCAACAAATACAAAATTAATTACTGATTATAATGACAAGTGCCAGGTTCCATTTGCTGAAAATCAAATCAATGTTCAAAACATAGAAATCAAAGTCTCAGTAAAAGTGAAAAAGTGTTTTTAAAGAAATCTGTTACAAAGCACTTGGATTGCTTTTTTTCTCATTGAACCATCACAATTTTTACAGCTGTAGCATGTTCCAAGCTATCACAACATCATTTAATGAACAGAGAGAGAAAGAGAGAAGAAGAAAATGGGAAGAAGTGAATGTTTCTTGTAAATACCAAAAACACAACAGAGACATTTTATCAGAATGTCTGTGGCCCCTTTTCTCTGTCCTGCAAACTCCTTGCTGTACCTTGAACAGTGAGCTCTGCAGACACAGATGCCCTCCCAGCGCTGTTCACCACTGTGCAGGTGTAAATTCCTGAATCAGCCAGCTGAACGTTGTGCACCTCCAAGAACTGGATGCCTGTTCTCTCATACATGTTGAAGCGCTCATTTTGCTGTAATTGAATATCACCCTGCAAATACCACAAGGCACCATGAGACACTAGCTACTGTCAAGAGAAGGGGAGCAAGAATTTTTTAGTAAAACATTAGGTCAAACTGCCTTTTTCCTATCCTTTAGCCAAATTCCTTCTATGAATAATGTTCCTATGGTATAAACAAAACAATTAACTGTGCCCAAAATTTTCTAATTCACATCTTCAGGAGGCTTTCTTTTTCCTTTATTTTGCCACCTACTCATCTCAGTTTGGTTTTGACCTTTCCCTGTTAATTATACCCAGATTCCTAGAAATTGACACAGTAATTTCTGATTTATGAATCAGCACTTTGGTTTTGCAACATTTCTGACATGTCCTGGTAATATTTTTGGTCTGGGGAAGACTTCTATTTGTAATCTCATTTGCTACAATGTTTTCAAAGCAAACGTGAAGAGGGCAGAAAACCAAAGTACTACAACAAACAAAAACAAATAAAAAGACCCTAAACAAAAAAAAAAAATTCCAAAAAAACCCTAAAAACCAAACAAAAACACTGCAAGAGGCTGCCTGTGTTTGGGGATGTACCCTGACCCTCTTATATTACAGACAAGGATAAGTCTGGAATAAAGCAGACGATGACTTGGAAGCATTTTCCTGTTCTCTGAGGACTTTTTTTGTTTTTTTCCCCCACAAACCTGGAGCTATCAAGAGAAAATAGAAGAATTTATAAGAGTTGAGGTTCTGTTGAAGAGTGGAGGGGAGCAGGATGCCACCAGAGCAGTCATATATTTGCCCTTCCAAACCAAAGTAAGTAACTGTAATTCTCTAAAAGACTGACAGTTTCAATGAAAATGGCCCAATCAGCATAATACCTAATTTCATCTGAAAGCTCCTTCCTTACAAAGAAAAAAATGTGTTTGGAAATCTTGTGTATGCCCAAAGGAGACACTGGCACTTAAGACTTCAATGTGCATTTCATCCTTGCAAGGCACAAAATTTCAAAAGAGAAGGAAAACAAAAACTTTTGGGGAAATCATACCTTAGACCAAGTGACTTGAGGCTGAGGTCGTCCTGTAATTTTACATGAGAATTTGCCTGTTTGGCCTTCACGCACAACAACTCGGTTGGGTTTTGTAGCAAACTTGGGTGGACTTTCTCCCCAGATGCTTGGCCTCTGCTCCACAGATGGAACAGCAAGTCTTGCCCTGCAAAGGCAATTGACATTCTGGTTTTACAGAAGAACTGGAAGCTGTTGTGGTTAGAGCACATGTCAGGAAGCATTTTTAGACCTGTGGTCTGCCAACAAGAGTATATCATTGGTGGCAACACCGGCTGTAGTGGCACAATATTTTTCTTGGCCATGGAAGAAATGGAAATGCTGGTGATGACTGCTCTTGACTCCTCATGCAACTGTGTTATGTTATGCACCCTCAACTGGCATACACAGAATAGATCTTGGGGACCATTTTAGTTGTTCATAAGCAGAGCTGTGAAAACCAAAAGATAGGAAACACTTCATGCATTTAGTTTTCCCCATTTCCTGTTTTTTTGTTGCCTCCTAAGAGTTTATTTTTGCACACTCGTATACCATTCACAGGTTTTTATCATGCAATTTGTTTCATTCATGAATGCAACTGACACCGTAATTTCTGATTTATGAATCAGCACCTTGGTTTTGCAACATTTCTGACAGGTCCTGGTAAGTACTTTTAGTCTGGGGAAGACTTTTATTTGTAACCTCATTTGCTACAATGTTTTCAAAGCAAACACCAAGCAGGCACAAAACCAAAGTACACCTGTCCCAGGTGAGTTACTGTTAAGTGTAAATTCCCAGTTCTACTTACATGGCTGCTACAGCTGGGAAATTATATGTGGGATGAAACAAAAATGGCATCAGTGACTGTAGTCCAAAACTGTAAACAGTTACACAACCATAAAACATAAAACATCAAACAGCATCATAGCATGAAAAAAACCAAAAAGGTGCAACTTCAGGTCCATTAATGTCAAAAGGAACACACTCACTCTGCTCTGAAGCCTTGGTACAACAAAGACACATTAGCAGATGGCAGATGGTGATTTCTTTTTTTTAACATTTAATTTCAAGCAAACTGAACCATTTTTAAGGCGTTCTTTTCCAGATGGCCTTTTACCACATGCAAGTAAGATGTGTCAATACCTCACCATTTCTACCAGGTGTCAGATACTAACAGAGACCGCATCGCCTCAGCCCAAGGTGCTGCCAAGACAGGGTGGTTGCCATATGGGCAGCTCCAGGTTTCTAAGCAAGAGATGATACCATAATGAAAGGATTTACATGGGCAGGAGGACCAGAAGTACTGAGAGAAGGGTGACTGCAACATGCTACAATGAAAATCACTTTATCGTATAATTAAATATCTGATAACTTTTAATGTCATCTCTCTCTCATATCACTAAAGAAGAACATAAATTTGTACTAAAGTCTTTTAGTAACCATATTTAGGTGGTGAGTCTATATTTATACATTTATACACATAACAAATTAAAATAAAATCAACTACTAGCTGGCCTGCAGCTTTATGGCTGGTTTCTAGAGATGAACAAATGAAAATGTGTAATTTTTAAATTCTTCTCCCTTCTCATAGAATTATTAATACTGAAGAGGAGGAAAACACAGGAGCATGAAAAGTGAGGACAATCACTCTAGCTGTATGCAATACAATGGATTAGGACAGTACTTTGTGAAGTCTGAGTATACAAAACCTAACAGCAACCTAACTGTCCTTTCTTGTTTTGATTATTTATCCTGTGCGTACATCTCTAGGTAATTTGCAATACAGAATTTATCATGCAAAATCATGTGTCCTGATTACTCAGTTTTACTTACCATTTTCAGTGCTGTAATCTGTTAATTTTAAAATTTAAAAAAATAATTTTCATATTAATGATGAAATTAAATACTCCAGTTTTAACCATCTGTATTTTAATCACTAACATAATCAGAACATGTGCTTTTGCCTACATCCAGAGTGACTCAGTGCCAGAGATAAGTCAGAGAAAATTCTGCTTAAATTCAAACTATTTATAAAGAAATTAATTCAGCTGTTGGAAGAATTAGGCCTGAGGCTTTCAAAACAATGACATTCACATAATTGTAAATGCTTACTGAAGTGCACAAAATACAAGCAGGCTTTTATGTGCCAGCTTATATCACCCCATCAACTGTTCTTGGTAAAGTTACTCAAACCAGAACAGTTATTTCTTCTGGACTACAGTTTACCCACTGTGTTGCTTGGAAATATTTAAATTCTGTGTGTGAGAATGCTGATTTCAGTTGCTTTTATTTCTTACTGATGTCTCCTTAAGCAGTATTTGCCCTGGCTTTAAAAAGAGACTGTCACATGGAAGCTGTGGAGAAGAATTCTTGAATATCAGAGAGTAGAGAAGAGGGTGCAAAATTGCAGCAGAGGAGGGTGCAATATTTAGGCAGGAGGGTGCAACATCAGCAGGATGTTCTGTTTTCAGCCACATTAATTCCTCAGTCAGTATGCTGGAGCAGTAGCTGTGCATCTTCCTAACTGCCTCAACCACTCTGCTTAGCCAGCAGCTCTCACAGTAGCTGCTCTGCTTGGGGTAAGTGGAGACTTTTAGAAAGAGTAATTTTACTTGTTTTCCAACCAAAATATACTTAAGTGTCTGTTAAACAATATCCAAGGCAGTAGATTGCTTACCCAGAGGTTTTGGCACTGGATGGCAGGCTGTATTTCATCAAGGGGTTTCCTGTAAGCATAGGACAGAAAGACAGGAAGTCAAAAGTTTTGTCAATTAGTTTGTCACTAATTATCAATTAGTTTATCACCAATTATCACTTTTTATTGCTAATTACCAAAGTTTTGTCAATTATCACTAATTGAGGAATTAGTGATAATAAAGACTATGTAAATTTGCATTTCTCCAGGTTAGAAACATAAAGGAGGAATGCAACACCTGCAGTATAAGGTTATGTCATCTGCAGTTCAAAGTCAGGCTCTCCAACTTCAAAACCAAGCTTTAGCAGAGTTGCTGTCTAACCCCCAGCCTCAGTTGTAACAACGCTGAAGATTATTCATGAAAAAATACTTTTTTGAATGAAACACTGTCTAATTTCTATAGTGCACCAGTACCTCAAATTAAGACAGCAGGATGTTTTCAGACTGTGAGAAAGGTCTTTACTTGGCTGGGTTCTCAGTGCCGGGCCAGCCCGAGGCACCTTTGCTGCAGATGCCCCAGGAGCTGGTCCCTCGCTGCCGCGGCAGGAGGGAGAGGCTGCGGGAGCCCAGCGCCACCTGCTGCACACAGAGCCCGGCCAGGGGACACCCGGAGCCGCAGCAGCAAGCACACAGCTCCGGGCTGGGAGAAAACACCTGTTCCAGAGCCCAACGAGAGCCCACAGCGCTGTCAGACAGGACAGCCGTGCAGATGGAAACAACAGATCATGTTTCAGTCACTCGTTTATCAAGCAGCAGGCAGCCACACGTGGTTATCTTTGCTGAGAACAGAAGACAAACAAAAAAAAGCAAAAAACCCTCTGTGCTTTGCTATCTTGATGGATAGAGGGATTTTAGAAGAAAGGCCATATAATTCTTAAACTATGAGAAATTCAGTCTTTGGGTACTGCCCCGAAGTTGTTTTGAACTGCAGCAAAAGCCAGGTCAGAAAAACTGATATGAAAACAACTTCTAAAAAATCTTCCACCTCCATGTAAATTGTCATTCATAAAATTGTTAAAACAAGGGGAAAAATAAATACTTCACATAATTTTTACAACAGAAGGCAACAGCAATCATGTCAGAAGTATGCATATTTCAGTATGTACTCTGAGTATAATAGAGTTTTTTGACTCTGAATAAACCCAAATACTGATAGTTTCAGGACTGATGCAGATTTTTTCTTTTCTTCAAGACAGAGTTGTGACCTGAGAGTTTTTGATATTCAACAGGTCTCTGATATGACCAAATTGCAAGAGGAGAAGCAGTACAATTGATTTCAATCCTTCCCTGGCTTTGTGTCACTCTAAACTTGGCAGTTTGCAACTATCTAATATGCAGATGTGCTCTTAAAAATTCCTGGGTTTGATCCTGGCTGTTTCCTGCCTGACATTAAGCATGCAATTACAACCAGGCATGCAGCTTTGCAGTTTTTGTCCCAAGTGGTAATTTTCCATGAAAATTACAAAGTTTAAAACGAAGTCTTTAAAGCTAGGACTTTTGTTACCTGCACATCATCACCCACACCTGAAACAGAACTCACATTTTATCTAATTGTAGACATGTAGCTCCCTGCACAATGTCTTAACCTGTGAAGTGCAGTAAATGAACTTTACTCTTGCATCAATGAGAAGGCATGTGTTGTGATTTTAACCAGACTGTTTAGCACATCTTGCTCTTTTACTTAAACTACAATCACCAAAACAACAGTATAAGAATCTTCTGACCTTCCACTGTCAGTTCCACGGTCACTTGACGAACCCCACCATCATTTGCAGCCTCACAGGTGTATTTGCCTCCATCACCTTCCTGCACTCCTTTGATGACCAAGCTGAACACGCCCCGGATGCTGCGGTCCACGACACAATGGTCTCCCTCTGGGACAGGGTGCCCATTTCTGTACCATGTGATCTGTGGCTCAGGATAGCCTCTGACCTGGCAAGATGTGAGAGAGAGTGGAGAAAGAAGGTAAACTTAACAGATGATGGTATCAGGAAGAAATGCTGGACATTTAGCAATGCAGTGGAAAGTTCTTGACACATACTCTTTAATACATCTGTTAAAGACATACTCTTTGCAAGCCAAATGGCACAAGATAATGAAATGAAAAAACTCTTGGATAAGCCAAACTTAAAATCATAAGACTAGTCAGACAGATAGATACTCATGCAGAAAAATTTCCCACTAGAACAGTTTCTCCACAAAATCACAGTGAGAGTGCCAATGAAAAATCCTGACTCCTGGGTCCCCACTGCTCAGAAACTCAAAAAAGGGGGCAGTAATGCTACTACACCTCTGAGTATGCAAGAGTGCAAGGCTGTTGTACCAAATACTTCTAGCATGGTTGCCACGGATTGGGCTTATAATGCAAATCTGTACTTTGGTCAGCCATCTAGTTTTCAAGTGTGCTGAGACATAGTAGCTGCTGACAATATACAGGCAAAAAAGGCAGACACATACCAAATTCTGTCTTGATCTTTAGAAGTAGAAGATAAGGTGCTGCAATTTGAAAGAGCATCATTAAGGGTCATTCTCATGGCAGGAAAGGATTATGAGCACCTACATATAGTCACACAAACATTAAGCTCAACTTAAAAAGACTACTGATCTACCCAAAGGAAGAATGTTCAGCAAAATGAACCAGTACTGTTCTCATTAAATAACAACCATACTGGTACATCCCTGCCTCCAATGGCATTAATGATTCCTTCAGATTTACAGGCAGATCCTTGACTGGTGTAACTGAGAACTGAGTTATTGATTTGAAATGGAGCTCTTGAAACTTGATGAGGACCTGACTTTCTTTTGCAAAAAAAGTGGGAAAAGCAGACATACACCAGATTCCACTAAATAAAAAAACTACTCAGACAAAGGTTCTTCCTCTGCTTTGTGAGAAATGCCATCTTCTTTGAGGGTCACTTTAGAATGTGTTAATTGTTAGCACGCTTGCCAAGTCATCATAACAACTGCTGATTGCAGTACTCCTTTCCTATCCCCCTCTGATATGTCAACTTTCCATCTTCTGACTCTCTGATCCTTTGCCTACAAGCCATGAAGTAACTGAGTGAATCAAGATGAGCTGGAATGAGTAATAGTCATGGCTGTTTGCTCACTGGGAAAGAAGCAATTTTGCCTTCTGAACTACATATCAAAATTTGGCAACTGAACAGGAAGTCCCTTCAACCTCCAGGTGGGCAAAATATTGATGATCTGTCTTGAAGTGAAGAAGGCTTGGTTGTGGTTCGGGCAAATTCCTCCCAGCATTCTCCTCTCAGTTTCCAATTCTCATTTCAGCTTTGCTTTCTCTGACTGCACAGCACTTACTTTGCAAATTACAATATTTAGCCAACCAACCTTACCCATTCTTAGGCTCTCTTCTTTAAAAGCCTTTCATGTTTAATCCAGCCCCACCTCACTCCAGCTGGGTTTCTCATCTGCTGCAGCTTAACCTACAGCTGTCAGAATTTTTCTCTTTCCTTTAAATCTTGGGATATCAGTTCAGACAAATTAATTTTCCCAGTGATGTGGTGACCTCTTCTCCCTGGCATTACTTACTCAATATTTAAGGACATTAACATTTGTCATGAGCTGACTATGCTGAATAAACTGGAGAAACTTTCTACTTCTGGTATAATTTCTCAAATTCTTTTTGAGTCTAACTAAACAAAAGCCATCTTCCATGAAGTATAAATTGTGGGATCCTCCACAATGGGGAGCTGATTTCTGTTTAAAAATGTCAAAGCATTTTTCTAAAGCTCTTTGTGGTCATGTCTTTTTCCAGTCTTTTCTTATAAACAGCAGCTCCTTCTTGTCCCAGACTCCTCACCCTAGTCCAGCATATTGATGTAGTGCTTACTAAGAGCACAGGCTCCAGGGAATATCTTAGCACATTTCAATTTCAGAAAAAGGGAGTTGTATAGCAGCAATATGAGATTGTTACAATACTCTGACTCCAGGTAGTTGATAATGTGCTCACTGTCACAGAAAGTGACTTGCACCAAATAACTGTTTCTTACTATAACTTGCCAATGCCCTCATACCTGCATTTTTATTCTGGATTAAGAAACTAGCAAAGAGATTAAGTGATTTACCCAAAGCCAGAGAGTATATTAGAATGGAGTTATTAGTTCTCATTTTGCTTCACCTGGATATTAAGATTTACTTAAAATATTTGAGGCAAAATTGTTTTCACACTTATGTATCAAATATCTACAGTACAGTAAAATGGAAGAGTAGCACTTCAATTGATGTGAAGACCTTTTCAGTGGTTCTGTCTTCACATCACAGCCTCTTTACTAGCATTAGTCTAGCCACATCTGTTTACAGCTGCTGAGATTCTGGTCTGCAAAACAAAGTCATCAATTACACATCACCAAATATATTCACTGTTTTTTCCCAGTTCATAATCATTTCTTCTGGTGATTTCATGGAATTCTTCAGTCCAGCTCCAAAGGCCTCAAGCATTAACCTTCTATCACTTGTAACAGAGAACAATTGGGGTCAAAACAATGGGAAATACTTGTCTTCTTTTTCAATTTTCTTTTACAATATTCTTAAGGCCCTCTTGGACCACACAAGGCCATTTTTAGCTGACCCTTCAAGCTCTGGTAGACCATTATTTATGTAATTCCAGTATCACATGGCTGAAGCTACATTAAGTACTTTTCCATTTCTTCTCTTTGTTTTATACTTGCTATCTCTGTAATAATGTGTTCATCGACATCTCTACATTGAGGAAATGCCACACCAAAAGCTACAAACACAGGCTATCAGCAGTCCATTTCCTTTCAAAAGGTTGAGTCATTCCCTTCCCAAACTATGACTCTTTTTTCTTGAATTTTTTTGTCAAAAATGAAATAATGGGAAAGCAGAAGTTTACAGAATTGCTCTGTTGCAAGGATTTATTTCAGGTTTGGGTTTGGAATGTGTTTCAAACTGAGCCAGCCCTCTCTGAAATACATGGTCATGCCATAAAAGTGTCAGGGACCCTTAAACAAATCACTGGTTACCAGATTTTGATCCTCATGGATCAATTCCAGAACTGCAGCAGGTTTTATATTCCTCCAAACCTTTCCAGAGCTCACTAAAAACATCTGCCTTGAATAAATCCACAGCAAAGAGAAATTTATCTGCTTATTTAATGCCCAGCAGCAGCATGCTATAACCCTTATTTACAACTTGGCCTGTGTGAGTATTGCCAGTCCCAGTGAGGCTGCAGCTTCTCTTTACCTGCTCCACAATAACAAGTGGAAAATTGACAGCAAGCAGCAAATAACCATTGTATTAGCACAAACACAAGTTTTCAGTTTTTGTCTGGACCCTTCAAGTGCTTAGAGCCTTCCTGGAAAAGTTTGGTAAGGCAAAACAGGGCACCAACAGCAAGGGCAAAGAGCCGAGAGAGAACCTGTGGTGTGTGAAACTCTCAGAGTTCAGGTTGTTCCACATCTGGGTCTGAGAGAATGCTATTGAAAAGGGATGGTGCTAGCTTCCCAAAGAAAATAAAGAAATACAACAAATCCATGGAAGCTGTACATTAAAGGACAGTATTATTAGAAAATGTGCCCCTACAAACTATTCCCCACTGTCACAAACTGAAAGGCAGTCAGTGACCACCAACACCAGACACATTTAGCAATCTTTTTTCTTGTTCAAGAGCACAGGAAACATTTTCTCAAACTTGGTCTCTATCTATGCTCCATAAAAGAGCTGTTTATGTACAAATTTCAAAAAAACATAGGTTTGCCTACTTAAACATAGTTGCAGTAGCAGTTTAAGGCAATGAGATGCACTCTTTTGGCTTATGGTTTTAACTTCAAATTTCAAACTGCTGCTGGCTCCAGTGAGGTGAACAATGAACACAAACCCACAGCACCCAAAAAGAAGGAGCCATGAGTTACAAAAAACCAAAGTGTAAGTGTGAAACATTGATGGGGTGTGTACTGTTACTGAATATTTTTCAGTTTGACAGTAACATCTAAAGACTATTAGAAATGATGGCAAACATTACATTACATATTCCAGCACTACATCCACTGTACTGCCTGAGGTGTTCAGTGCTTGATGTTAAGGACTAGATATATGTCCCATTTTGCTGTTTAAGGTCACACAAGCACTGAGATCAGGAAGAGGACAGCTATCAACAGGATTTACTGGCTTGCAAAATCTCTCTGGATTACATCATATATAGACAGGCACATCAAAACTCATACTTAGACTGGCAATGTTACAACTCTTAAGACATTGTTATTCAAAATAATGCCCTTCATAGAAATTATTTCATATACTGAAGTATTAGTTCACTGATGACTAAAATTCCTCTCAAGAGACAATCCTGCTCCCATGAAATCAGAATTTTAAAACATCCAGATTCTGTCAGCACAAGTGTTCAGTTGTGCTGCTGTTTCTGTAGACTACTTTGCCGTAATCCCCCAAAGTCCAGAATTAAGATCTATGTGTGTATAGTTCTCAACCATTGAATGAAAGAATCAGTTTTATTTGGGAGATTCAATACATATAAGGAAAAGGAAAGACAGAAATGTTATCTATTCACATGCAGGCAGTGTAGTTAGGACATTCACAGTTAGACTGTAATGCCTGGAAGCAGTAAAACAACACAAAACAAAGTGTGGATGACCTGGGTAACAAGTCATAAATGAAGAATGGCAGTAATGAGAAATGCTAAATGTTTTCTAATACATATAGTACCTGTAATGCAGAAGAGAATAAATTATTTCCCCCATCCACAGTGGACTGGGCAAGCAATAAACTTTCAAAAGAAATTAGCCAGTGGGTTGGTAGATGATTGCCACCAGTCACTTCCTTTAAAGGAACAGCTTTGCTTATTTGGTTGCCTGCCTATCTAAACATTAAGAAATTCCAAAAATTGAGGAAAGCTTGAGAAAGTTTTGTAGCCTATTCTCTGTTCCATGCCCATCTTCAGGAGGAAACCAGTAATTTCTGGGACCTACATCTCAGAAAAGGCCATAGAGACCAGAAACTGCAAAGGAATAAAATGAGGATAGCCTCAGCCAAAGCTGTCAGATGTTAGCACTGAGCTCCCAGACTTGTGCTTTTGGCAGATCCTTAGAAGTCACCATAAGGCGAAGTCAAGGGAGATGTGGAAAACTACTCAGAATGTCTGACAAAGTCTGACCTTTATTCTGCTGCCTGCAAACCTGACAGAGCAAATACTCATTTCTAGAGGGGAGTAAACTGCTTGCCTTTTTTGCAAAACTTAGGAGTAATAAGCCATCAGATTGTATCAAGAAAGCAGCAGAAGAAATGTCATTAAACAGCATGACACATTTCGCAAGTGTAATTATAATCCAAAAAATAAAGATACAGGAAAAAAATAACACACTTGAAATGTGGTAGAGACTAGATATGTCTTCCTCCATTGTCTAGGTATCAGCAAAAATAGAATATTATTGCCTTTATTGCAAGTTACATATTAGATGAACTCATCTGAAGGTCACATGGTTGAAGGCTCTCATGCAGCCCCAAGAGATTCAATCCAAACATCAGCAGCTGTTCTGTGGACGTGGCTCATCCTAGGTCCTCCAAATAAAGAGGTGTTTCCCATAATCATCAGAGAGCCATAGCCCTCTAATTTACTTCAATCAAGAGCCAATGGGTTTTGACCCTGGACTTTGATCAAAAGACTTGTGAAGGCACCTTAGCAGAGGATACTACACCATAACATATACTCTGTCCATGTAGGCAGAGCTGTGTTTCTCTCAAACTAGAGAAAAAGGCTGCTTCTTGTTTTAATATTTCATACTGCTGTGAACTCTTCATTTCAGTGTTAGCAAAGAAGTACTATAAAACTGTAGAGACTACAACATGAATGTTGTAACTACAGCCCACCCAATAGGTGCTGTATTTTGATTTAGTTTTAATTTTTACTGTTGGTGCAGGTGGGAAACATGGTTCTGGCCAGTGCAGCTCTTTTTAAGTCTTGTAACAAAGCTTCTGTTAGGCTCAAGCTCAGTTTGCTTTAACAAATGAACTGCAGATGTTCTTGATAAAAGAAAGTGGACATGATACATTGTTAAGCTCCTTCTGAGACTTTAAACACACACAAACCATATCTCAAGAATAGTTTATCCCTTTTAAAAGCTTGCTTCTAAAACAGAGAACTTGCCTGGCAAGGTTAAACATGAAAATGTTAAATATTTGGAGACTTAGCTATGACTTTGCAAACAAAGTGAAAAACCTACCTCTTCTGCAGAACAGTCTAGAATCCACTGTTGTGTCATTAAAGCAAAAATGGAATACAGAGTAGGAGCAAACATGCTCACTTCAAAGCATTACCTCCTGTACATACAAGAAAAAACAATGGTTTTTCTGTAAACCTAGGACATGTTTTATTTTTCTACTTTGCACTCACCAGTGCCAAATGGCATTTGATACTTTATAGTCCAAGCACCAAACACAAGATCTTTCTGCAGGTGGCACCCCAAAAATTTTAGTCTTGACTCTTGAAAAATAGTTTTGCATAGTCTGTTTATTCAGTATCACACCATTCAGCCCCTTTTTGCAGATTGCAAAGGTGCTAAACACTCCACATACTACCCACAGGTCTTTAGGGGAATCAGTTTTTATGGTGCTCAGCAGGGAAGAATTTATGACCTATCCATGGAAGACATGGTCTGCTAACTGAAAAGCAGACAGCAGCTGCACATAATTTCTTCTTCAATCTTCTACATTTGATCTTTTTTTTTCCTTTTTGTAAAATTCAGTGTCAAGAGTTCCCAGAGGTGCACAGAGTATTGGCTTTATGCTCAATCACTAGAGTATAACTGTTTGAAAAAAAGCACTGCTATCCCAGGTACCATAAGCTAAACAAGTCCATTTGTGTGATATTTTTTCTGAAGGAATCAAGTGGAATTTCAGAGTAGCACTGGGTGTCAAGCTGCCTTGAGTTTATCCAAGTTCAAACACCAGTCCCAATTTACGCAGCTCTCAAGAGCATGTTCAAGCCCTATTTATGTCTTTTGGAATTAATCACATGTACAGGTGCTTTTCCTAAATCAGATTTTATTTAATTTAGGGAATAAGTTTAACTGTAGTGCTTTAAAGAAATGTTACAGGAGTCTTCATACAACCACAAAATAACCTGAAACATCAGTCAGCTGAAATACAGAACTCTGCCATGATGGATTCTACCCTTTCCTGTACAGAGGATATAAAGGAGCACACTGCATAGTGGAACACGTCTGTGGAGCTGGGATGTCAATCAGCAACTGAATCAGGGGCTGGAAACTCTGCTACACTAATGGGGGCATTTCCACACAGCTGTTGCTGTCTCAGACTGGCAGAGCTTTTCTGATGCAGCTTTCATAAATCATTCTGCCAGCAGCAACATCTGCCTTTTTACTCTTCCCACATTGTAGCCAGCTGACCTGTAGCAATTAGGTGTGTGATGAGAGTTTTATGCAAACCACCCATAAAGTTCACCTGGACCTTTTTTTCTGTAAGTATAAGCTTTCTGAACCTAATGTGAGATTATATCTGAATATCTTTAGATCTGTTTAATATTTGTATTTAGTCATTGTTGTATTTTTACCATTTTTAAAAAGCCTTCCTCTGGCTGCCAATTCAAAAGCAGATGCCATAAACCTTGGCTAAAGTCTAGAAGAAAGCTTAGGCTATTTCCTCCAATGCCATCCAGATACTGTCCTGGCACACAAAGATGACAAGGTCTCCATAAAGTGGTAAAATTCTGGCATTTTTTCAAAGTAGGAGTGCACAGAAAACTGAGTTCTGTAGAAACTGAAGATAATTCCAGTCCAAAATAGGTAGTGGTAGCTGTCACTTGGGAAAGTGTAACTTTGACTTCATAGCTGAGGATCTGAGACATGGAGACACTCAGACTTTGCCAAACTCACACTTAAAGGAACTTAGATTTCAATAGTTAGTACCATTAGATGAAATAATCTGACCATACTTCTCCCTTGCCAACCAACTTGCTATTGGAGGAATCAATGCGAAGTCTGAAGATGCAGCACAGAGGGGCCACTGCTCTTCTTAGATGAACAATGACTGAATGTGTTTGTATTCAGAAACCAAAGTGCACAGCACTGAGTGAACAGTGAAGAGATCCAGACAAAATAGGCCCAGAGCCTTGGCAATGAAATAAACCCCACACAAAACAGAGTTACAAATAAGAGAAGTAAAGCCACCACCACAGGAAAATGTGAGCAACATGATAAGAAATGACTCTGTCAGCTCTCAATAACTTCAGCACTGCCACACAGTATGGGCCAAAAAGATTCCAAAGGCAAGGGCAAGTACAAGAGCTCTCAACACAACACAAAGATAAACTCTGCAGCCCTCTCTTGAGTGAAACTCTCATCAATTTTAATGGAAGTTTTCCCTGGTTCTAAGTCTCTCCTTAGAGAAGAAAAGGCAAACTGCAAAGACAAAGCTTTATTCCCACGGCCCAACTTTTAAGAAGTGTTAGATATTATGAGGTGCTGAATAGCTTAAAATCCTAAAAAATTGCTAAGAAATAGCTGACCTCAGTGCAGGGTAAAGGGTCACTCAGGATTATGCAGTACAAATATAAGGGAGTTCAAAGGGAAAGAACTGTGGCTGTGGAATGGAAATAAGGCTCTTGGTAATTTTTCCATATAGCCCAGTAAGTCCCTAAAACGATGTCTCTTTCCCTATCCTTCTCCTAGTTTCCCTCTTTGGTGATTCTGAGTCAAGATGTCTATCAAACATTTCTAGATGAAGCAGCTGCTTTGTGTCAGTAACAGAGAATTGAGGAGCACGTCAGAAGTTTCCTGATAGGACTGGAAAGTTCATCTCAGAGCAGCAGCAATGTTTGCTACAGCAAACAAGATTTTGAGGAATCAGACCAGAGTTTTGAAAAGCTGTCAGAACAGAAGTGGTTCATTAATTTCCTGTTCAGCAGGACAGCCTGATTTATGGGGTTAGCCACTAATTTTGTTCATAAATATTATGTGGCAGCACTAGAAGAAAGACTGAAACATAAATCAGTTTAACACAATAAAAATAAATTGTTGGGAAATTTTCACCCCTCTCTCATCAAAAAAAGCTGAACTTTTAAGACTTCAAAAGTTTTACTTTCAGTTGTCAATCCTTCATTCATCCTTTATCCAGTAATAATTCAGAAAGGTGTACAATGATTCTTTAGACAAAGTAGAAGCAGGAGGAAGCTTCCTGAGCAAGTACAGGATGAAATGAATACCAACATTTTGCTCTGTCATTAGCAAAACGTGTGTGTGTGTCCCCACTTACAAGGAGAACTGTAAACATTTAGCTGTTTTATCTCACAGAACTGATCACAGAATCCAGATGCTTTAAGCCACAGCCTGACACTGGGATATCATCAGGTCATAAGACTGCTGATAACTCAGGAAAGCAGCACAATCAAACACCATCATTTATTTTCATAACAACAATCCCTTCATAACTGCAATACCTGGGGTTGGAACTGGCAGTCACTTTTTAAAGATGACAATTCACCTTGTTTCTTTTCTTTCACAAGAGAATGTTCATCATTTATTGTGATAAAACTTGCACTGGAAGACTGAAAGGTTGTTTTTGGGGTTTTTTGTTTGTATTTTTACTTACTGATGTAAAGTTTCTGTCTTAACAGCACAAGAATTTATCTCATATGTCACTGAACACTATGTAGGAGCTATGCCACTGATCAAACAAGCTTCATACTTTCCTAGTTTGGGGATGCTGCTCTTAGCATGCTATCAACAGATAAGGAATCTCTACAAATTTACATGAGTGCACACTGTATGCATGACCTATTATTGAGAAAAAATTGCTTTCTTTCTGTGCCCAAAACACACAGCCACAGGCAAATCTGTTTGGAGCTATGAAATTTGCAATTAAGGGCAGCAATGCACTTCTGAAGTGTAAGGTGGTAACAAATACTATGTGCTTAAAATGAACATGCCCGTACTTTATCAGTTTCCAAGCAGACAAGATTTTTATTTCCTGCAATTTAGGAGTCTGGCCATGGCCACAGAAAATGCTGAAACTGGATTTTGTTACTGGGTTCCTGCACAGTTAACGACTGTCTGCTGATAGTGACAAAGACTGCTGGAAAAGGCTGTGCTCTGGAGAAGCTATAAAAATTCTCCTCAATTATGTGTTCTGCTTTGTTAGTGCTTCTTGGTAGGGCTGAGAAAGCAATGGGCATGAAGTGTCATTTGTAACAAACTTCACTATAAAGTGATGTGGTTATGAAGAGATACAAAATGCAATGTTGGATCATGAAGATGTGAACACATCAGACAGCCTAAACAACTGGCATTTCCCATTGCACCATTTATTCCACCAAGTGCAACTTACTGTTATGCCATAAATAATTAGGACTTCAGTACAAAATCCTGTGGAAAAACATCAACTGCTCATTAGCAACTGTCAGTGATTTTTTTACCTTGTAATAATCTGTGAAATTGATAAGTTTTCCTCACTTCACACACCCTTTTAGTAACATCTTAGCAGAGGTAACTCAGATAGTACAATGCACAAGTGGCTGTGTTTAGAATGAAAATAAAATCCCAGGGCTGAGCAACAACAGTTTAAAAGAAAAAACCTCAAACTACTAACTGAAATACTAAGTATAAATTGCTGTGACCATAAATTTCTAGTTCAACAATTCAAGATAAATATTTATAGACATGCTGAGTTTAAGAGAAAGTTTGTGGGCTCACCTCCCCTTTCTAATGCTTTCTCTCGAAACTAAAATTGCTGTGATTTTGGTAAGAGAAACACACATGCATTCAGAAGTAGCTTCAGAAGTAGCTGTTTAGGTTGTGGAAAAAGAGCTTACTCTGCATATGCTTTCAATAGAGCCCCACTTAACTGCAGTTGCTCCATTCCTACTGAGAGGTCTGAACAAATCCAACATCGTGTTTTCCATTAAACCTGTGGGTATGCAAGAGTCTCCCAAACAGACAAACCTGTCCATTTGCATATCCCAACAAACCAGCTTTGAGTCAAGGCTCTGAAGACCCAGTTCTGGCACTGTGAACATGATGCTCTGCATCCAACAGGAGGCACTTAGGTATCTGTGATGTTTGCACCCATTGCACATCTTCATTTTCTCTTCCAAAATCAGAAGTTTTTTATCTCCCAAAGATCTAGGATAGTGGATGAGAACTGAACTCTGGAAGACAGACATTCTGCTCTGAATCCAGGTAGGTATCTGTGTGTTTCTGTGTCATCTTGCACAAGACAATAAATCTCACCATGCCTTGGTGCCCCACATAAATGTCAAGGGGGTAACTGATTATTTCCTCTGTTGTTTTGGCCAGAAAGACCATCAGAGAAGGACCCAACTCTACTCTGGCCTTTGTATGTGTTAAATACTACAGACAAACACTAGGATTCCAGTTGAATGAGGCTGTTTAAGTGGTACCATGGAATGAGCAGAAATCAATACCATTTGCAATAGTTCTTTAATCTGTACTTCCAAGATTCTATCATAATTTTTCTTCCAGTGCTTTGGCTTTTAGAATAACATTGTTTTGAAATATTTATATTTGCCTCCCTGCAGAGACAAACTGCTGAGTTATTCTTTTATAAAGGAACACCAGAATTTATATAGACAAAAAAAAAATCAACCTTAAGTATATTGAACTCTTGTTCCAGAGAGTTCACAGAACAGAAAAAAATCTTTATTCACTGTTTGCCAGTATGGGAGTGTGATATAAATGAGTTACATTTGAGACACAAGTTAGATTTCATACTGCCATGTGTGTGCAGGTGCTTTTACAAATCTTTTACAAAATAGTGTGCATTGCATTAATATTCTAAGCTTTGCAAAAGCAATTTAAAGAATACATGCACCATAAATAAAGGCTTGCTTGTGTATTATGCGACATACTGAAGGAATGGCAAACTCTCAAGCCACACAGTTATGATTTGACTCTACCATGCAGCTGGAGGAAAATTACCATTCTCATTCAATGTGAGTTGAGAGAGCACAGAGCTGGATGAAGTAAGTTCAATATGCCATTGCCAACAGGCAAATAACCATGAGCAGAATTATTTAATTTGTCAGTCTTTGCCTCTCCCTTTTTTCTGGGCTCCATGTGCAGCTTGTTGTCATCTTTAAATGAAAAGTTGCAGTTGGAATGCAGTAAGACTTTTAATTAGTGTTTTAGTAAGCTCAGCTATTGCATTTATAATAAATAGTATATTCCACAGAGTAACATTCACCATAGTATTTTTTCAAATATGCAGACAAGCAGGGAAAACTCAGAAAAATAGAAAATAACTTATTTTTCCATTTTGCCTCATTCTTCAAATGAATTACAAAGGTTTCCATCTAAGCAATAAAAAAAATTGCAAAGCTGACTTTGAATTTGTACCAGTTTTGGTCATGGCATTTTCAGAAGACAAAGATTGCTTTGTTCTGTTTCACTACAGGTTTACAACAATGCACTTACTTACAGAGAATAAAACTATCTCCACCATCAAAAAAGCCTAGAATTTTAATAAAAAAAAAAAAATCCAGGTTTTCACTCTGTCTTTTCCTAAAACTCCTCTGAAAAAGAAAGGTGTAAGATCTCTAGAATCTCACTGCAACATATTCTTAATGTGGGATGGCCAGCCTAGAAACCAGGTTAATAACTTGTGAGTCAAACATGATTTAGCTCCTAACCTACAGCCTGCCTGCTTGGTTCCCTGGAAGAATAAAGTCAACATATTTAGGCAGGTAATTCAAAGCCCTTATACTGGACTACTCACCCCAGGGACAATCAGTCAGTGGAATGCCTTGATTTTCTGGCTCCAACCAGAGCAGAACTTTGACATGTAACCTCTGACCCCAAAAAGGAGCAGCAGTGGCTCCCTCAGCACTAGCCCAACACTTCAACATCACTCCCATTTCAAAGCTTATTTCCCCAGCATAAGAGAAGAACACAAGAGATGTGAATTCACATGGGATGCTGAATTATGAACTGGGATGACTTTTGGCTTAAGAATCGTGATCAAGGCAGGTTTGTCCCCAGACACTAAACAATGAACTCTGAAAGCTTAGCTAGAAAAATGGATGCTGTTTCAGTAACCTCTAGTGACAAGATAATATCTTACAGACTGAAGGTTAAAAACTGAACTGGAAACCTACAGAGGAACAATCTTGCCTTGCCTCCTTTTGTTCCTGACTGTATCCTCCTTTGGGATTTGGACCCTGGTTCATAGTTTGCCATGTCTGGGCACATCAGAGCCCTGTTAGAGCACATGGCAGTGCCTGCTGGAGCAGAGCCTGAAGGACTGAGGCCAGTGCAGGGCTGTGGCCAGCTGGGGATGGTGCAGGGCTGTGGCAGTGCAGGGCTGTGGCCAGCTGGGAATGGTGCAGGGCTGTAGCCAGCTGGTGATCGCACAGCCCATGCACGGCTCCCCTTGGCTCCAGGCTCACACTCCTCTGGGGAGCAGCCAGCCCTTGCTGCTCCCTGTCAGACAGACAGGTTTCTCCCCCTCATGAATGGGCTGAATTCACAGCAATGTAATTTTCTGTTCAGCATGCATTTAGATACTGGGGAGTCCAAATTTTACATGGAAAAATATTATTTTGTCTGGTTTTGCCCAGTAGGTTTCCAAACTTCATATTACATCCATGAGTGAACAGAGCCAAGTAACATGTCAAAAGCAGAAATTTTTAGCTTTGGAGTCAAGGTGCTAGAGTGAGCATGGACTGAGCAAAACCACAATGAGTAATGATGTGTTTTGATTATAAACCTTCTCCACATGTTGCCTTCTGCAGATTCTGAATGCATAATGCTTGCTGTCTATTAATGACTATTCTCCTTTCCCACAGGGGCAAAGCAGAATTATATTAAAAAGTGGGACCTGGAGTCATTTGGTGCAAATTCTTAAGGACCCATTTACAGACAGCCAAAAGCACACTTTGCTATTTTATGTGGGGTTCTCATAGCTACATATGGCACTGAACCCTTCCCTGACCTTTCTGGTTTCATCAGCCAGATGCAGGCAAGGAGCTTGACGTTCAAACATAGTTTATCATGGCAGAAAGCAAATATATTACTAGTTAGCCAAATGCACATCTGATGATAAACACTCTGTCCTACCTTTAGGGTGAGCTAGAAAAATAAAATTAAAAGCTTTCCAGTTAGAGATGTATTTCTGGAAGAAAAAAAAAATCAACCAAAATATTTCCCCCCCTTTCATACCTCTCACATCAATATAGGCTATTGCAGCACAAGCAAAAGTCAGCTACTCTCCGTTCTGTTACAGTTACTAGATCTTTTTTAACTTTCAAACTTAATATGAGTGTGATAAGAGTCAAAGGCACAATTCCCTAAAAAATCAAGTTTAAAACATCATAATGCTAAGCTGAAGTCATGTTTCATGCACTACCAAGAACGTTTATTTAAGTAAGAAAGCACAATGCTACATGATGAGTTTTATTGCCAGTGGAATCAACCACAACAAAGCCTTCTGCACTGACCCAGAGGAGCAAGGGAGACTAGTCTGGAAAAGATGATGATATTTTTCAAATTAAAAGCAGAACTGAAGAACTTAATGAGACATTGTAGAAATCTGAAAGATTCATGATTAACCATCATGGGACAGAAAACCCAAGAAAAATTATAATGACTGGTTCTACTGCGACCTACATGGATTCAGTCTCCGGGCATCGCTTTGTTCAGCTATTTAGGATGTGCTGATCAGCTGTTTTTCTCTTTGGAAATACACAGATTTGAGCTACTTATTTTTCAGATACATGTATATTATCAACCCTAAACAGTGGACTTTATGATTAGTCACGGCATTTAGTCCATCCTTATTTTTCTTAAAGACTGAACCTCTTTTACACCACCATATGAATATTTTATGTCGCCTTTTCCTCAGCAAATTTGGATGTATTCCTCAGCAATACATAATTTAGAATTTGGATTGGTTTTTGTTTTTTCTTTTTTTTTTTTATTTTTGCCAAATGACTATAGAAGAATAGCAAGTCCAGAAATCTCTGCTAATGAAATAAATTTTCTCAAAATCAACCCTAGGGACATCCCTATGGATAAATTATATGGACACTCTTTTCCTCTTTAGCTGACACACAGCCATGCTTTCAAACAACACACTACAGTAGTGGGTGGTCACAAAAAAAAACCCAAACAAAGATACTTAAAATAAACTTGTCAGAGTCAACCATCAAAGCAAACTGGGGGCAGGTAGATGCAATGAAATCACACAGCTTTGTCATGTGATTTTAATTGCTTCCACCTAAAAATACAAAATATTTAGAAACACATTAAAGCAAAAGTAAAGAAATAAAGAAAGTGGTGATCAAAAGCAGCACAAATATGTAGTCTGACTTCAGCTAAAACAACACTGGTTTGGGACATACTAAAGAAAATAATACAAGATTATCTTTAATTCCATATGTACATTAGTAGTAGTGTTTTAAAAAACTTCAATTATTATTACCATCACACTTATTATTTTTTTTAATATTCCTTGAATTACAGCAGTTCCTACCACAACAATCAAAAATAGGGAGCCAATCTTTCTGGCACTGCATGGAGCAGAACTCCTGTCACCAGCTGGTGGTAGATAAGCAATTAAAGTGGGAAAGGAGACAGAAAGCAAATAGAAACATAAATGTGATAGGATCAAACAGCACATTTCTTCCACAGTTGGGAGGTGGTGGGTTACTGAACACTCGCTCAATTATACAAAATAATAAAACCAACCCTGAGAAAAGACAACTCAGAACAGGGATATATGTGTATGTTCACTGTTCCCCAGCCATGGCCTCTTTCCTGTGTAGAAATTTTGTTTGGGTGGAATTTGGAGATATTCAGCATTGTCTAGGATTTCTGAACATCTGGCAGATTGAAAAAAAAAAACCTCTGCAAAAGGTCTGACCAAACTTTGCTGCCAAATATCCAGAAATATTGGCTGTGGCCTGAGCACATGCACAGATCAACTGCAGGGGACAATGTTTTAAGTGCAGCACTAAAGAGCATCATCAGATGCTCTGCACACAGACTACACAAGAAATGCTTAAATACTTCCACCAGGGAAATCCTGAGGATAGCTATGATGGCCACAGGTGACAGGGAGACAGATGTGGAGAGACAGAAGTGGAGCTCATGGATCTCCACTCCTGACTAAAACCTAGAAATTTCTTGAGCACCAACTTGTACACTTACAATTTTTCTAAAGGATGCATCATTGGCAAGGCAAGGAAAATGGGCATCAACACATGGATGTCAGCTGATGAAAGGAAGTGTGTTTAAATAATTCTGCGTGTAGGTGACACTGTGTGGGGAACTCCTTTTGACTGAATCCCACCTTAACCACTTCCCAGCAGAGCAGCCATTTTCACTTTGGCCTCATGTAAAGCTGACACTGTTTCCATATGCCAATATACGGTTATAGAGTAAAATAAACCCAAATAAAACCATGCATGGATTACTCATGAGAACATGCATTTGGTGAGTGAATATGATGGAAGGTTGATTGCACCAAGAAAGAATACACAGCAGTAGAAGATCCAAACAGAAACCAGCTTGCCTTAAGCTGTTCACAGCCACCTTTTGTGTTTATTTTTATGTTTGTGGGTTTTTTTCCCTTTTAGTTCAGCTGTCTATACCTCAATGTCTGCCTAACACAAAACATCTAAGTAACTTCTCAATGCATCACCTTTTTCCCAAGAATGCTCCAGTGGTACGTGGAAAGGAAGACCAAATAAAATCCACAGTCAAGTGGAGAACTTTTTCAATTCTTTCCCTTTCAGAACATGCCTCAGTGTTTCATACCAGGTTTCTGGGAGTATCACAGTATCAGCACAAGTCCTCTCACAGCACTCACTTCCATCAGACAACTGTCTCCCATGAAAACATGGGTCTCTCCTGAATTTCTTCCTTTATAAGGCTCAGAACAGGCATCCCTCCAGAAAGCACAGATCCAAAGCCACTGCAGCTTCATGCATTGAGCTGCCCAGCACATTTTGTAACAGCAAACATCTCAAGCCAACAGCAAGGATGTGCCATGTCATCATCCTCTGTCATTACATGGGCTCCTCTCAGATCCTGCCATCTGAAATCCAGGCATGTGGTGTAATTAGGGCATTTTTCTGGAGAGCCTGCTGACTGAGGGTTGGAAATGGCACACACATTGCTGCCTTGAGACCAAATCTAAGGGAAGATACAAAAGGTTTTGCTATGCATAGCTTGTGCTATGCGTGTAAAACATGCCACAGTAAAAAAAGAGGTTAAAATTAGTTTTAGTGTTAGTGGGTAGTTGAAAGAATTTATAAATGTTGTGGGAGTGTTTAACAGTCTTCATTCTAGTAGAGCTTCCCTACCCTTTTAACTCTTAACACATTGCAAGAATAGATGGCAGAATCACTGCTGATCTTCCCACTCCCTCTTGATTTTACTGCCTGATCCCAATTAATTTCTTCTGGTGTGTTTTTCTAAACAGTACCTGTGCAACGACCAGCAGCAAAAGTATCTGTAAGTTATTGGACTTAACTGATTCAAGCAGATGCAACATCTGGGTGGTAGAAGAACAACCAGAAAGAACATTAAAAGGGTAGGATTTTACATTGACCTGGCTTGTCCTAAAATTTACCATCCAGCTCCCTTCCCTGGAGGGTGATGGAAAGGGAAGGGCAGAACAATAACTAATCAATGGGCAGCAAACTGAATTTAGTACCCCAACACCTACTCAAACCATGAGCTCCATGAAATCTAGTTCCCTGGGATTAGAATACTAGACAGATTTAGTAGTTTGATATCTTGGTTCTGGCAATGGACCATGTATGATGGCCCACATGAAGCAGAAAAACCACCCATACTGCACTGTTGCCAACTGTACAATGCTTTGTCCAAGGAGGAAAGTTCTTTCCTGACCACTAGGCAATGGGTTTGTGGTCTGTAGAGTATTTGGCTGTTCCTCTCAAGTAGAGCTATAGCACAAGTATTTTTTTAGGCTCATAAAATTAATGACCATCAATATTACACATGTGCAAATAAGGCAGTTTAAGTGCTTGCTGCAATCAAATGCACAAGTTAACATCCAGGGTTCAATACAACTGAGAAAGAAGTAGCTTAAAACAAAGCCTGGTAACATTTTGGTCTTCTTTTCCAGGAGTGTCTCAAAGGTTCTGACAATGAGCTAAAATGCCTTAACACAGGGCACGACATTACTGCCTTGAGCTGCCCACCTCACACATGGTGTGCCACTGAAGAACAGCTTATCAACCCAGTCCTAAAAAGTTGTGAACATACAACACAATTTCACAAATTTCTGGGGTGGTTTGCCTAAAAATCACCTCAGCAATTTATTGATGAACAACTGAGATGTCCATCCAGCAGATCTTTGGGGAGTATCAAGTGAAAGTAACCTTGGCTTTGCCTTACTGTTTCCACTCTGTACTCCAAGAAAAAGTCATGCTCATACTCTTGAAAATGATGATTTAAATTTCTATGCTGAGATGCCACTAGAAAACTGAGATCTGCAGTCAGATATAAATAAACTTCCTGAAATTTTAGTAAGAAAATCAGGGTGGTAGTTGAAGGAACAGGAAAGTAATAAAAATAAAATCCCATTAAAGGAAGCCCCAGTTTCTTTCTACCTCGAATTTCCTACATTTATGGGCTATTTCTCCCTTTCTGCACTGTCTTTGATCTTGAATTGCCATTTCACACAACTTATCTAATAATGCTGCTGGAAAGAAAACCAAGAAATTTAATTCTGGGGCCCTCTCTTCCTTGTTCACTTAATGAGAATACAGGATCATCACAATATCAGATTTATATCCTGTCTTGGATTCTAAAAATATTTGTTCTTTCTGATAAGATCAATTCCACTGCAAAGAAACTCTTTGAAGAAAAGCTCCTGTCTAGCCATTTAAAAAACTTTTTATTTTTCTTCAGCCTGAGTCTGGTTTAATATTTATACTGCAACAACATATCATAACATCTGTAGCCTAGATAGGTTTTCCAGGATAGAAAAACCTAAGTACGTTGAGTGGCTTCTATTACTAAATCTTAATAAATTGTTTTTGTTAAGATTGTTCTTCTGAACCTGTTTTTCTGAACAGGTCAACTGTCCTTCTGAACCTCTGGAATATTAAATGGCAGAAGAAGCAACATTGTATTACCCAGCTGAAGATGGAGCCAGATCTCAACAGCTGTGCAGGCTCCTGCAGCTGTTCAGCCACAGCACCTTTCAAAAGGGGCTGCTGGTTCCCCCTCACTTTGCCCCTGTTACTACAGTAAGAGCACAAACAAAAGACTAATGCTGTCACCCCCACTTTAAGGATGGAAAATTAAAAGGTTTTGGCTATGCTCATATACTGAACTGCCAGAAGAGATATTTAGATTTTTCGTCAAGTCCAAGCCAGGACTTCAATCAAAGTTTTGTTCCTTCAAGGAAATTAAACTTGACAGTTTAATTAGTATTGAATTTGTGTATTTTTTTCCAAGCTACTAAAAAAAACCCCTCAGACTTCACCCTTCCAGTCTTCAAAGTGGCTTTAAAAGCGGCATATGCATCCCTGGAAAATTAACACTTTAAAACCAGATATAAAATAAATGCAAAGCAATGATGGCACTCTAGCTTGTAGGTCATTATATTTTACAATTGTTTCCATTTGACTTAAATAATAAAAATTCTGCAGAGTGCAATAAAAACTGGAAATATCCCACCTGAGCTTTTAATTAGGAAACATGAGAACTATAAAACCAAATCTTAGCACATGCTTCAACTTTGATTTCACTGAATTATTATTGCAGCGTAGCCTGGAAGAACCAGTCGGAGTTAGAACAGCCTCGTACACAGGTGTCACATGGAGAAAGTAGGAACACACTGCCATTTTCCTACTGCATCTGCAACAAGATGAAACAATGAGGGGAATAAAAAATAAGACATAAAGAGTAACAACAGAAGTGCTCATGGGGACTGGCCAACATCATACACAAAAAGCGTTTCTGACTGGTGCCTTAAAATCATCTATTTAAAAAAAAATTTAAAAAATCTTGAAGGTTTGGTTCTTTGTTTTAAGCACTTTATTGAAATTTGCTTTGTATTAAAAATGCCAATTTTTCTTCAAAAAGTCAAGTCTTACAATGTGTTCTGAGTTTTGCTTCAGCACTTCAAAATGAATATAATCCAAAACCTGTTTTCCTACACAGTTCCTGTTGAAAAATCCCAGTTCCTGGCCTGGTCTTACATAAACAAATCAGATAAATATCAGATGCCCTCTGCCGGCCCTGTGTTTAAGTTAGAGTTTCAGAAGTTAAGAATTTCCCAAATTCCTTCTAGCCCTTGCTTTTGTTACAGTAGGGTTGCAGTTTCCTGCCTGTGTCAGACGAGTCCCACCATTTCAAAGGCTGACAGTGCGGTCAGTTTGATGGTGCAGCTGTCAGCGTGCAATCAGAGCGTGACACGAACCAAAGGAAGCTGAAAGGACTGGGAGGGAAAGCTCACAGCTCCAGGAAAAAGAACTGGGTTAAGGGAGGAGAAAGGAAGATAGCTAGAACAAGGATGAATATGTACCAGGATTGACACATGAAAGAAATATGGAATTGTGCCAGGATGTACAATTCAATATCCCAAATCTGAGGGAAATGGGGGATACACACCCCACTACACAGACTTTTAAACCCTTTGATTTAACAAGTTTTCCTGAACAAATCAATCTTTCCTCTGAAAATGCTCTTTTCTTCTTTCCAGTTAAGAACACGTATAGCAGGCAGTGCAGACACAGAACTACCACTACACTCATTGCAGATTTCTCCCTTGACTGCTGGGAAGGACACGCTGCAGCAGGGTTAGATTTGTGTCACACATGAAGCTTCATGAATAGGCAGATATTTGGGATGCAGGGATATGAATGTGCAGTAGGAGAATATGTAGAATTGCAGTAGGGGACAGGCTGACTAGAGACAGTCCTTGAAGTGGTTTCTCACCGATAATAACCTCAGTTCTCTGCATGCTCAACAAGGTTACACTTGGCAATGCTCAGGCTCTGCAACACTCTCCTCTACACAGAAACAGACCTGTAATGCTCCTCCCTCCTCAGGAGGGCAAACACTGATGTATTCTTCTTGAGTAAAGGTCCCATACTGCAGAGACAACTTCACTACCTTTGCAGCCCCCTGGTCAGCTTCAGGAAAGGGCAAAACCCAATGCAGAAGCCGTCCATTTTCTGTTCTTACCTTTCCCTCAAACCTGGCGGTGGCTCCCAGCTGCACGCGGATATTGCGAGGAGGAAGAGTAAACGCTGGTGCTTCAGCAGGGACAGGGGGGCTGAGTGTCAGGGAGGTTTTGGAGACTCGAGTAGATGTCACCAGTTTCACATCCCCCATGATGTGGACTGCAAAAGAGAAACAAGTGGTAATATGGAAAATATGATGTTTAATTACTTTTATGAAAGAACCAGCTAGGAATCAGACCAGGGACAGGGGTTCTATGTGTGTGCTGTACTTGTGTACACGGCAGGATCTTCAGCCTAAGGTGGCAGGTGATATTTTCTGGGAGAGGAACTGAGACCCAGGAATGGTGCCTGTGCCCACAGTTGGGGTCAGGGTCACAGTCTTGAGGTGAACTCAGCTTGAACTTTCAAGTCCCAGGCCAGAGCCTTAACCAAGAAGTCATCCTTTGTAACTGCACTAAAAGGTAATAACTTATTTCAGGAGGATATTTTCATACCATGACTTTGATTTTCCTGGCCTGGAATACAACAAAATCAGTAAGTCTCAAAAGTGAGCCAGTGTTAAACAAGTACTTATGAAATAAAGAGACCTCTGTTTGCACTGGATTTAAGTTGCAAGCGGGAATGTGGAAAATCTGATTTTTCATACCAAGCTTTCAAGATCTTAAGAAATATCTGGATATCTCCCTGCAAAGTAGTGCTAGTACAGAACAAATGCTTTTGCAGAAATTCAAAGTCTTTACTGCAAATCCTTCTTACAGCACATAAACTAGTAAAATAGCATGGAAACCAAATTTTGTAATGCTACAAGAATGGCATTTTAGAGAACTATTTACAGTTATCTGCTTCAGAAGAAATTCTTCTGCTGAACAGTTCATATTTCCCAAGAAAAAGCAAAAATTATTGTATTTTTCAGAAGTAAAATTTCATGGTTTTTAGGAAAAAAAGTAGTAGCTGACCCTAGTACTAATTCCTTGAATTTTCTATGTAAATTAGAAGACCTACTGTAAAATGCCTATTTAATAGACAAGTTTAACAAAGAAAAACCTGAGAAATTACTCAACCCACTAATAAGTTATGTTAAAACAATGAAAATGCTGGACTTCTGATCTTAATCCTCTGTCATACACACCAATCTGTGATGGACTATGTATATATTCATCTGATTCAGACAAAAGTTGCAATTAACAAGACTTGACTAAATAGTGAAACTTCAATTTGAACAAGAGAAAAATCAATTAAACTAAAGCCACGTTATTCTAGACTGTATGAAGCATACTTTTTCTAGAACAGGCTGCAGTTATCTAGGGAGCAGGGGAACAGAAAACCCATTCATTTCCAAACAGGACTTCCACTCCAATGCCACATGTATGCACCTGGAAACCCAGCCTGAGAATTTAGTTTTGCATAGAGCATACCTGACACGTTTCATCAACAAACAGAAACCTTCTCTACGTTTACAGAAAACAGTTCAAGAGGGCAGCTCTTCTCACAGAAGATATTAGTCTAAAAGTCACATATTTCATCTGAGTTTTTTCTCTCTCATAGCCAACTGAGACAAAGAGGCACCTCCAGAAGGTGTTTTGGTCTAAGATGTGGAGCCACAGAGCTTTGTGCTTCACTGCATGCACCTGTCAGGAACTACAGTTTAGAAAGCAAATCCTTTGAGATATTGGATAAATTGTGCACACAGGTTTTCAAATAATGCTTGGAATCTCCCTTCTCATTCATAAGAACACAGATGCTGTGGAATTCAAATTTCTTCCGGCATAGCGCTCTATAAGCATTTCTGTATATTGACATCAAAACCCCCAGAAAACCCTCTAGTGTTTCCAGCATTTGAATTGCTGAGGTCAACACAGAAATGGGATAAAGATGATTTCCTACCCATGACGTACAGCTTCAAAGTGAGAAATTCTGCCTTCATTTCCACAAGTTAAACTTGCAGTGAATGTCTGTATTGACAGTCACTTGAGAGCCCAGCATAAGTCTCCCTTCCAAGTATAAGCATCTCTTTAAAACACACACAGGAAAAAAAATCTCTTTGCTTTAAACAATTATGTGAAATCACAATATCATCTAAATAAGAAAGAAACTGATTGCATTTCCAAAGACACGAGATGAAATCAAAGCCTTGCTTCTCTTCTAACAAATGTACTTTTAGTACCTAAATGGACTAACAATGAAAGTCTCTCACAGCTATATACTGCAATAAACAACAATTTCCTTGAAAAAGAGAAGAATGATTTGTTCACCTAATTGTTCTTTCATTAATGACAACGCTCCAAATTCAGTTCTCCACTCAGCTAAAACCACAATTTACCCCAGTGGACTTTCAATCAACTACACAGCTGTAAACTGCTGCATACTGAGTCCATATCTGCCAGCACATTTCTAAAATTTATTTTTCCTTTCAGATGAAGACCAAACTGTGTAAGTAATAAATCTTCACACATGTCCTTCTCCCCTCCTAATATGCACCTTTCCACAGCATACTAATGCCAGTATTTGCAATGTCTCCACTACTAAAAACCTGCAATAAAATTTTCAGATCACTAGTAGTGACAATAATGTGCTAGGTATAATGTAGATGGTATGGAAATATTTTATTGTCAGGGGGCACTATAATGCAACACAGTCTAAGCTGCAGTTAAGCTGCAATACAAACCATAAGAGGCCAGTAACAAAACATCTCCTGCCCCACACATCTGAACTGACTTTGCAGAGTGTTTACATGACAAAACAACATCAGAGAAAGTATATGTCACCTGAATGTTGTTTCAAAAATAATGCTGTAAGGGAAGTAAAACTGAAAACAAAGCTGAACCCAACAACCAACACCCAGAATCCAATCCAAAGGATGTTCACCCAGGCAAAGAGCACTCCACTTTGGTCAGTGCCATTGTGACAGCTGAAAAGAGCAAGAGGGGAAATTACAGGTACTACAGCTGCTCACAGGACCCGTGCAGGGACAAAATGCTCAAGTGTCTGTACTTAGGTACAATGCACTGCTGTCACTGTCACAGGGTGATTGTGACATGGAAATCCACAGAAGCCTGGGTATGGCACCAAGTACCTGAAACAGCCGCTGGCACCTGGCTGGAAAATACACAACACTCAACATCCACTCATCCTCCAAGCATCACTGGGCTCAGGTATGCACTGCACAAATAATACCATGGAAAAAGTCCAACTCCAACCTCTACACAAAATGAAATGAAAGAAAAAAGAAAGAAGAAAGAAAGAAACAGTGTAGAAGGAAGGAAAAAGAAAGAAAAAAAAGAAACCCTGAACAATTAAGTCACTGTTGCTGGTCAAGTTACACTTGTGTTGCCTGCAGGTAAGGACAAAAACTATGGACAAATTGTTGTAGTATAGTGAGACTGTAAAGAATAAAGACATAGCTAGTCTTTTTCATAAGAACATCTTGCAAAGATTTAAGCTTTTTCTAAATAAAGTGTCTAAAAAGGATTGAATTTACAAATTAAATACTAGCTCAAATCAGCACAAGCAGTTTTCTAGCAACATAAGCCTCTAATTAAAGTCTGACTTTAATTAACTATGGATGCTTCTAGTAAATAATTAGGAAGCATCCTTTTACAGCTTAGAGGATGTTTAAGAATTCTGTTCCTAAACAAATAACTAATTCCATGTTGTGCAGTCTGGTGTTACTAGGGAACTACCATGTCCAAATATTTTAAAGAAATAATGTTCCAGGGAACAAATCTTGTTCAAGCTCACCATTTGACAGACAGGAAGAAAGCACACACTTAAAAGCTATGAAATGTGCCTGATTTTTTTTTCTTTTATTTAAGCAACTCTACAGAATAAGAATATACCTAAACTATTTTTCTTAGGTATTTCTTGCTTGCTCAAGCTTGCTCCTGAATAAGACTTCAAGGATGCTACATCAACTCCTAACATTACATCTCACATGCTGTGCACACCTAGACTCTAGTCTTTAAGCAAAACCAACTGTAACTGAAGTTGCAATGCAAACATTGTGGTATTAAAACATAGAAGAAAACCACCATGCAAATGTTGGTCTGTAGAGTAGTGATGTGGTTAAACAGCATTTCTAATCTGGATTTTTTTTTTTAATTCTTAATCCTCTCTAAAAAGCACATAAATCCTTACAAATTCTCACAGTGTGCCCTCTAATCTTTCTAATACCAAAGCAGACTAATGTATTTCAAGCATTTTCTGCTGGGAACAAATCTCTGTCACTCAATACTCTGCTCCCAAAAATAAACCCAAAAAAGCAAACACTAAGAAATCCATCTCATAGGTTTTTTCCTCCTCCACTTATTTTATAAAAGTAAATACTTACCATCAGCTTCCTACATAACCATTTAATTATACCAATTTCCTTTCACCAAGTCCTTTTTCCAAGGCAGGAGAAAAATGAGTTGCAGAGAGTGCTTGTGTGTGTGTGTATGAGAGAGCAAGCTCAGGCAAGTGAGAGGAAACCAGAGCTGCCAGCGGAAAAACCTTTATTTGACTTACTGATATTGCAACTCTACACTGAGCAGCACATTTTCACTTGGTCCAGCTATTCTGCTCTTTTAGTCAGACTGGATTCAATAACCCCTGAACCATCTCTGAAATCTGGATACAACCTTTTGAGTGCTTTAAAAATATGAGCTAAAGGACAGACAGCCTGGGGTTGGAGCATTTGTCTGCTGTTTGGGAGCCCTGGCTGAATCCCCTGCTCCATAATGGGCTGCCTGCATGACCTCAGGCGAGTCACTAAGCCTCTCTTTTGCCATGGCTCCCCATTTGTAAAGTGGGGATTATTGTACTTCCTTACCACAAAGAAGTGCTGTGAGGATAACTATATTAGAGGGTGGGAGCCAGGCTACAGTAAAGGACCACATAAATAGAACAACTAGCAAAAAGCACAAAATTACCATAAACTTACAGGAAGCTGGATCTCATTATACCTTTGTTTTTTTTAAAATCAGTTGGGGGTGGTTTTTTTTAAAGCACATATTTTAAAACACTGTGTACAGTTTATTTCCTTACACAGATCACTGAACTCAGACTTTTGCCAGGGACTTAATGCTATCTATTATGCTTCAAAATCTTCAGTATTTAAATTAAGTTTTGTTTCTATTCTAAATCTGCTTGCTTTTCCCCTTCTCACACAGTTTATCTCCTACCTGACAGCTTCTTTTTTACCAAAGGACTAACATGCACAAGGACTGACATGTGGTTGCCATATTTCTGCACAAATCTATAACTTAACACATTCTCCCCTGAACTGCAGACATGAATTTTTGCATCCATATGACTTGTGCCTATCTTTTCAATCTTGCCCTATAAGACCACACAAGGAAGTATCCTGCCTTCTGTCAGCTACTGATACTCAAGAACCAGCATGTAGGAACAATAAACCATAAAGGATCAGCAAAGGTGATAAATTTATGTGTCATTTTAGCAGAGAGGAAGAGGCTGAAAGCTGGAATAAGAAGGAGGGGACTTGGAATGCCACCAGTCATGGCCATGCTGTTCTGGGCAGCTTCTCCTTCAGACACAGGAACTGTAACAGGAATTGGGCTCTATAGGAACAGGATTATGATGCTACAAGTAGGACTAATTTGAACTGGAAACAATATTAATACAAGTGAAATAAGTATTTTTCTTTCTTGAGGAGATAGTAGGATACTGCCCACAAATCATTCTTTTTGTGATGTTCAGATCTTGTGCCTGTGCTCTGCTATTTGTCTTTCTAAGTGCTGTGGTCAAGCAGAACCTGAATGTGTCCTCACACTACAGGAGTAAGAGAGATTTCCCATCACTACTGACAAGACTAAGGTTTCTTCCTCTGTTGCCACATCAATATGTTTCTTGTTCTTTACAAACCTGGTTTATAGAAAAGTCAGTTTGTCAAAAAAAAAAAAAATAGAAATTTTGAACCCAGACTCCTAAATGTCTTATCTTTTCCCAGTAAAATTTGATACTACTATTAGACATCACAGTAGGAACAGGATGAAATGCCAAATCTTCATGCACAACTCCATGATCCAAAAGTTTTGCAAACTGAAGTTTTGGCAAATATGTGTAAAATCCTTGAGTATGTTCCCACAATATGCTTTTACATAAATGACCCACATGAAATGGGAATTACAGATCAAGTGCCAATTTGTGCTAAAGCTTAAACTCAGTAAAGTGACGGCAAAAATATTCCAAACTAAGTCACAATTTGATTTGTGATGATCACTTCACAGATTTTCTCGGAAGCAAGTTCTTCAAATCCCATCATTTCAGTGCCTTGAATTTCACATCCAGCACATCAGCCATGAGGCTTTGCATCAGCATAAATCTTGTCCATACACAGAAAAAGGAAAGAACAGGTTCAACAGTTCCAGGTCTCATTTTAACAAAATACTATTGCACCCTCTATGTTTCATCCTGAAACAATAAAGTTTTTCAGGATGTTTCAAATACTGAAATACTCTTAAGCTCTCCTGCAGCTGCATGTGAGATTCTGACAGGGTTTGAGGTACAAAACACAGAAGGAGCTTTCTGAAATGAAGTGAGGCTTTTTTTTTTTAATGTAGCAATGTATGATATCTTCTAGGAGTTTGGCCTACAGTGTTAGAGATGAAAGGTGTTCTGTGGCAGATTTCCTTTATTCTATGTCTTGTGTATCCTTCCAAGAAGTACAACTATTCCTATATACTTCTCCAAGTGAGGTTCAATTGATTAGTTTTTGTTGAATTTGCAAATCACAAATCCACCAAATCAATAAACTTTTTGCTTTTATTATATTTGCATAACTAATGCAGCATGGACTTCAAACTGAAATGGTTTCCATGGTACAATGGCATAGAAGGGTGAAGAATTTCATCCTGATCTAATGTAAAGGAATCTCTCAAGATGATGCCAAGTGACATACAATTACTTAAAGCCAGGTTTATTAGAGGACAAGGATGGGAGTAAAAATCTTTGTTTATAAAACCCTATAAGAAAACAAACAAATGAAAAATCACCCATATTCTTTTAAAGGAAAATCATGCCCTCCATACAAGTCTGTGCTGCCTAGAAAATATTCACTAGCAATGATGACTTTCTTCTAATTACAAAGAGTTGTAAATTTTCCTCAATTTCCTCTAATTTTCCTCAATTTATTAGTGCTATTTAGGGTACCAAATAAAGATAGCAGGCCCACTGGATCTGTACAAATATCTAACTTCACTTACTCTCAGTAGTTCATGTGGCTGCAATGGAATGTATAACACAAGTCCTGATGTTTGCCCTAGAACAATTACACCTTAAAGATTTCTTGATAAATTAAAGCAGCTGCAAAGGGTATTTCAGGTACAAGAAAGGGTGCAGAAATATAAAGAAAAGTGAGAAATTAATGTGTGCCTTTAATAACATAGAATCATCCTGATTAAAAACAGATATGCTACATTATTCAATTATTCCATAACCACTGAGCATTAAACTGTAGGAAAGAGCACACCCATTACAAAGCAGCTGAACATGTCTTAAAAGAATGCAATGACATTTGAAGACTCAGGTTTAATTTGAAACATCAGATTAAGAAGCAGTAAATCAAGGGAGACCACAAGAAACAGCTTCTTTGCAGTCATTGTCTTGGAAGAAATACGAGTAGCTAAATGTGACATGCATTGGGCAGGTTCAGTACAGCATCCATACCTAAGAATTGTTTTATAGCAGCAAACTGAAGCCAGAGGGAAACCCAGATGGCAAACGGGATGCAAGTTGGGCTTGTTCTTGCTGATTCCAAAGGGGCTTCCTAAAGAAGAACACTGGGAAGAGTAATTCAATCTCACTTCAAAACCTCCTACAATTCTAGTTTATAAGCAACATTTAAAAGGGGGAAGAAAAAGACAAGATCTCCAGAAATGTTTTCAGTGTACTGAGCAGCAGGTCACTGCCACTAAAACTCTACTGGTTTTCCTTTAAAGGATCATTTCTAGTACTCAATATATACCAAAACCCAAATACTTTGTCAAGAGAAGTTTAGGACTAAAAATCTCAATCTGAATTTCATCATTGACAGCTGGTCTCAAAAAGGATCAAACTTCTAGTAACACCATTCACAGTCCTAAAAGAAGGATTTTCAGGATATGCAGAGCATGCACTTGAGTATCTGAAGGTAGATTGCACCAGGCTTCATCTTACCAAAAAACCTTTGTGTTTAATTTGTGTCATGTGTCTTGTGTTTGACAAGTACAGAATAACTGGTACAAGCTTGTGTTTATGACAGACACACACATGTGACAAAGACCATCCAAAATTCAGGGACACTTCAGGGTGGGGGTATGACCTTGATCATTGAACAGCAGAATGTAGACTAGTAACTGGTTTTTTGCAGGAAGGAAAACAATTTTCCCAGTACTGTGCTGCCTTTCAGGACATAGAGTGATGCAAGCAGCAGGGAAACCACTAGGAAGATATTTGTTTCAGGTCATCCTCTCACAGCAGGTGGAATTTGCACTGTTTCTCCACAACCTCTATGTGTCAGCAGTGACTGAATACCACAGAACACCTGAGCATCATCTGGGAAACCCAGATGAGAAGGTATTTAAGAGAACTTGCACAATACATTTGGAAAAGGGGCTCTTTAAATCATCTTGAATTTCAACTTGCAATTATAGAATAATTTTCAGTGCCAGTGGATGTGAAGCTTGTTAATTTAAGCTGACAGTAGCATGAAGTTTCAAGTACACAAGATAAATTTGAACTACAGATCTGGCTTCAGACTTTAATACTCAATATACACAAGTCCAACAATATTGCTTTGCTAGCATTTAAACAACACCTTCCATTCAAGCCCCTTAGATGCAATTTTTTATATATTGACTCTCTGAGTACTCAGGAAGAAGAATGATTCAGTGCTTCAATAATTTAGTCTAGGATTATAGAGATGGGAGACTTTAAAAGAAAATGTAAAAACAAGATCTCAAAGAACCAAGGAAGGATAAAAAGAATTTGACTTCTAAAATAAAAGTTTTATTTCTTTTTTATCTGGTATGGTACTTTCTTCTAGCTGAGTGCAGGTTTCAGCAAGACTTCTAGCAGAACTGACAAGTTTTATTCTGGTGCACATTAGCATGGGACAAGTTTTGAGAGGTCTGCCTACCCTTTGATTTAAATAAAAAGTTTTTCTGTAAAAGTCCTGTTGTTGCGATGTCTTAGAGGTGGTGGAAAGTTAGACTAAATCAGCATATTAGAGTGAAATTTCTGTTGGTTTGGTTTTTTTCAGGTTCCAGATTTCAAAGAGTTACCACATTAACTTTCCTTGATACTGATGCTGCAGGTGGTCAACTGCTGTTGCGTGTTTCCAAGCCAGTAGGGCCATAAAACTGCATGAAAGGTGAGTCATGGAAGATTAGTGCTTCATAAACCACAGAATATTTAGCCTCTAAATTTTGCTTTATCCTTTAGTTTCAAATATGTCCAGAACTCAAAAAAACAAGGACAGACCCAAGTCTGCCAAGTTCTAAACCATGTGGGAAA